>NC_087557.1:14644549-15277049 GCF_036250125.1 Pseudopipra pipra
GTAAGTGATTAATAAAGGGTTACGTGATACCATATTGCATAAGGACCATGGTTATGTTCTTTGGTTTCTCCATCAAGTCTCATTTCATCCATCCCTTTGGAAAGGGAACTGTGCACAACTTGGTAAATGAGAGATGAGCATTTTGGTTCTAGCCTGCAGATTGTGGCATAAGTTCATATTATCTCTATAACCAAGGAGAATTAGACCTAGAAAATACTTGAGCTGCTGATACATAAACCCCAAAGTTGCATAGAATGGTATGTTTTCATGTGTCAGATGCTGGATCCTTTTAAACTTACCAATTTAACTCCTTGTAAATTTTGTATATCTTTAAAATAAAGAGTTATGCTAAAAACATTGATTTTAATTAAGGCTCAGTGAACATTTAAAAATATGACTCGGTTGTTTCTCACTTCTGGCATGTGCACCTAAGCCTTATAGTAAATTTAACTCCATTTGTATTCTTTTGTTTGTTTTGGTTCTGATGTAGGGTAGATGCTAGTTCTGGCTCCTTTCCAGGAGAAAGTTGGCTAAAAGCAACATTAAGGAAGCTAGCCTTTGGGGGAATGAGTAGGAAAGTAAAATATGTAGAAAGGAGCTTTAATAATAAGCATGTGACCTTCAAAGTGTGTTACTCTTTTGTAAATGCATGATGATACTTGAACTCCAGTGAAACGATTGAGTTGCATTTTATTGAAAAGAAAAAACCCTAAATCTTCCGATCTAGTGCATAAACAAACTGACTTTGCAGTCAGTTCTTAGCTGATTAATCTGATTCTTCCCTGTTTTGTTAGCCAAGGGGATGGACCTTCAAGTATATGTATGTTTCGTTTGGCATGCTGAGCCTCAAAACCAAAGAAATTTTCCAGCCGAGGTCTAAGAGAACAAAGAAAGTCCCCTGTTAAAAGTTTTTACTGTAGTCCATCAGTATTTTCTCTTGCAGCCCGGGGAGCTGTCAGCCATCTTATGTACAAATACACTGTATTTAATTCTTTTCCCCTTGAAAGAAGGCTTCTCTGGTTTCCTGAAGGACACATCCCTGTGTCAGATTTGAAACTTTTTTGATAAAGGGCCATCTTCAGATGGACAGGAGATAGTGTCTGCAAAAACAGTGTGGTTTTTCTTCTCAGCACACGGGGACAATGCTCGACAGACTGTAAATCACACTGGACTTCAGAGGTAATTAAAAACCTGAAATTGTTCTTGGAAATAAAGGGAATTTAGTTTAACGTGGTCAGTGATGGAAATGTTAGTCACAGGACTTTGAGCAATGATTTCAACTTTTAGTAGATTGCTACAACATTTCTAATTAAGTTCCTTCTTAAAACACCTCACATACTAGTTGTATTTGTGAACTTCCACTTCAGTTTTCTTTGGGACCATGAAAACCCCATGACTCATTAGTCTGATGATGACTTTTAAAGAATGATGCTACACAAAGCTTTCTGATAGGATAAGTTTTATGCTATCTAAAATGTTAGACTGCTTTATTTTTTTATATCAGAAAGACTTGGAGAGCTAGTGAGTATCAAGTGAAATGGAATCTGGGGAATGCTAGCCATGATATTCCTGACTATTGTTAGGCAATATTCCAAGTAAAATCAGGAAGATGTCAGCAGAAATCAGTTATGAATTTGTAGTGTAAAAGACACAAATGAAGCTTACAGTGAAGCTGTGTTTGAGCCCTAAATTGGGATTTTAGCTTGTCAGGGAGCATTACAGCAGGCTAATTCACCAGCTCCCTCTCCTGCATGTGTCATTGACTGAGTCAGTTTAATTTATTCTTCAGATATTAGAATGCCATTAACTTTGAAGCAAGAAGGAGACTGGGTCTGTGGAATGCTATATAACTGGCTTGAAAACCACATATACAATTTCAGCCCCAATTATGTCAGACTTCTTTTTATGTGTAGACTAGTATGACGATTACTTCCTGTATTCTGGAAGTTCCCATTTCTTTCTCTTTTCAGGAAGAGAAGGAATAGTTAAAGCATATCATATATACAGTAGTGTTTGTGTAAGGTGTGCAGTTATTTTTACTTTGTCATATGATAAGAATAGTTGAGACAGTATTTTGGGTAATCAAGATACCTGTAACTCTTTAATACCAATTTTCTTCAGGGAAATGTAGGATATAGGTAGTAAGCTAATTTGATGTGTACAGTGAAGAAACTGTTTTTAAAAACAAATCTAAATAGACTTTTTTAGAAAAAAACCAAATGCCTGGCATTGGAGATACATGTAGGTGCTAACATATTTGGGCTTACTGTAAGGTCCTGCACTTTACCTTAGGATTCTCAGGGAAAGAGGTTTATACAGTTGTATGTAATGTGGGGTGTTGCAGTCTACCTTCAGCTAACCTTACTTAAAATATCGTGTGTGCTGATCCACTGCAGTGTTCCTTTGAGTAACTCAGAAATCTAAACACAGTATTGTAGTTCCTCTAGGTAATAAAGCCCTGTAATCATCACCCAATTAAAGATACTAAACATAAAATTGAGATACTGAATTTTATATATAATAGGCATATATATGCTGCATATCATATGCATCTGTGGATAATATAAATATAAACATTTATGTTTGCAGTAACTTTGAGGATGTAGCAGACAGGTCTGTGCCTTGCCTGACTGACTGATCAGGTGGCTGAGAGTTGCTGGTGGTTCTGTTTTGCCCACTGGAAACTGCATCGAAGTCTTTACTAATTAAGTCTTATGTCCTCTTATCTTTCAGTATATTCAAACTCAAAATCCATACATTTCTTTAGGAGGTATCTGCATGACTTTAGGCAGGGGGATGCAAATGGGGTCCTCCTGGGTTTGTTGGCAAACTGGGAGCAGTGTAGCTAGTATGGCTTGGAGCCTGAATGAGTGTCCCTGCTTTGGAGCTGGGTGATGCTGCTTAGTTCCACGTGTGCTCCTGCACAGGGTAAGGAAGGTGTACCCCTGCCTGCTTGTCTCCAGAGCCAGCCATCTTCAGTGGAAAGTGCTGGTGTCCTCAGGAGCAGGCTGGAAGTGGGATTTGTGTTCAAAATCTCTGATAAATTGGCAGGTTCTAGAGTGAGCCCTCTCTGGGGAAAAAGCACATTTTTAGAATGGGTTGATTCTAGTTTTGATCACACATTAATAATAGTTAATAATGGCTTGAGCATCCTGATGGTGCTCTGGATGATTTGGCATGCTTCCCAGCCAATGTAGGTTACCTTTTGTACTCTTCAAATATAACTTGAATTTCAGCATCTGAAAAATGCTGGGAAAAACAAGGAAACCAGTTCTCTTTGCAGAGCTGAAAAACTGGCTGAGGTGAGTTGAGCAAAGAATACTGTTAACTGGGGGCTTCCAGCCTGGGCTGGTCAGCTGGAGAGAGCTTGCCTAGATCTGGGAAGTGTTGGGGCTTGGGGAGCAGAGCCTGGGCTTGAGCTCTCTGTAGCTGCTGGCCCTGTGGTATAAGAGGGCACCAGGTGGAGCAGCTTTACAAGATGAGAGCTCCCGCGGGGAGGTGCGGCAGGGCACAGGGGGACCGGCAGAGGTGGGAGGGTGACGGCAAAGGCAGAAGTCCCGACTCTTGCAGTTAGATTTATCACTGGGGCCTAGCTAAGATCTTAGGAGGGGCACTGTGGTGTATCTGGCTGTCCTTGTTACTGCTACAAACAGCTGAGCACATGACTACAATCTCTTCCACTGCAATTAAGAGTAGCAAAGGGAAGGACACTTTGTAACTGAAGTGCAGAGCATCGTTTTTGTCGGCAAAAGGCCTGCAGATCTGTCACTGTTTAAATAATAACCAGGTTTTTAAAGAAACGTTTGTTTAGGAAAGCCTTGAGAAGACTGTCCAAAAATACAAAGATTAAAGGTTTAATGAGATTTGTTTTCTTGAGTGTTTCCAGAATGCTGTGTTAAGCAAAATCACATCTCTAAAGCGGGGAAGTTAAACCAAGTGCTTATACAGATTTTCCTGGAGTTGGTGATATCCAGTGAAACTATCAGCCATCATTCATAGTGAATGTATTCTTATTGCTGTCACTGTGAGTTTTAATTGGAGAAGCCTCAGTTTCTCTAACAGGGCTAGAGAGAAACTTTTAGCTCTTTCCTTTGTGCTGTCAGAGGAAAGAGGGACATATCTCTTGGGAGTCAGCAGGATTCACTTGTGCACTGTGGGTACGTATTGTCTCAGTGGAGTGACAGAGATTTCTTGCCGCAGGGGTTGTCAGCAGAACGGTGGGAGAGAGCAGTGGTCTGTGGTTTAGTGATGGCCAAGTAAACTACCCTGCTGGATGGAATGGTGTACATGGAGTTGAAAAGCTTATGACATGTAGAAGGGATTTTCAGTCTTTATTAAGAGGAGGGTAAAGAGTTGGAAAGGCAACTACAGGAGCACTCAATGTGTGTCCATAGGAATGCTGATATGTTGCTCCTTACAGGAGGAAAAAATAATTAAACTATATAAATTTGCAGCTTAAATTTGGTAAAATAACTCAAGTAACTGGATCTTTACATGTTAACGTTGCTATTCTGTGTTCTCCACATCACTAAAATCAGCTCAATAAATGTAACTGCTATTTCCATACTTTTCTGAAGAGAATCATTACAAATAAACTAATATCAAAATAATTTGCTTTATTGCTGGTGATTTTCTATTACAATTTAGACTAAGTTCTATTTGCATGTTAGTATTTAAAGGGAATCAAAAGACATACTAAAAAGAAATAAGCAAAACCAAACCCTTAAAATTACTACTGACAATGTATACTCACTTTCAGAAATCCTAGTATTTTAAAACTGACTTCCTGAACATTGTAATTCTAAACCAGAGTATTTTATTTCCACTTCTCATCAAAATGCTGATTTGTTTTCAGATTAGAGTAAAACCACACAGCAGAAAGAAAGGTTTAAAACTGTGCATGTGACTTATTTCACAATTAATGTTCCTGCGTTTATTGACTAGATGTTTATTTACTAGAGTCATAGGTATGAGGTATGCATTTGTTCAGATCAGGTTTCTTGGGACACAGCCCAAGGTTTTCTCACTTTCAAATTTCAGTGACCTGTTTTCTGGAAGGTCTTAAGTCACTTATCAGAGAATAATTCTTTGAAATCCTCTGCCACTGTTATAAATTTTGAAATTAACATAGGTGAAATGATGAAATATGAAAACTCCTGTTATTCTGTCCTATTTAGGGAAATGGATAATGAACTGATAGCTAAATGCCTTCATGTCTAGGTCCAAGAGTCTTCACTGATGCTGACAGTTTAAGAGAGCTGGTTTTAAAGTTTTAGGAAAACCTGGAAAACCCTGACAAAAACGATGTGGGCGTGACTAGTTAGCTGTTATATCAGAATTGTGTTTTTCTTAATTTAGCTTGGCCTTAGGTGACTGCTGTAACTGTTTTTCCCCAGACAAATTCTTCATGTGTTTTTGGTGCAAACTTCACTGTGAGCCTTTTGATTTTCAAACATTTGCTTTTGGCAGCTGTGCACTTTGCTTGCTCTATGTGTCAATGCTTTCAGAGATGGCTAGGAATAGTTTTGTATTCTGATACATTCTAATGAAACTCTGAGCTGCTCTTAGAAACAGTAGCATTGTTAGATACATTGTTCTGACTGATTTAAAATGCTGGTTTGCGTGGTTTTCTTGACCATACTTTTTCTTGATATTCCTCACATAATTGGCTTCTCCAAACCTTTGAGTTAATTTGTTTAATGCCTGATGAAATCTTGGTGAATGAATGTTAGCAAGATTCTTGATTTCTGTCCTCTACACCACCCACCACTTCAGCTCTCTTACCATGCAGTGTGAGCCTCACATTTATAAGCCAGATTGACCTTGAATTTACTTTTTTGCCTTAAATCTTCCCAGTTACTTTGTGAAGAGATAAAAAATTGAATGTATTTTCTCTTCCTATTTGCACCACAGGGTATTACTCAAAACCACTGCTTTCCTAATCTTTATACCTAAGATTCTTAGTACGGGTGACTCTTAAAGCCTGCTGTGTATGGCAGTCATTTTTACCGTGTTGTTAAGATTGGCCCTGTTTCTGCTGGCACTTATTTTTGGAGTAGTTGCATTACTTGTGATATTTTAAGCAGTTTAAAGCCTTTGAGAAAATAATCAGTCTTAAGTAAGATGTATGAGTTACCTTCATTATAATGCAATTTCATTCAAAGTGAAACAGCAGTAATTTATCCTTTCATAGTGACAGTGAATAAAGGATATAGACTGAGAGTGAAATATTAATGTACTAAAATTAGGATTTTGAAACATCTAGTAATTTTTATTCCTTTCTTGTATAAAAGATGGTGTCAAATACTAGTCTTGAAAGTAATTTTTTCCAAGATTATATTTAAAAGATATATGTTGGGATTTCTGTGTTTTGGGTTTTTTGTTTGGTTGGCTTTTTGGTTTTTGAGGGTTTTTTTGTAATTGATATACCTGAGTCTTTCTGTCCCACAGTGATATAAGAACCAACTGGAATCTTTCTGATGTTTGGATTGGGACCTTACTATTCCCACCCTGCATCTGAAGGCTTCTGGCAAAATCTGATGCCATTTTCAGAGTGAATGTGGGACATATGGAAATTGGAAACCCCTTTGCAGTTTTCTAGGAGAGCTCTTCAGTGTCATGTTGGTGGTGGAAAGTGGGGAAGTTGAGTACTACTGGTTTGGGTTTGACCTGTGGTGTTCCTCTTGTTATCTGAAGGCATTCAGTGTGTCTTCCTTTTGATATGAAGTGACAATAAAACAATGCTGTATTTGATTGACAAAAAAGTTCTTTGTAGCATTGCATCCAAATAAAAGCTTCTGCTTTAGCAACCAATCACTCAGTCTATATATTGTGCTTCAGATAAATGCACAGTGTTATGAGATGGATTTACTCATTCCAGTAATTTTACTTTAATTAGATACTATTGGAGGATCTTCAGAAGTGACTTTTTTTTCCCTGTAGTTGCAGAATTGTTTGTGGCAACAATTTAGTAATTCAGTGTTTTGAGGAAATCAGCAAAGGTCAAAATAAATAGTTACTAGCAACACCACTTCAAAAGTTCCTCTTCAGCCTTTGTTTTGCCAAGTTTTACCCTTTGCTCTGCAGCTAGCCCTTCCTCTGAGGTGCATCTGGATTTTCTCTGAGTTGGGCTGGGGAAGAATTAAACTCTGAGTCACTGTAGGTCAAAGCCCTGCATTTTCAGATGCTGAAGGAAGCTCTAGTGAGGGGTTTGCTAGAAAATGCCCCAAAGGGCTGCTGTTTTCATTTCCCGAGTGAGCAGCGGTTCTGTTCTGAATGCTCTGACCCCACAACTCTGGTCAAGAAATAGCAGCAATTAATGATTAATGAATTGGCAGAATTAATGAAGTGGCAGGTAACCTTCACTTTCCCAAACCCACTGTTTCCCTGACTGCTCATGTAGCACCTCTTGCTCTTCCTCCAAAACCCCAGGCCTGTCCAAGCACTGGCAGTGAGACTGGGGATTAAGGACACTTGGTGTAGGGAGTGACGTGAAGAGAAAGTGAGGAAAGAGCAGAGCCAGCAGTGTGATGCCTTAGTGTGAGACATTTGGGAGCTGTTGTAGATTCCTGGGCATAAATTCTTTGAGACTGTTTTCTGCACACTGGCAGATGCTAGAGGATCTTTTGCTTTGGTGTAGATTAGAAATGTGGTGTCCCTGCTCCTCTGTTCTGCCACAGTAGGGATTAGTGAAGGTGAGCAGTGGGTGGCCTGGAGGGTTTACACTGATACTTGTTACTTGTACTGCTTCAGTGCCTATCACTAAAGTAGTTGATTGTTTCTATATCTATTTTTCTACAGTTTCTGTGCCATTATTAGTTTATCAAGATGTTTTAAAATAAGCTTTTATTTCTATTTATTTTTGTAATGGGAAGTCGGAGCTGATCCTGGATCCTGTGGTATTTCTGTACTGCAGAGATGAGCTCTGTGAGTATACATCAGGAATTTCTCTGAGTCTGTCTTTGTGGATGAGCAGCATACTTGCATGTTACTTCTATAATGTTGTATTGCTGTTGATGCTTGTGTAACTTCTGACAGCCTTGGGGGTTCTGGAGAGATAAATAATCTCAGTGTCCCTTTGTGCATATTGTATATTTTTCCTTTGTTTGGTGCAGCAGGTTTAGTGGAAAAAAGGAATTAAAAAAGGACAACTTTTGCATCCTCTTCTTTTTGTCCTAACAGGTGGCGACAGACAAGGTTGCAGGAAAGCTGAGCTCTACTCTCTCATGGGTGAAGAACACTGTGTCACACACCGTCAGTCAAATGGCCAGTCAGGTGGCAAGTCCATCTGCCTCCTTACACACAACATCCCCCTCCACCACTCTGTCCACACCCGCCCTGTCGCCATCCTCACCAACACAGCTGAGCCCAGACGACTTAGAACTACTCGCAAAACTTGAGGAACAGAACAGGTGAACGGAAAACTTTTTGCTCTTTGAAATACAGCAGTGAGACTGAAATTGTTTTATTGCAATTGCAGCACAGAGGCTGTTAAAGGGGGGTAGGTAAAACGTTATGGCACAGCACTTCAATTCCAAGGCCCTAAGGTTTAAGAACATATTCTTGTGGTGTGTTTTTACAACTTCTGTTTTTGTGGAACTCTAAGAGGTGTTTTTCTCTCCTGATTTTACAGGAGCATTTGTAGCTGCTTCTAATAGTAAGAAATTATGCTGAGTCTGTGATTTTCGGTATCCAATTTAAAATAGAGTATCTCAGGGATGAGACTTGTGTATAAACCTTACCTTCTAAGGTCAAAACTATACTTCCTATTAGCTTCTTGAAATCTTAAGTATTTCTAAATTCCATTTTCTCTATTTTTTCTATTTTTACCCAGTTCTTGCTTTTAACTACATAACTTTCTCTGTATAGAGATAGAACAGCGTTCAGCCACGTTTCTGCTGTTAACACTACTGGTAGTAATTCCTAATTAGTCCTTTCTTCTTGCCTTTTTTTTTTGTATAGTAGGTAACCATTTCCTTGGCAGCCTTTCCATGAGTGCATATGTTTTTGCACTGTGTGCAATTCAAGGTGCAACTTTTAGGTGTATCAGTTGCTCTTCATGTGCACAGTGATTGCAAGTTTGCAGTGTCACTAAAAAATGGAACTGGACTGTATAATTTCTTAATGCTGAATTTCCAGAACCCGTACACACTTGCACTTTTGAGGCAGGACTTCTAAGTCATCTGTCCTCTTGCAAAATTTGGTTGTGTTTGATAAATATGTTTCAGTAGTCTTTGAGAGGTTGACTGCAAAGAACTTGAGCTCCAAATAGATTTTTAGACTTGGCAGGTATCTGCAGGGCTTTCATACCTGCTGGAGATGGCTATCCCTGTGCTGCAGTGCAGTGCAGGGATTGCTAATTTAACTCAAACTAGTTCCAGCTTCTGTGAGTGTGACTGGACTTTGCGCTGAGGCAGTTGAGGTGCTCTATTTTTGGTTGGGTGGTTTTTGTTTGTTGGTGTGTGTTGTTTGCTCTGCTGATTCACTTATGAGAGTAGTAACTTCCAGTGGAGGAAAAGAGTAACTGAGGGAGAAGGGGCTCATGCCTTTGTGTCACCTGGCAAGTCTTCTCTCATGTTTATATTCTGCAGCCTAATAGCAGTACTGTTTGCAGGGAATTTGATATATCTGTCTAGTTCTTGACTGAGAATAGAAGGAAGCTTCTAGAAGCACATCATCCTCTCTTCCTTGTGGTTTATGAGATTGTCTCTCTTTGAAGATGAACTATATGTAATTTTTGCTGTGCAAATGAAAAATTATCAAGAGAAGCAAAAAATAGTGAAATAGTGCTTTTAAGAAAGCTAATTTGCATTTAATCTGAGGCTTTCTACTCTGTTCATGGCAAAGTGACTTTTATTTGTAAAGCAAACTGTTCTTTGGACTGCTTATCTATGTTGGAGCATAATGTCTTTACATGTAGAGTCATCTCATTAAGCCCTGCAGTTAGACTAGCTGGCTTGTTGAAAGAAGAATATGAGCTTGGGCTTTCTTTTTCAACTCAGCTTTCTTCATTTAGTAAATAAATTAGCAAATCTTGTCAGGTGTTGTTTAATTTTAGCCAGACCTGTTGTTCAGTCCCACACTAGTCTTGTGTATGAATTGTGATGAGAAGCTGCCCTATCAGGTGTACCTTTCCTCGTGACATACTGCCCTTTAATGCTGAAATTTGATGCTCTCATGCTGGGTTCACTGTAGTTTCAGAACAGTTTGCATCTGCAGTTTTGCACAGTGGCACTTTGTTGACAAGAAATTGTACTCTGTTCAGAGGGAACCACTCTTGTTTCTGCTTGCTGGAAGAACTGCTGATGATGCATGTTTTTAAAGATTTCCTTTTCATTGTTGGCTTTTATGTCAGTAAGGAGAATACGAATTAGTTAAACAGCTAGAAGAGGGAAGAACTCAAATTGTATCAAGCTATGTCTTGTAGCATTCTGTAATCTAATTATACTGAAAGTCCCCTCAGAATAATGAGGTAGCTCAGTCCAGAGTCCTGGTGCAACTGTTTGGCATTAGTAAATCATTTATAAAGTTTTAAATGAAAGAAAGCAGTGACTAAACATCACAGAACTTGCTACTTACTGTAAAAAGAACTTCCCATTTTCAAATCTAAGAACAATGAGTTTATCCAGGTAAGGTCAAATTGCAGAAACTTAGTGTAACTTCTATAGAAAGCTGTGAAAACTGGAAGTGACTAGTTAGAACCTTGTTTTTGTCATCTTAATGTTTATTCTGTGCTTGTTTTTGCTCTGTGATTACTTTGAATTTGATGTTTAGGCATTATTGTGGATTGAGAGGAGTTCCAGACTACATTTTCACTATGGGTCAATATAAGCCATGCTTCTAAACATTTAAAATGGATTTTTAAAATATTTTCTTTAAAACTAGATTTTTTGCATTCCATTAATATGGACTAAATGAAAATTTGTCTTAAAAAGGCTTTGTTGTTGGTTTTTTTTTTCCGGAGGCATTACCATTTAACCCTTTTCCAAACAAAATACTGCTGTAGACTGTACTTGTCATTGTGAATTAAATTACTTTTCCCACGCCTTTCATAAACACCAGTAGGTGAAAGCTGGGAAAGCTAGTATAAATATCTCTGTTGTAGCAGAGAGCTTAAAAATTGTAGGTATGCTGAGGTTTGTGTACCATCTCAGGTACAATATACCTCAGCTTATAATTTATTAAATATCTAGACCATAACCTTTCTGAAATGCTGGGCAGGGACAGCTTTTGTGCGGGTGCATTGAGAAATTATTCAACCACGTGGCTCTCATATACTCATGTTGGAATTCTTGGAAGTTAAAGCACAAATGAAACTCTTGCTATAGCAAAACACTTTCAAGTTAGTCTGAATTCTTGCTCTTACCTAACACATGGTCTAAAAAATTTCCCCCTGTTTATGGGGCTCAGTGTGAGTTGAGGATAAACAAAGCATGCCTTTTTGCCCAGAATCCCAGCTCTTTGCCAAGCTGAGGGCCATAGCAACCAGCTAACAGGGAAGCCTCTTCAGGAACTTGTCTGGCCCTTGGCACATCTTTATGTGTGCTCTGCTGCCTGATAACCCCAGAGGTTCTCACGTTTGAACTCTGCGCATTAATTAAACATTCATTAGCTGTACTAATCACTCCTGTCGCCTGGTCCCCACTCTTTAGGTCAGGGATTTCTCCCTTGCATTTATAAAACAGCATGTTGATTTGTGAACAGTTGTCAGCAAATGCCAGGTGTTTTAAAATTCCATCAGGTTTTAATTATTTTGTCTGTATTTACACTGTCAATTTTAAAAAAGTGTAATCAGGTAGAATTTTAGGAGGCTAATTATTTGTCTTTTTAATTACTGTATTTTTTTAAGTACCCAGACATTTGAGACTATCATTGGGGATATTTAACTTCCTTAGGTTCTCTTTGTCAGTCTGATACATGACAGCTGTGGGTGACATCTTTATCCATTTCTTAAAATGCTGCAGTGTGAACTGTTCTGTCTGCAGCATTACTTGAGATCTCAACAGAAAACACTAACATTGAAAGTTCTTTTCAAATGTAGTACAAACTGATGTTCCATTGAACCTCTGGGTGCATTCTTTGTCGAGAGATTGGAAGAACTGAGTTACAAACAAACAATTAATAGTGTGATCCTTTGATTAGAAGAACTTGAATTTGGGTTTTGTGTGCTTTCTTTGCAGACTCTTGGAAACCGATAGCAAATCCTTACGATCAGTAAATGGGTCAAGAAGAAACAGTGGGTCGTCTCTTGTGTCTAGTTCATCAGCTTCCAGCAATCTCAGCCACCTTGAAGAAGACTCATGGATCCTGTGGGGGAGGATTGTGAATGAATGGGAAGATGTACGGAAAAAGAAAGAAAAGCAAGTTAAGGTAGTAGCTGGACACTGGGTTTTTTGGATATATTTGTATTGTGATATAAGTGAGACTGTGTTCCATCTTCCTGTTGGGCTTACTTTTTTAAAATAAATATGTAATAGAAGCTTACAGTTGAATCTGTTCCATCCCTAGGCCTTAGTCCTTCCTATGTAACTGTTGCCCAGCAAATGTCTCCTGCAGAAAACTAGATCCATTTACCGTATTTTGAATACTAAAGCTTTCAGTCTACCTGTAATGAGAGATTTCCATGAGTACAGGGATAATTAGCTTCATGTTTCCAAAAATGGAATTACTGAAAATCAACTTAAGGGCATCTGATAGCTGGATGCTGTGATTATTTTCCCCACTGAGCAGCTCTCTTTTTAAAGCATTCTTAACAGAAGAGCTGATAATTCTTCTGTATGAGGCTCCCATGAGTTTGGGTTTTTTTGCATGCCAAGTGTGTTGACCCCAGGGCAAACTTTGAGCAGTGTGTCCAGTCTGGGTTAGTTGTGGGCATGCACAGAAGTAGAGTTCAATTACATTTTAAATTCAAGCTAAAAAGCATCTAGTGCACTATCCATGTTTCAGTGGCAGCAAGTACAGCAGTGTGGGATTTCTTTGTTTGTAGGCAAGTCTGTTCTGCTTTGGTTCTTTATTGGGCTGTAGTCTGTAGTTTTATGTGCAGAATACAAATGTCGGGGTCTTTTGAACAGTTTGAAATGTGTGTCTATGAATAGGTTGTGGGAAGGCAGAACAGTGGGCTAAAGTAAAGTGTCTTTTATGTGAAGCAGTTGTGAAGAGAGAACATGACTTGAGAGGAAACAAGGGAAGAAAATGAACTCAAGACTTCCTGCTTGCATAGGGAAAGCAGTTTCTGGAAAGGTGTTCCAAAAGGCCATGAAAAGAAGGCCACATGAACCTGGCAAGAGAAAGGAGAAGTGAGATGGTAATAAGTAGATCTGGTTAGTTAGAATTTGTTTGAACCCTATCACCTGTCACAAGTATCACTTGTTTTTACAGCTGGCCAAGTACAATTTGGGGAGCATTTGACTAACTTTCAGGGAATATTTAATTATATTGCTAACTAGTATTATATTGAAAACTAGCCAAGTTTTCCTTTGCTGGTTAAATAATTCTCAGTATTTTTTTGTCCAAAGTCAGCCTAAACTCTGTCAGTCTGCATTTACGATGGAATATCAGAACATCCATTCCTATTTCCTGATTGTGCCGGTAGGTACATAGGTAGCAACATGGGTGTCTTTTTGTCCTGGCTGTAAAAGATGCTCTTAGGTTATTAAGAATCTGGTAAGTTTTTTAAGTTTTAAGCATAGGCATCTATACCTTCTTCCATAGGTGATGTGTTCCACCCTTATGTCTCTCAATCCACTTCAGAACTCAGTTCCCATTTATGAGGGATTCTGAAGGATGACTTAAGTCCTGCTATTTGATTCACATAATACTGTGTAGAGTAGGATCATCTTAGTGCTGCCTAGTAGGGGTGTTTTCTGCTGCTCCTTTTAGGAAAGCTGGAGGGGTTAACCCTATTATTCTGTCAAGCAGGTACATGGTAACTCAAAGCACTAGCAATTAGTTTCTTGCTTTATTAGTAGCCTTTGAGGCTTTAGATGACTGATGTACGGTCTGACAGTGTGTTGTTGACAAAGGATAGCTAGAGACAGGTGTGCAAAGCTGATTTGTTAGCATTCTTCGCTTGGAGCTGGGAATCTTTAAGGGAATAACACAGCATGTCTTAGTGGCGTTACTATGATGGTTCTGAGGAAGGAGGGATGGAGAACTTAGGGATATTAGAAAATTGATTACTCTGGCTTCAGAATAAATAACAGTGGAAGGAATTATCCTTTAGGAGACAAAATGTTTGATAACAGTTCTTAAGGTACAAAAAATGATTAAAGAAATCATCTTGAAGAGACAATCTTCTGGGTCAGACTGATTCTAGTTGCAGGAAGGACCACTAAGACAGTCTGTAAAATTCCTGAATAATACTTCTTTCTCAGTTTTCAGATTAAGCAGCAAGACTACTTGTCCTTTTGATTTCTTAAAACACAAGTAACAGGTTTTTAGTTCTACTGATCTGGGCATGTTTAAATCATATAATATCTAGCTGATTTTTTTTTTTTTTGAAGACAAAGTAAATTAGTTAATTTAATAGATGTAAACTTAATGTTTTCTTGGTCCGGTGTCTGAAACTGCATTTAGATACTTTCTTAGAAGGCAACTTGGAAATACTGGCACACCAGAGAAATTAGACACAACTTGTCAAGTTTGTTAAATGACCTCTGATATTTTTATTGTACATATTTTTTTGTTGCAGTTGGCTGTGCTACAGTTAGTTTCAGTTTTTGTCATTTACCTATCTTGGAAATAATTTTTAGTTGGTGATTTCTTAAATCTCACTTAGTACAAATTTTACCAAAGGGTGTTATGTTTAGTCATCTTTTGTGAAATTTAGAAATAATTGTATTAAATTCTGGTTAATGAAAGTTCTTGTATAAAATTATTTGAATATTCAGTTTTTCAAGTAGCTTACCATGGATAGGGTACTACTTTCATTAGCTAATTTAGCCACTGAAAATCATTCAGAGACTGCTTACTTTTGTTAACTTAATAATCTATCACACTAAAATTAAAGTTTACCTGTTATAAACTGTATGATTAGTTTTTGCTATGATGTAAATTTTTTCTGAAGTTACAAAGAAGTTAATTTGAAGTGTTTTGTTCTTTAGGCTTAAGTTTACATTTTTAGGAGATATAAATTAATTTGTCTTTTTGTGCTTTAGGAGCTGGTTCGAAAAGGGATACCTCATCACTTCAGAGCAATTGTTTGGCAACTTTTATGCAGTGCTCAAAGCATGCCAATTAAGGATCAGTATTCAGAGCTTTTGAAAATGACATCTCCTTGTGAAAAATTAATAAGAAGGGACATTGCTAGGACATACCCTGAACATGATTTTTTCAAAGAAAAAGATAGCCTTGGGCAGGAGGTCTTGTTCAATGTAATGAAGGTGAGTCAGTATTTCAGCCCTTGAAAATATATTAGCAACAAGATGCACAAACGTTTGGATTGCCTTGTGTAGAGTGAACTTGCACCGGTTTCAGGGGTTTGGTTTTTTTCATCTTACTCTTTTTTAAACCACTGACATTGGAATGGTTTAACAAATCACATTCCAGTTTCAAAGAGAGCTTCCAATGGTATTCCTATAAGCTTTTTAAATCTCTTACAATGTAAAACCATTAAGTAGGCATTAAAACAAAGTCAGATGCGAACTGCTGATAGTGTAGTGGAATGAAGTGTGCCATGAAATTAAGTAAACAACATTCACCAAGACAAGAACATCGACAATCAGAACTAGTATTCAGTTTTCAAGTATTTCTGAACCTGCAAGTGGTAGCAGCAAATGGCAGGTACAAGCTAATGGTCAGTTGTTCCAGTGCCCAAAAACAAAATAAGAAATGCCAACATAAAATTGTTTGCATTATTTTGTCTTCACTGTACTAGAGCTTAAATTTGGAAAGACAGACCTTTCCGTACACCATAGTTTCAACAGAAAAGTTAGCAGGTTTCCAGATCTTAGTAACTTCCATAACTCTAAAATGAAGATGCTACATGCATGAAAATCAACACATTTCATCCTCCCATAGATAAAACTGCAGCACATATTTTTTTCTGAAAAAAACCCAACTTGTTTCTTTGTCTGGTCTGTCTCTTATAGAAGTAGTAACCTTGTGTGGTTTGTATGCCAGCTGGCTCTGATATCTTGGCAAATTCCTGTAGTTGAAAACTGCTTGTATTTTTGGTAGGTTTGCCTTACTCTCAGCTTTGTAGGTGATCAGAGAGCAGACTTCATACCCTTTGTAGCAGCAACTAGAACATCTGACTAAAACTTCTAAATAGAATGTCTGCCCTTGCTGGATTTTGGAATGGAAGAGTGAGTTATTAGCAAGATAGCAGGATGAACTATGATTACTTTTTATTGGTGATGAGGTTTTAATTGTTGAGAGTCTTAACTTTATTTCCCAGGCTTATTCTTTGGTGGATCGTGAGGTTGGATACTGTCAAGGAAGCGCTTTTATAGTTGGATTACTGCTTATGCAGGTAAGCATAATATTAAATATGTGAACCTTCAAAATCCCTGCTAGAATGCATAATATATTCTGGTGACTTGTTGGAAATTTTTACAATAGTGTTCTTCATCATTTTGATAAAATGGAGTTGTCAAGGGCAGCTGTTTACTCTGCAAATGAAATGAGATTTACTTTCTGTTGCTCTATTTGCCAAGATACTGTATTGGAGTGAGAGAATACATTTATTTCTCAGAGCTAAGGTAGGACTGCAGGCTTGCAAGTTATTTTGATGAGTGTTGTTTCAACTATTAATGAACTTCTCATTTCAGTTCTACTACATTGAATCTCCTCAGAGTTGAAATGAAACTTCACACTTGATTTGATTGTTTTAAAGCTGTGTTTGTATTATTGGTTTTTGTTTTATGACAAAGTAGAACATACAATAAAAAACTACTCGTAGACCTCCATTTCAGTTTAGAAATAATTTGATAGAATTTAGTATATGCAGAAGTTCACAAAACAAAAACCTTGAAACAAACAAACAAACCAACAACAAAAAAACACATTGTGTACACACACCCAACCCCAACCCCCAGTGCCCTCCCAGGCACTTACTTTGATATATCATTCCATTTGTCCAGAGTTTTTACTGTGCTTTCTTATTTTTAATATAGATGCCAGAAGAAGAGGCGTTCTGTGTGTTTGTTAAATTAATGCAAGATTACAGACTACGAGAACTCTTTAAACCAAGCATGGCTGAACTGGGCCTTTGTATGTACCAGTTTGAATGCATGATACAGGTACATACAAAATCTATCAAACTTTCTCTTCAGTAACTATTAATAAGGAACTTGGGAATTACAGTTCAAGAGCAGGCATATCTGTTGGCTAATGGGCTGCACTCTTGACAGTAGCTAGTTTCAGAACTTCAGAAGTAAATGCATGTGGCTCTGTGGGATACTTTTTTTTAACCTTTGGCAGACTGACTGGCTTTAAACACTGAAGCATGAGGATTTGTATCACTGCAGGTTTAGGCATATGAAATTTTGTTTGAATTGAAGACTCTGGAAGTCAAATTCTTCATAGTCAATTTTTAGCTATTTTACAAGATGGAAACTGGAAGATATCCTCATGTGGAATTGAAATTGTTTTCAGATTATAACTCAGAGCACTGTCTTCCTGGTCAGGTTGATGGAGAAAAATAGGTTTGTGTTTTGTGATCCAGTTTATAACATGATGATCGGGGTGGGATATCCTTAGATATTTCCAGCTCTTTTTGTTCCATTTTAGATGTTACTTAGGGATTTATAAGCTTGTGACTTCCTATTAGGATCAGGAAGTGTTTTTGTAATCTGTGCTTTGCAGGGTGGAAGTGCTGTAGAACATTCTATATTGGGACTTCTGTTGCATGGTTCTTGATAATGATGACTCATAGCATTCCTAGTCCTGTGTTGCTAAGCTGTTGTCTACTAAACATCAGTTATTTTCTTCTTTTATTCAAAATTTGTCAAAACCATGTCTGCACTAAGACTGCAAGCAGAAGCTTAACATACTTGGTTTTTTTATTCCTCTTCTTTTCCAGGAGCATCTTCCAGAGCTTTATGTGCACTTTCAGTCTCAGAGTTTTCACACTTCTATGTATGCATCATCGTGGTTTCTAACTATATTCCTTACAACTTTTCCACTACCAATTGCAACGAGAATATTTGATATCTTTATGTCTGAGGTAACTACTAAATGCTCATAAGTTATATTTTAAGAGTAGGTGTTAAAAGCAGTCATTTGCTTTTTAGTTCTTACACCGATCAGATTATTTTAAGGGGAAGGTGTCTGTGTGTCAAGTAGTTTGTCAAGGAAGAGGAACTAAGTCTCTGAATGTGGATCCTGTGTTCTTTGGATCTGTGGATCTGTGGATCTTTGTGCTCTAACCTATTGAGGGGTTACCAAATCTGTTCTTTCTGGATGCAGAGCAGTAGCATTGCATGCAGCATGGTCATCATTTTCTCAGTGTACAGTAAGTTTGCAGGGGAAACTAATACTGCTTTCAGACCTAAGTCAAGTTCCATGGGCATGTGCAAGCCATGAAGAGGGAGTGTTAGTAACTTTTATTGTCTGGATGATGAATAGTAGCCAAAGAAATTTATGGAATTGTTCAGTGTCACTATCACAAAGACACATTGTCTTGTGTTTAGGATTAGAGCTTTGCATCACTGTAACTAGTAACAAATCATAGCTTGTGGTCCATTTATGCTCTGCAGTGATCTTTTAGAAAATAGTAAGTCAAAGGTGGATCCTTTTAGCTTACCCTCAAGAATGTCTGAGATAGGGTATATATGGAGACATTCCCTTATATCTGTTTCAGTAGGTTAACTGTATTGTACCATATCTGAAATTAAAATGGCTTTTTGGAGAAGTACTTGGGTGTTTTTCTACTAGGTATATTTAAAATGTTTGATGGAGCTGACCTAGAGGACTCTTGTCACTTGAGTTTTTAGTTCAGCAGTGGCCTCTCTGAGGGGGGTGTCTGACATCAGGACAAACAGCCAGACTGCTTGTCCCTAGAACAAACTAAGAAACCCAGAACCTGTTGTTGAGAGACTTTTTTTGTAGCCCTTTTGCTTGTCTGAGAAACTGGGTGAGATTTCCATCGTTAATAAAGAGGCATCGCACTATTGATGATGCCATGAATAATTGTTGGATATTTTTTAACTTCTGTTTTCAGGGTTTAGAAATAGTATTTCGAGTAGGTTTAGCACTACTTCAGATGAACCAGGCAGAGTTACTGCAACTTGACATGGAAGGAATGTTACAGGTAAGTTATGATTATAATAATTTTGAGAGATGTCTGATATGTGTAGTGTGTGTGTGTATTTCCTCACAGCTATTAATTATGTGTAATCTTGTGCTCTGATTGCTTTTAGCACTTTCAAAAGGTCATTCCACATCAGTTTGACAGTGGTCCAGACAAATTAATCCAAGCATCTTACCAAGTCAAATACAATGCAAAAAAGATGAAAAAGTAGGTATAGCATTTTGAGAAAATAGATTATACTGTTGCTAAGAGCTACTGTTTGTTTATCTTTAAAACTAGTTATTCAGTGTTTATTTTTTAATTTTCCGTCTTTAATTTTTTTTTGTTTTTATGCTATATAAACAATTAAAGCTGAGTTCTGCCTGTAAGAAAATTATTTTAAAGCAGTATTTGCTATTTTTCTTTGTAAAAATAACCAAAAAAGCTTCTGAAGAAAGAATGGGGAATTACAACACTTCTGTAAACAGGAGCTGAATAGGAAAGCTGGGGGGGGGTGCTTTTGGAGGGGAGGGGAGATTGTTTGGTTTTTTTCAGGGTGAGGCAGGGAAAGGAGTGCTGGTTCAGAGTCTGTTCATACCTACCCAAATCTGTGTTTAAATTTAATGTCTAGTCTAAGCATTTACAGGAGTGCATTTCAGAGGAAATATCAATAATCTGTATCTCTGTTCTACTGATATTTGTTAGTTAGTGCACCAACAAGTAAATTATCCACAAGTTTTCTAATCCTAATTTACTATTTCTAATTTTTAGGTTAGAAAAGGAATACACTACAATAAAGACAAAAGAAATGGAGGAACAAGTTGAAATTAAAGTAAGAAAGCCTCAACAAATTGATTTATGAATCAGTTTAATTCCTAGGGGGGAGGGTTACATGTTTGATCTGTACATGTAGCAGGACATGTAATTAAAGTCCCCAAATTCTTTTCTTTCAGCATTTGTATTTAGGATATCTATTCATAAAGGATACCTACAGTGAAATTATTGAGATTTCTGGTGGACATTAAAAAAAAAAGTCTTTAGAGACCTGCTGTACTTATTTTTTATTATTTCCTGCTGACTAAAGCTTGCTTACAGATGGCCTCATTTATCAGGGGTTCCAAATATGCTGGTTTAGTTGTAGGTGTCCCACATAGGAGCTTTGTATGACACATGTTAAGACAGAGTTTGTCAGAGTGCATTTGAGTGGTTTGTCATTGATTTTGAGATCTTGATTTTTCCTGTGCATTGGACCCAAAATGGAGACTCTTCTGTCTGGAGTCACCTTTTCTTTTGGAGCTTTTGCAGTTAATACTAAGACTGTGGGGGGAAAAGCCAACCTGCCAGCGGAGTTTATTCTTCCCTTTTACTAACTGACCTACTTCCTATATCTACTTAAGCACTGCATCTTTTTCCTTTTGAGACATAAATAGGCTTTTGATGCCTTTTTTTCCTTTTTCTCATTTTTTTTTCACAGCATGTTGTTTGATCTGGATTTTCTTTCTTGTGTTTTTAGACAATTCTGTGAGAAAAGGCAGTGGAGAAACAATGAGCAAGTGCATTAAATAAAGCTTATAGAGGGAGTGAGGTACAGCCTTCCTTCCTGTCCACTGCTAGTCATTTTGCTTTTCAGTGTCAGTTCTTAAGGCATCAGTTCTTCAGAAAAATGACTGACATGCACCTGGAAGCACAAAGGTGTTCTGAGCCTTTTCAGGCAGTTTGTTATTGTTGTAGCAGGCAGTGAGGCATTAGCAGCATTATGATGTAATGCTGTAATGGCATCTGAAATCAGAAGATTTGCAGGGCTCAAATGACAGCTCTCTGCAGAACAGGACAAATAAAATGATATGAAAGACAACTGTAACTTTAGATTCTAGTATTTTAATTCATTTCAAATCCTTCTCTGCTTCTTCCCATGCTCCCCCCCCCCCCCCCCGTGGGAGCAAAAACCAACAACCACACCCCAACAAAAAAACCAACCAAAAAACCCCAACCAACCAACCCCAACACCCAAAGCTGTCTGTTTCTAGGTCCTACTCTGGGACTTATGTACCTTGTTTCTGACTTAGCAGAGCTTCTTAACGGAAGAGACTATTTTAGAGAGATAGAAAAACAAGCACATTTTGAGTTTGTCTTTTAGCCTGGCAGAATAAGCCATTTATTGAACTGATATCCAAGGCTCTATTCTTAGGGATGTGGATCTCTTCTATCTGAATGCTGACTGCTAAAATTTACAGGAAGTGCACTAGTAAAGTATATAATGCAGTACAATTCCTTCTTACTTCTGGGGCATTTGAGGTAAATAATTCTCAGTATAACCTACAGATTAACACTAACTATTAGGAGGAAAAGGAATGAAACCTTGCAGCTATCTCATTTGCCTTCCTAGTGCAGGGAGTGCACTTTCATGTCCCTTAACCATGAAGACTTTTGCTGTTTTTATGAAGGGGAGGCTGTCAGGTCTAGCGTGGGGTTAAGCCCTGTGGTTCACCTGCAGACGTGCTGCTTTCAGCTCATGTAACACAGATGCTTTTGTATAACACAAGACATTGTCTCATCTTTGCTGGTTAAACTCATCTTTAGAGCTCGTTCATCATATAAAAGGAATTAAGAAGGTCACTAATTATTTTCGTACTTATATTGATTTTCATAGATGTGATGAAGTAAAAATGTTGTTAGCTTGCTTGGCTTTTATCAGACTTTCAATTCATAACTTGAGAAATGCATTTTTGAACTGTTTCCCTTCCAGAGGTTACGAACTGAAAATAGACTCCTAAAGCAGCGCATTGAAACACTAGAAAAAGTGAGTATGTTGGGGATTAGATTTAATCTATGTTAATTTATGCTTAAATTTATGGAAATTTTATTATATGAAATGAGAATCTCAGAATTATAGTTTATTGTTTTCCTTCTAATCTATGGTGTTTACTAACAGTGCTTAGCCAAATAGCATGGCAATAATCAGGCAATTAGGGTCAGTAAATATGTAAGGTTGTTATATCTGACTCATAGTGATTAAAAAATCAAACGTTTTCACATACCCAACTTTGATTGTACTGTTTTCTTTCTGAATTAGAAGCATCTGTTCAAAGTGGAGAAGACTGTATATAGTGGAGTGCTTGGGTGGAAAAGAGGTTTTTGTGAGAGAATCCTCAGTTCTGAAAATCTGAAGTTGTTGGGTGTTTTTATGTAGGAGCAAAATGACAGACCTACCAATGACCGGAGAGATGAGATGAAGGCAGATCACTTCATCACTAGTGAATACAGCAGTAGAGGGTGTTGTTGCAGCATTCACAGGAACACTGCCATTAATCTGCTCTGTGTAATTTTGAACTTCTGTGGCAATTTTGGATACATGGTGGAGAGAATATCTAAAGACTTATTTCTCATGGGTTTAGTCTGGAGTAGTTTTGTTAGGCTTGTTTGTAACTGGGTAAAACTTCAGAAGTAAGCATGTTAACTGCTGTGGATACACTGCCAACATGCAGGCATTGTTCTCCAGTGGCCTCTCCTATGTCCTGGTATCATGCTTCCCGTGGCAGATTGCATCTGAGCTGCTCTGCTCTAGAATGAGAACATTCTTGTCCATCTTCACCACAAACAGTGGAATTGAGCACTCCTGTGAGTTGCAAACAATTGTGTTTCACAGGGAAGAAAATGGTAAAGTTTCAGAGTGGCATAGTTGGAAGATGTCACACTTCAGATGTTAAATCTGTTATGATTTCTTGAAGAACAGTCCATATGTCAAATTCTAATTAATTGGTTTCTGAATTTAGTTTGGAAAATATGCATAAGGACACATTGTGAAAGTTGTGAACAAAAATACAATTTCATGAATATTTTTGTTTCTAATATTGAAGCATTGATAAAATGAATGGAAAAGAGCAGGCTGTCTTTAAGAAGCTTGAAACTGTAGTGAATCATTTCAATTTCCTTGGCAAATATATAATAGTAAGTATCTCTGTTTTATATTTAACTCGCAGGGGTTGGAAATTTTTTTTTTTATTATGAAGTCCGTGATGAACTCCCAGATGCTAGTGCTTTTGCACATTCTGTATTTAGAATTTCAGAGTTCACTTTCAGAGTATCCCAGTCTGACTGGAATTAAAACATTACAAAATGGGAAAATATTATCTATTAGTAAGAATTTCTGATGATCATTATCATCACAGCATTTGAGAAACAGATCATGAAGTGTGAACAAACACATTCAGTTCTACTGTTGGAAATTTATTTTAAAAATACTTTTTCCCTCATCCAAACTCATATGATTTAGTTGTGATTTTCTTAGTGTACCTTAACTTCTCAGTATTAGCTCTTATCAACTAGTTCGCACTTCAGTTTTACTAACAGTTCCAAGGACAAAGAAAGTCTGTGGATAGATGTGTTTGTAGAATGTGCAAAACATTGAGTGCTTTCAGGAGTGATAAAGTAGGAGTTAAATGCAACTGCAGGGGGGTAGTGCTTTTCAGTGGGCAAAAAATGAAAATTTCTTTCTTGCAAAAGTTTGTCAAGGAAAGAATCTATAAACAGCTCGATGAGTTACTGCAAGAGTTCAGTAAAACAAAATATGAGCTGTCATAGCTGACATTTCCTACTTGTCTGTCAGTTTGCACCATTTAATGTTCCTGCTTCATCTTACTGGAAGCTGTAGCTCTGCATGAGCACCTTGGTGCTTAGTGGAGTTTCCTTTGTGCTCAGATTATGCCTTTGTTTCATGTTGTGGGTGGACTGTAGTCTTGCATCTATCTATAGATCATATCAGATAATGCATCAGTAACTCTGCTTAATTAGGGAAGCAAGCTGTTCAAAGAAAAATACCTACTCTCCTGTAGGTGAATTTTAAGTGTTACAGAAATTTGGCTTTGAAACCTTCTGTACCAAAGATGGATTGTGTTAAATCTGTTGCAGAAAAGGCTGCTTCCTGGGACTTTCAGGCTGAGTTGCCTTAATTTATATGAAGAGTTGTTAATTTTGCTAAAAGGTTTGCACAGAAAATGGGTAGAATTTGGGCATTTTCTTTCTATTAGCTCTTGGTCTTTTTTGTCACTATTATCAGCCCCTTGTTTTTTGATTTTCCTTTTCCTTATTCCTATCTGAATTTTTCCTTTGTAGGAAAGTGCTTCCTTGGCAGATAGATTGATACAGGTATAGTCTTTTAGTCTTTTACTGTATGACTCTCTTCCTACTCTTAAACTCCAACTGCTTTAATGCATGCATATTTGCATGCTATATCCTATCCCTGCTTTGCTGATTTGGAATAAATACAGAGCTAACATCTTGCTAGAAACTTGTTTAATTTTGTTTACTAAAAATATATAAACCCAATACCTGCACGTTATAGTAATTTTCCTAACCTAATGTGATTTTTCTGGTACAAATTCCTATGACAAATGGATTCTATGACACTGTATTAACACTGAAATTGAATATTGTGAACTTCAATCTGTGCATGTACTACTGAGTAATAATGCATGAAAGGAATTTTATTGAATGCAAGTACCAAACTGTGCTTGCTAAATGGATGCTGAACTTTGTACTAAAGTACTAAAGCAGCTGTTCAGTACTACCTTGTCCTAAAATTTCTACCAATTGTATCTGTGCTGTTCGCAAAACCAATCTGATGAAATAAGCAGCTAAACATCACAAAGGCAGTCTTTCTTGGATTTGTCATTAAGTGCTTAAAAAAATAAATTATGTCCTAAGGGACAAGTGACAAGGGCCCAGGAGGCTGAGGAAAACTACCTCATAAAACGGGAGCTGGCCACCATCAAACAGCAGAGTGATGAGGCCATTACTAAACTGGAGCAAGCTGAGAATACCATCAGGGAGCTCCAACAACAGCAACAATGGGTAAGGAGCCTGGCAGCACATCATCTCATCTTTTTCACTCACTTGTGTTTATTTTTCCTCATCATGACATGGTCTCTGTGCTGTCCTTGTAAATCCTTGTTCATTGTGATTTGCATTCTTAAAATTATACAAATTAGACTAAACGAAATTTTGGTCTGTTCTTACTGATAGGGGAGATCCATAACCCTGGATAGATGTAAGTTTATCAGTTTATAAAAAAAACCCAACATACCCACAATGAAACACACCAATCAAAAAACTCAACAACAAAAAGCACCCAACCCAACCCCTCCACATACCACCAAAGAAATACTAACAAAACCACACACATACAGCCTTTGGTAGCTCTTCATGCTAAGAATCTACCCATTGCAAATTGTGTCACTCTGAATACTCAAATCTGGGAGTTGGTTTACAATGCCTTTACATAGTGTATCTTCTAAGTCAGTTTATTTCATGTTAGCGTTTCTTCTGTGTATCTATATTTGGGGTTTTCCTAGTATACTAAAATTTACTGCTTACTGAAGTGGAAGGATGTTGTCCCTGAGTTTGGAACTACAGGACTTGATTAAAAAATGTAGGTTTATGTGGATGTGAAGCAGGAAAATAATTTATATATAGTATAGTACTGTGTTTGTGTTACTCTGTGTTTTAGGTAGTAAAATGTGCACGACTTCAGACTATTGCTGTGAGACTGAAGTTACTTCCTCTAAGCCACTTAAAGTGCCCAGTGTCTTCTCCTGGGGCGTGGGGGAAGCCATTTAAGCATCTTCACTTGCTGAATAAACTCTGCACTACTAGTGCTGATGTGAATATCCTCATACTGCTTTAAGTGGTATCTAAGTACTTGTCTGGAGTCTTGGGCATTTCAGGTGTATGAAATACCACTTTTTAAAACTACAACATACTGCAGCTGCTTACCAGGCCCCGTTAAGTCAGTAGGGCAGTTGGTTTTATACATCTTCCACCAAAGCTCTAGAAATACTTGTATCTCACCTTGGAAGGTAAAGATGAAATTTACTGTTGGACCGAAAGGAAATCATAACTTAGACTAGTTCTAGAATGTTGTCTTTATTATGTCTGTTTAATGCATTTCAGCGTAAAAAAGGTATGCTGGAATAATTGCAAGGAGTGACTGATGAGCTACTACTGATGAGCTGTCATGTGAAATGCTGCTGTTTATATAATACGAGCAATTTCTTTAGGAGGAAAACAGCACCATGAAGAAATAACAGTTAGGAAGATGGGGATGGTCTTGTGGTGCTTTCCAACATTTTAGATATATTGTAATCTTTCAAGTGAAATGCAGTGGGAAATGATAGACTTCTAGTTATCCAGCTATTTATTGTCTGATTACAATAGTACACATGCCCTTAGAATGTGTTTTTTGGAGGCATCCACATTAATGACCTGCATGTAGTTAAAACTTATTAGAAGAGACTAAGGTACTCTATTTATTTATTAGTTAATTGACAGGTAGTATGTCTTTAAAAGCTAATGCCTTTAATTATGCTGGGAACTTACTGAAGAACAATGATGGGGAGGCATGAGAGGTTGGCTGGGCATGGGAACTGGTCCTGAGCAGAACTGTAAATAGCTGTGGATTGCAAAATTGGCTGGATTGGAGCTGTAAGGGCAGAAGACTGGACAGGGCAGAAGACTGGACAGGTACTGAGAGAATGGAGAGTAAGTAAAATACAAGAATGAGCAGTTAAATTAAGAGCCACGCTTCCTACTTTGCATGCTTGCAGCGTTGTTTTCCTCCACTTAAACGTGAACATGACTATAGGAAATAGTCAGACTATGTATGTGGAACTGAGACTGTAAATACATGTGGTTATGGACAGATTTGTGCCTGGTAGCTGGCTAATTCTGAAGTGTAAGGAGTAGTGCTGTGGTTTTGAGAACCATCGGAATTAGACAACGTGGGGAAAGTGCAAAAATGGCTTCAGTTAGGAGATCGCTATGGGCTACTGCATCAGTAACATTAGTGCTTGAACAGGCTTTAACTTTGTTTCCAAGCTGGAAATGGGAACGACACAAATGTAAGCAGTTGCGTTTGTTTAGGGCTCCACCTGGTGGGAATGCGTGGGTTTATTTGGAATTTTGGCATTTTACTTTACACTGGTAAATTTTTTACCACGTGCTAGTGCCAGTAGCTTTGTTCTTGGCAATATCCTTTTCAGTACTGTCTTGCGAATATCTGCTTTAATGTTTTTCTCCCCAATTATTTCAGCTTTCTTTATGATTAGCAAAAATGATAGCACTGTAAACTTGTAAGTGGCTGGATAGTTTATCTGTGCTTATTTAAAGATACAGCATTTATCCTATGTATTTTATAATCTACGTATTTTCCAGTCTTGAATATGCTGTTTCAGCATGACAGAAATTGTAATGTTTGGGTATGAATTTCTGAATAGGAATGTATGAAAAGAACTGCCTAAGGATACTTTCAACTAACATCCTGGGATTAAAAAAACTCAACAAAACACGTTTTTGTTGGTAGCAAAAATATCACCTAACCGTAGTATTTCTAAGAAGGTTAACATGTCCTTTGTAAAAAGGTTATGTGTTTGTATTTATATATTATTGAGGTTTATGCAATCTGCTCAAGGAGATTCGATAGCACAGGTTGGATCATTCAAGGGTAAGTACTGAAGGTGCTTACTGGATGTTTGTGTCTGTGAAGAAATTCTCCACTGCAGCACTTCTGAATAGAGAGATGGGTAGAAGAGGAGTATTTTGACTGAAGTCCATCACCAGAAGCCCAAATTACACACAAGTTTATTTCTTCCTGTGCTGAAGTATTTATAGGGAGTTTTTAGATGAACCAGAATGACTTCATAATGAAGTGTGAAGTCTACTCAGAGGTTATCATTGTACTATTGGATGGTACTAATCTGTCTTTGGCTTGTCTAACCTTTAAATACAGAAACTTGCCAAAGGCAAGTTGTGGTGGATAACCAAACAGTTAAGAGGAAGGTGGCTTCTTCCTCATACTGGTGGTAAATCAAGAACTGCATAGAGGAAGTTGTGCCTGACTTTAACAGAATACAGTTTTCTTTTGAGGCATGCTAAGTATATATAATGGTATTTGAGGAGTTAGGGGCAGGGGTAATCAGCCTGTTGTAACTTAGTCCTGATATTATGTGCTGAAGGTTTTATTCTCTGTTCTTTTCCCCTTTTTGTTTCTAAATGAAAAAGGTAGCTTCTGCTGGATGTAAACACCTCCAGAATGCAAATCTTGTCTTTCCCAGTGATACCTTAATTGTCAATGATTACCCAGTTCATCAGTCTGAGTGCTTTAAAACTGAATCTGAGAAATGAGAGGCAGATCAAGCTGAAATTGGTTCACATCTTATTTTTAAATAGTCTCTTCAACTGTATTATGTGAAGATAGAATTTTAATTGACTAAGCATTCAGATGGAAGCATATGCACTTTGTAAGGTAATTTATAGCCATGTATTTGGTTATTGTTACAGCAACTTCATAGTTGTTTTTCAGGAACTCAAGCTACAATGGCTGATAATTATTAAAAGCATAGTAGTTGATTTAGGGAATATATGCTTGTAAATGAGTGTTGCAACCTTATGGAAGGCTTCACTGTACTTTGCAGTATACTCTTCTAATACTGTGTTCTGATTTGCAACCAAAATGCAGAAAATAAAAATACTGTGTTCAGTGTTAGTGCTTAAATGTATAAGCAAAGTTAGCTGAGCAAAGTTAGCTGCTGAACAATCTGTTAATTGCTCTTCAGTATAGTGTGCTGGAGAAACATTCTGTAATTACATCTATCATCAACCAAAATAATATTAGGAATGGTTGTGTTTAAGAAAAATTGGGAGAAAATAAATCCAGTTGTGTGAAACTAAGCAAGGACTTGTTTCTTTCAGAATTAAATGGCTGCAGAGCTGCAATTTTAGTGCTTTATGTTACATTTGTCTTTTCAACATAGTCAGCAAAGTGCTACTGTGATTAAAATGTTTGGCAGAATCTGGAACAAAAAAGGTAGAGTCCATCTAAGTTGTCGTGTGTATCATGTGATGAACTTGTACAAGCAGCCAGGGAATATGAAAGAGCTGTTGCCTCTTTTCTGTGTCTGCATGTTGTTACCTATTGTACTTGTGTTCCTACATCATGTGAAGCAATCATAGAAATGAATCAGCATTGCCCACCCATCCTTTTCTTGCACTCAAATCAGGTCTGCCTCCACTGCTTGCTGAGGCAAAGACACTGTGTGGGTTGAAAATAATACGAATTAAATTAGTAATGTGTAAGGGCAAATTAATACTAATGTACAAGGATCATAATATATATGTGTTCCCTGTGTGTTCAGCTGCACAGTTAAGCAGGCAGAGCACTTAAGTGGATGGTCTTGATGACACTAAAAACTGCCTGAGCTCTGCTTGCTTTTCAGTGCTTTGTATACATCCCTCCATCACAGCTTCCTGAAGGCACATTTATACAAGAAATATAATACATTGTAACACTAAGGTTAGCGTAGATTCTGAATTTGGATTGTACTGTAAGTCATGCCAAAGGTTCCTTGGCATGCAGAAGTATAAAAATAAATGAAAAAATAGTTTCCCTGACCATGTAGTTACATGTAAATCCTTGGTTTGTCCTGTTCGCCTTTGGTTTGTGCATTGAAGGTCAGGGAATGCCACACCATAACAGAAGCATGTGGAACTGAAGGCTCTTCATTTTGTCTCTGTTTTTAGATGTAGAAAACTAATTTTTTTTATGCAAACACAAAGAAAACAGTTGCATCTTTAGTATAATGAATAATCTGTGGATTTTACTGTTGAATTTTTAATTAATTAAAACTTAATCTATTAATCCAAGTATAGTATTTATATTTCACAATGTAGTTAATGACACCAAAAAAGTATTGAATTATTTTCCTCTAAACTTAATTTTCAGGGTAACGATGTAAGCACAGTAACTAGACAGCTATGCTTTGAGGATGTCAACACCCCCTTTTTTCCAAAATCAGAAATTAAAATACCGATTTCAATTTTCAAATACAGAATGCCTATCAGGCAAGTCTGACAATCTGTCAAACTGCTAAGTCATTTTAAAGTGACCCAAGAAGAAATAAAATGTGTTTTTTAAGCTATTGACTAGGGGGAAAAAAGTTAAGTGAGGCTTTTGAATATAAATGCTTTGGTTGGATGTGTCTGAATCTCAGAAGGAATATGTATATGGTGAGCAAATGATAGCCAAGGGTTGGAGTGAAGAAATGGGCAAACCAAAGTCATTGTACATTGAAGCCACACATGACTTCATTTTAAATCCAGAATTACAGAAGGATTCTGTCGAATCACAGTTTGAGTAGAAATTGAGAGATACTTGTATTAACCTTGTAATTAGCTAGTGTTCCTGTAGCATCTTTTTCTGCATAGCACAGATCCTTTGAGAATCTTTCAGTTTGGTTAACAATGAGACAAAAGTGTGAGTTGTTGCTCGTCAGTATTAACAGGCTGGGTGGGGGTGCAGTTGTTTGAGGCAGAGCATTAGGGATATTTTTGGTGGCAGTCTGGATGGACATATTAATAGACTTGCATAAGGTAAGCACTTAAGGTAGTCTTCCTGATCTTACACAGCTGAATGTACTTTTCACACCAGGTCTGGTATATAAAACCCCTTTCAAACCATCTGTGCTTCATACTAAACATATTTCTGCAAACTTTGTAGCATAAATGCAGTTCACGATACAGTGAAGACTTTGTGCTACAGCTGGAAAAAGAGCTGGTCCAAGCCAGGCTGAGTGAAGCAGAATCGCAATGTGCCCTGAAGGAGATGCAAGATAAAGTTCTAGAGATGGAAAAGGTAAATTGAACCAGGACCCTCTGTACAGAACAGCACTACAAACAGAATACAGGTCCCTGTAATTCTTTGCATAACTGTGCTCTAGAACTTTCTCTTCTATGCTTTCATGATTACAAGATGCTTTTCAAACCTGTAAGAACAACAGCAATAAAACTAAGATATTTTTGCACTGGCAAAGGTTTGTGAAGAACAAACCCCTTTTCTCTTGTTCCTGAAGCCTACTGTAGTGGAAAACTTGGATTCTGATGAAGTCTTTACAGGAAACATCAATTGTTTCAAAATGATATCCTGCAACAAGAGCAGGGGGCTTAGAGTGAGCACTGAGGTGATGTGAAACTAAAAAGTTTGGGAAAGGAGGAGGAAAGGGTACAATATAACCATTCCCAGGTCTTCAGCATCTTCTACTTTGTCCCATTATGGGCAGGGAAGGAATCTCTCCACCATTGATTATCAAAATCTCTGCTGCTTTTTGGGTGCTATGGTAGCTTGTAACTTCCTGATGCCAGAGCTCAAGCTGTAATCAAACCAACTGTCAAACATTTACCTTTCTTTGAAGTAAAACTTAACTGCAAGATAAAATAGCAAAATGAAAAAAGGAAAAAAAAAAACCAACAATAAATTGACCTGATATAAAGCATGCTTTTCAGATCTTATTGTATTGGCCTTGGAAATAGTTTCCTTAGGAAATTTTAAAGGGCTATATACCCAGGTTTTGGCCAGAACTTAGTTACTGATTAAATTAACCCACTGGAGTCAAGATTTACTTTTTAAATTATCTGAGGGGCTTGATGAGAGCCTAGCAGGTTAGTAGTGTAGTTTTTACTGTCCTGACCATTGGTAAGAATTCAGGATATAAGGTATTTTTCAAAATTCAAAAGGAAACTACTTAACTCAGAGACAGCATGCACTGAAAATTTACCTGTGATAGGGTCAATTCCAGTGTACCAGACAAACTCAGATGTACAGTAGTACTTCAGTCTCTTATATTGAACTTAGGCACATGAGAAAGTGGCTGAAGCTAATTCCCTCAAATTCCTGCAGTACAGCTCTTTATTGCTGTTATTGCTGTATCATGTAATCTGGGGAACTTCTGCTGAATAAGCCGAGACTTGCATGGCTATACTGACAGTGATGTAAACATTCAGAAACACACCCTCTCACTTCCTATATTTGCCAGTACTCAGATCCCATGATTTTGAAACATGGAATGCTAATAAATGGCTGTTGTGCTGTGTTCTGTTAATGTTAATCATGTGCTTTACTCTCAACTCTCAAGAAAACCTGGAAACTGTCACAGTATTACATGTCTTCTAAAACACTGGATTTTGCTGATGAGAAATACAGTAGAAAGTGATGAAGCACAGTCAGGGATATTGTAATTGGACAGACTGTCCTTTTTCTTCCCCTCTGTTTTTTTCCCATATTTCCATTATTAGGATTTCATCTCTGTGTTGCTTTCCCCAGTGTTTTCCTGTGTTCTGTTTGGCTTTCTCTATCCTTTTTTCCTCATGTGTCTTTCATTTCTAAGACCTCTTCTTGACTTGTTTATATATATATATTAATGCCTGGTTCCTTTGAAAAGGAGAACAGATATGTTGACAAAGGCTGGTGACCTACTTCCTAAAAAATAAATTTCCATTTATTATTTTCTCTGTAAACGCAGGTAAAAGTTGTAGCTTTAAAGTGTAGTTTTAGTTCCTTGTTTGCTTTACTTTTTATCGACTAGCTCAAAATCTTTCAGATTTCTCTCCATATTTTTGATGGGTTCAAATATTTTAAATATAATGTTTTGTTAGGGAGATACCATCTAGGGAAATCACAAAGTCAGAATACGTAAAACTAGTACCTTTTCATTTTTTTCTGTAGTTGGCAGAAGTTATTTATACATACTATATCCAGAAACTTAGATTTTTTTAAAGGAATTTTATTTTGCAAAGGATGTGTACTTAAAGCTTGATTAGTAATAAGAGTTATTGTTCCATGTCTATATTCGGAGTGGGTTTCACTAGGCACAGTTTTATTCAAATACAAATTTAAGAGGATGGTCCTTGTTGCAGAGGAACAGCTCCCTCCCTGATGAGGAAAATGTTGCCAGACTACAAGAAGAATTAATTGCAGTAAAATTAAGAGAAGCAGAAGCTTCGATGGGTCTCAAAGAACTAAGGCAGCAAGTCAAAGATTTGGAGGAACACTGGCAGGTATGGGTAGCAATACACTTTTATTAATTTTTACTTTCAATGAATGGTGATAAACCAAGACTATGAAATTTTGAATTATAGATCAAGTAGAAACTAATGACTGTGGACCAAACTGCTGAGATGAGAAAATCTTTAAATGCAGCTGCCACAAGAAACTTAACTTAGAAAGTATGTTAGAATTTGGTCCCTAGATGGCAGAGGGCCTGTGCTTCCAGCTAACCATTCTGGTAGGAGGGAAGTACCTGAGCAGTACTCTGACTTTGCTAAGTGGTAAGGTCTAGAAATAGGCAAAAGTCTCAGGATATACTTGCAATTCACTGACTTACCGTAGCTGGGAATGACTGTCTTCAGCTTTTTAACTGTTCTTAAAAACAGTAAGTTTCCATGGGTTTCTAGCTTTTAGGACCTACAGGAGAACTATAGCTATTTGTCCTCATATAACTCTGAGACCTTAAATGAAATAAGGGAACACCAGGAAAGATCTGGCATTATCAGCAAAAACATGCTGTTTTTCTAGCGTCATCTAGCTCGAACCACTGGAAGATGGAAAGATCCTCCCAAAAAAAATGCAGTGAATGAACTACAGGATGAGCTGATGACAGTCCGGTTGAGAGAAGCAGAAACTCAAGCTGAACTGAAAGAGACCAAACAAAGAATGATGGAGATGGAAACACAGGTATGTTTTGAACGCTAGTACGTGTGAATTGAGCTGGATGCTGCTGTTGGACTAGGATGGAAGAATCTAGTGCATACAATCCAGCTTACTTTAATGTCTCTTCTTTAGTCTTCTACGACTATGCTTTCCAAATTTCTCATTTGGATTAGTTGGTAAACTGTGTGTGAATGTAAATTTATTAAATTATATCTGATTTAACAACAAAAGAATGCTTAAGGTGTTTTAAATTTCACAAATCACAAATAGTAATTCTAATTGTTTAAATGGGAGTGTTTTGCTTTCTTCTGGTGAAACTGGTGATACTGGATTTTCTGCTGAGGTCATGAATCTGGTTACTAAGCTGTGGACTCGGCAGAGCAGTTTGCGTGTTGGTCAGGTGTTTTTAGCAGAAGCTTTGCCTTTTGTGTGCCAGAATAGAAATGCATGGATGACCCTTGCTGAGGTTTGTTCAGAAAAGACAATCATAGCTTGACTGCCAAAATTCTTTTCGTATAACTAGAGAATAAGTTGTTAAGCAAAGAAATCTGAAATAAAAGTGCACTAAAGTGGTGAGTTCATATTATATTAGTGAACTTTCTCTCGAGTCAGTAGGCACAACACGCAGTTGATGAGAAGGATTTGTAAGAGACTTTTGAGAAATCCTCCCATGGAATATCTGCTAAATGTAACTGTTTTTTGAAAGAGACTTGTGCATCCAAAAGGCTAAACAAACAGTAGCTTTACTTGACAAGGTTCAACAATTCCAGAAATAATGAGAGCACATAAGGGTGTGCTATTGAAGAGAGATTAGCTAACTGCAAGGCACATGGTGGTTTATTTCTGACAGAGGCACTGCTTTTTCTGTACCAACTGAATAAAGGTTTCCTTTTGCAGTACTTTTAAAATTTTCATTGAGGTGTCAACACTGTTGCACTACAGTTAAAGTGCTTTTATTTTGTTGCCTTTGCCTCATGTGTGTATTTTGGTCAGTAGGGGGCATAGGGATCCTGCTGTCTGGCTAATATGTCACAAGACCTTTTAGGTATTTCTCACTTCAGTGTTATGCATTGAGTCTGTATGTGTTTATGCTGTTTAGCTCTCAGCTGAGAGAAATGCACTGGTTCTCGTGTTATGTACTGGCCTGCACAGCTTCACATACAAATGGTGTGACTGGTAGTACTGCACTGATCTCAATTAAGGTGCCACATTGCTTTTAGGAATTCTCTGAACAGAGAAATGTGCACACATTTCTGACATACCTGATGTTTCTTGGATGCATGCTGCAGTTGGGATACAAGTTCACAAAATCTTTGCCTTACCTAAGCAAGAAATTGGGAAAAACAGATGTACAGGAGCTTTGCAATAGCATTCTTGTAATGAGTCATCTGTTATTAAGGAACAATTTGAATATCTTGATCATAAACAAAACGTCATGCAAACTCTTCTGATTGCACTTAGAAAACTCAGAATGCTTTTTCATCAAAAGTTTTTTATGGTAAATAATCTATAAGTCTGTTTTGTCAGACTTCGGAGAGTTAAATTAATATCCAAAATCTTTCCTTAACATGCATTTTCATTCCCTTTTTTTGTCATAAATTTCAGAATCAGATCAATAGTAATCATTTACGAAGGGCAGAGCAAGAGGTTACCAACCTACAGGAGAAGGTGCAGTATCTTTCTGCACAGAACAAAGGACTTCTGGCTCAGTTGAATGAAGCAAAACGTAGACAAGCAGAGATTGAATGCAAGGTAAACAACATCCTGAATAGACTACTTGGGTGCTAATATACATGTGCATTTTAGTCTTGTCTGCTGTTGTTGGACAGAATTGTGTCTTAACTGAGAAGCATAAATCATAAAACCAAAATTCTTTTTACTGATTTTGGCAACATCATCTTGAATTTACCATCTCACAAAAATCACTTGAGGTTTTGACAGAGCTGCTTCTTTGTGGTCCCACAAAGATAAACTTTAAAGTGTGGTTCTACTCAGAAAAGTGTCTGTGTGTAGTATAAAAAGACACTCTGAGACAACAGACACTTTTAGGTTTTCATTTCCTTGCTGTCTTGCCAATTCCATTTGTTTCTAGTTGAACCTGAATCAAAAGTGCAATGAAGAGGTAACTTCTACTGACTGCTCAAACTCCATCACAAACTTTTGGGTAAAAAGCCACTGAATCTTAATTAGAAGAAATTGCTTCTACTGACTGTCTTGTTTGCCATAATCATTGGGTTCCTAAGTGCTATTTTTTTAATGCTGAGATTATTCTTACTGATTTATTATTTTTTTTTTAATATTCTCAATCTTGGTGATATGTCTTTTTCATATAACCTGTAACTTTTTTGTTTGATACTGAAGGTGCTCATTAAACATTGAGAGATTGAGGATTAGAGTGTGTAGTCAACATTCTGGTTTTATGTTGACTATAAGAGAATAATATGTTTTTAACCTGACTAATGTGTTTGTATACATAACTATTCTCACTAGGATAATTTGCTTGTAAAGCTCTGTTCTAACATGGGCTAGAGAAAAAGTGTGACAGTAATAGACAGAGCACCAGTCATATTCTTTAGAGATTCTCTGAAAATAGCAGTGGTCAATACCCAGTGAAGCAGTAGTACTGACATACAGTGACATTAGATCCTGAAACTTGGTTTGTAGTTGATAGAAAAAAGATTACAATTTACACTGTAAGATGTTTTATGAGTTGATGTTTCTGATATAAAATGAAATATTGCCAATTTGATGCATATCCATTACCTGGATTTCTACTGTTTAACTGTGAGCTAGACAGTGACTTCTTGGGAAGAGACTTAGTAGAATACCATGTAGACTCCTGTACTGCTTCAATGCACAAGTGTTTTTGCTAAGTGTTTTTCAGATAATGTCATGGAGCAATACAGACAAATATTAAGTTTTTGTAGAACTAAATATATTTAAAAGTTTCACCTCCCATCTCTTTAAATCTAGCAAGTTTGTTATTCTCGATTCCATTAGTATCTGATGTTCGATTATTTTTTTTTTCTTCCTGTTGTTTCAAGTCATCTGAAATCACACTCTAGTTCTATTTTTGTCAGTAAGTCTTGGCTAGGTAGCAATATTTCTACTTCAAGAGGTGTCTCAGAAAAATATATATTTGGATTTTCAACTCCGCCCCCAGTTGTTCTATGCATAAAGGATTGGTACGTTATTTCAGTAGCTTGTATTTTTTTTTTTAAAAATAACTTGAAATGCATAAGCAGAAGTTAAAATTTTTGTAGCAAGTTGCATCTCATACCACCTGTAGGACAACTCTTTTCTGTCACTGGTGTGTACTGTTACATTTTTCCCTTTTGATCTGAGTACTGCTCCTACAGCAAGGACTCAATTTCAGATTGTTTCTTGAAACTCATCACTGATCTTTCTAATCAGTTTTGCTAAAGAATTTACAACATAAGATTTGTGCCCCCACCCCAGTCTTGTCCTTCCTACCACCATATCAAGTTCTGTGGTAATTGAGAACATGCTCTGTTTCAGAGATAAAGCATAAGTGCCATCTAGAGCAACACTATTGACTCATCTCAGATACCAGAGTCTGTCCTTCAGCTTTCAGTTAAATACATGCAATCCTGTGGACTTGTCGGTTTGCCTTCATTTGAGTAATCATGCAACAGAATTTAGCAAGAATGGCTGAACTTTGGCTAACACATGATAGATTTCTCTGAAATGGACTTCACTGATTACAAATACTGTTAATTGGATCCTATAGATGATATACCTCTGTTACAGTAATCTTTAAAAAAACCCCAAACAAATAGCATGTTTTCAAGTGGCTACTGAAATAAGCTTTGATATGTTCAATTTGGTCTCAACTATACTGTCTAACAAAGGAGGCTTGAGTACTGTTAGTTTGAAGCATACATTAAAATAACTGAAATACTGGAACTGATTTACAGTAACTACAGTTTAGTTACACCAGTCTGCCATAAAAGCAGGTGTACCTGAGCCTAGTCTGTCTCTTCCCCAGTTATTTGCTCTCCAGCTGACAGTACTGCTCACTCACTATCTAGCACTGCTTTCTCTCTGTGGCTGTACTAGACTGCTGAAAATATAATATTAGTTGTTTTGTGCTCTGAAGTCTTGAGGACTTGCCTCATTAAAACAGGAATAAGGGTTTTTCATGTTTCCTTCTCTCTTGTCCAAACTGCCTATCATTTATAGACAGACTTACAGGTTAAACTTACAGTGGGAGGCTGATTGTAGGTTATGTGCACTGGTATTTTATTCCAAGCTTTGTTGTGTACTGTGAATTTAAGATAGCTGGACTAAATGAGGTTTAGAATATATCTACTTTTGTGGGGGTTTTTTTAATTTATTTTTTTAGACAAAGGAAATGATAAGTAACTCTTTTGTAGCTTTGCTGTTTCTTTATATATAAGGTCAAAGGTTGAAGCTGGTTTTTTATTATGTTGATGCTTTTTCTGAATTTACAATATAACATTTCTGGAAAACAAGACAGCTGTTTTCTGGACCTGAAAACTGATAACAGCAAGTTTTCAAAACTGCACAGATTTTTTTTTTTTTAGATTATTATAGTTTAGAATTTATATTAGATGATTACACAATTCTAGGGGTTAAAATTAAATTTGAGTTCTTTGGGATAGTAGTAGTTCACACAGTAGTGCAGAGCAGTTTTCTCTTCTTATAATTTTGGGTAAAAGCAGTGCACAGTTGTTAATAGCTGAAACTGATATTTGTTTGCTTGCATCTCTGCCTTCTTTCAGAGCAAAGAAGAAGTGATGGCAGTTCGGCTCCGGGAGGCAGACCGCATTGCAGCTGTGGCAGAACTCCAGCAGCATATTGCTGAATTAGAAATCCAGGTAACAAGTGATGGCATTAAACGTGTAACTTGATACTGATTAGTTTTTGTACTTCATGGGTTTTTTCTGCCTCCACTTTCTTTCCTCATTAACCTACCGAGAACATAAGGCACTGCTTTGCCAAGTAGGATAATGCTATATTGTTGAATTCCTGTTCAAGCAAAGCCTTAAATCTACCTTATGTGCATACTTGTGAGCTGTTAATAATTGCTTCTGTACTAGTACCGTGCTAATGGCAACACTCTTTTTAACTCTGACTTCTGTTTTGGTTTTTATTCTTGTAATTGGTACTTTTTACCAATGAACAGATGAGGCTGAAAACATCCTCTGTCCAAAAAAAGATGCTAACATTTTGATTTCAGCAAACATTTTTCCTATGCTTACTCTTCTGCTATGACCAGTATGGGAGGATTTATCGTAAAACTCTTACTCCCTTTATGTAAATCTTGAAACCAGAAATGTTTACTGCTTCCACATCACTGTAGGATCTGAAGATGCATCCTTTGGCCTCTCTGTTGTTCCTCACACTTTCAGTTCCTTTTGGAGCTTTACTTGTCTCATGAACTTGAACAGAAATTACTGTTCCTTGTATTTTCTTGGCTTGGAGAAATCATGATGTGTTACTTTAGTCTGGCCTTTCTATACTCATATACTGTTGTCTTTTCTGAATTCTGCTGCAAAGGTTTTCTTGATTATCATTCCCAGGTTACTAACTAGTTACTCTCTAGTTTTTTTTTTTAAAAAACTGGTATTGCTATTGTCTTTTCTTCCTCTGAAATCTTTCCTTTGAGGTGATGATTTCTCAGCTAGTTGTAGCTTTTTCATCTCATTGTATTTGGAATGTACAAAAAAATTTCATTGAGCTTGCATAAAGAATTTTCATTGTATTTCCTTTAGCGCAGCAGGCACGAAATTTATTAAAAGAAAAAGCAATCATTTCTTTTAATCATATAATGCTTAGATAATGCTGTGATCAATACACTAGAAATACAGTAAGCATTGCATATGAATCATTTATCATTTTTTAAGATAACAAAAGAGTAGCTGAATTTAGGTCAATCTTCTACTCATGTTAACATTTTACTAAAAAAAAAGGGGGACGAAGTTTAGAGGTTACTTCAAACAATGTGATTTTGTAGGTAAGAAGTCAGTACTCATTTTGCATTATTTTTACTTTAGCACAGACTTCAAATGGCATCCTGCCTCCCTTATTTGACTGATACAGGTCTCCCAAAAAGTAGTCGAAATCTTATCAAATGGTGAATCCCCTAATGATCAGGGGTTTTTTCCTGGTAGCTGTCACACAATTAGAATTGTATTCATTTTGTAATGTCAGTACATCTAACTGGGTTTTCTGTTGTTTGACTGATCAAACCATCCATGCTCCATCATTTTACAGCTCTCTCCTATTCCCTTTCCATATTTTGCTTAAGTTATAGATATAAGAATTGCATGCAGATTTTTATAATACCTGTTTCATGACTCTGGCTAATACGTTCAAAGATTACACTGCCCCTCTTTTGTTGTGATATTGCGCTGGCTCATGTTCAGTTGGTTGTCCACATCACCTCTCCTTCCTCTTCACAATAACTACTTTGTAGAATGCAACTTTTAGTTATGTTTTTCTTATTCTAGGTTTTATGTTTCCTACTAAAGTGCATTTCAAGTCTCAATCTTAGTAAAATTCTGGATTTTCTTCACAAATGACGGTGGCTGTGCTTTCTTTGTACACAGTGTGGAGTATGAAATCATTCTGTGGCTGGAGTTCATGTTTCTCATTTGATGACTTTGCCCTGTTAGGTTTTTGGTGAACTACTGATCTCAAACTTAAACATGGAAGAAAACTTCAGTTGTCAAAGACAGATTTTGAGTGTGAACCTTATCATATTTAAAACAAAAGAGATTTAGTAGAATTAAGTTCCTCTAATGTTAATGTATTTATTTCTGACACTGTAGACATGACCTGAAAGCCTTTTATTGGACTGTGATAGGTGGTTGTTTTTTTTTTAGGAGTCTGAGCAGATACTTTTGACCAGTGTGTTTTGCCAGCAAATATGAAACTTATGATCAAAACTTCCTTTTTGGGTACTCATGCTCAAAAGCCTTTGAAACACCTGCACCAAAAAAATAGTAATGGAGTTGGAAAGCCTGAACTCCCAAAGCTTGTAAACTGTAACCCATGCAATTGATAACAGAGCTTAAACAAATGCCACTTTTTTTAAGGAAATTGAAAATCTAAATAACTTCTTCCTCATTGGAGAAAAAGCTGCCTCTCATTATCTTCTGTTCAGCTTGTGGCGGCACTTGCTGTGACCTGATGTGAGGAGCAGAGAGCCTTTTAATCAGGACTTGCCTTAATGACTTGAAATGCAATATTTAATACCATAAATACACGTAGCCAGTCTTGGAGTGTAGGTGTCTGTCTTAAAGTAGAGATGCACAGAGCACCACAAATAGATCTGCTTGCTGTGTTATTTCAAAGCTGATAAAAATGAAGGGAGGAAGTTAACCTACCTCATAACCTTCCCTTTTTTTGAGCAGGGTGGAGCTTTTCTAAGAAGCTCTAGGGATTCATTGCCAGGTCCACATGGTCCATAGCAATGCTTAACCTGAATTGTGTGGTTTTCTTTTAAATGTTCATGTAGGTGTAGGTGCAAGACACTGGTGTTAAATTTGTAACAGAGTATCACTACTCCCACATAAGAACTGATCTGACGTTACACACACACAAATGCTAGATTTAAATCACAGTTTATGGGTCACTCTTAGTTTTGGTTAGTAATAACAGCAGAGAAGGAGAAGGAGAGAGAACTCTTATCATTCAACAGTAGATGTAATTCTGCAGCAAGTTGTCAGTTTATTATGATACTAGGAAGTTATTTTTTAATATATTCTAGATGCCATCTTATCTTGGCTGAGCGTTCAGTTAAGGAGCTTTTTAAGTATATTGACATGCAATGAGTTGTCCAATACATGACAGATATCCTTAGTCATTCCTTAGCAAAAATAACACAGAATTGAAGTATAACTGAAGTTTAACTTGTATTGCACATACCTGTTCACACCTTGTAACTGGTCAGGTTGCATGCACTCTGATTGTGGTTGTCCCAGCCTTTTGTAAGGTGTAAAGACCCAGGGCTAAGGAATGGATATTGTCTCCCTCTATGTCTATTGTCAATTAGCAAAGATTCAGGTTTGCTTCCTCAAGAAACTAGTCTAGTTTTCAGCTGAACTGGTCTGATAGCTTCAAACTGCAGCAAGCAAATATTTCTGGCCTATTAATTAGCAAGTGATCCTTCTGATCACTTATGGGCAGTCCTTTTGGACCATCAGTGGTGTTTTGGGTTTTGTTGGTTGGTTTTTTAAAGGCTTTCCCTGCAGTAGTTGAAAGAAGAATAGAAAAATTCAGGCAGGGTTAAATCAGTTGCAAGCTACTGTCACTCAGCTGGTTTAGGGTACGGAGCATTAGGCCAGTGGAAGTGTAGGTGGGCCAAGGAAGCAGAGTGGGACAGCTTAATCCCTCTCCCTCCATTTCTGTTCAGGCTGGTAACTTGTACTAGCCTCTTAAAATTATCCATGGCTGGTTTGGGTTGGCAGGTATAGAGCATACTTGTAATATAAAAAACTGGTGTTACATCTGAGTAATCTTAAAGCAAAAAATATCCATAAGAACTCATTCTTTTTTTTGTTAGGTTGGTCTGGACAGGCGGTAACATCACTTCCTCCTGCTGTGTTTCCTGGCAGATTCAGAGAATTTTGTCACATTTACCCTATCTCTAACCATGTCAAAGCTGCTTTGAGAGCAACTGTAAAGGAAATCCATGATTGTGCTAGTAATCTCCCCCACAGTTTAAACTTTTAGCACTATTTCGTTAGACTGAAGCCTTTCTATGACCTCTGTTTAATAACTTTTCCAAGTACTGACTGTTGAGTAAAGAAATTGTTTCCATCTTTTCAAATTACAGGAAACCTTTTTTTGCTCTTATCAATAGTGGTGTGTGATGTTAGTGATGTGTTTTTGAAAGTATAGAATGAGTCACTGTAAAGTCACTGAAAGGACACTAGTTACCACATTTACCCTTCTGAATATACTTCATTTACATTTTTAATGCAGTATCTTTTGCCGCAGAGTAAGAATTTTAAAGTCTCCCCTGAAAAGAGGCTGAGACAAGGCATTAACAAGTAAATATTTCTAAGTCAGAAAAAATCAGGGATGTTAGGGAAACATCCTATCTTCCAGCCATTTTTAGTAAAGATGGTACACTGTTATCTTAGGAACAGCAACTTTCCAGTGTGCCTGGAGTTCAACTGCCTATAAAACCATTTTTTTGTTTTTCTGTGTTTTTAAATTTACAGTTATTAAAGTGAAAACAATCCTAGATGTTTTCTTATGATTTAAAATGGCCTATTTTCTCACTGATGTGCTTTTATTTTCCGACTCTGATGTGATAATTGAGTGTTTTATAAAACTTTGTCCTTTTGCTCCTCTTGGGATAAGACACCTGCAACTGAAATTTGATTACATTGATCTTCTGTGTCTTTCGTTGAGCAGCAAAAGCAGGCTTAAGTCCTCCAGTGTTTTTTGGGTGACTTCCAGTGATTTATTTATTTGTTGTCTAAACACTTTTTTTATCATGAGTACTAAACTTGATTTTGGGAGGGCATTATACAGTAATATTTTTGGGTATTTTAAAATGGCATTCTTTGAAGCAGTCTGTCCCTGCACTCTTGTGTTGCCAGCTATACATGCTGGTCTGCTGATTGAGTCTGAAAGGTCTCCACATGCTTGGTAGTTCTCAGTAGGTATCAGGTGTTTGAGACTAACTGCTGCTTCTTTGGAAGATATTTTTCTCCTGGAAAGCCAGACAAAGGAGGATTCAAGTATGAGATGAAAACTATGATTCTCAGCTGATACTTTTTGGTGGGCAGAATTTTTCCTCATTCTAAGAAGGAAATTTTTGGAGTACAGATTTTTCTTCTCGGGAACTCTCAGTGTAACTCTTGTATGTACAGAAGTACAGTCACTCTAGTATTTCACAGCAGGATGAGAGAGGTGAGAGCTTCCAAAACTGTGAAGGGGCCTAAGTGAGTTCTGTTTTAGCAATGGGGTTTTACAATCTACAGAGCTCATTTCCTGCTTCGCTGCCCGTGCTGCTCCCACTATATACACAACCTCTGGGGCAGGGGATTGGATTGTGTTCTGCTGTGTACACTGTTAGAAGCACCTATCACCTGAGCAGAGGTGATACCTGGCTGACAGCGTGTTTGTTTTCATGATACGGGGTTTTCTCATGGTGGAGCTGGTCTGTTGGAAGAGACTGTAAGACTGGGAGGAGTTATTAATCCTCCAAAGCAGTGAAATTGAGATGAAGCATCTTTACTACAACATAACACCAACTGGCATTACTTTTCTAAAAAGCTTTCTGGGAAGAGCAGATGGGCACTGCAGTGGTGCCAATATGCAGAAGCAGCACCCCAGTGGGTTGTGCATGTAGAGAGATTCGTTCACATATAACTGCAGGGTGTTTTAAACAAATTCCTAGATTCTAGAATTGGCTCTCTTTCATTATCTTGCAATTCTGTTAATACTCACACTTTGCTTATGACACGTTATCTGACTTTTTCTCTATATTTTAGTTTTAAATTTAAAATGGCTATTGTTTGCCTAGAGATCAGCTATTCTTAGTGTCATGACCTCTCCAAATACAACAGATTTTCTATAGTAGCGCTGCCCCTCAAAAAAAACCCCAAAAAACCCAACAAACCAGCAACCCACATCCTATGTCTATAATTCTAGATTTTAAAAAATAAAGCATGAAGAAATATTACTAATTGCTTATGCTATTTCCTTTTAAAAGGTGTGATGTTCATACCTTAAAGACTTCTAAATTTTCAGTGGAGTTGTTTTGAACCCATACAGTTGATCTGAGTGCTGTCCTCAGAAGTACAAAGCTGCTCAAGCACAGTAGTACAAAACTATTCAGGCACAGTATAAAAACAATGCAGAGTGAAATGTCCAGTTCCTACTAAAGTAAATGCTACAACAGGAAGCATTAAATGAAATTAAGTTGCATTAAAGCAATTTAATTTTTCTTATGTCAGTGGGACTGTCTAGTAACGAATGGTATCACCTCAGCTGGAGTACTGTGTGCAGTTCTGGGCCCCACTGTTTCAGAAGGATGTGACGGTCCTTGAATGTGTCCAGACGAGGGCAATAAAGCTGGTGAAAGGGCTGTAAATAAAGCCCTGTGAGGAGTGGCTAAGGATGTTGGCCTTGTTTAGTTTGGAGAAAAGGGTGGCCATGGGTGGCCTCATTGCCCTATATAGCTTCCTGAGGCACTCTTATCCCTGGTATCCAGTGATAGGACACGTGGGAATGGTTCAAAGTTGCACTAGGAGAGTTCAGACTGGACATTAGGAAGCATTTCTTTACCAGAGAGTGGTCAAACGCTGGAACACGCTTCCTAGAGGGGGTCGATGCCCCAAGCCTGGCAGTGTTTGAGGCATTTGGACAATGCCCTTAACAGGCTTTAACCAATTCAGCCCTGAATTGGTTGGGCAGTTGGATTAGATGGTCATTGTTAAGAGTTAAGAATTATGTAATATGGTGTTATCCAAGCTGAAGCTGCTCAAGCTTTGATTAAGCTACTCATGAAACATGAACATTAAATTATTTGTGCAGTTTCCATGTGTTGTTTGGAGCATGAGTGTCCTTGTGGTCTCTGGGGCTTTCACCATTCACAGTGACATACTAGCTGTGTTTTGGCACTATTCTATTGTCATCTAGAATTAAGATGTACAAGTGGGAATCTAACCTGCATGGGGGCAGAATATAGGGTTTGTTTTGCAGTTGTGGAGGTTTTCACGATCTCAAAATGCACATATACTGACCTTAAAAGATACCATACTCTCCTTAAAAGAGATTCTAGGATGATATTAAGATCACTTGATAAAAACAGTAAGAAATAAGTTTTTATGATAATCAGGAAGTAATAGATAATGTCATACAATCTAGGGTAATCTTGAGAAGCAAACCTAGAACTATAGAATTTTTCAGAGGAAGGTTTCTGTCTGAGTGAGAGATACTAACAGAGAGAAGGGAAAGCTGTTAACATTGGGTTTGGTCACATTAAAAAGAACTGCCATGTTGAAGTTTTTCCTGACAACAATTTTTCTTTTTGAATTCTGTCAAGCCACCCTAATGAAAAAATACTGTTAAAGAATATTACTACTAAATTTAAGTCCCTCACATTAAAATTTGCCTTTGATTAACGAATGCTCATCAGAAGGTGGGAATTATTTGCATTAAGTTCAGATTACTTTCTAACATGAAATGTCACTAGAAAGTGAAACAATTTGTCAGATCATGGTAATACTTCGTACTTGTATGGAAATGTATGTATTGATGAGAAATATTAATCTTTTCTCACAGTTTTAAAGAATGGTTGGCAACTTAATCATAATCTGACAGATAAAACTTTGAATTTTTTTTGTTCATCTAAAATATGTAAGTTTTCAGCTATCTATTTATTATTTATTCTCTAAATTAGATGAATTTGATAAACATTAAAATATATTTTAATGCTATAGTGTCTGGCCCCTACATGTTTTTTCAGTGGTTTGCTACTGCACCTGCATGAGTGACTCTAAAAGGCAATGGCAGGATCAACTTAGTCTACTTTTCTTTTTTAAAATAAACTCTATCTTTTCTATTGCTCAGAGATGAACAGCAGCTGTGAAGAAGACTGATACCTTGCTCTTAATTTTTTCTATGTCATCCTTCCAATTTATCCACTGTAGACAGACTTGGTAGCTTTTAGAACATGAGCTTATTTAATTTGAAATATGTAATTTCTGTTGCAGCCAGTTAAAAGGATCAGCTTCTGATCTCTAGTGTTTTGAATGTTTCAAGAGGAAGTTACAGCAAGACCTTTTTTAAAGCATGTTTGTAGAAAATGATATTGCAGGGTTCCGTTTTTTTTTTGTGTGCTAAATGCATTTTTGTGAATTGCCAGCTCTACAAAATCTGTAGTTCTGAAAGGAAAACTGAAACTTACTTGCCTTTCACTAAAAATGGGGATCTTGCAAGCCAGCTTTGTGCACAATATTCAGCTCCAGCTGACTGTAGTTAGAGTCAGTTCTTCCATGAGCAAATATACATGTCAGATTATTTTGTAATATCTACATTAACTTTACAGTGTTATTTCTGGAATAAAAAGTAACAATAAAATCACTTAAATATAATGAAAGTGTGTGATTCCCATATGGTGTATACAAACAGCTTTCAGCTCTTTGTGCAGTGCCAAAACCAACCTGCTAAATGTTACTGCTTCTGCTGTTAGTTTATACTGACTTAACTTGGGAGCACCTTTTTCATGTCCTCTTGTGCACCCAGTTTCAATGTAAGCTCAGCTGCTTATTACACTTCTGTTTTAAAAGGGCTATGACACCTATGTTCTATCTGTGCTAACACTTTGCTTTACTGATGCTTTTTGATACTATAGTGTATAGTGACATAGTCATTCAGAGTAATATAAAGTAATTATTCAGGACAGGAACTATTAGTAATATTGATAATATTACGTGTGTGTGTGTGTGTGTGAATTGGGTTTACTAAAGCAAATATACAACCTCATGTACATAGGACATCAATTCCACCTGTGAAGCTGGTAATTCTTCATGCTCCTCCATAGAATCCTGCCTGTTAGTACTGAGAGAGTCAGCTTGGTCTGAGCCACGGTCACCTTTAGATACCTGCTGTAAATTCAACCAAATGAAAGTGCTGAATGGTGTCTGGGACTAGCTTCTGTTTGTGACAAAAATATGCAGACAGTTAAACTAAGATTTTTAATATAGTAGATCTTTGAATAATTTGAATATGATTCCTTTTTTTAACCAAAACAGAAAGAAGAAGGAAAAATTCAAGGGCAGCTTAATAAATCTGATTCTAACCAGTACATCAGAGAACTGAAAGATCAGATAGCTGAGCTGCATCATGAGGTAAGTGATAAAATACTACAGTCTCTGATCACATGTACCTTTTGTCCTTTCACTTGTAGCAGGTTTTGGTTATTTAACAGTTATTACATTTTCAGTACCTGATTTTACCCAAGTACATTATTTTAAATGAATGCAATAAAACTCTTATACGTGAATCTTTCCTTTACCCTGGGATGTAGAATAACAAAAAACTGCTTAGTTACATGTTTTGATATTAAAGGAGATCAGCAATTATGTTCCACCTTGGTTTTTCTCCTTAATTTCATGAGTTGATGATGTTCGTGTTGCATTTACTGCTTTTGGAGCTGTGTATATGAAAATAAGCCCCTTTATGCCTTTATTTGCTACAACTATTAAGGCTATTACAGTTGGAAACTAAACTGCATTTGTTCAAGTAGAAGAGTCCATGTGTAGATTTTCTGGTTCTTGCTCTTGCAAGGATGAATTTTATGTGGTACTATACTGAGATTGCTTAAAAAAAGAAAAGGATGCTTGCTTAATATCAGTTAACAGATTTGTAAGTTTTAAACTGCCAAAACCTTCAACCTATGAAATTTCTGCCTTCAAACTTCCTTACTCTAATAGTTGTAGTAACTTTCTGTTAGTTAAAAAGATCAGGTGGTCTTGAAACAGAGATGGCTTATGTAACTACCATCCTCACTGGCTCATTTCACTTCATCCTGCATTGTGAAGAAATGTCTTTACCTAACACTACACTGTGTGCAAAATGCCCAGTCATCTTTGCATTATAGTCTGCTTCTGTTTCAATAGCCTTCTAAGACACAGCTCTGATACTGTTGCTTAAAACCATAGTATCATAGAGCAATTCTGCTAATTGTTTGTTTGGTGCCTTTTTGCTTTTGTTAAATAAACACACACTTTCTTTAAGTGTAGATAGTGTTTTCATAACAATCTTAGTAGATTCAACCTTTTAGGATCAATCCCCTGAGAGCTGTAATACAGTTGAGGATCTTGGAATGCTGTCTATGCTATAGATTGCTATGCTGTAGATGATTGAGGATAGTCTCTAGGGCCGTCAGTCCAGCACCTTTACCAATCATTAAGCTCACTTAAAAAACAGATTTAAAAATCAATAACCTGTCTTCTTCCATTAAAGCACTCTAACTAGCTTGCTTTGTTCCTTATAAGAAAGTCACCTGCTGAATTCTCAGAAAGCCAGATATGTAGTGTATTTTTGCATTATGAATAAATAAGGCACTGTACTGGCTTTTTCTTCTGCTTGGTGTATGTTTAAAAGGTAAGAAACACTGCTGTGGGGGAAAGTGGAATTACTGTTGGAAAGCTGTTGCATAATTTTCTCAATACAATCATTTGTTACATGCCTGGTGAGTAACTCAGTTGTCATGAAGGCAGACAATATTGTACATGTTTACTGTGTGTAAGTTAGTGTGAACAGGTTGGAATGAAGATAAGGTCCATTAGCTCATAGAACAATGATAATTCGTAGTAATACCAGTGATTCTTAAACAGTTCAGCCTAGACAAATCTTCATTAGCATTTCAATTTGACTGAAAGAAAATACCAGCTATGAAGAATAATGAATTTTAACAACAGCAGAGTTTGAGTAATTCCATGTAGAAGACCACTCCTCATCTAGATTTCTTTTTGTTGTGGCTTAATTTTTAATTTCCAAACTAGGTAAACACTACAGAAACAAAGTCATTCTAGGACACATAGAAACAGTAAGAAGAAATGGTCTGACTTGATAATCCTACAGGTCTTTTCTGACCTTCGTGGTTCCATGATTTTATGAAACTCTGTATGTAGTAGACATGTTCTACCCTGGCAGCATTCTGAATGTTTCCTTTCTTAAAGCCTGAAAGTCTTTGTTTACTAATGACTTTTTTTTTCCTTCCTCTCTTACTGTTATGTATCTATTTGTCTAGTTTTTAAATAAAAAATTAAGAGGGAAAGTAGTGTTTCCTGCAGTGTTTCCTCAAAAAGCAAAATCTGAGCAAAATGGCAACAGGAAGAGGCAAAAATGTTTGCCCTCAACTGGTAAATGTAAAGATTAGAATAATTTAGTCACTGCCAGTTCAACAACAACTTTAAATCTGCACTGAGGCACCTTCGTATATACATCCATTAATGACTGTGTGCTTTGCTTTTTGGCTAGCTGCTTTTTGATTCTACTTCTGCAAAAGTTAAAAGAAACGTTACACGTTTGCAAATTCATCTTCCTGAAGATAGGCTGATGGTGTATGTGACATGCTGACCACAACCTCCCAACTGGTTAGCATGTAAAAGGCAGTGGAAATGGAACAGAGCTCTTGCTGACTGTATGATTACCTTCTAATATATTGTAATGCTGTAACTTTAAACTGTTTCATCAGTGTTTGCAAGCCAGGGTAGTAGCCAGGGACAGGGCAAACCTAGAATATCAGTGAGGAACAGCAAAGACAGAGAGTTGTCTCTGCAAAGAGAGAGTTCAAAATTTTGCATGTGTCTTAAATATAGTGCAGCTTGCAGCCTAAAGGATAAATTTCAGCTGCTTTTATTACTCATCCATGAATAGTAATGCTACAGTCAGTCTTCAATTAATATTATAAGAAAACTTACTTGAAGTAAATTCAAGTTGTGTTCCTGTTACTGGATAAAACTGCACATACTGGGAATTGGTAGTATGGCACCCAAAACTGAACCGATGAGGCACAAAGCTATGAAATGTACAATGTAAATTAAATAGAAAAAGACAATGCCTTTTTTCTTCCCTTTCAAATAAAGTAAAATAACTATAAATGGAATTACTATATTGGATTTTTGGCCTGTTCTAACAAGCTGCCTACCTGATTCCTTTTACACCTAACCAGAGGATTTCTGTGGGACAGTAAACTAAACTGTATATTGGCTACTTCACAGTAGGTCTTAAACTTGTATTTTATGAACACTTCAGGAAAGCAAACAGACAATATTTTGAGCTTTGAGAACACTGTAACAAGAAGTTGCAGGCTTCTGCTCTACTAGATTCTCTAGACTTCTGTAAGCTTCTGGTTTAGTGGTGAAAACATCAGTGTTGAGTTAATGGCTGGACTCTGATCTTAGAGGTCTTTTCCAGCCTTAACAATTCTGATTCCATGGACATTATCTTCGATCTACTTACATGCACCTCTTTCTTTGCACTAACCTGAACAACCAAATATGGGTTAGAATCTTAATACTGAGTGTAACATACAGTGTTATGTAAAATAGTGAATTAATTCTTAAATTCCTCAGTGCAACCATAATTTCACTCAGAGATCAAATACATATAGATCAATTATTATTAACTTGCACTTTTAACTTTAGTAAATATATGTCAGGTTTTATGTTCATTCCCTAGAAAGTTACTGACAGCTATCCTTTAATCTTTTACACAACCTTTCAACATTCGAAGAACAGCTGATGCATAAAGAAAGGATACTCAGACTGCAGTATTTCTAGTTAGCCAGTAGCTAATCCTTTGGTAAGTTTTGTATATTTAGTGCTGTACTACCTTTTCTGCTTTGTTGGGCACAGAGTTGTTGGATGGTTGTGACTTATGACTTTATTGTTGAAGGTTGAAACTAGTGTGAAAACTTGAAATGTTGAGGATCATCACAAACAGGAAGTCATGATGTAAACTTCTTTTTAATATGCACTGGACTTGGATACTCTGTCTGCCTTTTCAGAAATTTGTGTCCAATTGCCATTTGTTCTTTTCATGAATTGAAATCTTTTCACCTAGCATTTTCTTTCTTCCTCCAATTCCCTTCCATTCTTAAAGCTATCTCTACAGTATTATCTTCCAGCTTAGTGGGATTTTAGGCTAAAATGCCTTCTCATTGTGAAGTCCCAACAGGCTACAGCTTCTGTGGAGCAACTTTTTGTTACTCTTGCCAGTAAGTACGGCAGCTTGGTTGCCCTGTCTTTGGCACAGGAGAAACAAGGTCTAGTGAGCACTATATTCTGTCACTTGACTTTCCAGTTCCTGTGTTTTGATCAACGTGACATAAATGACATGAGTATACAGACACTGCACGATTCATACTGTGGTTATATATTCTCAGGCTGCACAAGGAGTGGTAATACTTCACAGAAGTTGCCTTTGATTAGACACCAAAATGATAAGTGAAAGCAACTTTTGTGGTACATTTTTACTGTTCAAGAACATATCCCACTCAGTAGGCAGTACTGAAGTAAAGCTGTTATCCTATGTGGAAATGAATACACTGGAAGTTTTGGACTGTTACGAGTTTCCACTAAGTAAATTTAAAAGTTTAAGAAAAAGTAAGATGAATCTCGAACAAGTTGTTACTCTTTTCAACACAAATCACATACTGAGGAAACAAGGAGAGGGTGTTCGTAGTTTTCCACTTTTTCCTTTTAATTCAAACTGAATGGAATTAAATGATTTATAAACTGCTGAAGTTCTGCATTTCATGCACTACCCCTCTGTACGTGCAATCACTTTATATATATTACCCAGCAGCTGGCTCTGCTTCCTGTTGGATGTTGCAAGGCTTGCATGTGTTACCTAGATTACAGGAGTGGTACAAAAGATTAGAATTGACGTGCTTACCCACAAACTACACTGGCAGACCACAAGACACCTTTGGAGACAAAAGCAAGTGGTTTCCAGTCTTTCAGACTTTGTGATTTAGGACTGAAGTGCTTAAGTTGTTTCACATGAAACTTTACAAAGTTTGTCATATTGTTAGCTGATTTTTGTGTCTCTTAGAATCTTTTAATGAGTTTGTTTTGCTCCTAAATTGCATTTTCTTATTTATACTACTACAGTATTTCAAATGGGGATTTGTTTTAAGCTTATGACGGATTTCATATTAAAGGCTAAATTCTGCCTAACACTGAGGTCCACAAAAGCCTTTCAGTGCATTTTTCCATGAAGCTATGATTCATCTGTGTATTGGGTATCTGTGTTAGAGGACAGCTTTATGAAGAGAAACAACACTTCCTTCACTTAGCATATTTTTCCTTAGGAAGCAGAAATATAGATGTTCAAAACAGCCTGTTTTTCAATTATACTATGGCATCTGTGCATCTGCAGGGACTATTCCACCTCCCACCCCTCCCCATGAATTTAGAGAGCTAATTGCTGGAGTTTGGGAAGAACATTCTGGGAAACTTCATATTTTGCCTTTTTTCTGCAGGCATCTGCCATTGACCACTGTCAGAGACAGAATACAGAGCTAGTTTTCTCCTAGCTGTTTCTCTGTATTGAGATATGCTCTCGACAGCTAATTGTAATATTTTGAGAGGAAGCAAGGATGAGATTTTCTAATGTGCAAATCTTATGCATGTGTTTGGTATTTGAATGAAAACCAAAATCCTGATGGTAGTGTGGCACGCTGTTCCAACAGTTAGAAAACTGTCTGCAAACTAGCCCAGTTAACAATATTTCAGCTTGGCTGATGGAAAAGAATAACATGGCGAATTACCTGGGGCATTATTATTCTGCCAAAATAATTTCTGAGGCATTTAAAAGGCTTTTCACTTAAAGTACCTTTAAGTGAAATTCTAGTGATTAAATTCTTGCATATTGACAATGCAGAAAAGGGGGATTTTTTTAAAGGTATTTCCCATTTCAGTATCTGAAAACTTGATGGCTATTCAAAGAAGTAATGACCATTAGCTTACTACTCTTCCATTCCCACATACATAGAGTTTATCTAGGAATGGATGATATAGTATGTTTTAAGAACCTAATGCAGTCAGCAAGATTCTGATATAGGTGTTATCTCATGGTCTGATCATGCTCCTGGTGAGCTAACATTTTAAGATTGGCTTAATGAAAAAAGATATAAAAGTTGGAGATTAAATACTGTGCTTTTAAAAGATTTTGCTTGTGTAAATAAAATTCAAAACACTTTAAGTAATGACTTTGAGGATAAATAATGCATAAGTTGTGACCAAAGGAGTAACTGGTAATATGGCTGAATTAAGGATACATCTTGCAACCTGCATTAGCTTTCTAGGCTTTTTCACTGCTGAAACTAAAATGGAGAAGGGAAAGTAAACTGTAGCTCATCAGTGTGAAGGATTAAAAAAAACACCTATATGGGCCACGCAATAAAATACCTAAATAAAATTCAATGCACTACAGTACCAGGATGAAAGAATAAACCACATTAACAGTTCCTTTAATCCTAAATATCATAAATATATATGGTAGGTAAGCTGTGTTTAAAAGCTGTCATATTATGTCCTCTTTTTATTATTAGCTAATAACCTTATATCACTGTGGGACAGCGAGTGGTTCTGGTCCCTGGCACAGGGAACCCTCGGTCCAAGCTGTCCATTAGGAGTTGAGGGAATATCTTTACAAGCAGCTAAATGATGACTCCACATCAGTCATAGATGAGCACAAAGTTGTGATGCTCTTGTGACCCACTGGAATAGCACCAGATGGGTTGTCCACTTCCAGCAGCATTCCTAGCTCCTATTTCTCTCACAATCACAGCATCTGAGCTTGAAGATGGGATACCAGCGGGAAGCATTATTTCTTTCCTCTATTAATTTTATTATTTGGATTCCTTTCAGTCAAATTCAGTGCTTCCCAAATCAAATGTTCTCTTATCTGATGCACCACTGGACTGCATTCAAAAGCAGAGTAAATAACTTGGAGTAAATAACATACCTTAGAATAATGGGGATATGAGGATTAACTGGGGAAAGTGAATTCTAGTTGCAGTTCAGCCTACTAGAATTTTTTTCAAATTCTCTGGAGACAGAGGGTGATGGACAGTGGTGGTCAGATCATATGGGCAAATGAGAATGGGAGATCAGATTTATCACAGTTTAGGTACCTCAGAAACAGAAATAGGTAACACTTCTTTCATCAGAACTAAGGCAAGAATAGCAAGTCCAAAAAGGCCTAGTAATCTTCCTGTAATATTTGTTATTAGATATAATGCTCTTTCACTCAGTCTCTCAACAACTTATTTCCCCCTCTTTCTTCTCGAAGGAGCATACTATTTCCTTTTCATGTAGTACAAGCACGTGGATTTGTCTCTTGGAAGCTGTCATTTTGCTTGCTTTCATAAAACCAACTAGGCTGCATGGGATTTATTTCAGTCAATTTTTACATTGTTTTCCCTCCACAGTTCTCAGTAGAACTATAATGTTGGTTAAAACTCCTGTATTAACTCTTGCAAAGCACTTGTTTCTCAATACAGAAGAGAATCACATTAACATCTTCTAATAGTATGTTTTACTAGACAAATGCTTTCAAAATATGTGGCTCTCTATAAATGTTTTCTTACTTGATAAGAAGTGTTGTCCCTGAAAGGAAATATGTTAGCCCTCAGATTTACAGAGTAAGCATTTCAACTTGTGGTGGAAGTTTATATAGCACAATAAATCATGTGCTTTTCTTTTACCATATCTTGCAAGCACAGTTGGACAAGAGATGATCAGATTTTTCCCTCTCCACAAGTAAAATTCTTGCAAGGCTGCTGGACAGCTAAAAATGTAGTTGCTTTACTAGTTATGTGTCAAAGTTACAGAGCCTCCGTGCTGGCAGAGTCTGATTTAAGTGGTTGTGGTCAGTCTGAGGAACCTGTGATGTGATAAGATAGCGTTTGTGAGGTCATGTGGTTTGCAAACACCCAATCTAACGTAGCAGCTTTGTCTACACAGGATAGTTAAATATACACTCTATGCTTTAGAAAAGGGAATTGCTTTAGTTCTTAGGCTCAACTTGTCCTTCAGAGTCAGATGTTAAGCTGGCTTGATAATGCCCAGATTGTTACAGAAGTGGAGGACTGATCAGATTGAGAGTCTTATTATCCAGTAACTTTCTCCAATTTAGTCCTGACTTGAATAAAGCAACTAGCTTTAGAAACTGTCTGGCTAAACTAAGCAATCAACAGTCAGAAGGAAGGCACAATGGAATCTCTGTATTTTATGAACTCGTTTAATTCAATTAACTTTGGGTGGTCATAGTGTAATTAACACAGTCATGTTACACTTGCCCAAAATGATACGATTGATTCCTTAGTGATGGTACTTCATTCCATGAATCTTTGGACACAAACTCCATCTTCATCTTTGCATGAGGTAAGGTTGATTCCTCTCCCTTCCCCCCAGTAACAACACCATCAACAAAATATTTTCCATCCCTTGTGAGGGTGAAGGAAACCTCTAAATGTGAAGAGTGTAACCAGGACACTGATGTAGTCCGTCCTCAAATGGAACATGTCTTTGTTTACTTGGATGAGGGACACGTGATTCTTAACTGTTTCACCACCACTAGTGACAGATTAGATAAAATAAATGAAGATGGCTGAAGGTTTTCACGTTTTCCCTTTTTTTTTCCCTGTGTCCTACTGCATCGAAGTTCCAGATCTGTCTTGCTGAGCAGTATAGTATTTCTTGACTGCACCATTAAAGATGAACATAGCTATATTGTGTCCTTCTTTAGAGTTTGTCTGGATTGCTAAAGCAAGTAAACTGATAATAGATAAAGTTATTTCACTGTCTTGGCAATAATGTTCTTGACTGTTGAAACTGTGTGACCTGCCTGCTGTACTGATTAGAGCTATGTCAGCGTCTGTTGTGTGTTTCTGCCTGTAAATTAAGTTTTTGGGGATTGAAAAGTGGAGGAATTGAGGAATTGAGGTTCTACTGGTTTATCTGAGTGGTTGTTCCTTGCAAAAATTAGGTGCTGCCTAGGTGAGAAGCACGCTGAAGAGAGGACTGCTATGTGTTAGCTTGTAATAGGTCTCCGTAAACTTATCTGAATATAAGTGAGGCAAACAGTGGAAATGTGGTAGAAACCCCTCCTAAAATTCTTTTATCACTTTGAGTGGCAGCCAGCACAAACGAAAGTAGTTTCTGCAGTCAGAGGCAAAAATGTTACTTAGTCCATTTAAAACTGCTGAGTTTAACTTGTGCTTTAAAAGGACAGAGTAAAAGTGTGAAATGATCATTTCCTGTAACTGTTGCCCGGAATGGGTATATTTTCAGTCTCTCTATCAGCCAGTACATTCTAGTTAATGCTGGAGGTTTCAGTAACATTTGTATTTACAGATGCATACTGTAGAGAGGCGCACTGAGACTTAGGTATTTCCTTGGATATAATAATTGCAGTACATTCAGTATGATTATACTGCTGTTTTAAATTATTTTTGTTGTCGTGTCCTCACTGCAAATATACACTTCCATCAGAGCTTCTTGTAGAGTTTCTAGGAACTTTCCATAAATAACTAGTAGGTAGGTGGAAGGAAAATTCCTAGACCTGTAGCTTGGAACTTTCTTTGGAATTGCATACAATCTCACTACAACAAACCTGTCAGTCTTACAAAAATTCCGTCAAGAAATAAAACCTGACTTATAATTGCCAAATACTAACTTTTTTGAAAATAGTGTAAGAGTTGGGTATTCCTTAGCACTGTTGCTATTTCAATTGCATATTTGATACCTAACTTCAAAGTTTAACTTGATTACACAGCACTAGATCAAAACCAGATTCTTTAACCATATAGTGCAGTGATCAAAACGTCATGACCTCCCATTGATCGCTTTATTGGTTTCCTGTTCTGATTCACTTGAAACCTTCTGATCTGAACACTTGGTGGTGGTTTTAATCTTTGTCACGTTTACAATACAGCAGACTATGGTAAAACTGATACACAACACACATTTAACATCATATTTCCTTTTGGCTCAAGTGCTCTCCAAATAATAATGTTGAAAAAACACTTTTTATAAAAACTTAAGTCAGGAAATATAAGAGTACATTCAGAGCAATAGGAAATAAATAGCTGGACAGCTGGAGCTGAGATAAATATTTCAGATATTTGAGATAAATATTTCAGGTTGTATACCAGTGTGTTATATACTAGTGTGTTACTCTTGATCATCCTTTTAAAAGTACGAGTTTCAAAAACTAAGGTAATACTTTCATTAAACAGGAGACTACTAATTAATCACATACTTAATCTTGGATTCCAGAGAGTTAAAGATGAGTTGGGCAGATTCATCTAATGTTGTAGTACCTCATGACTGTTGCTTTTAAGCCTACTATAGATGGGGGAAAAAAGTCAGGCCAGTTTTTAACTGGTGTTTTTAATTTTCAGCAATAGCAGCCATATTTGCACAGCCAGAATAAGCGGCCTAGGCCTGTTCAGGTATTTATCGTTGTCATTCACTGGTGTTCTGGCTCAGACCCACAGTAGGATTATCTAGCCTGGAGTTTACTACTTGCTCTAATTTCTGATTAGCTTTTGTTACCAGTTTCAAGGTGTTTTGCTGCAATTGCTCTAAGAAGTGGGTAGATAATACTGCAACAATATTAGATTGGATTTAATTTACAAACTCCAAGACCAGTTGTACTATTTTGAGATAGTGCAGATCAAGAAGTTCAAAGAGAACCTGCAGACAACTGGATATGGACACTTGCAGTCTTCCTACCATGAAATGTGCTGCAAATCAGCACCTTTGAACCCTTCTGCTATACTGAAATTAATCAAAAACTAACTTTCCCAATCTGCTTCTTTCTGCTTGTCCTAAAAACTCTAGCAAATCAAAATTAACTTTTCTCCAAGATTCATTTTATTACACCTCAAGATAAGAAGCCAAATATTCCACCAAGTCCTCTAAAACTTTTTGTCAACAGATTTTTATCTTGGTATGACCATTATAAAATTTTTGGGGGGGCCAGATGAGATAATGCTGGAAGGAAACAAATACAGCTCTGAACACATCTCTACAAAGCAGAGTTAATTTTCTTTAGGACACTATTTTATATTCTTTATAAATAATACTTTATAGAAACCACTAAACTTGTGCTATTCTAGAATCACTAACTCATATCACTTGTTTGTTGATTGTGCAGGTTTCCTGTTTTTGTCATGCTACACTCAGTCCCAAATAAATGGCCAAATGTGCTAAGATGGTCCCAGACAGTCTTGAGTATGTTAGAATGCAGCTTGGCTCTTCCTGTAGGGATCTTACAGGGTCTGCCTAATAACCTGATTTCAAAGGTCATTGCTGGACTCCCTAATAATCAACATTTTGTTCATCTCACTGAAAGCTGGGTGAAAATTTTTAGACAAAGAAATGAATTAATGTATATATCAAAGACTTTAAAAGTGTCTTTAAAAAAAGCTTTTATGAGAAATGAAATGTTTAATGGTGATTCATTAACGCTAAGAAAAGGAAGCAGTTTTGCAAACAAATTTTTGAAATACTCTCACTGCATGTTCTTTGTAAACATGATCAAGACATTTCCTGCTTTCTTAAGTCACAGCACCTAATGCACTGGATTTTTTTTTAAGCAATTTCAGTTTGCTTTATTTTCCTTAACTAGTTTAATTTCTTTATTTAGTCCCTGATGAGAAACTTGAGTACTGCCTTACCAATATCACCTTTGGGGGTGGGGGAAAGGCAAAAGCAAAGGCAAACTATAGATCTATGTAGTGGTGGCTCTAGTCTGCTAGACTCGAAATTTATGTCAAACCATCACCCTAAACACTTCAGGCTAACTTTAATATTTTTAGTTTAGGTGAACTCCATGGGGAAAAGTATTTTTGTTAGTGGCGTTATAAAACTTCCCTGAAATAGTCTTCCAGAGTTTTTAAATGCCTTTTTAAATGTATTCACTTCCCTCCTGATGTCCATGGTTCTTCAACACCCATTAGAGTGTACTGAACAGCTTGATTTCAGAAAAATTTAGCTAATTTGCTGGGATTTTTTTGCTTTTGGCACAAAATTAAATCTTAGGGAACGGAGCAGTAAAGAGAACTGTATACTAACACTTCCTATTTGAGAATGTCATTGTCTATTGTATCAATTTCAAAATTAGTTAGATTTTACGATGAAGCAGAATGTCTTTAGGGAATCTGAGAAGACTCAAAGTTGTTCTGAAGAGTTTAGATATTTTAAATTGAAAAGAAAATAAAAAGATGTGTGAAAGCAATAAACGAAGATGTGACCTATTTCCTGAATTTCTCTACTAAGAATATCCGACTATTGCAGATCTTGCATGTCTGCCTCACAGCAAAACAAAGACACGATTCATTGTGATTTCTCTTTCCTTTGCCTCCCTTTTTTTAACATATTGTCTGGATATATTTTGAGGTCTAAAAAATGTATTTTGAGGTCTACATTTCATCTTTTAAATCGGTAGGGGTAGATAGGCATTGGAGAATCCAGAATGGCTTTGTTGAGAGACTGGGGGGAGGGCCCATCTCTGTAGCTTTTCCAGGATTTCAAAGAGGAGAAGCCCCTCCCAGCTGTCACCTTTCAGTGAGTCCAGGGTTGTTAGAGTCTCTTCCTCTGGAGGGACAACAGCGATTGGGTAGTGGGAGCAAATCGAGTAAATGGGAGTTCCTGGATTCAGCATCTGTTTGGTCAGGTTTGTTTGGGCTTCTTGAATCATCAGTAATTTCCAAGAATGACCCTTGTCTGGCACTGATCATGGCTGTTACTTAGAAACTGTTAATCCTAATTATGGCTGCATTTATAGCTATGGTTTTAGAAAAAAGCCCTTAATGCTAACTGAAGTGAAACAGGAAATTCACTGACGCTGAAATAAAAGCCACAACTTCGAGCTTTGTCCTAATACAGTTACAAAGATAACACATTGCTAATTTAACATATATTTTTAAAATTTGTTAGAGAATGTGTCACTATTTCTAAGCAAAGAATATCGTACTATATACAATATGTGTTGTTGATTTTTACAAATAATCTTATTTTACATGTAATCTGAAGGTATACGAGTTGTCAGGAAAAGACATAGGATAGTCTTTTGCATATGATCCATATGTTTGGGTAAAAACTGCCTCATGCTTGAGGAAAATGAAGAATGTCTTCTAAAGCTGGTTTGGTTTTGCTTTAAACTTTTTCTTTCTTGCAGGATTAATTGAACCATACCTAATATTTTTTTAAATCTCAGACTGTCAAAAAATGGCTTTCATTAAAATGCTCTGATACAATTCTGTCACAATGCATGTCTAGCAGTCCTTTTCACATAAGGAAGCTGATTCTGTTGAGAAAGTTTAGAAATCCTATTTCCATTGTAGCTGTACAGCCATTAAACTTGTTAAGAATTGCTTTAGATGATGGATTGCTATTATTAGTTTCTGCAACCATTCGTTTAGCTCACCTTGTCTCCGTTTGTGCAGTGTTCGTGTTGTGATGGTTTCAGTATGAATGTGACTCAACCATGTATTTAAAAATGGGCTTCAGAGAGTTTAAGATATCTAAGGAGCTGCTTGTGTTCATGGAAGTGAAAAAGTAGCATGAAAAGGCCTGCAACCTTGACATTGTTCATTTCCTTTGTGTGCATGTGCAGAAATGCTTCTGCATTGTACCTGCTGGATGTAACAGTTGTCTGGACTGATATTTATCTCCCAAATGACAACATATTTTCCATTAATTCAGTTGAAGGTGCTCCAAGTACTTAATTTCCTGAGATAAGCATTTTTCCAAAAGAAGTTACTGGGAGTGATTTTAAAGTAGTGATAGTGTACTACTGTATGCCTTAAACTGAAGTAATCTCATTACAAGTGGGATAGTCAGCACTAAGTAGCAGTCAACTGTTATATATGATAAGGGATCCCATTAGATGCTGTGGACAGTCTCAGGACATTTTAAGAACTCCAATTAAATTGCTTTTATTCATGTTAAATGTAATTATAATTTAATAGATCATAACTGATTTTTTTTTTGGCTTCTAATTAGGTTTTGACTTCTAAATCTCTACTTTCATCTTGCCAAATTGACAATGCTTTTTATGCATTATAGGACAGGTATTTGAAAATGCTTATGACTTGTTTCTTCAGCTAGAACATACTTTCAGCAACATTCTAATTTTGACACAGGTTTGGTTTTTAAGTATGAAATCGTATGAAGAGTTCCTGTTACTAAGGTAGAGAAAAATAATGAGGGAACTCTGATTTTTAGATTCCTCTTGTTATAAGTAAAAGCACTGAGAATTCAGTATCTTTATTCTTTAAATAAAAATGTAACATCTTGCCTTCTACCAAAACCAATTTTATTCACTTGAGGCAGTGGTCATATTTTTATCGTATTTTGATCTCACCTGTGTATTGTATATTAAATATTTATTGGCAAGTTTTGTTAAAACTTGTCTTTACTATTTCAGAATTGAGTAAATTTCAAGAATTAGTAACTGAAGCCTTTTAAAGAGAGCAGACAGTAGCATTTTAGTTTGAGTTTTCACCACTGAACTCCTAGCTTTAAAAAATCCTACAGGTTACAACATAAAAATGCCTCCCAGAGCTTAAGCAGAACTCTTTTCACAAAGTGCCACTTGAAAATATGACATATGTTCTCTAGTTAAAAAAAACCAAAGGGTCTTGCAACTGAATAGCACGCTTCAAACTATGATCCTATGATTTAATATAGAAGACCTTTTGAATTGTTTTAAAACTTCTAAATTTCTCTTTACTGTTTCTCCTTCATGCCTGGCTCGATGAGGCAGTCAGCATCAGGTAAGAAAGTTTATTCTGAGGTTCAAGGATCTGATTGTTAGCCTTTTTTCAGCTCTTTTGAATTTGTGAAAATACAGTGTTACTTGTTAAGAGTATGTACAACTAAGGTATTTTCATATGTTGACCAGCAGACATACAGTTTGTCTTTAAAATGCTGAATTCTTTAGGCAAGAGAATCTATATAAATGTACACATCACTAAGATTCTGCTCTTGATTCAGCTGGCTTTTCAAGGGATAATGATGACATAGATTTTGGTCATATAATGTTATTAACCCTTTGAAATGTCCTAAAGACCATGTGAATGTGCTGTAGTGAAAACTAGGTTGAAGCTGCAGTCATCTAGACAATATGACCTGGATTTGAGAACTCAAAGCAAAACACATGGGTTTACCAGACCTGGATTTTTATCAGTTGGTTTTTTTTCACAGATGTGATCAGATTTGAGATTCTTGCAAAACTGAAAGAGTAAGAAACAAGTTCATTTAAATGTCACTTGTTGGAGTGACAGAGATCTAGTTCCATTCACTTGGAGGAGCAGACCCAAAAGTGAAAGCCTTTAATCAATACTGACTCTTTGTAAAAAAGAGAACAGAAGTCTATACTCTGTTCAACATGACTGCAAGAAGAGGGTTGTTTTTCCTTCAGGTAAAAGGATAGAGTGGAACTAGGGTGTGGAGGTGTATGTTTGGGTTAGGTCCACACATCCTGCATTCCGAGTCCTTAACCGGATTTCCCATTGTCTTGATATGTTGGCTACACGAATAGCAAATCTTGGCATAATGCTTTAGTTCCTACTTTAAGCTCTTCTTCCATGTTCAAATGAAACACTGACAGCAAGAATCTCAAGTCTGTCTTAAAAAGTGACAGATGAGCTTTGATGTAAGGTGATTCATCAGCTGCAAAATCTAAGGCCTTACCTACATGATGGCAAACATAGAATTGTTAGTTACAAATCAGGAAAGATATTTTCAAGTTGGTTTTTAGAGTCCTGTGACATCACTGGCCTAGCACACAGTAGCAGCCAAATTGGACAAGGCAATGTTGGGCATCAATAGGAAGTATATTAAAAAACAAATTAAGGAGTTTTGTATTGCCACTTGGTATCTAGATAGATGTAGAGAGTTTAAAGAAGGCCTGTAGGGAAGTTAAAAGGCAACTGAAATGATCAGCTGTCTTGATCGCTGCCTGTTCATAAGGCTAAAAAGGAGTGGAACTCATCTGTTTTAGAGAGAGGGCTGAGGGAGGCATTGTGACATAAGGTTCAGAGTCATGACCGCAGAACTGCTCTTCACCACTTGTTCGTGCATTATTCGAATTCGGGGGCAGTTACTTAAAAAGAGTAGGAGATTAGTTTAAAACAAATAAAGGAATTTCTGGAACTTACTGCCACAGGAAGCTGTGGAGGTACACAGCAAATAAAAAGAAAATCATCAGTCATGGACAGCTGGTCTATAAATGTATGCTGAAGCAGCTAGTAAGAGATTGCACTTATATTTGCTACAACTACTTCTGGACAAGTGGATGGGGGCTTGGTAATATAAAAGTTCTGCTGTCACTGCTGGACACATGATATTGGGCTGGTGGACCAACAGGACAGTAATGTTCCTGCCTTGAAAAAAGATACTGCTTTTTCTGTTAAAGTGCAGAGCCTCACTTGCTAGACTGTAAAGTTATGTGAGAATGCAAAACTTCATTTTAAGGAACATCTATTTTAAAGCCTTATGCTGATATTAGCCACTGCTATCTAACTGCAGCGGAGCACAGGCTGTCTGCAAGTTGTTTCAAATGCTTTGAGAAGCCTTATAAAGCCTTTCTGTTGCAACAGAAATTACAAATAATTAGGCTCCTTCAGAAATGCTCCTGAACAAATATTCGATTGAAGTGCCCCTGAACTATCTTCAACTCTGAAAGTACACAAAACTGGAAATAGTGTGCAGCTGTTCCCACCTATTCTGTTAAATAATTTTAATTTCTTGAAGATTACTTGCTTTCATCAACACTGAAGTTTAAAAGTCAGTGCAAAACAGATTCTACCTTCAATTGAAAAAACAACTTAAGTATTTTCAAGATTCCAGTGATGCGTTTCTAATTGTAAAATAAAAGTAACATTCTGCTGAAGTCTAGATTTTGCAATAAATACAGATATTTAGTACTGATATTTAATGTAAAAGCATTTGTATTCAAATGACAGCATTTACATCTTTGAGAAATGCAACAACTTGGGCAGGTAGAAAGTATCTCAACTTCTCAAACTCAAAATGGCTCCCATAAAGAGCAGTAATATGCATCCCACTGCCTGTGCTTTTCACGCATCTCACTGAAGCAGGTTGGAAGAGACCCTGGGAGGCCTCTAGTCCAATTGCCTGCTCAAAACAGGACCAACACTGAATTCAAAGCAGGTTGCTTAGGGCTCTGTCAGTTGGGTGTTCAAACTTAATGACATGAAGAGTCCACAGCCCTCTGAACAACCTATTCTAATTCTTAGCTAGCCTTATAGCAAATATTCTCCCTTCACATTCAAACACAACTTTATGGTTTGTGTTATGATCAATGTCTCTTCTTCCACCATGCATTTCAGTGAAGAACCAGCTCTCTGCTAACTTAAGGTATAAGCTCCTGCCCCTTAACCCTTAAGTCTTGGTGCCTCTCATTAATCTTAGGTACTGAGGAAGGAGTGAGGTAGCCAGTGTGGAATAGGAGAGATGCAGTCTAACAAGTGCCAGATAAGAATCCATTCCCATGCCGTACTGGTTGTGCCCTTGTCACCGCAGCCCAGTGTGCTGTTAGCCTTTGCCCCTGCCCGGGGACACGTTTAGCCTCCTGTGTGTCAGGCCCCCATGTCCTCTTCAGCAGTGTTGCCCTCCAGCTTGTTGATCCCCATAATACAAATTCTATGCTGTAGTAGTCTGTGCTTCTGGCTGAGGTGGCCATGTCTCAAGCAGACAGAAGTTACAGAACTCTGTGACCATTGATATTACCATTGATTATCACGTATATTCTCTGCAGTACATTTATGTTTCTTCCTAACAACCTGTTTCCCCTTGGATGCGAGGAGTACTTGAGAAAAAAGGCAGGCAAGTGTGAAGCTGCAGATCAGAAGTATTTCTGGAAGGTCACAGATTTGTTATTTTAATGAAAGGATGCACAAAGATAACACCACAGTGTTTTCCTGAGCTTCCTTTAGGAACTGGCAAAGGTTGTGTCTATTCATGATTTTTTCACCAACAGCATTTTCCACAGACTCTCCATTTGGAAAGGTTACTACCTAAAACCGTAAAACCATGATTTTGTCATATTACCGAAATATATTCATCTAAAGGTATTGTGTTTTAAGTCTTCAGGAAAACATCTGAGGTCACTGGCTTGGCTTTCTGAGTGTTCAAAACAACTAACACTGAGTATCAGCTTTATAATTGCAGGTGAACCAATGGCTCAACTCTGCAGACCTAAAACCATATAATTTCCTACTCTAATATGAAGTTTGTAGTCACTGGTACAGTGGATCTTTTTTTTTTCCTGTGGTGAGGGCGGAGAGAAATTGTTGGGTTTCTGTGTTTTATTTTCTTAGTGACTAAAATTGATAGCTGTTTTGGAAAATTCATGTGGTAGCTAATCTGATCATATTGCAGGATATTTTCAGAGATAATATTTCTAAATAACACAAGAATGTCTGTATCAGGCTGTCTGTATCTAGGTATATAAGCTAGTAAAAATTATCTATTCCAGATATATGTTACTGTCCAGTATCTAATATTTGGCATAAGTTTAATTTGCTTGCATCATGAGTTACGCTGTGCAAATGTGGAACTCTGTTCTGCTTGCCTTTATATAAGCAAAGACCTCATGAAACAACTGCAGCCTATGTGTATGTGAAGACAATGCAAAAAACTAATGTTAGTGCACATAGTAAACAAGGTTTAGATCTGCAGCATGTATCCATATTCCTAACAGGGACGTTCTGATATTAAAAGGTGAAGCTTTTACATGCTGTTAACATGTGATTTAATGGCAGCTAGTGTGATTATGACTCATGTGATTTTTTTCCAACTCTTTTTTCTCTTCTACACAAGCCCACGGTAAGTACAGAGATTCCTTCTTCCCCAAATGGACAGATGTGTTCAATACTGGTGTTCAATACTGAGGACATACATGCACTCGTTAATTATTAAAGTGAATATTGCTTCGGATTTATGAAACATCAAATAGATTTCTGTAAAGAAACTCTTCAGCCATTTTATTCTTTCTATTCTCCAAGTCTCTTAGTATGAAAAGTTGCTTACAAAGTAGCACTTGGTGCATCTTCTGTTTTAAGCTTTCGGAGTAACATTAGGAAGGTTCTGTAATCCATTTTTAATGTTTTTCTCCATCCTCAGGATTTTTTATTTTAATACTCTTACACTGTTAAACTGACCCTGAGGGACAGTTGCTACTAAAAGCTAATAAAAGTGAAATTATAAAACAAACAAACAAACACCACAAAACCAACCCACCTCTGGAATGTTGTCCGTGAGTTATTTTTCATTAAATTAACAGGAGACTTCAGCACTTTAGGTTTTAGTTTTGAATAGCTTGCATGCATGGTTGTAATAGTGCATTACTCCATAGTGCATTGAATTAAAATGTTATCTGTCTATGGTCTGACAGTCATTTTTGTCTTGTTTGATGTTCTCTTAAAATTGCAACTACAATCTATTCATGCTGTACGAAGAGATGTTTCTCTCATACTGCTTGATCTGAAATCTCATTGGATCTGAACTAGATAGTTAAGACAATCTTGCAGTGGAGACAGAACTAAACATATTCTCTGGGATTTTCTTCTGTGGCTGTGTGAAACTGGCAATATTCATTTGGGACCCTGCTCTTTGGAATAGGGGAAGGGATTTCTCAAGTGAGAAGTCAGGTGATACAGGAGAGAATAAAAGGCCAATAAAAGATGTTAAGGCCAAAAGTCCTGTCAAAACAAATAGGCCACTCTAGAAAATAGAAACCATCCTTGGGGATATTAAAGATGCAGTAAATAGAGGGATCTGTCATTACTGATTCTAGGTACCTTCATTATTAAGCCTTAAAACTGTAGTACTTGAAGTGATCATCAAACGTGCTACTTCCAGATCTAGCATTTAATTTTATCCACTAAGAGTTCAGTGATACATTTCTTGAAAATGTGTTTGGTTTTTTGATTTCGTTTGGTTTTGGTTGTTTGGGGTTTTTTTACTACTGGACTCTTGAGCTCTGATTAACTGTTAATTTCTACTTTTTTGAACAGATCAAATGTCTAAAAGGCCAGAGAGACTTCTCAGACCAACCCACTTTTGATGGGATTCACATTGTCAACCATTTCACAGGAGACGATGAATCATTTCATTCTTCTGATGAAGATTTTATAACTAACTCCATACAGGAGAGTGGGGTGAACTTTCATCTACCCAGAAGGACTGGTCAGATGGCTTTGGATCACACACTTGTAGACAGCAGTGAAAGTGATACTGAGGAAAGTGCCCTTCACGCTGGGAATTCAGACAAGATGGTTTCTAAGCAGAGAAGAATGGAATCTTACTCTACTACTGTGTGATTATCACTGTGACGAGCACTGAAGACTTTCCTAGTTCTTTAAGGCTGAAAATGAAACCATCCAGCAGTTAGCTTAGGCAACTATTGGATCTGGTCTGGCCTGTGATAAGAATATAGATGTACTGTTTGTCTGCCTTCTCTCTTTGCCAAATCTTGCTAATGACATACCATTGCCATAAAACAGGCTGGGAAGAAGCTGATGGATGACAGTTCTGACAGTATTACTGAATGTTCTTTGGTTTAGAAACTGCAAATATATTATTTCTTTAGTGCATAAGAACCATTTTTGCTGTTCACAAACACGGGAATTATTTTCCTCAAAAGAAATTGCTTTTGTGCAATATTTTATGCTCTGAACAAAAGTGTATGTTTTACATTGTTATCCTTTTGTGATCAAGATGGACCCTAGTAAACCATCTGATCATGACACATATATATATAAAATTACCTTATACTTCTCAATTACTTCTGGTTTTTTACTAAAGTTATTGGATGCCCACAGAAGGCTTGAAAGAGAAGCCTTTATCTGTAGTACTTCATATATGCCAATAATGGTCACTAATGTCATAAAGGTGTTTTCACCATTTTCACTTAAATCTACGTGCATCTGCCTTTGATGTTGCTAAATAATAACTGGTCTGAAATATATTAATTACAATAATGTTTATTTGTACATATTTATATATCTACACCAAGCTGAAAATGTACATTACACCATTTTATATGAGGAATGTAAATGTTGCAATATTACTGTCTCTGGTATTCTAACAGGAAAATGAATTCTGTATATACACACTAGAAGTGAATTACTAAATAAAGGCAAAACACTAACTTTACATTCAGTTTCAGCCTAGCTACACTAACAAGCTCATGTCAGAAATGCTTGTTCAAAACACTATTGACTGAAATCTTTTACCTTCATGTATATGTAATGAAAATAAATTTTTCATGATTTAACAAGGTTGCAGCATTTACTGTTTAGTCGCTTCCAAGCTACAGTCCTTGGTTACCACATAGTCACTTGTGGCCTCTAGATGGGTTCAAATAAGGTGAAAAATTATTCAGTTCTAATGAAGACATGGTCAATGCAGTGTAAAATATGTAAGTTCAGTCTTCTTACAGTTTATATTGCAGACCTATGTAGGAAGTGAGCTATTGGTGCTGTCACCAAATAGCTGTGATTGAGCAAAGCAGTGAGAGCTGAGCTGAGCATTCTGCTTTCAGTCTCCTGAAAATTGAGATCCAGTAAAATGGCTTCACCTTCTTGAACAGAACAACATATTCTCCTGTTGTCATATGAACACTTACTTGCCCTCTCAGACACATTCTAGTCAATATTCTTAATATTCCATTATTGCCATGTTATGTAATTAAGCAATCCTTAAGACTTCTTTTAGCAATATTTGCAACTGTTCTATTAAAAAAAAAGCCACGCACAAGTTGGTACTGATAGGCAGCATGTATGTTAACTGTCTTGCTACTCACAAGCAGCAGTGTAGTTGTTTAAAACTGCAGAAGTGTGGAAGCATACTGCTGAATGCATCTGCCAGGCCCATGAGGCATTTCCTTTCCCTTTATTTGGAATGTATTTTCAGAAAGAAACAGCACGAGTGAGGAGATTAACAAATTTTCAAAGAATGATAGAGAAGGCTGCATGGAAGTAGCCATTCTGGGTCTCTCAACTGTAGTATCTGCCCAGGTGCATCTAATTTACATCTTAAAGCATGTAGGTGACAAATTCCAAATTACTGATGTCTGCAGCTCCTAACTTGCTTCAGTATTTCTGCAAAATTTCCCCACATCCTACCACTGATTATGCTGTTCCCAGTATAGCCTGTGGGAATTGCCATCTCTCAGGTGGATTAGCTCACTGATTCTTATCCCTGATGAAAATTTTATGTATGCAAAACCAAATTAGGAGCACTTTTGTTCACAAATGAGTAACAATTGTCTTTTTGCTTCCAACGAGCATCTGCTAACTTAAGTTTGCACCTGGATCATTGTTGCCCAAGAGGATAGGTGACAAATGTCTTGTTGCCTGTCATCAATACCAGCTGCAAGCCTCTCTTAAAGGTAATCTTCTGTAATAAGTGGCAGGCACAAAATTCAGTTGAAGAGCCATAAAAATCCTCTCTGTTTGAACAGTGAAGTGTTATGATTTTGCAATAACTGCCTTAATATTCAAGTGATAGCAAATGAGATTAGTTGGCAAGAGTTATTTCCTGAACTTTTGTGGTCTTAAAGTACAGAATAAATACTGATAGTTAATAACAGCATAAATAAAAATATTAAGGGAAATACAGAAGTCGACCAGCTACATCTAGTGATAAAAATGAGTCACTGGACATGCTGCAGTTTCAGAAGACTTGGCTATACACAGACTATCCTAGGAAGACAGCGCAAGACAGGCTGCTCAGCATCATCCTGCTTTTTCTGCAACTCTTCTGGCAAAAAAAGACACTAATCTCTTTGCTGTATGTATTATAATTTGAATATGCATGAGAATATTGTCAAGTTATTAACAGCATAACAATATATTTGTCAATAAATAAAACATTAATTATGCTACATACCATGACCTTCTAACAAACATTGCTAATTGCTCAGATTTGCTTTAAAATGCAGGCTGGAAAAGCTCAACGCTAACGCTAAAATCATAAGGTTAAAAAAAGCACGTAAACATGAAAACTCAAGATTCTTGAATATGTAAGTGCTGCAGCTGAGAAGAGAGGTGAAATAGGGAAGGGGGATGCCCTGCTATATATGGGGTTTATGTGTAAATTACATTTTATGTAATTGTAAATTACAATTTTATGTAGTGAAAATGGTTCTGATTTCCCCAGTCTGATAATCAAATGCCTTCACTAATTAATTTGCATTTTCTTATGAGTATTTTAAGTACTAATAGCATTTATGGTTAGACGTCTTCTTACTGAAGTCATTTCAAATGTTAGAAGCTTTGTAACATTTGTGAAAAATTTGGAACATGACTGTTTGGGAAAAAGTGCATCGGTGAAGATAAGAAGCATGTATTACATTCACAGCTCAACAACTCTTTATTCTCATTGGTCACTTTTTTTTTTAAACAAAAAGCAGGCCTCATCTACATACACATCCACAAAGTACTATTGTCCACTAAATTCAATTTTCAACTGTATCTGCAATTTCCTCTATTAAATAAATTGCTATGAAAGTGATTAAAAGAAGCATTCACGTAGGAGTTTGCATAAATTTAACAAAACCACTTTGTAAATTCTGTACTATTGATCTTGATCAGTACTCAACCCTTTTTTAGAACTGCAACACAGAAGGTATTGCATGTTTGTCTGGAGTATTTAATATAATCACTGTTCTGTATCAGAGACTGTGTTAGTGATTTAGTGAAACTTGATGCTCACACATTTCTATTTTAAGCTAGAATGACCTAGAGATATGTTAGCATAAAAATACCCACATTTTATATGGGATGTACTGCTAATTCTCTTACCTGTCGAGGCTCCAAATAATGTAATTCATTTCGGGAGAAGATAGAGGATGATGCAAATCCCCTAGGAGAGCCATTAGGCTAGTCCTGGAGACTAAAAAAAAATCAACCTGTAAGACAGAGGTTTGCACAATCTATGTGGAAACTACGATGTTATGTTCAACCACGCACCAGCTACTAATTCTGTGTATTGAGAGAAGAGAAAAGCTATGTATAACCAAGAGATTTCTAGATTCACTTAAGTACATTTTTGTTCTGTGAAATACTTCTATCATTGTAATTACATCAGCATATTTTCTGTAATTCTCTGATGATTTTAGGTGGTGATGGAGTTTTTTGGTTTGGGGTTGGGGTTTTTTTGTTGTTTTGTTTTGTTTTTAACATAAGAAAAATCGGTGAAATACATTTCCGCAGTAGGCTTTAGAACCCGAAATTCTGAATAATAGGAAGTACACAGTAAATTGACTTTCAACATAACCTCTGTATAGCATGGAGTTTCAGCTTCAGTGGAGAAAACGTTACATATGCATACCTACGCATGCTCGGGCACTGACTACTAAGATACAACCGCTAGATCTAAGATACAACAGCTTAACACTCTCCCTTTCCAGGAACTAATACCTTATTTCACAATTAGGAAAAACAAAAGCGGTGTAGCATACTCTTAGAATTGTAGACTACTACCCAAGTGACTGAAACTTCTACTGTCCCACTACGAGAACTAAAATTCCTATGAGACCATTTCACATAGTCTATGTTCATCCCAGCTTTCAACACCACAGCATACTGTGAACTTTCCCTCCCCAGTTTGTGCTTACAGGGATCATTACTTTTCTAATCTGCTCTTGAGACCAGCAGAAGTTACTTTGCACTTTTTTTGATTGCTGGAAAAACCAATCAAAATCACTGATTAATTTCTCACATGTTTACATCACGTGTTTATGCCACAAGGCATAAAGGCAGCAGTGAACAAGATGGTGGAAGAAAAAATAAACAATAAGCATCATGTTAAAAACAGGTTTTAAAAAAAAAGTTATTAAAAAAAGAGATACTTTCCAACAGAATGCACGCTACTACAAGTTCTAGCAGCTTCTCATAGTGAAACTGTTCTGCATAACTGTGCTCCCAAATTTTATCACTTTAAAGTACGCACGAATTCCCCCCAGTATCACCCTCTTTGCTGCCTTCTCCCAATCCTGACTTCCACACACAACAAACTACTTCTCCTCTCCTATGTACCAAGCAGCTAACCTGTCAAATCCTGGTCTTCAGATTCCTGTTGCAAAGTCTCTCATCACTTCTGATCGAAGATCTCACCTGCAGCCCGTCCCGTTTGGCACCTTATCTGATGTTATCTTTAGCTCTAAGAGTGACACCATGCAGCTGCTGTGAAGAGTGCAGGGAATTACACTTAATAGCTCTTCAGTTTTAAGCACGACTATAATAAAATCGCACCCTACTTTAAATCCCTCCTCTTATTTCTTCCCCTCTTTTGACACCAAGGGGTAGCAATCATACACTTATCATTGCATTCAACTGTATCTTACCAAATTTTTACGTTTAACTTGGAATGCCACACTCCCTTTGGGGGGAAGCATTGGAGCAGCTCCGTTAAAACCCAGCCCTACACTGCCCACGAATTACAGTCCTCCGCCAACTCAGGGCCTGGGGTTTGGCTTTTTCCACCCTGGGACACAGAACACTTGGCATTCATTGTCACAGAGCTCTTGCATATCACACGATGGCCACTGCACAGGCAAGACCACCTCAAAGGTTACTGAGCTGCGGCACACACGTCACACAGTAAACCAAGAATAAGAGCCGAGCCCCTTCACCTCTGTTCATCGTGCTGTTACTGCAGATAGCAGCTCCTCTCGGCGTGGGGAGGACCCTGGGGCGATGGCCGTGGGCGGCTCCCGGCGCGGCGGAGGCAGCGCTGAGGGCTCCGCTCAGGGCTCCGCTCAGGGCTCCCCTCAGGGCTGAGCGCGCGGGGCCGCCTCGCGCCGCCGCCCGCGGGCACGTGGCACAGCGGCCCGCGCGCACGAGGCGGCCCCGCGCCCGGCCCCGGTAACACCGGTACCCGCGGGGTGTGCGGGGTGTGCCCGGGTGTGCGGGGGTGTGCGGGGGTGTGCCCGGGTGTGCGGGGGTGTGCGAGGATGTGGCCGCACACCTTCCGACGACAGACCTGAACCTCCCTGAGGCCCCGCTGGCAGCCCCGGGTCATCCCCGGCAGCACTCGGTGCGCAACGCCCGCGTTCCGCTCCCCCCTCCCCACCGGCGGCGTGAAACAAATGGCCCGTCCAGCCGGGATTCCGGGAAGGCAGAGTCCATTCCAGGCACGAACTGGTTTTGCAAATCACGAAACACAGCCGGTTTCGTACCATTTCCCCTCTAATCGTTTGAGAAAACTGACGCCCCAGAGCCAGATGTCTGTTCCCGGTGCCCATGAAGCGCCCACCCTCCCTCACACGAGAGATTATATGGCTGTATGTGAAACAGTCGCTTGGTTCACTCGTTGATTTCTTTATTTCTGCTGAAGGGTTTAACCCGATTAGGGAGCAGAAGGTGAGGAAGGGCCGTCCGCAGGTGGGCCGAGCAGAAGGGGCTGGGCGCAGTGCCTCCCGCAGGACAGCCCCGAGCGGAGCCGCTCGGCGCCCGGCAGCGCATCCCGCGCCCCGCATCTCGGATGGCTGCGAGCGCCCTACGCACGGAGATCACCGCGCCTTACAGCGTGCTGCAGCACCTGTATAAATTTTGAATTTACACATATAAAGACGAATATGTATTTTCTTGTAACCGGGTCACAATTATTTATGAGCGCTAATACTAATTTTTTCTCTTGCCTTCATTACATCCAATCAAAGCGCCGTGTAGCAAGGTACTCAAAAGGGTATGAGTTTATCATCCCATTTCAGAGGCAAACGAGAAAGACTGTTTCTCGAAAAGTCACAGTGAGTCAACGAAGACGCATACACGAAATTAGACCGAGTTTTTCTAATCTGGTTATTTCTACTGATTCGAGCATTGATTTTTGAAGCCGAAGGCGTGAATGATTTTCAGACTAATCAACCAAAGGCGCAGCAAGGAGACCGCGGTACACAGCTGCCGTAAGTAAAACTGCTGTGCCCAGCACCAGGAACTTTCCGGCAATAATGAAGGTGTTAAGGGCGATGTGTCGTCAGTCGTGTTCTTCAGCTTCCTTTTGTGTCACACTAAACCATCAGCAAAAGGTTGGACAGTTTTTCCCGTAGTGGTGTTTGCTTGCTTAGTTAGACTTTGGGAAGTCAGGTTAATCCTATGTTCCACAGGGGCTCAGTGACATCAAATGACTAATGTTTCTGTGAATGCTTCGGGGGTGGTGGCGAAAAAAACATCTCGCAAAGCCACCATGCTCCAGGGCGTGAGGGAGGCTGAAGCTTCTGTCATGTCCGACTTCAGTCTCAGTCGTTTCTGAACGGAAAATGGTGTTAAACCTCGACTGGCTCACTGCAGAGCCGCATTTTGAGGGGCCCTACAGCCATCGAAACGATGCTGGTGACCCGAGATGTCTAATAGCGAAGCCCAGAACCACCTCAGAAAGATACCGGAGACCCGAGCTGGATTTCCTGGCTGCGTTAGGAATCCGAGGCTAGACCTGGAAAACTATGTTTTGAGGTCGTGTGTGAGTGTGTAAAGCAAGGCGAGCCTTTTTCTCTTTGCCGCCGGTGCCTGCCCTACGGATCCTCCCCGAGTCACTGCACCTAAGCACGGGCACGCAGGGGAGGACGGCAATCGCTTCCCTCCTGCGTGTTTGAATCGCTGTCAAGCAAACAGTAGCGGGGGGGGGGGGAGTGGGGTGTGGGGATCTCGCCTACCCCTTCCATATTTAACCATTACCTAAATCCGAAGGGAAATGAGCAAACCTCTAGGCTTGGGTCTTAAGGTATTTTCAGCGCCCTTGGGCGTATTTATCCCAAAAGAGTTTTCCACAACAAGTTATTTCTAGTGTAGGAGAGGTCTCCGTCGCCCAAGGCCCGGCCTTAGCCCCGATTACAGCGCCACGCACGTCCCGATGGCGGCGGGAGGTGCGGCCCCCGCTGCCGGGCCGGGGGCAGGGATGTGGCGCGGAGCGGGCTCGGCAGGGCGGGCAGCGGCTGCCCCGTCTCCTGCCCTCTGCCTCTGCCCGCCAGAGTCAATCTGTGTTTTGAATCTGTGACTTATTCTCGTTGCGGAAGTCGAAGGGGGATCCAAGAATAGTTCAGATAGATTTGTGTAATTTCTGGAGCAGAACCCCGAGAGAAATGAAAGGCCCGATTCCAGAATGACACTTCGATGTCACTTTAGCGAGCCCTATGTGAGGTGGAATACGGTAAGACATTTTCATTTAAGGAAAACTGAGAGAGAAAGAGAGGACGGGAACAGTACTGATTTGTGAAGTTCTGGCTTTTTAAAAAAACTTTTTTTTTTTTTTTTTTTTTGCAGAAGCTCCTAACTAACGCTCAGGAAGTGGAATTTGTGGTTTAGGGGGCCGAGCTCTGAAGGAGGAGAGAGAGAGAGAGAGAAGAGAAAAAAAAAAGCCAACTCAAGCAGCATTGCTCTTTGAAGGGAGGCTAAGTTTAAAGTCACCCAAACTATTAGGCTGCCGTGCGTACCCCGTTGACAGCCCAGGTTCCTTCGCCCCTCCTAATGGGTAAGCGCTCTCGCTTCTCTCCCCTCGCATGGGCAGCCGCCGGCGGGCGAGCCGGGGCAGCAGAGCCCCCTCTCCTCTCGCCCCCGGAGTGGCGGCCACCGAACGGGCACGGCCGTCGGGCCAGCGGGAGCGGGGAAAGAGGGGGCGGGTGCCCGCGGCGGACAGGTGGGCTGCGGAACTCGCCTTCCCACGGGCCCGGTCCTTGCCTGGCCGGCTCCGGCCTTGGGAGGCCGGCGGCGCCTCCGCGGCGTGGCGTTTGGAGGGAAAAGCGCCGCGCCGGGGACGAAAACACGCGGCAGAAGCGGCGCCGGCGCCCGGAGCCCCCAACGGCTGCGGCGGGCGCTGCTGTCGGGGGAGCGGCGCGTTATCGAGAGCGCTTTGATTTCTCGCCCTGCTCCGCGCGGGCCCCCTCGCTGCCAGCCCCCGCTCAAGGATGAACCCAGGCGCAGGTGGGTCTGGGCAGCAACGCTCCCACCCGGCCACCCGGCCCCGTGCCCGTGGGCGGTGCCTCCCCGGCGGCGCGGAGCGACCCGGCCCCCGCCGGGCGCGGACGGGCCGGTGCTTCGCGGCAAGCCGGCGAGGGCACCTGCGGGGCAGCTCCTGCGCCCCGCCAACGGGTTGGGCCCCTTCCCTCTTTTCCCCGTTCGCGAACCTGAGGCCGCTAACGGGAGAGGGGGGAAAAAAAGTGAAGTGACCCCCTTAAAGAACCCAACGAAAGTGGATTAAATTCGTTATTTGCAAAGTGTCAAGTGTAATGGCAGAGGCGGCCCGGTACTGGACGAGTTCCAGTGAACCTCTCCTGTCTTACTCCGAGGAGCCGGCTCAGGGCAGCTCTCGTTAACCTGGTCCCTGGCCCCCCTCGACTCCACGACTCCCCGCAGGGTCCCCCAGGAGGTTTCCCACCTCGTCTCCTCTCCCCGCCCCGGCTTTCAGTGCCCGCAGCTGCAAGGTGTCGCGGCGCCGACAGCTGCGGGCTTCAGGAAAGATTCCGTTTTGTTCGTTTTCGCGTTGTCGTGGTTCGCGCGGGATGAGTGAATCAGTCGCTCCGACAGGAACAGCCCCTCAAGCGCCAGGTTTACGCTGCCGAGTTTGTAACGACTCTGCCGCCCGCCCCGACAGCAACCGCGCGCTGACCAGCCCGTTCAGGGTGGCGGGGACTGATAAGCAGTTTCTGGGGAAGAGAGATTTGTTGGCGCCGCTTGTGCTGCGGCGCCGGCTTGGGGACCAGCACGGAGGCGCGGTGCGCCCGGTGGGCCGACTGCGGACGCGCTCCCGCGGAGGGACGGGGCTGCACCCGACCGCGACCCCCAGCTCCCTCAGCCCCCCCTCGTCCAACGAACGGTGCCCGGCTACTGCTGTTGCCTGTTCCCCGCGATCTGGCTGCGACCGACGGGCTGCCGGAGCGTGGCCGGGGCGGCCCCAAGGCCCTCGTGGGGAGGGTGGAAAGGCGAAAGGCGTTGGCCGGGGGCAGTGGGAGGCTGAGTGAGTTGCGCTCAGGGAAGGGGGGGCGAGTCGAGCGGGGCCGGGGGCGGCGGCCGGAGCCACCTGCGCGCCGCCACCTGGCGCACCGCCCCCGACGAGCGGCCCCTCCCGGCCGGCGCCCCCGGCCCTCACCGGCGGGATCGCCGCCTCCCCGCAGGTCGCCTCGTCGCCGCCGCCCCGCAGGAGACTCGGGGGTGACACTCGCCGCCGCGCCCGGCGCCTGGAGAGGGAGTGCGGCCGTGCCGGCCGTGGCAGCACCCCACCATGCCGAGGTCCTTCCTAGTGAAGAGCAAGAAAGCGCACAGCTACCACCAGCCCCGCTCCGCCGACGAGGACTACAGCTTGCGGCTGGAGACGGTGCTAGCCCAGATCTGTGCAGGTAGGAGTCTGCCCGCCTGCCCCGCATCACCCCGCTGCTCACGGCACCGGCCGGTCCTGTGAAGCCCCCGCGGGACGCCGGAGGGGCTGATGCGGGGTTTTAGAGCGTCCGACATCAAACCTTGGTGGGAGCGAGACCGCCGCGGGAGGTGGCTGGCTCCCACCATGGACCCGCACTGATGAGCCCCCTCGCCCCCTTTGCCCTGCAGACAGCAAGATCCCCGAGGACACGGAGCTGTGCCGCACTGCCCCGCCCGATCCGGAGACTTCCCAAGGGCGCTTCTCCCCGGAATCCCACCTTACCGAGGCTGCCGATGGCACCTCCGAGTCAGTGCCCAGCTGCGAGGGCAGCGTCTGTGACAGGGTGTCCGAGTTCGAGGATTTCTGGAGACCTCCCTCGCCCTCCGTCTCTCCAGGTAGGACCGGGGCGAGCATCGCCCAGCGGGGGTCCGGCTGCATGTCAGCGTCCGTGCCGTGGGGCAGTGCAGCATGTATTTCGTGGTTGGTGGCCGCCGCCGAAAACGAGTACAAGGGACAGATTTGCCTGTCTCTTTTTTATTATTATTTTCTTCTCCCCACAGATTTGCCAGAATCTGTTCCTTCCACTCGTTTTCGGGTTACATCTTTCGGGTTGCTTTCCCAGCCCGTGTCCCGCTGCTCCTTCAGCAGGCTGTAGAAAAGTTGTCATGACATCGGGTGTTGATTTTTTTGTTTGTGATTAATTGTTAAAAGCAGGTCGGTTATGTTTTTAAGGGTCCCGGCATTTTCCTACAGGGTCCTGCCTACACGGAGCTTATAAGATTTTTAAGACAGTACAAATTTCTGCTAGGCAGTCTATATACCTGTAGGAAACAACGTTGATTTTGTGTTTTTTACTACCTGTTAGACATCTTCCCCAACACCCTTTCACGTTATTTCTTGACTCTTGCCTATAAAAAGGATCTGTCTCTCTCTCTTCCCGCCCCCCTCTCTTTTGGTGTTTTTTTTTGGATTGGGTTTTTTGGTTGTTTATTTTTCTTTTCCATAAACGCATTTGTAAAAACCAGAGGAAAATAATGATGGTCAGATTTAAACACCCCAAATCCAGGAAACTCACACTTATGGCTGTAGTGCCTGTCTCTGGCTCCCTCGTCCTGCCTTTGATGTGGTTGAAGCAGTGGGAAATGCTGTCCCCAGCCTGGCGCAAATACTTATCTCGTTTAAAAATACAGTGGTGTCATTTTATAACAAAAATACATGCGTATATAAAACTATTTTTTATTGCTTCGATTAAAAAGTGACAGCTGGAAAAAAAGAACAATTTCTGTCTCGATGAAGGAGAGATTGTGTCAGGTTTACCAAGTGACAGCAGACACCAGCAAACGAATACTTAGTCCTGGTTCGCCACCGGGTTTTCCTACTTTGTCTTTATAGTGTCCTTGCATATCAGTGGCTGATTGTAATCATGTGGGTTTGCATTTTTAAAGCCTCATCTTCTTTTAAGAGTCCTAAGCCCCTTTGAAGGAACATTCAAAATGCTGCCCAGCATCATCACAGCCAGCCACAGGACAGTTTCAGTCTGTGCAAATGACAGACCAGACCAAATGCAACAGTGCAACAGTCTCTCTTCTGATAATATTTCTGCACAAAGTGTAGCCATGTGGGTAATTTTTTTTTCTAATGAATTTGTCCTGCTTCTCCTTTCCCAAATAATTACAATTTCTGCACAGGAAACAGACCGTTTTCACGTGTTGTATAAAGGCAGATGTAAAGTGGAGCAGGTATTTACCAGGTCTACTCTGCTTTTTCTTCTTTTCCACTCATTTCTTCCCTGACAGTGGGATTCACTAGCTCCCAGCCAATCATCCAGCTATCCCTGGAAAATAGCTTTGCAAAATGCAGGTGACATCCCCAGATCAAGATTTTTTGAATTGTAGGGGGGTGCAGTTCTGGGATTGTCTGATCCCATTCATAGGAGGACCAGGAAGGCAAGGAACTCCCAAGTGTAAGAACTTCATTAAATGAATCTCAGTGCATTGAGACAGGTGCTGTTACGTTAATGATGAAGACAGTGGCAGCAGGATTAGATAGTTAGGCTTCCTCCCTCAGCTCCCCCCAAAGCCCTCTGCCTTCCAGCTGCTTTGTCAGATTCAGTGCAAAGCTGGAATTTGTGTCTAGGTCACTTCTCTAAGATGCCCTGGTGAGAGACTGTATTCCTGTGATTGTGTTTGGATGAGGCACAGTTTTTGTGTTTTGCTAGGTAGAGCAGATGAGAAATGATGATTCTAAGTCATGCTCAGAGCAGGCATGGTGAGCAGTACGATGACCCCCTTATCTCTGAATATAGGTGCAGGTTGCACTTCAGTATGCAGTGAAATCCGTATTTCACTTTTGGTTTTGAGTGCTGTGCTGCTGATCTAGGTGGGCATACAGCATATAGACACACTACCTTTTAACTCTCTAATACACTGTTGACTCCATTAGTGCAAATCACTTTGCTGTTTAACCTCACTTTCTGTGTGTGTCTCTAATCACACACGTTTGCATATACAGAAGGTGCATGGGAGCTCCTGCAGCAGTGTATTAGTAAGTCCTGATGAGTCTCTTGATATTCCAGTCTTGAAAGGAGATTGTACTGGGTATAATGGGCAGAAAGTGGTGTTTTGTGCTCTAAGAGGACACTTGAATCTTTCTTTGTTATGTATATCAGCCATTTAAGGTTGAGTTTATCTTGCCTTCAAAAAAGAACATTGATTTTTTTTTTTCTCCCAGAAATAGTCTATATAAAAGCTGCACAGAATTTCTAGGAAAATGAGGGAGAATCTTTGTCTCCCTCCCTGCTCCCCCCTAGATGCTGTGGAGTGGAGGAGAGGCAGACACAGAAGTACCTTGCAGTGTGGCAGAGCAGGGTTTGGAGGTTGCTTTTACACTGGGTACAGGGCTTGGATGGCTTGAGTATAACGTGAGTGACTGCCCTGCACTTGTGCTTGAGAGGGCTCCAAAGCATGCGAGGTGATGGAAGGAACATTGCACGCAAACTGATCTGTGGTGCAGTGTTCACCGTGTACTGTATTGCCAATTCCAAGGGCTCAAAAATCAGGTCAGCCTTCCCTCTCCTCTCACTCGATGAGCTGGCTTAGAAATCAAGCTTGTAAGTAATACCTTATGGATATTTGGTTCTAATGTTGAAAAATTGAGGGTTTATGTTTTCATATTTTCCTTTAATGTTTGGACTAGAAGTTGGCTTTAAGGAGGGGGGAAAGGTTAAAACAAGAACAAGCAAACAAAAAAGCTGAAGGCCTGATGAAATCATGCAGTTTTAAGAGCTGGGACTTTAAAATAGTTTTTAATTTTGTGGTAAAATTGCAAGAGGTGGCAACACTGAAACTGGTTGCAAAGACACAAGATAGATGATGTGACACTGACCGCAACTTTGCAGTCAGTGCAGAACAGGAAAAATCATGCTCAGCACCATGTCAGCTAATTTGATTTCATCGCTCTGTTCAAATGTCCCAGTTGGTATGTGTGCATATATATCCAACCAAAAGACTGCTAATTTCAATGGAAGAATTTGAGACTGTTAACGTCTGAAATTACGTAAAAGATAGGAAACAGTCATGTCATTCAAAGCTCAGTTTTCACCTGATTTCTCACTCCCTTCTGTAACCTCTCAGTGACCATTTGCCTATCCAAATGGATAGCCTAACACATCATTCCTTCCTTCCCTAGTCCACCCCTGGTTATCTTGTTTTACCGAAGGCTGAGAAGGCCGTGGGAGCTGTGAAGCTGACAGGAGGGAGAAAAAGTAGGAGAGCAATTGTGGGTGGACAAGATTTTGGTTAAGAGGCGTTAATCTGGAAGCCCAAGTTGTAAGCAGTGCCAATATCTCTATGAAGGCATTGGTGTTTCAGCAGTTAACTGATTCATCTTTTCCTTGGTTCACTAAAACATTTGTCCAGTGGAGACATTTGACTCTCCCAATGCTGCTGTGTGTTGTGATGAGAAGTGAAAGCAGTGCACCTCAGCCATTAATCAGCATCTCTGGCAGACATGGTTGGGGTCTGGTACCTCATGCTCCGTGCCCAACTGTGCTTTCCTCCATGCAAGGCTTCCTGAGCATTTGTGCCTCATCTGAAAGGCTGTGCTCCTGCCATTGTATCAGACTCTGCTATGGGCCCCCAAGTATGATTGATATTGTAGTGCCCAGTTTCTTGATCAGATGCCATTGCCCAAGATGAGCCTGTTAGAGTCAACTAAAGCCATCTAAGCTTGTCCTGGTGGAAGTTTGCTTTGATTATCACTGGTAGGAAAATGTTAATTGTGTCTTCAGTTTTTAATGTGGCTTATACTGATGACTTTACAAAGCTCTGTGTTGTGGGTGGACTCAATTTCTTCACATGGAGAAGCTCAGAGCAATCTGAAACAATCATGATTGTTTTTCAGATGAGGATTGATTTTAGTTGTTCAGGATTTTTTTTTCTGAAGAAATGCGGCATATTATGCAAGCACCTCAGAAGCTGTTATTTATTTCAGTTATGTTGTAGTATAGTTATGGTCAGTTGTGGCATGAAGTTGAGAGACTAGACTGGGACATTAAATTGTGCAACAAGCTGCTTTTGTTGAACAGGTAAATCTTGGTACGTATTTGCTGTGTCTGGCACCTCTGTAATGCCATATTTACTATATGGATGTGTAGAATCTCTGTCAGAGCTTAAACATGGACTGCGAGCTTTGATGTCCATCTTGGGACATAGTAGATACATGTTTCTGAGAAGTTGCAGATAAAACTGTAGGAAGTTGCAGACTGAGTTGTTTAGACTGTTTGCACAGTCAGATCAGTGTGTATACACCTGGACACTCAGAAATGGAGACAAAAAAAATTAATGTCTGCTTTAAGTAATTTGGCTGGGACATCCAGTAAGTAGGTAGTACTGGATGCTCAGCCCCTAATGTGCAATGTAAAATGTCCTCCCATGAGAGATGAAAGGGCAGCCTTAGTGTGCAGTACAGGGGTCTGCCTCTGGGCATAAGTCTGAGTGCTGAGACTGTTCTGCCCTGTGATAGTGTCTGGATCGTAAAGCACACTAATTCCCATGCCCTTGTGTTTCCACAGCCTCGGAGAGATCTGTGTGTCCATCCCTAGATGAAGCGCCCCCTTTCTCGGTGCCCTTCAAACCATACATGTGGAACAGCCTGGGTGGCTCTGAGCTGAGGCACCTTGTGCAAAGCTACAGGCCCTGCCCAACGCTGGAGCGATCCTCAACGCTGGGGCTCTTCTGCGACCGAGGCTCTGAGCCTGCCCTGTATGGTGCTGAGTGTGGCTCTTCCCTTGGACTGTATGGTGACTTCAGCTCCCCGGGCACGGGGCTGTTTGAGCGCTCGCCGGCAGCAGCTCCTGGACTCTATGCCGAAACACAGCCTGGGCTGCAGCAGGAGAAGGGGCCAGGTGGCATCAAAGTGGAGTCAGACCTCTTGTGCCGCCCATTGCTCATCAGCACTGGCTCTTACAAGTGTGTTAAGTGCAGCAAGGTAGGGGTCCCTTTCTCCCACACTGGTTATGACTCTTCCCCAGACCCTTCTCCCTGGTGAACCTGACCCCGTGTACTCTCCTCCCTCAGGTTTTCTCCACACCGCACGGCCTTGAGGTGCATGTGCGCCGCTCACACAGTGGCACGAGGCCCTTTGCCTGTGACATGTGTGGCAAGACCTTCGGCCATGCAGTCAGCCTGGAGCAGCACAAGGCCGTGCACTCGCAGGTGAGAGCAGGGCAGGCTGCCAGGATGAAGGTCTGGGAGCCAGGGCCAGCTGCCTTATTCAGCTGGCTCTGGGGACGGCAGGAAGGCAATTGCAGGGCAAGAGTTGGGAATCTAAACTCAGGAGGGGAAGAGAACATGGTAGGGCTGCAGTTGGGCAGCTGTAGGTGAAGAATATGTGACAAGCAGAGGAAAGGGTGGGCAGCTAGTGAGCAAAGGAGCTAATCAACAAATTAAAGAACACAGGCTTTGTTTCCATTTCTCAGACCTTGCATGCATCTGTATTAAGCAGTGGGCACTCTTGGCACTCCAGAGGCAACAGATTTTCACTCTCAGAGCTGGAAATTGTAATGCAGATGTGGACTTCTCTTTAACAGCTAAAGCAACTCACTGTGATTTCTTTGGATGCAGCTCTCCTCATTCTTTCTCCTCCTTCCCCCAGAGCAGTGAGTCTTTCCTTGTTTGTAGTCTCTGTGTCTGTGAAGGGAACATCTGAATGACCAGTCAGGTATAGAGCACAGACTTCACCCGTCTCGACACACTCTGAGTCACACCCCAGAAGAATATGGTAGTTAATTTTGGTAGGAGGACTTGTAACATTTTCCACCTGCTGATACTCTGCCATATTTCCCCTTCCCCACCCACTTGACTTGGCAAATCTTCCTTCTTCAGACTGGCTTTTAGTGGATAGAGTTACAGCAATGTTTTTTTGCAAACTGTTTTATTTATAATTTCACGAGTGTGCAACCAGCAGAGCACACAATGAGGGGAGATATCTCATCATCCATTAAACTGGTGAAAAGAGCACACTGCATACTGTGTCTATGGAGGGGACAGCATTTCAGGGAGAGTGCACTAAAAGCCAAATAAAGGTGATTGTGTGAAAGCATAGAAGGAAGAGGAAGGAGCAGTGGAGGTTAAGGGATGAAAAGAAGAGATGATTTGTGGTGGAGAGGAAGAAGTGTGTGAGGGAGAGGCGAGAGACATAAGATCTTAAAGCATTTGTTTTTATATGTTAAAGTAGTAACCTGAAAAGCTGTTTTTCCCAGGTGCTCTGCATACCTTTCACTTGAATTTTAATGGAACTACAGATAAGCAGTTAGCTGTTACCCTGCCAGCAGAACTCAGTCTGCCACAGGGATTTCCCAGGAGAGCCAGGCAGATCTTAGCACCCACTTTCCTGTGTACAGTGAAGAGGTGGCCTCTGAACAGCGCTGCAGCTGTTTGGCTTCCCAGTAGAGTGATTGCGTCTCGGGCCCCTGTTAAAATGTGCAGGCAGACTGCCTGGTCCATCAGGGCTGCCCCCACCTGGCTATTGTTGCCAGCAGGAAGAGCTGTTCAATTAAATTTTTTGAGGAGCAGTGCACAGCACTGGGAGAGGATTCATTATCTTTTTTATCATGTGGTGCTATCAGGCCAGTGTTAGTGTCTCTGAAGGCCAGTTTAGCTCTCTAGAGAAGTGTAAGTGCTTGCTAAGGCAGAAGGGACAACACTGATGTGCTGCTGGGTAGTTTGTTGCTGATGGGATCATCGTTGTGGTGTAATGTGTGTGTTTGTGCTCATCTCTCTGCAGGAACGCAGCTTTGATTGTAAGATCTGTGGCAAGAGTTTTAAGAGATCTTCTACTCTGTCGACCCACCTGCTCATCCACTCGGACACCCGACCCTATCCGTGCCAGTACTGTGGGAAGCGATTCCACCAGAAATCTGATATGAAGAAACACACCTTCATTCACACAGGTCAGCCCTGCAGCTGCTGGTATTCAGCCCCAACACGAAGGCAGAGGTTTCTCTGCAGCAATCCATTCCTACTAAGCTGGGACAGTACACACACATCTCCCGGTGCTTCTCACTGCCCCGCTGCTGTTCATGCTATCTGAGCTGTACTTGGGCAAAGGAGGGTGATTTGAATGTGGTTTACTGAACAGCAGCTGCAAAACAACCCAAATCCTAGCAATCCAATCAGTGTCCTCTTAATAGGATCCACCAATGTTTATTCAAAGGGCTTTTGTGTAAGATGATTTGTAGAGTATTATATTCGTGTAGCCTTGATTTACAGCTGAGGTCCCTGGAAAATGACAGATGAATTTGATTGCAGCATTGCTTTTTGCAGGATCTACCAATTTACAATAGGAGCAACAGGAGTCTCCTCCTCTAGATCAAACACTAAACTGAAGGGCTGAGGATCCAGCTCTTAGTCTAAATATTTGTTCAGAGATTGCACTTCCACCCGGACTTTCTGAGAAATGGCTGCAGTTTGATACAAAATGGAAGGAGAGGTGCAGAGTTCTCAAGTTTCACTGTTAGTAATAAACATGGAAACTAATAAAGTGCAGGTGAATCACCAAAGGAAATTGTTTTAAAAATGTCATTCAGTGAGAAGGCAGGTTTATCAGAAATCATTAAAAGAAAATCTTGCCTTTCAGACCTGCACCGTTCACTTAAAGTAGAGGGAAACGAATTATGTGTGAGATATGGAAGAATTTGTAGACATGAAATAATAGCTTTACTGGACAAACCCAAGGTTCAGATAACAAAAATCCTTTTTCCTGATGTGTCCACTAGCAGATATCAAGGGTGAAGCCTAAAAATGGCAAATATGTAGAAAGATGGCACTATATGTGGTGCTGCTTGACTGTGACTTTTCTAGGTGATAAGCAGTGAACAATAAATGTTACTTATAAAGATTTTCCACTTGATGGTTGCTGGATGAAAATGAACTATTTAGAAGTAACACAAGTATTTCCATAATAACTTTTTCAAATGAGGCTTGATTAAGTAGAATTTCAGCCAAATTCTGAATCAGTCAAACCCATTATTTTGTTGTGAGATCAGAAACTGTGCCTGGGCTTTTAAACTGCTAATATAAAACTAGGTCCTTAACTGAATCAGGGATTCCGTTCATATGCAGCATATACTTGTGAACTGAGACTTCAGCAAATTTTGTATTATTTTACGATTCTAAGAATCTGATCTTCAAACATCCAGAGAGTTTGTTGCTCCAGCTGAAGTCAGTGGGCTCTGCAGGTGCAAAGCCACTCTGAAAATCTGACTTGGTATTGTGGTTGGGTTCCCTTTTATTCGTTATTTGATAATAAACACTATGAAAACACACTGAGATCCTACTCCCATGGAGGCCAGTGGAGTTTTGCCACTGAGTGCTCTGTAGAAGTTCCAGAGGCTGCATTTATTCTCATTTACATTATTTGCCTTCAGGAGAACTTCAAGGCTGTGACTGCTAGCATTTCAGTGTGGGGAACAGAGAGAAGAACAGATGTTTGGATAAACCCTGCCCTTCAGGGCTCACTGAATGGCCCTAATACCTCCCTTGGGGACAGATCCCAGCTCACTGGGTTGATCTTAACAACCTCCACCTACCTATTCCCCCTGCCCCTATGCTGATGGTATAGTAATCCGTGTCATGCATTCATCACTTTTCAAGGAGTTCCTCACGTTTCTAGGGCACAAAGCCAGTTTAAATTGGACAGAGCCCATGCAGCCAAATATGTTCACAAAGTGTGGTATCCTGAGAGCACTCTGTGCTTCAGACTGCTCCCAGGACTATACTGGGGTGATGGACGTGCATCCAAGTCCAGACCTGCTCAGCTGTAGTGCAGGCTCAGCTAATGCTTTGAGGCTCCCAACTGCATGTTTTTTGTAAGAATGACTTCTTAGGTAATCACACAGGAATCTGTTTAATAAGCTGTAAGGCCCAGTGTGCATTTGCTGTTCGCTGTGGTCCCATGTAAGCAGCATGATGCCTCTTTCACACCCTCTCTCATTTTCCCACCTTCTACTTGCAGGTGAGAAGCCTCACAAGTGCCAGGTGTGTGGAAAAGCCTTTAGTCAGAGCTCCAACCTCATCACCCACAGTCGGAAGCACACAGGCTTCAAGCCCTTTGGCTGTGATCTGTGTGGCAAAGGCTTCCAACGAAAGGTGGATTTACGGAGACACCGGGAGACACAGCATGGCCTGAAATGAGCCTCATCTGCAATACGGAAAGCCTACAACACTATGAGAACAGACTCCCTTGGCTTCCTTGCTGGACCCAAGCCATTTCCTGAACACAAACCCTGGCATTATCTTTCTGAACAGAGCTTGAAGAGGAAAGAAGAGGACAGAGCCACGCATTGACAGCTCAACCTGAATGACTGAAAGTAGAAATTAAAGGCTGGCATTTTTCTCTTTCTTTTCTCCTCTTTGTCTCTGAAATAACACTGGAAAATAAGTCTTTTAGATATGAAGCCTTGATATTCCAAAGATGGATAAGCTACCAAATATCTGTAAGGTGGAAAATACTTCTCCCATGGCCATGATGAACCCCTTCAAGTATTCAGTAGCTTGAATCACCTTGCAGGAAAACATGGGTATAACAGTGTTTACATGGTGCAATGACAGAGAGCCATCAGCACTTGGCTTGGTTAAGTCCAGTGCTGAATGGGTTCACTCTTGGATGGTTTCCTTTCAGGACTGTGCAGTTTGACATCTTGCTGGTTTTTAAGCAAAGGTACCAGTTTGGGTCTGAGTCTGCTCTCACTTGTTCTGGTGCAAATCAGGAGCTGCATTATCAGTTATAGAGAGGCCCTTTTTATCCTCCCAGAACTGTCTCTCTGTCCATGCAAGGCCTGACTGCCTGAGTGTTTGAGGTATGGGGGGGGTTACCTCTTCCTACATCCTGTGGGGAGAAGGAAGTTTGTGAAAAGACCACTGGAAAAGCCAAAGCACAGAATTATGCCTTAGAACTAGAAACCAATCCAACAAGTGATCCTGCCTGAGAAAGGCAGGAGCACAAGGAAGGCACAGACTTTCTGTCCAGAACCATTACAGGCTTCTGCACTCTGGGCTTGTTCTAATAACTGGAAAATAGCTACTCAATAGCATCATTTGTATATTTGGTTTTGTTTTTTTTAATTTTTAGAGGGAAACTTTCTGAGGTGGGCAGGAATTATTATAAAAGTTTAATTGACTTAATTTGCCTTAAACAACCCTGCATGTACCTCAGTTAAAAAAAAAAAGCTGTTTTTACTTTGTTGACAGGTTTGTAAATGTCCTTATTTAGATTTTACAGAGTGTCTTATGTTTCTTGGCACATATTTATTGGAACAATGTTTTAAGTTAATAAAGTATTGAGGATGGTCCAGAGTGATTTTTATTTAATATCTAACTTAAGCACATTTGTGAATGTCAGCCATTACAACAATACAGAAATGTCAGGAATGCAGAATCTGAGGACAGAATGTAGGCACAGCAGAATTTGCACAAGGTCTGTAGTGATTGGAGAACACCACTGCCATATGTATTTGTCCAGCTCCCACTGATTTCAGTTAAACATTTACACTTTTGAAGACTGGGGTATACTGGGCCTAGTGCTATCAGCTTGAAAGGGTTTAGAGGAGAAACAGTGGTTTTAAGTGTCTGCTTTGGAAGTGTAGACTGCCAGAAGTCCCTGCTTAGCCCAGGAGAAACTTGAATGTCCCCCCACAAGATTAAATGTCTGTGCCTGGGAGTTTGCAGGGACACCTGAGCAGCAGGTGCATCATTTATACTTAAGCCTGTTGGGACTCAGAGCATTGCCTTTTGCCTGCCTGCCTTGTCAGCAGGGCAGGCTCCATCTGGCAGTTGCAGCCCATACAAAAGAGAAGCAGGAGGAGGATGGAGGGCTCCCTTGTCCTTTTCCCAGCAGAGCGCAGCATGGCAGCCTGGGCTTTTATATGTGCATGTAATCTTGTGCCCACATGGGTATATACTCTTGTTTTCAGCTTTGTACTTTTATTTTGGATAAACCCAGTGGGCAGAGGCCCCTGTGCCCTGCTGGGCTGGCCCAGCCCTGCGGCACCCTTCCCACCCGAGGGCCGTGGCGCTCTGCCTGCCATGGTGGCACCCAGGTCCCTCTGTGTTTCTGCTTTCTGCCACCCCTGAGAACCTCAGCTGCTTCCCCACAGGTCGCCATCGCAGGCTATGGCTGAAGTGAATCCCCACAGGGCAAACCCACTTGGGCAGGGCTTCGCTGCCAGGCAGGGCTGCCCACACACCAAGCTCTTACTGAACAGCCCAGCAGTGAGTGAGAGAGGCTGTGGCACAGGCACCACAGAAGGTGCCAGGTGCTCTGATGACCACACATGAGGCCCATTATGCTGGATTAATTAATGCAGAAGGTCAGTGTAGGACACTAAGTGTTGATGGGGAGGACTCGTGATGTCCTGGGCCCTGCCCGGGCCAGGAGAGGCTCCAAGGAGTGGCTCATCAGGTGGCACAGGTAGGCTTGGGGTGTCCCAGGGTTATGCTCAGTATTTATTTTACAGGGAAAGGGGTGGTGTGGATGGAGTTGAGTGCTGGCCAGGGTTCTGGGCATGGGGTGGCTTGGGTGCCAGTCCCTCTGCCCTCAGGAGGGCCTTTCCTGCCGGGCACAGCCTTCCTCCCTCCCTCTGAGCAGGCCTCACTCCAGCAGGCCCTGAGCAGGCTCAGTTGCTGGCATTTGCCTTTACGATGACAGTAGCAACGTGTGCCTGTTCCCCTGGAGTGTCCCATTTCCAACAGGGCTACTGGTGTGGTTTGAGCCTAGTGCTGCCCTGCTGTCTGGGGCAGGCAGCCGGGGAGGCAGTGTGGACACAGCCCAGGTGGTGAGAATGTTTTTTATGGGAAGAAACTCTGGTGTTTTTATTGGTTCAAGTGTGTCTCCTGCCAGAGCGTGTTGCAGTTCACTGGTGTGTCTCAGGGGACCAGTGCTGGGCTGCTGCTCAGGCCCAAACTGCCCCAAAATGTCCATGTGTGGCTGCATGGGAAGGTGTTCCCACCTCCCCAGCCCCTCTTGCAGGAGTGCCAGCTGCTGGCTTAGGTAAAATGCAGCTACCTGTGGAGAAAAGACATAGCTTTAAGGTGGGGAATTGAAATGAAGAAAAGAAGATTTATCTGGGGAGAATCAGAACAGGCTACTGAGAGGCTGCAGTGCAAGTCTGAAGATTGGAAATATCTCTCTCAATGTTATTACTGCGTGCCATTAAAAATGCATTATGCATATTACATTACATTCATGAAGCAGGTTCCATACCTTTTGTTTGCCAGAGTAACAGTAGAAAGGGTAAGGAGAGACGCTGGAGCACACCTTTGTTTCTTTCTGTAAATTTTTAATGACACCTCTAGCTAACCAGTTGGCGAAGCTCAGTTCCTGCATAAAAGTGGAAAGGCAGAGCTATCTACAGGGCGACTAAGCCTTTCAGAAGCTAATTTGAGCTTGTGTTCATCCACGCCAACAATGATTAAATTACCTATCAAGTGTGCAGAGCTATCAGAATTCAGGGCATTGAAAAACAAGGTGAATTTATCTGATTGATGTAAAAGACATGGGTGGAACAAGTGGGTTATAAAAAGAAAAGATCTATTCCTTAAAGATATTATAAAAGTACTTCTCCTGGCAAGCTAATGAACTTGTTACTATGCTTCCAAAAGTTGTTTTGCCTGCCCGGAAAACAAATTTAGTAGTTGGAATCAAAATGCTTTATCCAAATCAGTTAGCAAGGTGAATTAATTCATGAGGCAGAAACAAAGCAACTTATTAGGTTCCATCCTTATGCCAAGCAGAGATGTTTAAAATTAAAATATGCAAACATCATCTGTGTTTTCTATATAGTCAGTTTTCAAAAGCTGATAGTAACACTCAGATTGGATATTGCAACACAAGTGAGAGAGCAGCTCTTCTGGGTCTTGCTCCTTCCTCAAGCAAAACTTTTGTTACAGTTGATGGGGGGGAGGAAGAGGTTTTTAGAATAAGCCCTGGGTGAAAGATTGCAAGACTCATGCAACTCTATTTGCAAGCTGTGCTAATCTTGCACGTTGACAAAGGTGTGCTCCTCAAGTCTCTGCATTTTCCATCCTTAAGAGAGAAAAACCAAACAGGTCAGTTGTGTCAAATTCATCTCCAGCATTACCCCAGTTCACATCAGGAATGGATTTTACCTTTACTGTATAAGATTTGGGTCCTACTCTAAACTTAATAGTGAAACATAGGTCAGCTATGTTTGGGTGAATTGTGATTTAGAAAAGCACTGAAATATGCATGTAAGTCAATGGAGTGCTTCTCTAGCAGAGACCTTATTAGATGCTTGCTCAGAGTCAAAATTCCAGAGATTTTCCCTGCTGAATCCTCGACCTCACTCCATTGCCAAGCCACCTCCTTTACGTCTGTTTTCACCTGCAGTGGAAGTGGCTGCTGAGAATGCCAAGGGTAATTTTTTTTAAAATTGTCCGTAGGATAGTGGAAGTTTCCAGTATTTTTTCCTCCGAGTAATAAAGCACTCTAAATAGATTTAAGGCATGAAAACATCTGTAATGCATTATAAGGTGTGTAAAATGATGGAATCAGATTTGAAAAGATATTTGTGCATCTGAAGCTGCAGACAGATCTGAATGTACATTGGATATGGGTATCTAGTTGTGTCTTTGACTTCCCTACTGGGGAAAGAAAGCAAAACAAAAAAACAATACAGGAGTCTCAGAAAATTTCCAGAGTCTGTGTCACACCAGTTTGTGATATCCACAACATATGGACTATAAAGAGAGAGAGCACATAAATCTGAAAGTAGTGTTTCATACATTATAAAAGTGCTGGCCACACCTTGTTGGAATAATGTTGCTTAACGGATTGACCTGGAGCATGTGATAAATCTTTTAAATCAGATGAAAGCAAACCACTTTTATTTGCTTGTTTCAACATGCTGCTTCTCATCTGCATGTTTTTGGGTTTTTTTTAGTAGAGATATCATAAAAGAATACTGAATAAGACTAACCTAGAAAGAAAATAATATAACAGCTATTGAAAAGATTTTCTTCTTTAAAACCATCCAGCCAACTTTCTGACACACGTGGGATCTGCCAGCCAGCTGGATACTACCATGCATGGGGTACATCCACCCCAGCTTGCCCAGGCCCAGCTTGCCAAGGCACTGGCAGCATTTCATGCTGCAATGCTGGGGTCCTCCGCTCAAGCAGCCCAAAAAGCACCTCAGCTGCTGGCTCGTGCTCCCAGCTCCCTCCTTGGCGTGCATGTCAGAGGTGGCTGGGCAGGAGTGCAGCACAGCAGATGTTTAAAATGGCCAAGATATTCCATTTATTTAGTTACTGTAATAGAGCCAGCTGGCATTAAAGGGAAACTGTAATCCTCTGAGGTGACAGACAGGCCAGTATGACACAAAACTTATGTTTTACACTTTCTTTTTTTTTTTTCCCCCTATGAATAATACATTCCCAAAACTCACTGATAGGTTCAACGGGTGAGTTCAAAGGGGAAAATCAATGCAAGCAAGAGACAGGAAACTAAGTCCCAGAGTTCAAAAGAATACACTTATCTGAAAAGAAAAGAGGCAAAAATATGTTTTCAGTGTTTCATATAGGAAAGTTGTGTATTGCAGTTAAGAGCCACAACAAATTAATTGTATTTCATTATGTGGTAAGCCAGAAGAGAATAGACATTTACGTGGTCTAAATTGCTTCCAGGGGCTGCTTCTAGCAATTAACTTACACTCTAAATTCCCAATTTCACAAATGGTCAGGTCTGCTTCTCCTGTTGCCTTTTGCCTCTCTGAAACACAGCAGTATGGATAGGCAGGCAGGAGGGTGAGACCAGCTCCCAAAAAGGGAAGGGGTGAAAAATGGTCTTGATGCTCATTATGTAGCTGTTCAACTGTCTGAGCTGCTGCAGGAATAATGGTTGTGGGTGAAGACATCTTTTATTGCAAACCTGCAGCCAGTGAGTTCAGACCCGCTGGACCAGGATGCTCTTGCTTGCACTGAGTAATAGTGAGTGTGAGTCAGGGTGCTGTCGCCTTGAGCTCTGAGAGCTGGGTCTTCCTGTGTGCTTGTGCTGGGCTTTGTGCTGCAGGGGCCTGACCTTTGCTGAGCTTTAGTGTGTACTCTATATATCTGCTGTCAGTTGGTTTTGGAATTATGTGTGTTTTCAGTAGCCTAAATTAACATTAATGGCAGTTGAGAAGAGTGTCCCTCTCCCTCCAGTGTGACGTTTCCACCATGGCTGAGGCGTTTTGCTTGTGAGCTCCTCCACTGGGCCGGGCAGCCTCGCTCTCCCCCTGCCCGTTTGTCAGCCAGGCCTGGCTCTGGCAGGGCTCACTGCTGCTGTTTCCTATGGGGGTTTGGCAATCTTCAGATTGATTTCTGTGGCCACTTGAGGTGGTGAGGCTGTTTGCCACCTCTCCCTTCATTCCAGGCAAGGGGGGCGATGTTCCAGTGGGTGCTTCCGTCCCAGTTTCCCCAGCCCAAGTTGCATCACAGACCCTTGCAGGATGGAAAAGAACGGTTGCATTTCTGGAAGGAAGGGGTTTTATGCAAGTGGGGTAAGCTGTGTCCTATCTTACTCTTCCCTAAATTCTGAATTCCTTTGTCTGAAACCTTTCACACCGCTCACAGCAGGACTCCAGCCAGACATGGGGCTATGGAAGAGCACGTGCCTGCTTAAGTGTGAAGTGCCTCTAACTGCTGGGCACCAAATAATTTCAGAAGGGGAGATATTTGACTGTTACTTCTCTCTTTTGAGACTGCTGTGGTTTGTTTTTTAACTGTGGCTCTTTCCACTTGCCATTTGGATGTCTGTTTTGTTCCTCTGCATGTTCGGTTGCTTAAATCTTGTTTGAGTAATTTTTTCTGTGAACCTTTGCATGTTGGAGAAGGCTACTGTTTGTACTGATGCTCTGGCAAGGTTAAGGACCCTGGTGTTTTAGACTTCAGTGGTGTGTGGAGAGCCAAAATGCTCTATGTAAAACACAAACATAAGGAGACATGGTTCTCACCCAGGAAGAGTGTTGGATCCTGAGGGTCCCACATAGTAAAGAGTAACACAAAGGACAACTGCACCGGCTGGGTTGGGTTCTGCCGCTGTTCAACCTAATCGGGGAAATGCTACAGTTAAGCAGCACAACTAGATGTGCAGCATGTGTTACAGCGAGGGTGCCTGTTGGTGCTGGTAGTGAGAGTCTCCTAGGTAAATGTTATTGCCCTCTTTCCAGTCCTGCTCCTGGTTAGCTATATGGTGGGAATTCAGCTGACAATCAGTGAAGGTCCCTGAGAGCACAAGTACTGATGGGTGAATCAATCTTCTACAGTGGTGCCACTGCCTCTTGACAAGAGTGGCCTGGCAGTGCTGAAGCAGGGGGGGGGGAAAGGTAAAAAATCCACCACCAAAAATTGTTTCCTTGCACTTTATTTTCCTGAATGGCATAGAAGCCAACAAATACCAGGCCTCACTTTCTACCCAAAAAGCTGCTTCTCATCTTTCTCCAGCTGGGCTGCAGGGATTGCTGTGCCTGTTCTCTGCTGCTGCTATGGGATGATTCAGTGACTTGTGTTTTCCCTGTCCCCCCATGCTGTGACAGAGGGTTCTCACATCTATGTGAGAGTTGGTGGCAGACAACCTTGCTAAGAGCTGGCTCCTCTATGTGGGCTACCAGACAGGCCAGTGCATGGCAAGAACAGGCCTGTGACCATGCAGCCCTACTCCTGATCTGACACACATGTGGCCTGTGCCTATGTTTCCTATTACTTCAATCTCTTTACTCCAAAGGGATGCTCTTATGTTTATTGACAATAAAGGGTGGTGACTGAAATCAGGTTTAGGGGCTAAGGAAGCTGAAGTGCCCCTTTAGCACAGCCCATAGTAGCCAGGGGATATGACGTAATTTCTGATCACACTGACACTGCAGCTACCCAACCATGCTTCCAGAAGGCTTCATGTTCTTCATAGCATAACAAAATATTTTGTCAACTTAAAAAGTGTGAAATGGCCCTAATTCCTCATCTGTCAGTAAACGGGCTTTGCACAGATCCTTTTTATTGTTAGCTCTGTACAAAGCCATGTTCATGTGACTGAGAATTGACTTAACAACTTTTTACGATGCCCTGAGAACTGAAATTCACTTCTGTAGGACAAAACCAAACTAAAATGCCCCTTTGTGTAAAGGCTGGTCAGGGCAGAGGAGTACGGGGAACAGGGAAGATGCCATCAGTATGAGGAAGTCATGGGCCAGGGGAGATTCTGTTTAACAGCATACAGAGACCTACTAGGGACTCATTGTATGTTTGCAGTCCTATAAACTTGAAAGAGAAATTTCAAATAGGGTAATTGCACATCTTGCTAATGGTGGTGCTTGGTTGTATGTTGTAACAGTTGTTGACAAAGAGGTGGAGGAAACTCCACCACAATACTTGAGAGAAAACCTGTGCAGCAAATGCCTCTGGCATGTCCAGGCACTGGGCAGCTGTAGGCAGAAAGGTCAGGCTAAGGATTCGTGATGTGGTGCTGGAGTGATCTGATTCCTCCACAGGAATGCCTCAAACACCTTGAAGGGGGAATATAACCTGAATATGACTGGGGAGATGGAGTACTTAAATACATGCTGCGATCCTGAGGAAGGAAACCTAGGCTGAACTCACTTGGACACACAGAGCTAAGAGTGTGCTGGACTGTCAAGAATTAGCTGGGGAGGGAGTGTGCATGGCATTGATGGTGGGGATGATGGCTCAGAAACCTCCAGGTATGAGACATGTTGACTGTAACATATCTACAGAGTTTCCTTGGCAGGGTGAAACCTCAAAAATGCCTTTCTAGATTTACAACTGCATTAGGAGGTTCTGCATGCTGGCTGCTGTGACACTGAGGCTTGAGCTTAATTACATTAACATGAGTACAGAAAAGTGTCTTTCTAGGGTTCCTGTAAAATAACCTTAGTCCTTGAACCTGTGGTATGTTACTGTGAAGTGTCTTGGCCTCTGGTAATGAACTTATGGCAGAAGGGAATATTTCAAGGAAACATATGGCCAGAAGTTCGATCTCTTTTCTAGTGCTGGTTTAACTGATCATCACGTTGAAACCAACCTATAACTCCCCTTCAGAGAGGTGCAATGTTCCCACAGCTCCCAAATGTTATTAGATTGATTTTAATGCAAGCTTAGTGTCTGAGTAAAGCTTTCAGGACTAGTTTCCTGCAGAGATTCACAGAGACCCTGCAGGTAAGAAAGGATGTCTTGGCTGCTGTAGGGGTCCTTCATGACCAGGAAAACTCCAATACCCCTGAATTTCCAGTGGGGCAGGAGGCAGTGCATTAGAGGTAGGTGTATGTGTGGATCAGTGTGTGGCTTGCTCATTTTTGTTGCTCTGGGCAAAATCTGTTGACTGGCATGAGAGCCCCAGGTGTCAGGTGTTGTTGTCTATCTGATGAAAAGATTCACTTGTGAAAAAAGACTCAGCAAAATGTTACTCTTGTACTTCTCAAATGCTGCCTGGGATGTGCTGCAGACTCAAAGATGATTATTTTAAGAGACATCAAAAAGCATTGCTATGAATTTCCAGTCCAGTGTTTCCAAGGAATAATTCTGTTCTATACAAACTTCTAACTATTGAGTTTGGCACTGACTTGCCCAGCAAACAAATATTTCACTAGGACTCTTCCTGCAAATATACTGAACAAAATTCTGTAGTTTTTTTCTTCTATGCTTATTTGGTAAATGCAGAAAAGAACCTCTTTTCACACTCCTGTTCCTTCTGAAAGGCCCCCCAAATTAATTAACTCCCAAAATGAAAATATTGGACAGAAGGAATATCCATAGATTACTGAATGGTGCTGAAGTGCTATTCCTTCAGTTCCTGTATTGTTTTCCCTCTCTTTTCCAGTTTCCATAAGCAAGCTCTGCAACTGCCAAAGCTGCACCTGACTGATAATTTTTAGTAAGAGAGAATGGGATATTGGGGAACTGGGGATATGGAGATACCTCCATATAGGGAATTGGCACTTGGGGCAGGGAGGGTCCTAAGAATTGAAAACTGAAGCAACTTAAACCACTCAAACTATCTCTCTGTTGCTTTCAGCCTCCTAACAAAGGCTGTTTCCCTGCATAGATATGTGCTTTAGATATGTGCTTTTTACTGGAACTCTTTCTGGTTAGATGGGGCAAGAGAAAAGGGAGAGGAGTAGGCATTTACCTTCCCTTCCCTTGAAACAGTGTCATCATTTCCAAAAGCTGATGTCAGCTGGGAGCCAGGGAAACGATGCTCAAGTTCTTGCAAAAAGCAGCCCCGACATTAGATTCCAAGAACTTTAGAGGATGTGTCTTGAGTGATAAGTTCAGTAATTTCTTCTATACCTCACAGACCTTTTCAGATCTCTTCAGAGGGGGAGTGTATGGACCCGTTAACGTCCTCACCAGTGATCCCCAGCCCTCCCTCTGTCATGTGGTGAGTGCAGAGGCAGAATGCACATGTGTGCACGCAGCTTTGCTGCCTCTGCATCGCGGTGCTCACAGCTGGCTCTCTGCCTGTGGTGGAAACCTTCACACACACTTCTGGGATCTGAGCTCAACACCAACAACCTTGCAAAGTAAACACATCCACCTAGAATTTTTATTTTCCCAAATCACTCCTTTAGCTAATGTTTCAAAGATACACACGCACTGCATCTGGTGCAAAACAAATATTTTCAGTCTGTTGGATCCGAGTCAATATTTGCCCAAGGTATTAAAAAGATGGTCATGAAGTTGTGACTAAAGGTAAAAGTGCCCTTGTTGAGGATTTGTCTTGGGCTTACATGTGAGCAAAGGGACACAGAGCTTTGCAACAGGGCATCTCTGCCAGCGCTGGTCCCGTGCTGACGGTGCTAGTGCTAGTTTCAGTGGCCCCCTTGATGGCTGGTTCCCATGAGCTTGTGCACGCAGGGTGCACTCATTAATGGTGCTGTCAGAGGACTGGCACTGCTCGTGCACCTTCTCCAACCCGCTGGGCATTCCCCTGGGACAGCCAGATGTGGTAGAGATGTTTGCAGGAGAGGGCTCCTTGCTGGAGAGAAGGTGGTGAATAAATCAGTGCATTCTGTCATGTTGGCTTTGCTCCTGGTTCAGACTTTTGCACCAAAGTGTTTATTTTGTGTAACTTGTGGGTTCCTGATGCCACTGCAGTCTCTGTGTAGGCTTCCTGCTGAGTACAGATCTGTTGTACTTGCAGTCAATTTGTGGAAATTGGCCTGTCAGAGCTGAATCAATCCTAGAAATGCTATTAAAATCTGACATGCCTTTTCAATTGAGACTCACTTGGGTAAACAAAGGTCAAATCTTTAGTTTCTTTTTTGGTATTTACATAGTTTTGTATAAATGCAAACTCCCATCATGCCAAGAGCATTTAGAAGCTGACTCACATGTGACAGATTTGTCTTATTCTAACTGAAGTCAAAGAGCAGGAACCCGACTGTAGGATAACCTATATCTAATCTGCTGTATTTAGGGTAAATCTGAGTGGTCTATGCTCTAAACTGAACTGAACCTGTTTGTAGCTCTGTAACTCAATCAATATTGTGTGGACTGCACAATATAGCAAGAGTCTCACTGGTGCTGCCAGGGTGTCTCTGCAGGCTAAACTCAGCAACAGTCCATCTACTGGGGGAAAACGGTTGTTTCCTGGTCCCTGCTGACTATTGGAAATACCAGGTCAGTGGGTGTTACTCTTATCTCCAGTACTTCCACTGCAGTTCTGCGTGGCTCAGCACATTTTGGGTTTGCGCTTATGGCAGCATTTGTTTTTCACTCTGCTCTTCCTCAAGGCAGGGGACTAACATGACACTAAGGGCTACTCTTAAACCTTCCTGGGGAAAGAACTTGTGCTCAGTAGCTGCGCACATGATTGGGGTCAGCCTGAAATTCAGTGCATTAAACTGGAAGTGGCACATCCAATGCTGTAACAAAACAGTAAATCCCCAGAAACCAGAGTGAAGGATGCAACCATTCCTGGTCAGAACCCAACCTTAATGGAGAGGAGAGGTTACTGTGTGACAGGAGCCTCCTTGCAGTGCGATTAGATCCTGCCTGAATGCTCTGTGGTTTGGGTTGTGGGTTGGTCCAATTAGCAGAATGCACACAGGAGGGTTTGACAAGTCTTCTCTTTCATAGAAGGTATTTATTTCAAATTACTTTTTTTTTAAAATCTTTTTTTGCATTTAAAAAGAGTGCTGGGGTTTTTGTCTTTTGGGTGACTTATCAGTCATTATGTGCTAAGAGAACTTGTTCCTGGGATTGCTCTGTGTTGTGACCATAGGAAACACTGTGTGTTTAAAAGTTGCTTAAGAGCTGCTGTTATGGTCCCCGTTCTCATTTGCCTGTAACTGTCAGATTACCAAAGTAGGCTGAACTCTCTTATGTCAGTGCTTGACCCGTTATGTTGCTGTTTGCTTGGGTTTACAGGCAGCCACTGTGTTTCAGCAATCTTTGAAAATGAACTCTTGGGAAAATGTCTCTCTGGCTCTGTGCCCTCCTCTTTATGAAGCTGCAGTTCCCTCTCGTGGTACGTTGGGTGGGAAGTCTTCCCCTCTCTCCACACTCCTATTTCCAGGGTACCTGCAGAACTGCTTTGTCCCAAGGGAGGAAAAGCACCTGAAAAAGTTCATCCTTCTCAAGCTGCTGTTCTGAAATGGGCACTTTGTTTCTTTACCTGAAGGTGTGTGACAGGGAAATGGGACCTATACCTGGGGACACAAGGGCGTATGGACTTTCCTTAATGACTCTGCCAATTCCCTCTACATCATGTTTGTACCTGCATGCCTGTGAGTGCTGTCTGGATGACACTGCTGGGTTTGTAGAGCAAAGCAGTGACTCTCAGTGACCAGGGAATCAGTGTGCAGGTGGCTTCAGCTTCTGACTTGAGACTGGCACACAGACCAGAGAACTTTTGAATCCTGCCATGTTGGTGATGGGTAACAGTTTGGTACCTCTGCTGCTCTTTTAATTGCTCCAGGACATTGAGATCAAGCCTTTAGCAAAGATCTTTGTTTTAGTATTGGAGTTTTACCTCTGTCCAACCTGCAACTCCTACTGCAAGCTGTGAACCCACAATTCATACATGTTTGGTGGAGACTTTCAAGGACTCTGCAGCTAAATTCCCTTAAGTTGGTCATTGCATCCAGGAGACAAAAGTGAGAGCAGGCAGGCTGCTTCCAGGTTCTCGTCCTCCTCTCACAGCCTCAAAACAGCAAGTACCAGGGTGAGAGGGGTGGGTTCTGATCAAGAAGGGCAAACCCCTACAGATACAGTGCTCTGTGATGGCAGTAACACTGAAAATGTTGTGCTGTATCTATCTGGTACTGCAGAAATAACAGATGTGCAGCAGTAATAAATTAGCTAAACATATAATTAGAGATCTGTAGAACAGAGTGATTAAGCGATAATACTGCTTTCTAGAAGTAATCTCTGAACTAATACCTAAATCTAAAGAGAGAAGTGATTTCTGAATGCAGTCATGAATTATGCTGCTGTGACAAGACGTTATGCCCTGTCTCAATCTGTTTCATTCTTAGAGGCGTGCTTTGCATAAACTAACAGAAATCACACTGGTTACAAAAAAACCCCCTAAAACACTAAATGCTACCCTTTATGTAGAACCTCATCACAACCTTACATATTGACAGAAATGTAATTCTGTTTGTCCATCAGAAGTTTAAGGACATTTTCTTACGCCTGCACTCACAATTCCACTTACATGTGGTTTCAGGAAGCCTAATGTAACAGTCAGATTAAGTGCTTTCTTGCCTATGGCTATTTTACTGGAAATCCTGGTAATGAAAACCTCAGAATAGGCATTTGTGTCAAAAAAGCATGTTTTCAGTGCTTCCACCCTGGAAAGGGACGCAGTAAGAGTGTGTGTTTCTCTTCTATTATTGATTATTTATTGTAGTTCTCACTAGAGGATAGAGGACTAAGATACTCCGTCTCAAAATGTCAAACCTTAACCTTTGTGCAAACCTTCTGAAGTTCAGCAAGCTATGTGAAAATGGGCCACTGTGATTGAATAACGTTAATGTGGAAATAGTTAACTCCCACACAAGACCATTTCACCATCTGCACCATGGTTTGGGTCTGCAATGGTTTCACAAGTCTGTGACGCTTGTGCAGATTTTGTGGTGGTTCTTCTGTTTATAATTAGTACTGTACTTAAAGAAACATCTGTACAGGAATACATGCAACAAAACACTGATACACAGATGCAGATGCTAAAAAGATAATTACACTTTTGTGCTGAGCTGTCTAGGCTGACTTCACACCCTATATCCATCATTGCTTTCAGAGGCAGATTCTCATCCCAGGAGCTTGCTTTCTTTTCTCCCAGGTGGTTCTATTGCATCTGGTTGTATTAAAACACATTTTGTGACTATGCGATTCAGATCACCCTGTAACACTGACCTACTCTCCTTATTACCCTATGGCTCCACATCCTCTAATGTTCTCTGCCCACTCTACTGTCACAGATTTTTAGCATCACAGCTTCTTCCCTGCACCCCTTTCTCCTCCTGTGAGCTCATCTGCTGCTCCCTTCTGTGTCAAACCTTTGTTCTCATTCTTCTTCTCTTCCCTAAACCTCTGTTGTGTTTTCTCTCCTCCTAAGCTCGTGCTGCTTAAGTTTCCACATGGCACCTGGTGCTGGCACTTCCTTACCCCCCTCTCTGAACAAGTGCTAGTCATGGGCTCTAAACTGGCAAGGTCAGCAAAAGCTGCCACATACTGTATGTACCTTGACTGTTGTGCTGATGCAATTCACTGAATAAAAAGTGCCTCTACATGGATGGCCTGGATTTAAAAAAAAAACAAACAAACCTCCAACAACCACCCCAAACCAACCCATCTAGAACTATGAACTAATACTTACAATCTTTGCTCAGAGTCAGCCAAGATTTGCAATCTTACTAGTTTGTGACAACAGCTCCCACCCACGCCCAAACCCCAAGCACTTTTTTCTTCCTTAATCATCCCAAATTAACCCAGAACTATTGGGTTGTTGTAGTAGCAGTTAACCACTTGGCTTAGGCTTCCTTGGACTGTCTCTCATACCCTCTTTCATCTTTTACCTGAAGTTCATTGCTGCTTTGAAACATACTCTGGTTTTGCAAGACTCTTACAAAGTATTATTAATTGCTCTAATCCATCCTGCTTTCTTTCTGATATAGCCATTTTACCAGACTGGCTACATTATCTTCTCCCTGAGGGCAGTTTAAAGCCCCTGGCCTAACCCCATGAGTTTACTGTTGGTGGCCTTAATGAGCAGCACTGAGCTAGAGGATATCAAAACCTCCATCCCCACAGTGCTCCTGTCTTGTGCTCTCCAAACATCTCCCATGTAGCTCTGTCCCAACCATCAGCTGCCCTTACGTCTGTAGCCTCATCTTGTCTTCTTCAACGGGCAGGACAGTTATAAAGGGACAAGAAGATAGATGAAGTGGCTCAGATTCCTCAAAGAGCTCAGCATTCACACTTGAGGCCAGAGCAAACGGTCTGCTTTTAGTCTCTTTATTTTACAGTGCTTGGCCTCAACACACTTAACCACATTCAAAACTGAGTCTAAAGGTTGCAGTGAGTATATCTACAGATATGACCCAAATCTGGTCGTGATTACTTATGAAAATCTCACTGAGTTCAACTGTAACATTTCTGCTTGTAGTGGAGCCAAGTTTACAGTACCAGCAACATCAAGCCAAAGCAACTGATACAGAAAAATATGCTCAATGCATTTTTATTTTTCTTCCTGCTCTGGGTAGGGTTAGGCAAAAGAGTAAGGGAGGCATTACAGCATGTATTGCCAAAACCCAAGCAAATATATTTTGAATTGCAAATGCATGTTCCACCAGAAAGGGATGTTCCTTTGCAAAATGGTGGGATGCCTGCTCTCAGTTTTGGTAAAAGCCATGTTAGTGCCCTGGCCACGAGTGTGGGTACCAGAAGCTCAGTTTATTTCTGGCTCTGCATCTGATATAGTCCATGTGCCCAGATGAGTCACACCACTCCCCTTTCACTTTCTTTTTCTGTGAGAAGGGCTTTAGTATCTTTGGAAAATGCTTTGAAATTGATGATCAAATGGCTAATTGATAATCATCTTAAAGGTGTCCTCAACAGGTAAAGAGCTCACCTCAATAAATGTAAATATGCCATAAGAAGACTATTAGCTCAGTCAAAAAGTCAGCAAATAAAAATAAGCATGATCCTCTGAAACCACTGATTAGTTTGATCCATTTTCAGTGGTGAATTTGTAATCCTGGTCAAAGTTCTGAAACTAAACGATTTCTTATAACAGCTGGTTAAAAGTAGGAATGGATATTTTTTTTTCAGCAATAAAATCTTCCCTGAGGTTGCATTATGAAAGGTAATGGCTTTGATAGGTAACAGTCTATAGAGATACAAGGGCTACTATTACATAGCAGGAAATTCCGAACAAAGCTGTTATGGCTCCTCCTCAAATTAGTTTTAAAAATAAATACTGTACTTCTACTAAGGAAAAATACATTTGAGTATTTACATAGTGTAATCTACAACAAACAATTTGGGAAGACAAGTGAAAATGTAAATTTTTGCAAATAAAAATGGCTGGACTCCAGCTGATTATATAATGAAATTTAACCCATCTTAAAATGAAAAGTGACTTGAAACTTAATTTTCTTAATTTTTTCTTTTCCCCCCTTTCTGTGTGTTTAGAAATGCTGAAGTGATACACACTGACAATTTGGACACTTTTTCAAGTTGAGAAATTAATCAAAACCAACATTTTCCTGCAAAGGTTTCATTTTCAACCAAGCAGGCCTCTTCTGATTAAAGAAGTTGCATAAAAATTCTTATTCATCTCTGCGCAGGAGCACTGCTGTAGCTGTTGGGTGAGTCATATCTGTTTTAGAGACAACCTTCATAATAACCTAAAGATGCTGTTTTAAGAATCCTTATATGAGTACTTTTGCCTGCACAATCCACTTGGCCCTGGGGCAGTGCCATCCCAGCTGTAGAGAGGTCACCTATGTTCATGGGCACCAAACCAAGGACACATGTGAGCCACTTTTGAGGAGCAAGGGCAGAGACGGCCCGTTTGCCATCCTGTGCTCAAAATGTCCTCATCCAAAAATGAGCCCTGCAGCAGGTTCCCTGCAGCAGCTCCCTATGTGGACGGGAGGGTGGGAGACTCAAGGCCCTCACTGGGCAGTGCTGACCCTTCCTGTGGTGCAGGGAGCCAGCGGGAGGGGTGGGAAGCCCAGGGGTCTGCTGCTGTGGAAGCTGACTGTTGGGTGGGATCTTTATAAGGGCACACAGGGAGCAGGTAGGAAGATGAGTGCTAGCTGTTGGAGTTAGGGAAGGGGTAGAGTAGAAAGGAATAGACAGGCACAGGGATGGGAAGAACAAGAAGGATTTGGAAGATGGGACAGAAACAGAGTAGAGATATGAAATGGTGGGGTGAGTGTCTGTAACTCTGGCTGTACACTCAGTTGTGAATTTTTAGTATAAGTTTTTCAGGAGCCCTAGGTATAGAAAACACTTTATGGAGTATTATCTGTGAAATACTGAATTCAATATTTTTGAAAGCCTGCAGCTCCTGGAAATTGTACTTTGCTACCTCTTAGACTGTAAGAGCGGATACTCTCTGGCTAACCTGCAGGGAACTTCCTTCCTCCCTTTGTAAAGGAAATAAGGATGTGAAGATATGTATCTATGCTGTTGTGTCCCTCCCCACCCCCCTCCCACCCCCTGCTTCTTTGCACTGGTGACTTTATCAGCTTTGCTTCAGGCATCATCTCTTATATTCAAGGCCATCAGATAGAAATGAACTAGGAAAAAGAGAAATCCAACTTTTGACTCAAACTCTTGATATATAAATGATGTAACCCAGAATTCAGCATTACTCCTACACAGATCTTTACAGAAGATCGTCAGTCAAGTACCAAAACTGAAGGTCAATGTTTCACCTTTGAATCATCAGATTAAAGAAAAGTTTTTCAGTGAAGCCTAAACAACAGCACTATCTTACAGTTACATATTGACATTGCCTTCAAGGCAGCCAGATACACATTTGTAGCTATGCTTTTTATATTTTAACTCGGGGTTTTTAATGCTGTGACAAATTTTGAACCATAGAGAGAAGGAGACAGCATAAAGTGTGAGCTGTGCTTGATTGTTTAATTAGGAAACCAGCTAGCTGGTCTTGAGTATTTTTTCAGCATGATAATGACCCCTCCTACTGCCTTTACATGTCATTCTTTGCAGGATAGTATCATAAGGCCTTTCAGGTAAGTTATAGAATTATTGCCAAGCCAAATCATACATATTTGGCACCTTAGCACTACAGCATTGTAATCTTTTCCCACATCAGCCCTTGCAGTGGGAGGAGGCATGGCTTGCAGAGAGGCACTACAGCTGAAAGAGCTGTGGGTCCTGCTATAGCCTGGCTGCAGAGACCTGACAAATCTCTTCACTCTGCCCAAAGAACCTTCTGTCACCAGGGACCCGCTAGAGCAGAGAGGTGGCTGCTCAGGCAGAGGGAGCTCTGCTCAGTCCTGTCCAGCTCTCGGCTGCTCTCAATCAGCACCACACGGGGCTCCGGTGCACAGCGGCTCCGTGGCACACAAACTGCACGTTCCCGGGGAAGCGGCCTCACCTACCCTGCTGTGTAACTCAGCCAGCACAGCAACGGCCCTGCTGCTTTTCGGCAAAAGGGAGACCCATCTTGGTCCCATAGCAAGGCTCCAGTTCAGCTCAAAGAGATAAAACTCACCTTAACAAGGAAATAAAAAGTTGTTCAAAATTATCTCTTCCTTCTGAAAGCAGCCTCTGATTATACAGTAAGTGAGCATAAAAATGGCATTTGCATTCTTAGGAAACAATGCCTGGGCACAGTTTGAAATGTTTCAGATTCATTCTTTGGAAACAATTTGTGTGATTTGTTTTCCTTCAAGCGGGATTCTGTTTTTCTTCTGCTGCTTGGGGTGTGTGGTTTGACACTCAACTTGTCAGTTTAGCGTTGTGAGATTGTGAGTTTTTTGAAGAGGGCACATCTGTGGTTACAGAAGAATAACAAGAAGCATCAGATGTTCAGTGAACAAAAGAGCAGAGCTTGGGAGGATCTTAGAAATGACTAGCTAGCAGAGATGACATGTTTTTGACCTAGAGCTGTAGAGGGCTAATGTAAAATTACTTATTTTCGAAAACTCTCTGGAAAAATTATCTTAATAAGGAAACACTTTAACTACATTTCTAGTTGTGAAATTTTATAACAAGCCAAATATCTTAAGCAGCAAAAATACCTACTTTGCTTTTTTTTTTTTAATTTAGTGACAGCCCACAGTTCAGAAAAAGAAGAATGTATTCAAAAAAGCTTTTAAGTCAATCAGAGTTTCTAAGCAGTAAAACTACTGCCCTTTTGAGAACAGAGGGAAGTGTTGGGACAGCAGCTTCATCCCCCATATTATTCCTTAAGATCACTTGGGAATAGTTAAGGCTGATGGACATATAACCAATCTTTGTGCAAGAAGTAGTCAGACTGCAGAGGGGCGTAGGCTTAGGCAGGTTTCTGTGTAAAAGTGAACTGGATCTAAAACTTGCCCAAAAATCAACAGCCAGTGGGGTTTGCAACAGTGTATGCCTTTGTTAAAGTGCAATTACTATTCTAGCTTAACCACCTGCATTGTTATCAAAAGACTGTAATATTTTCAAACATTTTTTAATCTTGCTCTGGTGTACTGATATGAAATCACCCTCCCTCTTCTGTCTATGCAGGTGAATATACTATATCAATTTAATATTGGTCTCAGTGAAGTATTTCTCATGTATCACATGCTTGGAGACCATGTCTTCAATTTGAAACACCCAGGAGTTTGCACTTCTTGCATAAGAAGTGCAAAAAAGCTAGTAGTCACCTTCAGGAATTCTGTGCTAAAGTGACATTTTAACATTTCAACTGCCAAAGTAACGCACCTGTAACTCGAACTACAGCCAGCCTTGCTGAATCAGTACTAGCCACAGATTTGTAAGCATTTATTCTATTTATTAAATTAACAAATCAGAAGTGTCTGCAAAGGTTTTCCCCTGACTGTGGACAGCACTTGCAATACTGAGATGTTTATGGAAAATCCTGCTCAGTGGCAAATCCTGATTAGGAAACGTTATCATTTTTTTGCATAATAGGTGAGATAGACGTGCCTAACATATGGTTGCTATAAAATACCTTAGATGAGTCAGATCTTAGCTGACAGCTGTAAGCAGGGTTGTTCTGGCTTCTTAGATAATACTACCAATTATGATCCTTTTTGTTACTTAACTACTGTACTGTTAAATTATATTAACCTGATTTGTAGACACTCCTGTTTGAGTAGAACAAAAAAGCAAGATTTATGATGTAAATCCTGATCTAAATGTTTGCTGCTTATTAAAGCAGAATCCAAAGTCCTTCAAACTCTCTGTAGTGATGACTAATTCTAACCAAATTGCAGGACTCCCAGGAAGCTGCTGCTGTCCCACTAAGTGTTCAGTGCAGTCACATACACCATGAAATTTAAGAGGCTCAAAATTGCCAGAGATGGCATTGATCTGGCTTGCAGTGGTGCAGGATGTAGCAGTCAGTAGCCCCACAGGCTCTGCGCTCTGATCTTTGCAAGCAGCTCCCACAGGTAATCACAGCGTGCAAAAACGTACCGAAGACTTTGCCTTTGAAGTACAGGCTACCAAACCATCCCGGGGCCTTCCAAGGTGGGATTCTGCAGAGTGGCAAGAGGAGACTGCCTTGGGATCACCTCTGTGTCAGCTCTAGCCTGTGCTTGGAGAGGGCCTCCTTAGAGCTCTTGTCTTGGGGTAACTGCAGGATAGCACAGTAAAGCCAACAAACAGGAGGACATCTGCAGTGTACAGGGGCCACACTCACTGCACTGTTCTGATTGATTAGCCTTCCTAAGTCTAGGACTTTAGTCTACACATTCAGTTCTGGTAGCAAAGTCAGTATATTTTTTTTAGAACTCCAGCTTGCACCTTGCTGTACTCTACAGCTGCAAGCAACTAAGGGAGAATGACTAACATTTAATTACACATGTCCTTACATTGCCTCAGTGGCTGATCTGCTTTCACTTGCTTTTTTAAACCAGTGTTCAAATGAGCGCTGCCTGAAGATATGGGTTTCCAGCTCCTCCCTGCCCCCACCTCACCAAATCCCGTTTAGCACCACAAATGCCACAGTTCATGTTCCGCAGCATCCTTCAAGCATCTCCCAAAGCATTCCACACTCTGTGCAGAGAAGTGGTTCTAAGATGAATAGTCACAAAAAGAAAGCTCTCAAGAGGAAAAGTCTTCAGCAATATTACTTTCTGCCTTTGCTAATGGAAGGCACACCCACTTCCTCTGACTCTAATCACAGCACGACTGGCTGTCAGGTGGTAGAGATGTGCAGTTGAGAAACAAGAGGTCTTTATAGGTAGATGCCTAACCCTGCCTTGTATACCATCTGCTGCTAATGGAAACTTAGGACTTGCCAAAAAGAGAAGCTGATTCTGTGTTTTCAATATTTAATGCTCACTGGAAATGACAGTTCAGCATTACCTGCTGCCCCAGTCAGATCAATCTAAACCCCACCCACAGCACTGTGTGTTCGTACGCAATTGCAAAAATAAACAGTAAGTATGGAAAGCTTAGAGGCAAATTGTAGAACTTGAATGTAACCTCCTGGATGTAATTTCAACATATGGGAATTATTTTTTCCCCTAAACAGTGCCACTCAATTTAATTCTTTTGGTTTTAACTCTTACGGGTTAAGAAAAATTCTATTAGAAATAGTAGCCATCAAAGTGAACAATAGGATCAGATTGCTTAGAAACTTAGGGTCCAAGTTTCATAAACTATTACAAATTATTCCAGGGAGAACCAGTCTACTATGGTCGACATTCTGAGTTGACTTTTCTGCTTTCTTTCCCCCACTAGGGACTAAGGGACAGAGGTATTACCACCACCCACTTCATACCCTGCACTAAGGTAAGATTTGTAGACCCTGAATTTAAGAGCATTGGTTCTCTCTGAAGTAAATTAAGACAGGCAGGTACCTAAGGTTGGATGCCTAAATTTAGAAGGTGTGAATACTGCTTTCCCCTTCTCTCTTCCTTTTTCTTCTCTATGATGTGTTAGTCCTTTTTTTCTCCAGCAGTTAAAAGGTCAGTTCAGACTTCATGTCCAGCTGAGCTGTTCATTCCCTCTTGCATTTTGTAGAGTCCAGGTTCTCAAATTAGGGGAAGAAGGGTATTACATGGAACATCAAGATTCACAGAACCGTTATTTCTCCCTAAAACCACAACAGATGTCTCACTTTTAAGCTACTCACTGAGACTGAAGAGTGAAAATACAGGTGACTCTTCTATGTGTAATGTGGACAAAGCCTTTGAGGCCCCAGATGTATCTCATACATGTACCATGCTCCTTGTCGCTCCCTGCATCACTCTTTAAAAGACTTTCCAGTCCTGGGTTTAGACAGCAGCACAGCCCTGTCAGTTATGCTGCTCTAGATTTACTAAGGCACATTTTTTTTTGATAGTCTTCAATGAAATAAATCAAGCTCTCTTCTGGTTTTAATGTAGAATTTTGTATTACCATATATAAGCATAACATTTGCCAATTTTAGACAGATGCAGCATAATCTCTGATAATTTTCAGGTTACCTTACGACTTTGCTACTTTCCTGAAATGGTGACTATCAAATGGACCACTCTGAATCCTCTGCTCTCCAAAACCCAATAAAAATCAGCAAGCGTGTCAATGGGCACAAAGAACCAAAGCAGGAGCACTGAAGGGTTCTGCACTAGGAAGTTCAGTATTACAGAGGGCAGTGCTTACACTGAGAGTATTTACAGGACTGTGAACTGAACTTCAGTGTGAAAATAGACACAAATGCCTTTTTGCCAGCCTCTTTGGCCAGCATAAAGACTGCTTTGAATAACACTGAGAAAATGTGACTTTCTCTGTATACGTGGTTGTTCTCTTCCTGAGATTACTTCATTACTACAGAAAACTTGGTAAGAAATCCATACCTGTGCTAGGCAGGGTTTGTGTCACACATTCCTCCTTTGATGCGGAGAAGCTGCAACAGCATGAAGCAGGCTCTGCTTCAAGCTTTAAACTAAACTGTTCTTCTGTTCTTTACTTAATCCATTATATACATCAGGGAAAAAAAAATCACTGTAGAAGTCAATGGTTTTCCCCTATTAAAGAAACATCACACTATATTTGCCCTGCTTATGCCCCATCTACCCTAAGGCCCAGATCCATAATGTCCCTACACAAGTCGGTCTCAGCAGCTCACAAGTCAGTCACAAAAATTTAGTGTGTATGAGATAAGGCTGAAACCACCACTGACCTGAGTGTCATCTGCCCTCATCCGCTCAGCTCACAGAGAAGGAAAGACAGTAAGCACAGCAACAAGGCCACAAGGCAACAATCTGCCTGCAAACAGAAGCAGAATGAGAAGTGGGGGAGCGACACCAAAACCGAGTTAAGAAAGAGTGACATCTCTTAAAGGACAGATAGTTGTGACAGAAATTAGCTTTAAGCCAAAAATGATGTCTGGATTTGAACATTTCTATGCAGTTAAGCTGTTACAAAACATGCTCATAAGAAAATTACATAAATTAACTTAATTTTTGGTACTTCAGTTGTCATCTTTACATACCAGTTAAGGCTGACAGTATGAAAGATCCTTTTCAGATGAGTCTACAGCCTTTCTCCCTAGTAATGGGTGTATATATGCATACTGTCTCCATTTATTCATATGTGTGTTACTCGTGTCTAAGGGAGATAAAATCATTAAAGGTAAGTGAAGAATATTTCTTCAGGGCATTTCCAGCATTCTACAGAAGTCTTTTTTCTGGCCTCATGGAAGGATAAAGGTTATTCTGTTCTCTTAGGGCAAGGAAAAGAATGGGGGAGCTTACCACACAGGAGCTGAAGGAGAGAGACAAAAATTCTGAAAGCTTATTTTTTTGAGCTGCTGAGAAAGACAGTAAAAGCAGCTACACTGAACCCTGATAAAGAGGTCTTTGAGCCTGCAACCTATTCATTCTTATTACAAGATCGTACATTTCCTACACAGTAGGTGCTGAAGACCAGGCCTAAAAATAACTAAAAAAAAAAAAAAAAAATCACACCACTAAACTGACAGGAAGTGTAAAAACTTTCCAAGTGTGAGCCATCGAACGTAATAAAACACAGTCATATTCCTGACAGTATATTTGTAATGCCTTCTAGGTACAGTCAGTATAACAAAACTGTTGTGAGGTAATCTTTGTGCCCCAAGGTAAATGCGCATGGAACAGGACAATGGCTTGCTCATCCACAGTGAAGTACTAGCTAAAAATAGAAATACATTTAACTTCTAAAATCAGAAGCAAATAGATATAAAAATCAAGGTTTAAGTTCTGCTCAGAGTATCATACCTATTACTCAGTCTTCTACAGAAGTTTATCTTTTGGTGAGGTTTTGACCCTTCTTTCCATAAGTATCAAGTAAACTTTTTCCATCACGGCCCAAAACTGATGTACCTTCAATCCAGTAACTCTTACGAATTTTATATCAGACATGCTCTGATTGCAATGGGCAATTTTTTCCTGCTGCATACTTAGAAAAATGTGTAGCTGTAACTCTGCATTAAAGGTTATGCACATTCTAAATTGTTGCTTTTACAATGTATACTGAACATAACTTCCCATTACAAGGTAAGTTAGGAAAAGTCAAGCATCTCCTAAATAAAGTGTACTGCACAGTGAAGCTTCCAGGGAAAGCTGCATGGCCTTCTTTGCGTTTATTCTGAACGTATGAAGGAACAACACATCAATAAACTAATTAAGTGGAGAGTTCCCTAATGATGTCCAATTACAGAAACAAAACAAGGGAATAAACTTTGTTTTTTCAACTGGAGTCGCTGCTTCAGCCTTAACTAGTGCTGGCATTTGCTGCAGACTAAGCACTGTCAGTTACAACCTCCAAGTCTCTCAAAGGACAGTGTCCAATGAACTGAGAACGATGCAGTAAACCATATTATGGAATCATTAAGAATCACTAGTGGATTAGTTTTAAATTGCAATTTATAATCAGTTAGTGCCAGAAGCAAGCCCAAAGACACTCAGTCTAAACAACATGACTGAAATTAAATGACTACTGAAAGCCAAAAATTTTAGTTATTAAAATATATGTTAAAGTCCTAATGATTAACAGAGTCTGTTTAAAAATAACTTTTACATAAGTTCAAAGACCACTCCTTTTGTCAGAAGCAGCAAGAGAAACAGGCTATAACTCAGACATCTTTGTGTACTGTCACAGTCATTCTTACAGTTACTGCTCCATGCATTGGGGCAACCGGAAAAATGTCAGCAGCACTGTTCTTAACACTCCAGGCTAATATTCTTCCCCTCCCCCTCTTTCCCTAATTCCTGTAGACAAACTGAAAGTTTCCAAACTAAGAAAAAAACAAATCCAAATTCCTTTCTACTGCTTTTAAACACACAGTTTTCAGATGATCCACATGGTAACTTGTCTTCATGTATACCTTGAACAACTGCTGTTATAGGCAGCTTTTCCACAAGACTTCAAAATTCTTACCCATAGCAAGGAAATGAAAAAGCAGAAGTGAAAGTAGTACAATTCATACTAAACTATATTTTTCATTTTAAAAAAGTTCCAACAATTGAAGGTATTCTTTTATTCTCTGTGCAACTATTTCAGGTGGTAGGAGATGTTAAGATGATCATGTTATTCTGTGGGGAACAAAGGATTGAGATCAGTAATGTTAATACACTAATTAATATTCTAACTCTGTTTTCATTGAATCAATTTAATATGATCAAAATAAATAAGGTATTTGCTCCAAATTTTTTGGCCTTCCCAGAATGCAATGTGGTCTCAACATTAAGAAAATAATACATATCTCTCGACTCCATTTTATATCACAAAGACTGAACAAAACAATTTAATTGTAATAATTAAAAAAACCCTGCTGAGCCTTGGCTGTTGTAGCCACACAGAATTTATTTTTTTTTTTTAAAATTGGGGTAGTAAAAATTCCTCTCAAAATTGCAGTAAACCACTATATATTATCAAAAGATTAATATGATAAGTAAGCAGCTGGCATTTACTGTAAGTGACAAAATGATGACACTCATTTCCATACCATATATATTTCTTTACTTTAAAATGTGCTTCACACATTTTCTACTCTGGCTGATACAATCTGTAGTTACTGTGCATACTTACAAAATGCTGAAAATAAAAACCAGTGTTAACTGCCTTGGTTTTATGACACACAAAGTAGCTTAAAATTGACTGACCATTCAAGTCATCAGTCCATTCTAAATATTCTTGTTAAACTTTCCAAATCTTCATTTTTGAAATGCAGTTCTTCCAGCAACGTGGTCAGGAACTGTGTGTACATTGGACTTGTTTGAGTATTCTTGAAAAGTGGAGTAGTTTGTGACAATCTGGAAAAAAAACAAACATATTTGAAACAGAAAAGCAATTTTTCAGCGTCTGACGTAAAAAAACAAGCAAAGCTTGTGTGTTCAAACAACGGTATTGAAGAAAGGCAGTGTATACTGTCACACTTGATTCATTACAAAATATAACAGACTGTATGTGTTATATAAAATGTGATCCACACCAAAATATGATTTTTTATTAAGATGTAGTGAAAAAAAACCCCTAATTAGAAAAAAATGAGTGAGTAGTTTGTATGCCTCTAACTGGTGTATACTGCTGTTATTTAATGTAGATAAACAAAATTCAGAATGAACAAAGTGCAAAACATTATACAATTATGCATAAAAAAGGAAAGATCTCGGTCATTATTTTCTTCTTTACCAAAAATCTCCTAAACAATCATACAGTAAAAGCTGTATACTTCTTTGCATGACTAAAATATAAAAGAACCATAAAATTCTGTTTAAAATAACCAAGAATAATATTTATAGTCACACACTGTCAAAGTTCATAAAGACTTTCAAGAAGGTGACTTTCTCAGCCAATTTTCCCCTGCTCTGTGTGCCATAAACCACAACTTAAGAGTAGCAAACCCATTTTGCTTTGTGCCAAGATTTCTCCAAACACAGAGAAGCCTCCCATAGAGGCATTTTGGATTATTACTTATTTTACTTGATGCACATGGGCACGAGACATCAATTAAACTCTCAAACCAAGGAACAATTTGAGTGAGTAATCAGAGCAACCTGATTTCTTAGTTTTGACACTCTGTACCTTAAAGCAGTTTAATTGAGAGGTCGGGCAGTTAGAACAGAGCTGGCAGAACAGAGCCCCTCCTCACAGGCTGGAGGTTGGTTTTTGCATTATGACGCTTTGTCAGCGGGGGAGCAGAGGAAGGGCTGATAGAGGATCAGAGTAACCATTTCAGAGTGTTAGTTTGGAGACAAGGATAGTGAGAGAAACACCCAGAGATGCATTATTGCTAGTCTTCAATTCACCCTTCTTAGAATTAAGTAGACTGTATATGAAAAAAGACTGGTGGCAGAAACAGTCATGACTTCCTGAGTGCTGGTGCCAGGCAGTTGCAGCATTGTCAACCACTCTCTTGGCAATGATGTAGATTTACATGCATTTTTATCTGAATTTTCTTACTCCTGCCATGGGTTTAAGAGGATGTTAACAAGGACATTATTTTTCAAAAAGAGGAGAAACTTGTGCAGCTTTAAGTAATACTCTAAAACTAAAATCTTTATACAATGAAGCTCACACAATTTTTTTTGTACTACAGTTTGTAGTATTACATAGTTTCATGAATTACAAACACATCCTAAATGTTAAACTCTGTTTAAGACACTCTGTTTAAGGAATAGCTACTATACCTCACACCAAGAAAGAAAAAAAAAGGTATTGATATTGTTAGGGAAATTACCAGGCATTAAATATTGAGAAAGGGAAGTTAAAAAAAGAAAAGACATTTTAGCTGTGGATCAATTTTTTTCCTTACCTGAGCTTTGTTTAAAAACTAATTAAGTCACTAATTATCTGATAAGCAAGACTAAATCAACAAGTAACTTCAGAGAGGCACGTACAAGTTTCTAGCAATTAGTTAAAAGTTGTGTCTTGATGGGACAATGTGTTAAACATTTATGAATATATGTGCAAACACTTCACTCTTGGAAAACTGTGTCCTTTTGGTCTAACTTGTAATTTGAATCGCTGTTATTGTTGAGTACTTTTCTACTTTTAAGTGGATGTTGGAGCAGAAGCTTTTGTCTGCAAGAGGAACAAGCACAAGTTGCCTATTTGCATCAAGAGGTAAGTCACATGTTCTAAGTAACACTGGTCCAATGTATATTTGAGATACTGCACAACAGAGCATTGAGGGGCTGTTTAACTGAATTAAACCTTAACTGTATGCAAACAAGCCAGAACAGCATTTGGGATCAGTATCTGCAAGTCACTGAAAGCTACTATGACCCTATGTCTGAAGAAACTATCATGACTAATTCAATTTAATGATACACAGGATTTCAGTTCAAAGATCATAGAATTCCCTTGAAACTCTGCAGCATCTTCAAAAGACATAGAATATAAACAGGAAACGGGATACTCTGGACCACAATAAAAACAACAACTGGCTTCTGCAACAATGAAAAGAAAAATATGAATTTTGCTTTTCTATTACTTCTTTCACATATTGCAACATTCATCTGGAACAGACTTTTGTGAATAAAGTAAAATAAAAATAAGAAAAGCTAAAAGATGAAGTGATTTTAAAATAACCACCTACAGAATTACACAAATATAAATGTTACAGTCCAAAATCATACACCCATTCTTCAAAGGCTCGCCTTCAGCACACCCGTTAAAAGGAAATGTTCATGCTCAGCTCATGGAAAAGTAGTATATCAGAGTTGATGAAAGTGTCGTTTCCTGCACACCCACTTACACCATATGGTAAACAGGTATTTGTAAAGATTAAAAAGTGTTAAAAATGTCAAACTATATCTGATTGATAAAATTTGTATTTGCTGGCTATTCCACATATGTTATATGTTCAAGAAAAAAACCACAAAAGCGAAATTCATGTGAAGACCAAGCAATTATCATCAAGCTATTAAATGACATCTGGCTACCACAAAACGTTTACATAGTTTCAGTGCTTCAACTCAAGACCCAAGCTTTCTGTTAATTACTTGCCCTACAAAAACATTTGACAAATATATTTTTAAGATCATCATAACCAGGATGACTGGTAACTACTATTAGAATGATGGAGCTAAACTAATCAAGGATCACAGAGTCTCCTGAACACTTGTTTCAGAACATGGAAATGAAGGAGGATATGGCAGCAAATACAGGCAGCAATTTTTTGCCCTTCTCCAACAAAAACACACACAGAGGCCAACAAGCCTCTGATCGAGGTGCAATCAATAGATTCTTGCAACAGGTCCCTACCTGAAAGGAAGACCAATGCATTTCTGCTCTGTTTTGACAGTTACAAATCGGACTATGGCTATGAGCAATCTATTCCTCTCACTCTGTGCAAGCATTTCAGCTGAAGATCTGGTAACATGTACTATGTACACTTAACAAAAAGTACTTACAAGCCTCCACCATCATTTCAGGTGATTCACCACAGCTATTGAAGATTCTGGGAGATCAATCAGCCATTCCAGCAATGTGCCATTAGCACGACTCTAAAGCACTTCTGCTTCATGGCTATGACAAAGTCACGTCACATTGCTGACAAGGACTGAGCCAGGAGAAACACATGACAAAACCAAACTGTGCAGGAGACACTCTGTGAAGTGCCAGGGATCATTACCTGACAGCTCCTACAATAAAGCATTAAACAGAACCCTGTCTGAATAGAAAAACTTGTTATACTAAAAGTCTGCCAATATTCAGACACAAATGAAAAACATTTTAATGGAAACTCTACATCAAAGTGTGTTTCTGGGATCTGGTAAGGACTGACTAGCAATACCACGCTTTTTTGTGTGTGTGATCAAATGGCTCTGAAAGAAGAGCAGCTTATTGAAGTCTAAGTCTGTAATTCAAAAGCAGGGAATAGCACCATCATGTGGGTCACAGATAATGGAAATTAATTTGGAAATCTGTCAAATTTCTATTCAAAATTCACACTTGCTTGGCTATTATGAGTCAATTCCAGATTTGAAAAAACAAAGTCATGAATGTAGGACAGCCCATCTTTGTGAATAATTAATTGATACTTAGAAGGACTAAGTTAAAAGGCCATCAACCCACAAGACTTCCAGCTTTCTCCCTCTACATATTTTTTTATAAACAGTTGGGACAGTATTACCTATATATCAACTGCTTTTCATATTTACCATTAACATACTCTTCTTCCCAGCTCTGTATTTTGAATTGAAATCACTAAGGAAATTGTCTCCAACTGCTTCTACAAGGTATAAAGCAATTGTTTTGTTTAAGACAAATGGCCAGACAGAGTCAATACAACACGTTACCCATCAGCAATAAAACTCATTGAAAGAGATGTGCACTGTGGCTCACAGACCATCTGCCTGTACATACAACTGCAGTGTTGCCATGTACCAACCACTTGCTGTGTTTATCCATCTCATGAATCCCTGCCCAAAGGCACTCAGACATTTTGACAAGTCAAAGTATCACTGTAATTTTGAATGTTCTTCACAATACATTGACTGCCTGCTTAGAGGTAGAGTCTCTCACTTCCAGTATCTCACTGGATACAGTATATTTGTCTAGAGACAGCAATTTTGTTAGTAACGGATCTTAAATCACAGCAGGATTTCCACAGACCTTAAAGCATGATGCATCCCTAAGGCCAGAGTTACTATCAGACAGAAGGCTGATCTGAAGCATGTGAGTGTAGCTGTAAGTTAAAGATGCAACACCAGGGAGCTTAAAAAAATTATAAACTTTGTTATAATTAAGGGGTTACAACTGACACTGTTTTAACACATACTCAGAAATTAGAAAATATGACAGCCTCAACTCAGCAGTTATGTTCCCAGTTTCAGTGAAAAAACCCCCACTTGTTTCTAATAACTTTAGTTTGAGCATCATTGAAAAATCTCAACATTAAAAAAACCCAAACCGTTAAAAGCAAAAGACTGTCTCTAGGGTGAACATTTTCCATTAGAACACATTAATATTTGACAGACAAGCTTGAACTGGAAGCATCTAACTTACAAACAAGATGCAAAAGTATTTAAATATATTTTAGGAATTAAGCTTTTTAAATTAAACTATACTAGGACTGAAAAAAAGTAATTATGATCAGTGTCATGTGCAAGTCTGAAATTTAAGCACCTTCTAATCTGGGGCCTTTTGTTACCATATCCAATGGGTCAAAGAGGAAATCATGAGTATTCAGGGGCAATTTTCTTTAATCTCCCCCAATTTATTCCTGTATTATATTCTCTTAATAAAAGATAAAACACTCTGAAGTCCATGGTGTTGAATGGTAACAACTGGCAGAAATAAACATATTTTCCTACTGAGATAAAAAAGCCTCTTCTGGTCTAGTTTTAAATATAGCCTGAAGATCCTATTCTCATCATAAAGACAAGAATTTTGTAACTGAAGTGCAACTCATGTTTTATTTATTATTTAACTTCCTTTCATTATTGTGTACTGACTTCTCCACAGAATCCAGCACAGGCACTTTAATTCTCTGATGGCAACAGAAACTAAATTATTCATAGTTCAAAATTTTTGTCCACTACACTCAAATCAATGCTAAAAACATTGATTCAAAATCAACGACTGGAATTCCTACATAATCCAAGTATATGGCAAAAATTAAGGTTCATTCAAAAGTTAACTTTGTTAATTGTTTCCACTATCTTCATTTTTTTCCTATGCAGCTTCTACAAGTCCACTCAATAAAAATGATCTTTGATACATGTTTATGCATATACTTACACAAAATATATATTTTCTTCATTTAAATTTCACTTTCCACACACATTTTTCATATAGTTGGTGTCCAGACACAAGTCAACTTGTGGGGGCCAAATGTGGCCAAAACTTTACTTGTGGTGTAGCCAGATGGATACAGCTAACAGTAAAAGGAAAGCATTCCTACAGTAACAAGGGTTTATCTAACTACTTGATAGGAGTGCTTGCTAACAACTAAAAAAGAGACAATAACTTGCTTTTCTTTCTTTCCCTTCCCCCCTGCCCCAGTGAGTTACGTGTATCCAAACAGGCAACTCGCAGTTCAGAGAACAGTCTGAGACTGAACCTGAAGCTGCACCAGCCCACACCCCACAGCTCTCTGGGATGGTGCTCGGGGCCAGGCCCTTGGGGCCAGGCTGTGCAGCAGTTCCCTCCAGTCACATCATGTTCACGTGGGCTTTGGAGGCCGAGTGAACATCTGCAAAATACTGTGCAAGTCCTACCCTAACATACCACATGAGAGCTTGTTTTATGTCTTTCCCTTCATAGGAGAGTCCAGTTATTGTTTTTCCATTAAATTGCATAAGGACGTTTTTTGAAGGCACTTCAATGTTTTAACTGTACTGTGCAGGAGAGAAGAGTTGAGGCAACAGGCTTATGGCTGCCTTATCAGGTACAGAAACTGTTCCTTTAAAATGGATTTAATAAAATGCAAATGTTCTGGATCTTTGCAATTTTTTAACCTGACAAACAAGCTATTTGCATGAGTAGTAGGATATATTGTTTATGCCACTTTCTTCCTCTCCCTTGAAAGTTACGGATTACTCCATCAGCTGCCAGCTGTTATTTGTAATAGCCAGCTGTGTAACTACAAAGGTCCTGCAATGAAAAAAATTTATAAGAATGTTGCATCGATACAACAAGATACAGAAAAGGAAAAAAAAAATCAATTAACTTGTCCTCAAAATATTAACTTCCGTAAGATAAATGACCCTTGACTTTCAATGCAGGACAAATTAAAAACTTTCCCATATATAAAACAAATTTCTATTTTCATCATTAGGTCAGTAATTAATTTTACAGGCAAAGTAAAAGTCTGATGCAAATGAACACTCAAGTCTTAAAATCAATAACGTGTTTAAGGAAACCACAGTGACACATACATGGTGTGACATTCAGTACAGCCATTTAGTGCTATTTGTGTCAGATCTGTACATTGTATACTTGAAGGCAACATGCCTTCAAATGTACACTCTCTATATAAATAACTACAAAAAAAATTTAAAATGTCTCAAAAATTAGATAAACATCTGAAACTTTCAGTTAATGTAACTCATACTATTTTACCACAACATAATTAATTATATAATACAATTCTTCTCAGAAATTAACTAGCAAATGGCATTTCTCACTACTCCCATATTTCAGCTCCCTGTGAGTGACCAGTAGCACAAACAATAGCAACAATTTCTATTCAGCTGAGAGAAAATTTAGAACTCAATTGCTTTGTACACTATTTTAGTCTCTGCAATTGCAAGCATCAACTGTTTTTTTTTTTTCCCCACACAGTATCACTCCTATAATGTTCTTTCCAAGCAAGTGTCGTGACCTTATATATACACACACAGAACAAAGTCAGTTCCCTTGGCACTTGTCCAGGAAAGGAACTACACATTTCAGAACATTCAGCAGGTGGAAAATGACGTCACGTTCCCTACAAGCATTTGCCAGCATTATGCTGAACCTGTAACACTAAACAGTTGGTTAAAGTAATCAGGGATCACTGTTTTTAACCCAGGCTTAGCCTGTCTAATGAGAAAGATGACAGCTAACACTCTGGAAATATTTTGCTGTCATGCCAGTGACAAAAATTCCACAACCTATGACTCCTTTAAAGTCCTACTAATAATATGTAATGCCTCTATTTGCCTCCTGATAGAGTGATATTTAAGAACTCTATTTTCAAAGACTTACTTATTTTTAAATGACCACCAGGACTGCCATCAATGGAAATATCATATAGGTCGAGCAAAAAACAATTACTTGGGTAATTATATGCCAAATAGCATTTCCAGGTTTCTTTAACAGTGGATTAGAAAGACCTTGAGAGGACTAAGGAAGCACCAAAATCAGCTCCAAGACATCTATGGTTTCTTATCCAGAATTCTCTTCTACAAAGTTTAGCTGGATCAGACTCTGTTTCACCATTTTGTATTAACAGATATGACTGCAGGATAATTTTCTAAAAAACAGAGTAGGTACCCACATCTATATTACCATATTCCAAATTATGACTACAACATTATTTCACAGACACAAAGGATTAGAACATTCATAATACTGCATCTGATTTAAAGCACTTGCATTCATAAAGAAATTTGTTCCAAGAAGTTTCAGTTTAGCTTACTTGTCATCATAATGCCAAGGCAAAAAAGAGTTCACAATTTCAACCCAGAAGAAATCACTATCAGCTGTTTCTCTCTAACAAATCTAAGTTTCTTAGGTACACATTTCAAGGACAGGCTTTGTTTAAAGAGCTCCATTTATTTGAAAGTCTGTTTCCTGCTAACCAGCTGACAGATCAAAGGTACTTCTCAGTCCTAACATTTGTTCCCATTTCCCCCTCTTCTTTAACTTACACAAAATTTTAAATTCAGTATCTTTAAAATTAGTTTTAAAATTGATCCTTTCAGCCTTCTCAGTCGTCTTCTCCTTTTTTTATGTTCCACAAAGTTTTCCTGTGACACTTCTCAAATACTGGAATATATGCCACTGAAGTATTAGTTACATGAAATTAAGGACAGGTAAAAGTCTCCGATTAAAGAATGCTAAAATGCAAGCTTCTCAGAGCCTGAACCTTTTAAGTACTTTGTAAAATACACACGGTTTTATAAATTATTGTGCACATAAAGTGGGACAATTTAATATCTAAAAGATGCTTTTATATTCAAACATGGTACATTGTATGAATTAAACATTGTTTAATATACTTTCACTTTTGCAACTGCTCAACTTTTTTGCTTCCACATATGGGTATTCTATTCCTATCAATTCATTATCTCAGTGATATGTAAAAAGAATAAATTCAAAAAAGACAAAATAAAATATAGTGACCTACAGTTAAATCAGCTACAATGCAATATGCTTAGATAAACAATGTCAGTACTTGACTTTATACAATGTACTCACCTGTTCTCAGTTACTAGGGAAACAATGATCGTAAAATTGATCATAGTTTGGTTTCACAAGTTTCTAACATTGTAACTTGATTACAGTCCAGGATACAGATCAAACACCTGGAACAATGCAGCTGAGTAAAGAGACATGCTAGGAATAGACTTGCTTCCACTGTGTCCAAATTATTTTTTATTCACAAGTTAAACATAATGACCTCAATACTTCTCTACTTGCCTTTCCCAGTTTTGAAAACAAATGCCAGCGTGGTTTCGGACCTCTCAACATGAGATTCTTAGAAATCCCCAGAAGTTACAGATTCTTAAGCATCTTTTCCCAGACACGTCAGCACACGGTAGGTTTAAAAAAACCAAACAAATCAAAACCAGAAAACCCCAAACTCTTTTCCTGTTTAATTGTTTTATTTCCAAATCTATTCCTGACTTGGTGATTCCTAGGAAATCACTTTTCTACGCTTAATCTCAATCTTACCATATCTACAGCAGACGAGTACTAGTAACACTGACTTGTGAAAGTACACTGACCTAAACATACGCCTGAAAGCAGCAGAATATGTGATGAGGTTGGGAACACATATGAAGAGCCAGAGGAACCTCAACTATTCACTAACTTTTTAAAAACCCAAATACCTCATCTCAGAAATACTGAGTTTTATGATGAATGAAATCTATTCAGTGTGTTAAGATGTTCAGATGGACAGAAGGTGGAAGAGAGAGAGTGATATATGCACTTCTGTGGAATGTGGGCTGTAAGTGTGGTACACAAAATGGAATGAAACATGCTGAGATCTCAAGCCTCTAAACAACCAAGCATCTGTACAGCTTTTGCACTGATGCTGGTTTTGCACTTAACAGTAATTATCCATATACACTCTGCAGTTTCTGGACTAAACTCCCACATACTGGTTAGCTGTGTTTGCTACCAGCCAGCTAAACGTGAGAAATAATGAGAAGTAGTATGAACTGCCTTTGCATTTGATTCTTACAATATTAGGACACAAAACCAGGTCTCCAGTTCATCAGTGTACTGCCCACTATCAATTATCATATAAAAATAATTTGCCTCCTCTCTGAGTTAATCTCCTCTCCCCTTCAAATTTTCATGCCTCTGAGTAATTTTTAGTTTATTTCTGGTCACTGTAGAATATTATAGGACCAGCAATGTTCTCCAATATAACATTCTTGATATGAAAGTAAATAAAATGCATGTCTCTATTTCCCCCAACTGACACAGACCTTCAATATGTGGGTCTTCGGGTAGGTTGTGGACCACTGTTGATCCAAGCAAATTACAATAGCTCAATTATTCAACTATTTCTGTTTTCTAAGACATCATTCATTCATGAAGGTTTTTAAGGTCTTCATGGTTTTTAATCACTTTTAGGATTCTTCCTCCTTAAAAACCATTACACACTTAATGTAAGTTAGGCAAAAATATTGTCTGCTATGTTCAACAGCAATATAACAAAGGAAATAGAATCTCTGGAATGAAATAATGCCTGTCTTACTGTTTAGTGTTACAAGGTTTTACATTCCATAATCTACATCAAGCAGCATAAGAGAGAAATGATTAGCTCTTCAAATAATACTGCTCTTTCACAGGGATTTTTTACAATCAAAGTTTTTCTCTTATAGTGGTTTTTCTCTTACAGAGTTAAGGAATACAATACTTCTACCTCAGGGACAATTTATTTCAGTGCTAAAGAAGAAGAGGACACGCCATTCAGCCTATGAGAGGTACCACTATGACTATCTGCATGGAACCAAACAAATGAATCCAGAATCCATGCTAAAAATTCTGCTGGTACAAAATACCTGAGAATCACATGCTAGGAAGCTGTAGTAGCCTTTCCAGTGATGTCCACCTCTACTTTTTTTTTTGGTTCAGAAACAAGCCACATTAACACTGATTTGTGTCTTACAATGAAGTTTCCTGTACGCCAAAACCACTGCTTATATGTCATATCCCCACTAATGCAGGCTGTTCTTTACAAAGTTAACTAAGATAAAATTAAAACTCTGAATATAAAAGATGCAAACGCGTGTCAAAGTCATGTTTTTCTTTTAACAGATGGGTAATGTTTCATGATTAAAAAAATGTTTACCTTGAATGTATTAAGATTAATTATTAATAAGTACGTATATTTTCATAGGGTTACAGCTTCAGGATTCAGTTGCAAAATGAACAGTTCAGTTTGCTCAGTGGATGAAGTTAAAATACATTCAGTTTAAAGCTAAATTTAGGGAAGCTGTTAACAGTCTGAGTTACTGATGGCTCACTGGCAGCATTAGTTTACAGCTGTCTATATTACTGTACTACTTATTCTGCACAATGACATGACTTCCAATGGACAAAGCTGTATGCACCCATTACAGAAGGAGGAAAAGTATGACATTACAATAGAATTCTTCTAAACATAAACCTTTTAAAGAAATATCACTTTAAAACAGTACTCTCTCTGGGCTTTTTTCCCATCTGCTTTATCACAGTTGTAGCATAAAGTTCAATAGGACATGAACTCCCACTGACCAAGTCAGCTCCCCAATGAGTCAAGATGATGAAGCAGACATCCAAAATCTAGCATGCTACCTTTCAGAGGCTTGGAACACAAGTGGCAACAAAAATCTCACTTATTCACATGAAAGGCAAAAATGAAGTGGCAAAGTACTTTCCCAACTATCATATTCTTAATTCACAAGTATATTTGGAATGTAATCTTGCCAACGGTGACTAAAACAGAAGATCCAAAATGATGTTCCACATCTCTACATTCTAACAGAGATGAACATTGTTAGAACACCACCACGAAGGACAATTTATAGCTGGTGATGCACTTTGCACACCAGCTCTGCACGGTTGCAGATGTCAGTCTGAATGCCCACACATACAGCTGCTGGGAACAGGGAGATTTCTATCTCTAGGAGGGATTTCCAAGACACTTGGCAGAAAGCCATGGCCTTGCTCTTCCCTTGCACTGGGCAACAAAACTAGCAGGTGCAGAGACAGCAGGTTTCTGAGCCAACCCTCCTAACTCTATGTAGCAGAAGTCCAGGAGACAGTGTGTGCTACAGCTCCACTCCTGCTGATGAAGCCAAGGACCAGCACTGTTAAGAGGAACTAATTATCCTGGACTCACCTCAGAGAGTTTGTGCTGGGCAAACACCAAAGTCACACAGCACATCCAAATCTCCCATTCAGAAGGCTACCAGAATGGAAAAACAACTGCAGCTGTATGGGCTGCAATGAAATCCAGGGGCACTTCTGCACAACAGCACTACACAACAGTGGGGCTTTTTTGTGTCAGGAGAAACATCTCCTTGGAAACTGCTAAGATTTCTCCATCTGTTTTCTCCCTTATGAATGATGAAGATATTAAATTATTTTAAAGTTGGCACTGATTAATATCCAATTAACAACCCTGAAATCCTTTACAATACTGTTCCATGTATGTTTCCTAAATATTACTGGAACACACTAGGAAGAACTAAGATAATACTGATCATGTCCACAATCTGCCAAATGAGCAGCTTTGAGTTTGCTTAGAAAGTGCTGATGAGTAAATAAGCTTAATAGAATTGCTTAGCAGAATTAAGAATTGTTTAACAGAAAACCTATTTGAGCTCACACTTACCAAATGACATCCTAAAATTAAGAGGGAAAAAGGGAAGAAGGTATTTTTAAAATTTTTTAACATGTTAAGACAAACTTGCCTTTATTTTACACAATAATATAACTGCAGATAGAGACAACACTATAACTGCATTCAAGTGTTTTTATAAAAAGACTTTTTGGATTCTTGGTCCTGCAAGTTCTGTTTCAAAATGGTAAATAATTCTATTTCTAGCTTAATAATAATAAATGATTTTTCTCAGCTGAAACCTGGAACCAAACTTCCATCATCAAATGTGCTAAATAAAAGATCATCCAGCTGACTTGCAGAGTGACTCTTTTTCCTACAGAAACCACATACAAGTCTGATTCACATCCTATATGTATTTGTACATTAGATTTGTACATTTCAAACATTCAGACACTTTCAGATAAGAACACAGTAGTGATATCACAAAAATCTGAATTCCTCTTAAAATAATTTAGAAATGTTAGCCTTGAGCAATAGATGTGCTCTCGTGTGCAAAGAAGTAAAAACACATACTTGAACCCAAGATTCTCCAGTTCCTGAACTGTTATCTCCAAGAGAGTAAACCTCTAGAGTACATCTCCACATGACACATTTATCTAAAGTGGCTGCACTCATATAATGATGGCTTTTGTTTAGTGATCATGGTCATTTTGAGTTTGTTTAAATACTGCAGCCGAATGCTTATAAACTAATCCCAGAACATTTTGAAATGCTTCAAAGCTTTTAGCGGGGGAACCTCTTGCATGGGCTTTGTAGATGAAGCTGACCACAGTTCACTGGAACCAGACAGCTCAGATAAGTAAGATGAAAGCAGACATTTCCTGAAAATATCTTGAAAGCTTTCCATTAGTCTGTGCCAGGGGTATACACTAAAAACAGAAAGTGCCCATGCTTGTACAGCAACCAATCTTCACATTGCCTTCTCCATTCTTTCTTGAACTACTGTATTTGTATCTATTTATCTGCTTCATTTGCTTTCTTGCAACGTTCTTTGGGGGAAAAAGATGCAACTTCTGCATTCTGGTTTACAGTACATTATAAAGCAGCTATTACTAGAACAGAAAATTCTGTTTAACATATTAAAAATTGCTACAGGAAGAAATAGGAATCTACCAATGCCAAAATTACTACAAATTACAATAAATAAGAAATTTGATCTACAGATAATTTTTAAGAGTCACCCACTCCATGACAGGCATGAATGCAATTGTTTGAACATAATTCTCTGGCTGTCAAAGTGTACTCTAAGAAGGTCAATTCAGCATTGCTGAATGTGCTGGTCATAGGAGTGCCTCAGGCTAGATTTTCAATAAAGGCTGAGACTGGCTGTTCATATTTTATACAATAATTTGATTGAATAAATCCAACTGCTCACTAGGAACATGAAATACTCCACTGCTGCGTCCTCCAACATTTTATACTTTGAGACATACAGTCACAAGAGTCACACTGTCCCATTTCAGGCACTTCATTTCAGAGCAATGAATGAGAAGCCCAGCTTTCCTTAACAGTCAGTAGACTCAAGGGCACATAAGTACTTTTAACAGCTTGTCAAGGACCAGCAGACTATAGTGAGCCCAGGTTCTAATTTAAGCACCAAAATTCGGCGTTATGACATCTTGTTGTATCCCACAAAGAGTTAATATGCACACTCATGTGAAGAGAGGACAGCACTGTCATACCATAAGACAAGTATGAAGCACTGATGACACTTGAATTCAATACAGCAGCAATGACAAGTTATTCTGTCCAGCAGCTTATCACAAAAAGGGTCGGGGCTCTCTGAGACTGCACTGTGGAGTTAAGTACACCAAGTCCCCAGCACGCTCTAGCCATACACAAGAAGGAAGTGGTGAGCCACAACACTGATGCACAAAATGGGGTGCAAGCAAAGTCCAACAGTTGCTACTTGAAACAAAACAACCCTGCCCCCTTCCATACAAAACAAAAAATACTTGAAGTCTTCATAAGTTTTTTTGAGGTATACCTTGAAAGCCATGTTCACTCTGCCTTCTGTAATCTCTGTTCCCTGCACCCTGGGGCACTTGTGATATGGTCTGCCACCCACCTGGAAAGAGGAAGTAGTATCCTCTTCCAGGGTGTAGTTTATGCTCTTTGGTATTGGGAGTAAAATGGTCGTCCTATGTCTGAAACCAGGAAAAGACCTGCGAATAAAAACTGTCAGAACAGGACTGGAGTTTATAAAGACCCACTCTGCCTCAGGCCCCAAACAACTCCACGATATAAATGACATTACATGTGCTACGATGTGCGTAATCTCTCAGTACAGCTCAAGGAGAAGACTTAACAGGGCGTACTTCTTTTTATGAGACATATTAGTAATATATGACAGGTTCCTGGCAGACTGCAGGAGGAGTGAAAAGGCCAAAACACGAGGATGTGAGGAGTTGCCTTTCCCTGTACACTCCTGGCTTCCACTAAATATTGAAGTTTGACTCGAATTCCCAAATAATTAAGTGTTCTGCTTTAATCTTTCTGGAAATGATGCAACACGTGTCATCTTGTTAGAGGAATCTTACCACTCATTTTAACCCACCTACGTTCTTCTACATCCTCTCCTAAGAGGCACCTGAGAGAAGTTGTTCAAAATCTCAAGATCATGAGCTTGCAAGAACCTTACAATAAGGGGAAGTCAACAGAGGTTCTATTAATTATTTCACCAAAATAATATTAGAAATAAAGTCTACTGTACTTTATCATGAAATATAATTCATTTGTTTAGGGGTAGACCCTTAGAAAGCAAAAGTAAAAAGAGACTTGGTTCTCTGCTTACACTGATTATTACCAAGACTGCCTACTACTTGTATAACATTTTAAAGCATCTGTAAAACAATCATTAGTTATGTAAACATTTAGAGCTCATCACATGCAGAAACCAGCAACATACTTTAAATTCTGATCAAAAAGTCACCATTTCCTTAACTATACAGAAACTACTTGAAAAATTCATAAGATCTGTTTCACAAATTAACAATTCAACCATAAGAATATATAGTAAAAATGACAAAAGATTTGTTCTTATAGTTGATAAAAAATTTATGCCAAGGCATTCAAGTAAAGTTACTTTCTGTGTTCTGATTTAATGAATCATTTGAGCGGTATCTGGCTGGGTGACACAGATGTAAGGCTCGCTGAAGCCTGCTCTAATGCCTGCTGGTACAGTCTTCCTTGGGACAGTAAAGCCAGAACAATGTGTCAGACTGAAGTAATATCAAGGAAAGTAAGTGCAGGTGCTGGGGATGCTCTGAGGCTGGCCCACAATACTTCTTGACCTGTGAATGTCTGTAAGCACTTCTCTGTCCTACAGGCTCCAGTGACCCAGGAAGCCCAAAAGAAGCAGCAGCAGTGCAGTAATAAACAGGCTCTGGAATAAAGATTTTTGCAATCCTGTAATTTAAGCTCAAGACATACAAAGATTGCTTGATGATTTAACCCTACTGAAAGGCAGTGTCTGACACTGGTGGTGTGAAACCACCAGTGATTTCTTAAAAGGTGAACTAATGTTAAATATTTAATACACATTTGTGTTTGTTTAACACACTGCAAAGTTTGTGTCTTTAACCTCAGAAATGTACCTGAATTTGCAAAATACAAATTAAGGAACTCGATGCATATTCATATGTACAGAAGGTTACTCAAAGACACTATAATAAAATCAGGCTTCCCATCAGGAAAATCCTTGTAAAGGATTTAATTCTACAATAAGTAAAACAAAGCCAACAAGGAACTGTGGCCTTGTAATATCATAATCTTGAGCAATAAAGCTAATCCTCACAAAAATAAAATACTGGCTCCCAGTATTCCTTGGGAGTTGCTAAAAAAGCTTTCCCCTCTAAAAGAAGTTTGCTAAAATATTTAAACAAATGTATTTAGAAGCACACCATATCCTTATGGAAATAATTTGACTTTAATCATAGAAGTAAAACCTTCTAAGAAATTAGAAGTAAAATGAAAAACAAAAAGCTTGACAGTTATGCCAAATCCAAATAATACAATACACGTCATTTTGTCCTATCATCAGAGAAGGGAAGAATGTCTCTCAGCAGCAAATGGAAGAGGGTGAATTACACTCCTTCATCCCATCAGCCCTCCTTAAAACCCCCTAAGGCTTAACTTTTCTTTTTTTTAACATAACATTCAGTTATTGTTAAAAAGTTATTGCCCATTCTTAACATTTGTTGCAAGTCGGACAATACTGTTTTGTCAAGAGAATTTAGTTCATTTTCACGAGAAAAATATTTCTCCTGATTCCACAGTTAATTTCAATAAATCTTAGCTTCTTTTATCTGAAGATTAAATCTTGTTTCAATAGGCTGGTTAAGACAGTTGCATATAAGAATATTTGACATGGAAAGGTACTTACACAGACAACAAAACAATAGCAATTAGAGTCCATTCAGGCATTTTGTGAATAATATTTCTGTTTGTTAACCTGAAAAGAATTAAAAAAAAAATTCATTACATTTCAGAGTAAAAATAAACAGATTTTAACAGCTGAATTTTAAGTCTACCATTAATACACAGAGTTATAATGAAGCAATTACAGCTGTATCTGAGCAATGCACCAACTTTCAGGCTTCTTTCATCCTGTAATGGAGGAATTGCAAAATTCCCGATATGTCTCTTTTTTCTATATGAAAGTGGGATGGGAAAGACTGAAAAGAAGCTAATTCTTTGAATTCTTTGAATATGCTCACAAGTAGTCCTGGCTGCTGTGAGTCCCACTGGGAAATTCTCCACAACTGCACGTGTGTTTCTGAAAAGACAAACCTTCTTACACTTAGTTTCCCTCCCGTTGGCTTCGGATCCAGATTTGCTGTGGGAGCTAATGTGGAAACAGACTGAATTTTATAAGATACAGCACCAATCCTCTGATGAGTCTTGTTTTTAAAATGGAAACCCAGAATTCTAGTTTATGCAATGGGAGCCAGAGGAAATATAAGAGCCATATAAATATAAATGAGGTGTGAATCAAGAACCTCATGGGTGTGCAACCAAAGTGCTGCTGCACTGAAACCAGCTGACCCCCTTGGCTGAACGGCCTAATAAAACAGATCTGCTCTAAGTTAAGTGCTAACCTGTCCTACAACAATTCACGTGTGAATTGCTATGGCTGAATTTAGGCATGACCCCAGACATGCAATTTCATGGAAAAGTCACAGTTAAAAACACAGCAGTGGCTGGGCAGGCACCCAAAAGAGCCAGTAGATTTAATTTTATTCAGACAGATGGCACCATCCAACAGAAATAATGAGGGGCAAGTGCCTCCCAGTGTTTGCTTCCTTCTTGCTCTCAGTTTCCCTTCTGTGAAGCCTTGCACAAATTCAGATCCAGAATGAAGATGCCCTGTTATTCATACTCCTACAGGCACTGGTGAAGGTAAGAGCTTGTTTAAAATTAACTGTTTGGCAACAAATACAAATCCAGGGTTTTCTTCCCCAGTAAGACTACTTTTAAAAAAACCTTTTAACTACTTTGGGCAAGTATATAGTTACCAAAAAAAAAAAAAGAAAAAAATTTACAAATTGAGAAAATAATTGTACTTGTAATTGTTGAGATTAAAATTCTGTTAACTCATTCCCCAAAATTATGTTCAAAGTGGTCATTAAAAATGCAGTTATGAATAAGACCTTTCATGTTTGCATTTATCTATTTCAGAAACCTATTAAAAATTAATAAAATAAATTTGTAATGATCAAAATTATATTATCCTATTTTTCTCCTCAAATCTCCAAATCTTCAAACCAAACTAAGATTTTGAAGCAATGATTCCTCAAGCAGTGTCTCAGCAGCCTGAGTTTTATTAAATTATGAAAGGCAAAACAATGTTTTGCCCTACATAAGCAGGAATTGTCATATCTAACTAGAACCAACAGTTCTGGCAAATACAGATTATATTTGCTATTAAAAGATTAATGTTTAGCAATTACTATTGGAAATAGCTAATTGATCTGGCAACAAAGCTTGTATCTGGTAAAGTGTTAAGTGTTACATTTTTCTGGCTATAGAGCAAGGGCCAAAACAAAGGCTGAACATCTTGACTCAACACTCATGACAGTGATAAACAGTACCAAGAAATGCCTGATGGAATCATCCTGACAGGCAATTCATATGTAACATTCCAGTTAATCTGCTATGATGAGACACAATGAAAGAGACAGCTCCAGGCCACTTGGGAATACTCTGTCAAATAGAGAAAGCAGCTTTATTTCAATGCTCTACAAGGAGTTATTATTGATTAGAGCACAGGAAGGTGTCACTCTTGTCCACAAACTGAGAGATGCAGTTATTTGTGTCAATTAACTCTTATTCAATGTTAGTATTGATTGGCAAGGTCTGAACACTAGTCATTGCCATCAATATGCTATTTAAGAAGGAGGTAGTCAAAAGACACAGGCAACCAGCAGGATACAGCAATATGGATCTGCTGCTGTCCTACTGTCACCAGACTGGATGAACAGTCAGGCTTCCACAATGAGTAACCCTTCAGTACAACACCTGTCCTAAAACACTTGTGCAGCTGGAAAAAAAAGCCACATTTCAGGCAGATCAGAGTAAAGCTAGCAACCTACAGGTGTGAAGCCTTAAATAACAAGGAGCAGTGGAAGGGCAGTCACTTTCAAAAACAAGCTGTGTGTCAACACCAAGGTCTCTGAAGAGCAAAGCTTTCAGAAAACAGGGAACTGCAGGGCCTCTGTAAGAATGGTTCATTAAATCTTTGCCTTGCCTCTAGCCAAAACTGTTACTTCAGAACAATCCATGAAAGAGAGGTCTCTAGATTTCTGTCATAAGCATATAATGTGGAAATCTTAAAACTGTACGAAACTTATTGTGTGTGATTTGAGTTTTGCAGTGGAGTATTTTCTGTTAAAGAGTTTGGCTGAATTCTCCCTTGCTTACCTAAAGAAAGAAAACAATACGCAACTTTCCAAAATGGAACATCTCTAATTTCTGGGCCTCTGCAGAGCAGCAGACGTAAGCCAGGAAAGTCTGATATCCCAAATAGCTGTGTGGGTCGCTTAGTTGTTAGTTTGTGGGTCTTGTGGTTCACTCCAGCAAGACACACCGCAGCCAGACTTCATTGCTCCCACCCCCCCAGCAGGACCCACGCAGCAGTTTTCATCCTCTACGAAGGAGCTCAGACTGAGCAGATGGATCCAAGTAGCAGAAGCTTACAGGATACAGGATAAAGGACTCAAGAGTAAGATGCATAAAAATTCCATCCCAAATGTCCTCCCAATAACTGACTAGCACCCAGCCTGCAAAGGAAGGGGATTCTAATAGGGAAGTTGTAGTAATACAGAGGAGTCCAAGGTGAAAGTTATCAGTAAACAAAAACAGTAAACCCAAAAATGACAAAAAAGAGCATACACAGTTGGGTTTACTTCTTTTCCTTTAGTTGTCTTCCCATTTAATTACCATCAACTGCAAATGATAGCCTGATTTGTAAACAGTGCCTGCTGCGGCAGCAGATTTAAGCACTGCCTAAGTGCCCTGTGCAAGAACTTGGAAAGGGACCACAACAAACTTGAAGTTATAGGAAAGAAACTCAGCAATGCTGGAGCTGACACCTTTTCCTCAGCTGGATTCCATTTCCTGGAATTTCAAGGGAACAATTTGACTAAAGGAACACTGTGCAATGGGGATTAGAAGATGGACACCAACATTATTATGCAAAATATTTACTCCCCTAAAAACCATAAAATACAGATGAAAATCTATTTTCAATATGAAATATTATGCCTTAAAAAAACAACCACACATACACAAACATAATCATTTCTCCTCAGTTTATATATAAGTAGCTAATTTTCTCTTAATCTTTTAACAAAGTGCCCTTACACACTCTGGAGACTTATTTGACATCTCAGTTTTCGTAACAAAAGCTTACAGGCACTGAGGGACTTTGTTTGGGAAGAGCTCTAACCATTCTAAAATGTCTCTTGAGATCTCTCTAGTGTGTTTCTTAGCAGTGGTGATTGAATAAAATGCTGCCCAAAGGAGGCTGAACTGCAAGTGTTCCTTTAAAAACCAATGGAGCTGAAAATTGTTGTTGCTTAGTTCACCACATACTCTTTTACCCTTCTTCAGCTAAGCTCTACTACAGCCATGTGTTTTATCTACTACCCTCTTTGGCAAGTTCTTCAGCCTGAAATATTTCCAGTACAAAAAGCAGGAAAAAGCACGAGCATTTATCAGTGCTCCTCTGTAGTCACTAAGTATGTGAACAACATTAACAAAGAAATTTCTAAACCCTGTAAATACAAATGCCATTTAAAATTTCTCCCTGCCAAAGCATTACATCCAAAGCTTGAGAGAGCACTCAAATAAATTTAAACCTACATACAGAACTGGAGATTCAAATCTATGCCTTCACCTTAGCGAGCTCTTGTGTATCAACAGACCTTTCCATATCAGTAATGTAAGAAGGAGAAAGGGCCCAAAGGTTTTTATTGCTTCCCTATTTCCTGTTTTTATTATTTCACTATTAGTGACAAAACTCCATTTTTTTGAGATATATATATATTATATAACTTGCCTTCAACCACCCCTCATCTCAAATTCTGAAATTCTAAGCAACTGATATGGAATCTTCACAGGAAGAGAGCCTCAAGACCTTGCTTCTATTACCTTTGATTTACTTCCTAACAAAAAAAGAGATAAAAATGAACTCACAAAGCATTATCTAAGGGATCAGAAATAGATCAGGGGAGACTTTTAAAATATGATAAATTATTGCTACATGAGCTAAGTATTGGGATCAAAGCCCAAATAAATTAATTTAGTTCCACTCTTTAAATATATATACATATATATATGTTTCATATATATACGTTTTAGAAGTCTATTTTGGCTACAAGTCTTATTTTTATAAACCACTTCTAAAACTTTATATTCAGGCCACATTGTCTTTGAATAGCAAAAATTATTTAAAATAGAAGTTCTGCTTTTGAGAACCTCCAGGCCTTCTTACATAATCAATCATACAAAAGTAGACTGAAAGAGACCAAACGTAGTTTTTCCAGTTTTATCAATCCATAAGCTAAAGCAACTATTAAGAATTAAAACTGCAGAGCAATGAAACTGTTTTAAGACAGAAGATCTTATTCAAATAACAGGTATCTATACAGTATGTATATGTTGCTTCGATATAACCAAAAATATCTTCCCTGGTTTCAATGTTGCTGTTAAAACAAAAGGTTAATCAGGACTTAAAAGACTGCAATCATAGAATCAAGTTCAAACACTAATAATTCTTTTAAATAAAAGAGATCATGATCAGAGTCATCGGAAGGGAAGACAGAATTTTCCACAGTAAGAAATCCTGCATACAGACATCTGTGTTTTAGTGGCATCCTTCCAGCCCAGAGTCCTTGTGGCAAATGCCGCATGAATGAGTTCTGGAAAATTCACATGTAAACCTCGTGCAGGTTGAGGATGTGGGAACGATGTTTCAAGAGTGACAATGTACACACAGTTAGCAATTGCTGTTGTTCTTTTCCTGACAACACTTGAGGATGCAGAACATGGTCTAGGTCCAAGTTATGAGAGTCGTGTTCCAAAGGAAACCTAAAAACCTTCAGAGAAGCTACCACCATTCTGTTTTCCCTCCTTTATCTCACTGTTTCCAAATACTGTCTTTAGTCCTACTGACTGAAGCAGAAGCTTCCTCTGGGATGGTAAAAGTGCCCACTAAATCTACTTCCCTTTAAAATCAGGAACAAGGCAGGTCAAACTGGACCTTCTTCCTGACTCTAGAAGTTACTGGTAACAATTATTAATCACATTAAAACCATTTAGCCCAGCTGCAGGGAGCCAGAGCAAAAGAAAGCGACAGATCTCAGAAACTCATGCTTAATAGGAGGTGACAAGGTAGCAGAACCTTTAAAAGACTCACCATCATCCTCCAGAGACCACTGGCCTAGTTTTTAAAAATCTACAAATACTCCTGGTGACCTAGTCACTGTCAGGAGCAGGGAAAGGGTTGACTTGTTAGTCCACAGGGAATGGGACATTACCTACATGAACACACAGCTAGAAAAGAGCAAATCTGCAAATCGTTCATCGGCATGTTTAATTAATCAATTAAGAAAAATCTCTAAATAAGGGTCAATACTCACCGGAAAGTTTTGACAAGATTTTTCAGCTCTGTGTAAACATCACCTGGAGCAATCTGAAGAGGGCCCAAAACTGCAGGTAATCTAGGAGGCAAAAGACACCAGTCAATATGCATTTTCTTCTCTTTCTTATTTCTTCTCAAGTAGGACTTCTGCCAAAGCTTATCAAAGTTAGTAAAAAGAAAAGGAGTGACTTTTGTGCAACAGATCAGGCCTGCAGTTTTCATTGCAGCTTCTGAGCGGTGTTTGGGCCACCACCTTCACTTCACAACAGCTTGTTTTAAAAAATAAGCTCTAGTTCAGAGTGAACGTGAAGAAGAAATTAAATACAGTTCTACCTACATTTTCTTACTCATTTCACATTTCAGTTCTGACATGATATTCTTAAAATTATGATGATTGGAACTACAGGCCTTATAAATTTTTCAAAGGTTTATATTTACTTGGTTCAAAAATAACAACACAGAAGGAAACTACATGTCTGAGACTTGCACACAGAATATACCTGCTCACCTCAGACTTGCACAGATGCAAGAGAAATATCACTCCACTGTGAGCTTGATAGTTGAAACCACGATGATAGTAATCAGAAAATTTCAAAAGACAGAAAAATACAGGTTTCCTCCTTACCTGACTGTACATAAAAACTGATAGAGCACACACACCGCACATAATGTTTAACTAGTTGTCAGTATTCCCAAATGATGGAAATAATGTGCATTGTTTTTCACATTTAGGATTAAACTTTTGCCTCAGTTCACTCGTTTAATAGTTAATATCCTCTTGCATTTGAATTTCCATTCATATGCACACAGTGCATCAATATCACTGGAAGAATCAAGATTTCTGTTCTGTACAAAAACTGAGCACAGGACTCTCATGATGCTGGGGATATTCCCTGCTTTATCACAATGAAAACTGTGACAGGATCACTGCACCACCTCAGGAAACGTAAAACAATCAACACAGGCCAGACACTTGCAGGATGGTTTGATTCCATGATTGTTGCCTATCCACACATGTTGCAGGTAGAGAAAAACAAAAAGGATTTTTTTCTTTTATTTTGGGGGGGAAGTTTTCATTGTGGGGGTTTTTAGTTTAAGAAAAACCAAACCTTTGGCAAAACCTAGTTTGGCTGGCTAACACAAACTACAGGAAAAGTAAATACCCCTAACAAAATAGCAGAATCATGAGCTTCAAAGACTCATTTATCTGCATTGCCTTGACAATGAGAATATTTTCAAGGTCCTCTCAACTTTGACAATTTAGTAATTCTAACAGCTACAACAGAAATGCCTTAATTTATTTTCTGGGACTCCAAAGCCCTTTTATGTATATGAAGAAGGTCTGATGTTTGGGAAGTTTTAAGATTCAACTCTGAGGGCCTTTAATGCTTGTAGTAGCGGCATACTGATATCAGCCATCCAAACATGGACTAGAAACTCTTTTAGTAACACCTTTGCTTAAAGGATTATGAGGTTTGAAAACATTGCTTCCTTCTCTGTAGATTTTTTTTACCAGTAACAGTATGCTTAATGTACAAGACAAATATTTGCACTCCTCCCAATCAACTTCAGGTTTTTCAGTTTAAAATTGAGCAGTTGGTACATGCAGACCATGCAAACTGACATCTGCAACTGTACCACAGGTGACTGTCACAGAAATAAATAAGTGCTTTTGGACAATACTGGGTTTAAGTTATGACTAAGGCCACCTAGAGAAAGCCAGCCCCATCCTTGGACAGCATGTTTGTTACTTAAAACGATGATGAAGGAGCACCAACTTCAGATTGACATTTAACAAAGTAAAGGATACTTACACTTTTCTCAGTTTTTCAAGGACAATTCGCTTTCTAATCTGCATTTGTGCATTGGAATCAACAAGTGGGAAGGTGAGATCTTCGTGTTGATCATCCTGTGTTAGACAAAACACCTTAGCAGCTATAACTTAGTATTTAATTAAAGTCAATGCATCAAAACAGCCACAGATTATCAATAAATGTTTAAACATAAGATTACTCTTATCTCTGAATAGAAAAAATACCCCAAACTGTAATTTTTTAATGGACAGAAACTTGCATAATCTGACTCGACATACAGTGTGCAGCCAGCATACTTTTCTTCTTCCCTGTGTGAGACACCCACTTAAGATGGCAGAAACAAAGTAATAATTCTTTGAAGGCCTATTCAGGCTTTACACAGCCTCCAAACTATTCCACTGGACACTTACTTTGTCTGTGCTTGGATGTTCCTCTTTCTGCGCATGTGTCGCTGCCTCTTCAGCCAAGATGCACCTCCCTTTATAGAACTCTTTCACTCGGAGTTCTAGGAACTCCGTTTCTTCTTTTAACTTTTCATAACTAGGCACAGGCTGAACTATTTCACCTGGGCCTGTGAAAGGTAAAGAATAATTCAAGCTGTTTTCAGACTCTCTTACAGCAACAGCGTTAAGATCATCGGCTGTATCTAAGTCATCCTCATCAAGTTCTTCAGTCTCTTGGCTGGCAGGTGCTATGCACTCTGATGAGCACAAAGAAGTATAGTTTGGGCCATAGAGAAATTTTAAAGTTTCCTCAGTTCTCCATTCTGTAAGTGTGTGCCTAAGCACATCCAGTAAACTGCCTTTGGAATTAACTGGATTCCTCAGTTCATGTTTTCTATATTCTGTTGAGTTAGCTAGTGTTCTTCTAAGATGTTCTGCCCCTCTTTTGCTCACACCTAGAAAAACTATTTGTGATCCACAGGGATTTTCACAGATTTGTGAAGCACTCGATTTCCCTAGAGTAGTATTTTTTGAAGGTGGTGCAGTTATTTCATTATGAACAGAGCAAGCATGCACTTCTTCCTGAGCATCTAATTTACAATGAGACAGTTGTTCAGTGGCTTCTACCACATCTGAATCTTCAGTTTTAGGGCTGGGACAGACTTTCTGAGCATGCTTTTTTTTGAGGATGCTTTTTCTGGGCAATTGCTGTGTAAAATTGGCTGAACTTGACTGACTTCCTGGTAGGACAGACGAAATAAATTCTTGCTCATTATCACTGCTGCTCTCACTGGCTGTGTCATGAGAACCAGCTTCACATGGCTCTGAAGGTATCCTAGGATTTTCAATGTCAGATGCTTTAATTACTTCATCACGTAGTTTCACCTCTTCTCCAGACCGTCCACTGTAACAGACAACACAAGCATCAACAAAATAAGAAATGGATGTTACCTGCAGTAGCTTTTCATTCTCATGTAAGAATGATAAACAAAGCATTTTTCCCCTTAGAAAAGAAGAATGATTTTTGCTTTAAGAATCATAGCTGCTCTTCTAAAAGTCTTCTTGAACTTAGATTTGTACTGTTCTACAATCAAGATGACAAGTATAAAGACTATTTAAAGAAGGGAGTTCTCAGCTGATTACTGTCAGTTAGAAAAGTAAATAAAATATTATTAAGGACAGTAAAATAATATCAGACTTAGCATGATGAATACTGCAATTTTAAACCGAAGACAGGCATGTTAAAATAAATAGGAATATAGTACCCTAAAATCAGAGGGACAGCAGAGCTGTTTGACCATATGCAAGTTTGCCACCTAATGGCCACGGGTTGCAAAAGAAAACAAACAAAAAGTCACAATACACAGGGAGGTACAGAGAGATGACAGAGTGGTGTGATTTCATTTTGGCTGATACAGACATTTTAGATTAGGAAGTACAGAAGCTTTCATCACATGTAATTGGCACAATTTTCTTTATAAAGAATAGATGGCATAAAATATGCAAAATACAAACAGTGTCTTTGTTTCAGATTTCAACGGGCTCAATTGAGACACACAATCTAAGAGCAGCTGTACACTAAATCATACAGATCAAATATGCTGGGTTAGAATCACAAAGGAAAAAAAACATTGTGTAGGTTCTAATAAGGTCTTTTCTATAATACAGGAAATCAAAGATTCCCGTTTCACCTGATACGATACTAAAATTTCTAAGTATAGGTGCATTTAAAAAAAAATAAAATTGATCAGTGTACCTCTGTCCCTCCTTCAGCAGCTCTATGTCTGGTGGTCTGCAAAAAGAAGACACAGAATGAAGACTTTCCTGCTAAATCAATTATCTCGAAATACACATAAATACAAAAATAGTTGAGCTTGGAAGGGATGCCTGAGGATCCTGTGGTCCAACACCCACTGTTCAAAGCAAGGCTATGAGAGCAGGTTTCTGCACACGTGTTCACAGAGAGGGACTCGTGTGCCTGCAGCACCAGGCTGTTACAGTGAACAACATTTAACACAATCAGCAAGTCACATCAATGTTAGTCAGAAAGGACCTCTGTAAGGCTCCAGTCTGACCTCCTGCTTGTAATGCAACTGTCACCAGCAGCAGGTTTGATCAGCCACAAATTCATGAAGTTTAAATCTTGAAAACCTCCAATGACAGAGATTTTAAAACACTGCTGAGTATCCTATTTCTTATGACTGTGAAAATGAGCTCACACCTATAAATTCAGCTAGTTCCTTTTGCTGAAAACCAGGAGACTATGAAAAGTACTGTCTTGGAGAACGAAAGTTGAATGAATTCAGCAGAACATTCTCTATGCAAGTCCTTATTGTTCAACAGTGACACCCATTGGCTCCACTCATTACTGCAAGCCTGTGTTTCCTAAGCTAGGAACAGACTGCATTACACTGTTCCAAAATGAGTATTGCAGGAACAACGTGAAATGGGCAATCTGAAATTTAGATAGGACAAAGAAATTCTTCATGGTGTAGTCTGCTCTCAGATGCAAGCATTCACAGTCTAAGCAGAAGACCAATCCCAAATGCTGTGCTAAGGGTGATCAAAACATGGTCATGTCTACTAAGCAGATGTGAGCAGTACTGAGCCTTGTCAATTGTTGTAATCCATATGGTAACAACACTTAAAAGGAACACTGTGCTAAGCTTACACCTTAACATCAGTTACCTCTGCTTCAGTCAAATAATATTGATACACTTCAGCTAATTAATTAGCATTGCAGCTTGCAAAGAGAAGTGATATTCTCAAAAAGAGCAATGAATGTATAAGATTATACTTACTTTTCTTCTTCTCTCATCCATACTGGACTTTTAGAAATTTGAGCTTCAAAATATTTAGATGCTCTATAGCAAAAGTTGCTGCAAAAGCACTGGAAATGAAAGAAAGCAAAAAGATATGACTAAAGCCAACTTCAATACTCATAGAAAGGTACAAAAGTAATTGGTTTTTTATGCCTGTATTAAGTACCAATTCATGTTTCTTTTCAAGACTATGAGCAGGTTTTTAATTCACCTGAAAAACCAAACATATCAAATAGGTCTATCCCATTCCCCAAAAGCCACTTTTAGCTTCTTTTTTCCCATTTTTCTGCTTTTTGTACTTTCATTACATACTGATCAGCAAATCAGTGTTGACTCCTACATAAAAATAATTAAAAACCCCCCAACAAACTGTTCAAAGAACAAGCCATAACCCAAGACGGTCATACAGTTTAAAAGACATGCAATAAAATTCAGATGTTTAATAATGAAAATTTTGGTCAGCAACAGAACTTGGTTTTTTGCAATACTTGGAACAACACCTAAAATTTTGCAGCATCTTTGAAAAACTGACTTGCACACTTGCGTCACAAGGGAAGAAGACACAGCATCTTCTCGGAGTCTTGCCTGGTTGCCTAAAAAAGCAATTCCTAGAATTTCATGTATCCTGAAGTTGTAAACAGAGGAAAGGAATGAATACTAGTGACACTGAAGAAATTTGTTCTGTAACTGGAAATATTTATCTTACAATTTAATGTCTAAGCATCTGTAGGTGACTGCGTATCCTGCGAACTGGCAAAGACAATTTTTATACAACCACATGTGTCACAAATGTCTTTCACAGATCAGCTGTACCACATTCAAACTGCTATCCAGGTAAAATTTTCCATGTTATGTTTAAATATAGAAAATATGCGGGTTTGTTTTACCAAAGACAGCATCTAGAAACTGAAACACACAAAAACCTCCTAACTGTTCGTGAAAATTATTTTTGTAAGAACCAAAAATACTGGCTCTAAATCAAAGTCATTATATTAATGCTGTTACAAAATGCAGTTCTGACATTGCAACTACTAAATACATTCTAGAAACAGACTTGTTATCATACCTTTCTTTCAGTGATATCATAAACTCTGTTAGTTTTTGTTGAAATCTTGTACTTCTGCTTTGGCACCTAAAACAGAATGTTTTCACCAGCAAGACTGTTACTTCCATGGTGACTATACAGAAAGCTTCATTCTTAAGTGCAATATGTTCTAACTGAATTGCATACTACAACCACCTTTTCTCTCAATTCTGATGTTGTACCTTCTCACCTGTAAGAATAGCAATTTATCTTTAATCATATATGTCTCATCATCAGTAGAAGACTTCAGATCTACAAGAAAGTCAGTGCTGAACATAAAACAAGGGAGCTGCCATGGCAGACACTTTTCTCACGTGTAAGTGCTGAGCAATGACAGACAGGTCCTTCCTTAATTCCTATCTATTTATATGCACCTGAGACTGTACTGTCAGAGACCCCCACCACTACCCTGACAAACCCAGAGGGGAACTTCTGTAAAATGTAATACAATTTCAAAGTGAACTTCTGTGTTAATATATGAAGTCCAAAACAGCAAATTTTTTTGTACTCAAGTAGGTTTTTTTTCCAGATAATCAAGTGTACCACTGGTATTACATCACAGGTATCTAACTGAACTGAGTTCTGCTAAAAGAAGTCTGACTATGATTTTGACACAGTTGACACACAATTTTACAGCAGATGTATATGTATTCACATAATAATATCCCTGCATTTGTATTATTTTTTCACTTCAATCCTTCTCACAGACACTTGTGGCTATACTGACAAAAGAACAAGATTAGAAAATTTTCTCATGCACAAAGGAAGGCCATGAAGCCATAACTCATTGATCTTTATCACTGTCCAAGTAGATGCTAACTGATTTACCATATAGTAACTGTTGTCTTCTAATCAAATTTTACCTCTCACTTCAGAAGGATTATACTGAAATGGAGTGATATGATGCCTGGCCCATTACTTGGCAGTATTTTAATCTTTGTTTAATCGTTTAAAAAGAAAATGCAAGAGAATCAAAATTGTGATAACAACATTAATGAAAAGCAACTTACATTTTCCAGTTTATTTTGACACAGAGGATAACCACATAGTTTGATGATAGATCGTTCATCAACAATGTCTTTATAGTGAGATGGAGTAATATACTTTCCCTAAAATGACAAGAGAATAGTTCAACAACAGATACTGGAAAATATGTCATTTTTTGTACTCAAAACATCTCATAAGCAAGTAAGTATTTTAAATTTTATAAGTTACCTAGTAAGCTTAATAAACATTTAAAACCTACACAGTAAAAATGCTAAAAGGGTAAACAGAAAGAAGACAGACATGGGCACTTCTTTTTACAAATACAAGAGCTTCATAATTTTGCCTCTAGTGTAGCACTCATTTCCATAATTTTCCTCTATTTATATTTACCAGTTTATTTATAACCTTAACAGGAATAATCATCATACTATTCCAGCAAAACTGTGCTGCCAGATAAACCATGGTGTATTTATAGAAACTTTGCCTAAATTCACAGATGATGTGATGTAGACCTAAATATTTATACTTCACCCACCAGTCCAGAACCACAGAGGTATATAAAAAGGCTGTGATAATAGAGTGAGGATTCATAAATGTATACAATCCTGCAAAACTAGGGCATGTTTTCACTGCAGAACCCTTGAAAACAAGGCAATCATCATCAGAGCTCATGAGAGAGGCAATCAATGGTTTGTCTATTTTAAACTGCAGTAAATTGTTCCAAGAACTTTGGAAAAAAAAGCAGCACACTAAGATACAAAACAGTACAAAAACTTGCAACACCTACAGAATTTAGAAGGAACTCTTCAGTAATGTTCTCCTCCAGGAGCTGTTCAACAATAGACAACGCTTTTTTCTCAAATTCAATCTTCTTTCTCATAGCAGCTTCCAGAGCTGCTTTCCTATAACAGAACAGACACTGAATGACACAGAGGGCAGATTTTCATAAACAAATTTCCAGTCATATCTTTATCTTTTTTCTGAAATACAGTAGCTTATACTTTTCTGCATCACACTATGTGGGCCAAACAAAGCAACGAGTAATTGGAGTAGTAATTCTGTTATAACCACAAAGGAGTTTCCAACCTTGGTTTGTTTTATTTCCACTCTGGTCAGGAAAAGTATTGACTCTAATTGCGTTGCAATACACCCCCCTCAAGGTGGCCCAACTCTTCTTGCAAGAGGGAAACCAAGAACTGGCTGGAGAAAGAGCCTAGGACACACAGTTTATAGAGTGTTTTCAAGAGAATAGGAGCTGGATAAGACAAGAAGAGTGGGAAGAAAAAAGGACTGGAACATGATTGTGCGTGAGGTTACAAAGTAAAAGAAGGAATAAATCAAACAAATGCTACTACAGTAGATTTCCTGAATGCTTTTTAATGTGAATAAGTATAAATGGCAGGTATGCAAAGAAGTTAAGATGGCAAAAAGCAAGTATTACTAAGGAAATACAATTGTGCAGGTTGGATTCATAGACTTTTAGTATATTATACGATGCACATATGTGCATGCTGTTAGAAGTTACACAGCATCACTCCAAACAAGCCTGCATGATGACGCTGCTGATCTCCTGCAGGTAGTCATGGTACTCTGAGAAAGACAAAAGACATGCAAGGCAGAGAATGCCATTTCAAAGTGAGGTAAAATGACACAAATGTCGCTTTTTGTTAGTCAGAAACTATACCTCTGAGCAGCATCTTCATTCTTTGGAGCAGTTGAATGCTTATTTCCTAGAAATCAAATATAAAAATGTAGAAATATAGAAATTAGTGTACTTTCTTCCTTTAACACTGGAAAATACAGGAATCTGAAAAAAATTAAAACCTCTAAACTGTAAGCATAATCAAGACAATTGCTTAGAAACTTGCTTTTGATGGCCGTGACTTCAGTAAGCTAGTAAGCATTCAGCAACTAGTTAGACACAAGTGCGAGGACAGACAGACCCAACTCTTCCCATACTTCCCATTCATACACCATGTTCTGCATACTCGAAAAGGGGAGAATAATTCTGACAGTTACTTTGTGCAAATCGCACCCCGGCTCTCCGGCCCAGCGTTACCCCCGCACCCCGCTGTCCTCTCGGCTGTCCCACCGCTGGGATTTGCTCCGAGCCGGGTGCGGCGCAGGCCGCTCACAGAGCCACCACTGCCACCGCCGCCCTCGCTGCCCCCCGGCCTGCCCCTGACCGGGCGGTGACACGGGGCCTTCGGCAGCCGCTCCCCTGAGACAAGGGCAGCAGGGAGGGGAGATACCGGCGTGTTATGCTTTGAACACGAGGACGCAGTGTCCAACCCGCTGCACGACCGCTGTCGCGGGCCGGGCCGGGCTGTCCCCGCACAGCCCGAGGGGACGGCGGGTCCCAGACCCGCCTCGCCCGTCCTGCCGCCCATCGCGCCACGCACCCGGCCCGGCCCGGCCGAGGCCCGCCGAGCCGTCCCGCCGCTCCCCTCGGCACAGCGAGTTGGGCGAGTCCGCCGCTGTGCCCGCCTGAGGGCACGGGGAGAGCCCAAGGCGCCAGGCGGGGGGGCGGGCGCGCGGAGCCCACCTGCGCGCCGCCGGCGGGGCCGGCCCGTCCCGGCCGCCATCATCGCCATCGCCGCCGCCCCGCCCGCCGACCTCTCACCCGGGGCGGAGCCGGGCTGGGAGAGGCGACGGCGCGGAGCTCGGAGGTCCGGCCGGTTCGGGCTGAGGTGAGGGCTGCTCCATGGTTTTTAGTTCAGCCGCGCGTTACGAGCTGACGCCGGCAGCCCCTGTGTTGTACCGCCGAGGGAAGGGGCTGCGGTGTATGTTTATCAGGAGGCAGTTTGGTGAGTATTAATAGAACGTTTCACATGATCCAGACTCTGCCCACTTGCCGCTGAAACCTCCGAAAAGATTTAGTTAGAAACCGGATTAAGTATTAAGGCCGGAGACCATCTGCGAGCTGGGCCGGTAAATCCCTGCAGCAGCACGGTGGGTGCTCGGAGCACGGTCCAAGGCTGTAAGTACCTTGTGAAGTTACTCAGGGGTGAAAATGCACCACTGTTCGCGTTAGAAAGAACATTTAAATTGTTCTGGAAGGATTAGTACCGTTCTGTGAAATGAAGAGCTCGAATAGTACAGCATGTAGTAGTAAAGTATGTGGTAATGACCAAGTTAATATGACAGGCTAAGTACAATGGATAGGTTTCAACGACATAAAATGTTAAATCAGGCCGTCGAGAATAGAAGGGGAGTTGTTTATTCTTGGTATAATTAAGAAATTATTAAGATAATTAATGCTTTTTGAGCTTTCATGAATTGCCCCCTTCGTGTAATCACCCAGCTAGATTATTATCCAGGTGGTGTCTGATGTAGCTTAGGTCAAACATAAGAGGAAAGGTTGAGGACTTTATATGGAGGTGTCTGTGTTTTGATGAATAGATAGCTAATTAACCATGTGTATGGCTAATTGACACTCACAGTCATCATATAACCAGGTTTAGGACCATGGCATTACTTGAAGCTATAAAGATTGTGACTGCTGCTATGATATATCACATGGGATAAATAAAACCAAGCTTGATTTTATTTGTAATTTGTGGTCCTAGCTATGTAAAACTTTATATGTACTTAATATTACTCAAATGTTTAACTTAATTGGTTTTAGTTCTGAATTATAGTACCTAGAGGTAAAAGGCCACTGAACTACCCCCCCGTAAACACTAGAAAGAAATAAATGATACTGCATTTGTAATTGTGATTGGACTGTTGGTATAAACTGGCACGGTGGTTGCATCAGCTGTGCACATCCCAGACACCGGGTTAAAGTGTTCCAGTCAGGGCTGAGCAGGAGCTTCTCTGTTCAGAACTTGGTCACAGGAAGTGTAGTGTGTCATGAGCATCCACACTTGGCGTGCAGGCTCTCTCTGTATTAGCTGCGGTTTTCAATGTGTGTGCCTAAAGTGGTAGCTAAAGCCTCCAAACTTCTTAAAAGACCTAGATAATACTTGAAAAATTACTTCCCTGTACATAGAATGCAGGTTGTTTCCTGACTGTAATACTATCTCCTGCAAATATGGGGAGTAGAATAATATAGCTTACACTTCCTAAAAATGCATTTTTCCATATTTTTTAATCGTGTAGTCTTCTTAATATCTGTCTAGGTTGTTCTTGTTCCTCTCTTGACTTTTTTTTATAATGTAATTATTTTTCAGCATCTGTTTTAAATTCATGTGATATAATACTTCACTCTTTATAATAGTTTTTGATGCCAGAAGAACACAGTCAAACTACAATGGCAGTTGACGAACTTCAAGCCATAATACAAAGATGCGTAAGTAGTTTTCTTTCCTTAAAAGTAACAAATGTAAGCAGTGTGCATTTCTCTTCGTACATTATAAGTAAAACCAAAATGACCTCAAAGCAAAGACAGTTGTTAGCAGAGCTACCCTCATTAGGCAGCTAAGTTCAGCCTCCATATTTCATTGACTTCTCTGTGGTGCTTATCCTAAGATGCTTGATAACGTCTGCTTCTTGGAGAAAGAAGTGTTCTTGCACCCAGGAACAGAAGGAGGTTATTGTAGAAAATATATCTTCCAAACAGTATGCTGTAGTCTACACTTAAAAAGTGCTGTTGAAATACTGCTTTGTCTTCTGTAGTAACTCTTGGTAGCTTTTTTAACACGTGAAAAATGTATGTAAGTTACAACATTTAATTTTGAAATGAATGCATGTATTTTCTTATTTGACTTTTATAAGCATGGAGTTAAGTGTCAATATTTTCTTTCTAGCAAATTCTGGAAGAAGCTGATTTCAAAGGAGAAGATTTTAATCTGTTCCTGGTGGCAGGTCAGAAATGTTTAGAAGATGGCTATGCAGCTCAGCTATTAGAAGTCATTCAAAATGAGAAAAATAAGGTGAGTTTACAGTCTATTAGTTGTGCATTAACACAGTTAAATGCATAAAACTGCTTATTAAGGAGGGAAAGCTACTTTCACTGTGAAGCAAGGCTGTACTTACGAATAGCTAATAAGTTGCTCTGTGTTAAATTCTGTGATTTAGGTAGAGAACCCAAATCATGGTAATCTTAACAAAACCATTTTTCAGTAAGTGACGCAAAGAGAAAAGGAAGGGCAAAAGCATAAATAGGAGAAGCTGACAGTGTCCCTCTTTTGCAGGACAGGGATTTCAGATGGTGTACTGGATCTGGCTGCCATGGAGTTGACTTTCTTCATGGCAGCCTGTATAGGGCTGTGTTTTAGATTTGTGACCAAAACAGTGTTGATAACACACCAGTGTTTCAGCTATTGCTGACCAGTGCATGCACAGCATCACGGCCTTCTCTGTTTCTGACTCTGCCCCATCAGTAAACAGGGAAGCTGGGAGGGGACACAGCTGGGAGAGCTGAGCCAAACTGATGAGATATTTCATACCATATAACATCATGCTCAGCAATAAGATTCTTGCCTCCATCCTACTGAGGGGTGAGAGTGAGCCAGCATCTGGTGGGTGCTTAGTTGCTCTCTGGGACCAGCCCACCACAGATGGATATAATAATACTGGCCAAAATTGTAAGAGCCAACTAAGCTGATGGTACTTGAAGAGCTATTGGTGTCTGTGGGCACTGGGGGAGCTGGGAGAATATACCAAATTGTACAGAGATATGAGGGATGGAATATTGTAGCAGTGTTACAGCAGGTTTGCAGTCTGGTTTTGAATTTCGTGAGTTTGGAGTAACCACTGAATATCTCAATCCCTTCAGGTTAAGCATAATTTGTCCAAGCAGTCTTTCAGAAAAATTCCTGTACTCAGTCCTGTTTTAAATGTATTGTGATAGACATTTAGAAGTATATATTGACATGTTAATGTTAATAAATTGAAGAAAACTTATACAAATTATGCACTGTATTTATAGGTATGGGGAGAGAATAGAGTGTATTTCAAATACAGAACTTTATGGTAATAGTTGTTAAATTTTCACTGACGGTGACAGCTGTGGTGTTGGTGACAACCAGGAGATTGATCTGTTATCTCTTTTGTTCTTTATATATGCAATCTTTATGGGTTTAGAAGACATACAGTTTTGGTTTATTCTCTGAAAATCTGGTCTTTAGGTTATCATCAAGAATATGGGTTGGAATCTCATCTCTCCTCTTGTTAGATGTATTTTCACGTATAAAGAAGAAGATGATAAGCGAGAACACTGCCTGAGGATACTAGATCAGTTGGCACAGGTATGGTTTTGAAATATAATACAATAATAGTAGGAAAGAGAGAGGTCGTAATTTCCCCCCCAGTTTCCAAAGAAAACAGGGCATGAATGTTTCTGGGTTCTTCTTATTTCCCATAACTATTAAATTCATGGGCCAGTTTCATCTGAAGCAGACACAGGCTTAGTGTTCTCAGAGATAATTAACGTCTTACACGTCTGAGATTAGTAACTGGGTAAAACAGTGACAGAGCATTACCCAGAAGGCAGCAGCTAGCACTCGAAATTTTTGATAGCCAACTGCTGTAGTCAGAGCAACCAAAGCAAAACTGCCACTTACTTACTACAGATACAGTGTTGTTGTCCCTGAAAAGTGAGATATTTCACCCAGTACACAAAGCCAAAAGACACACAGGATGGAGGGATTTGATTTAGTTACAGTTCTGCACAGAAAGAAGGCTGGATCATTAATCCACAAAGCTAGCACACCAAAGGCCAAATATACAAATGTATTTATACAATTCTGTTCAAACAATATTTGCATAATGGATCTACATCTGTACTTGGATAAGCTGCTCTTGGCAGCTTATTCTCTCACCTTGATTTAAAGGTACAGTGTATTCAGAGTTCGTGGTGCACGTTCAGTGGGCAGGGCTCTCCGTTTGGAGATGGGCAGCCTCAGCTTCGGAGGTGTGGTTCTCACATCATGATGAGTTAAACTCACCTAAAGGACACGATTTTAGCTGAGTTAGCTAACTTGAGTTCCTCTCTTGCAGCTGTGCAATCCAAAGGAACTGTTTTTGGGTTTACTTGAGCAAATCGAGCAGACCTCTGGAGATCAAGTGTGTCAAACTGTCATGTTATTGCTTCAGCCTTTGCAGACAGGTAAGACTCAGCTTATTGTACAATTTCTGAATTAGATTATTTTCTCATTTATTTATCAACTTAGTTTAGCTTTTGCTGGAATGGTTTCAGAATATGCCTGTGCTGACAAGCTTTACAATCTTATGTTCTATAAAATAACACAAGGTATAACTTTCATGCTTATATTGGCCTGCTAGAAAAAGATTTTAGATGGTGTTAATACCATCAGTTGAAAAAGCAATATTCAACTATTTCTTATCAGTTACAAGAATGTGGTGTAAAGCACTCATACTATTGTTACAGAAGTAGAGAATTAAATGGATTTGTGAAATTCTTCATTATTTAACTTTTATACAGTTTCATATTTTTATAGTACAAACCTTTCAGCTGAAGTATGCTGAAATACGTTATTGGTGAGGGGGAAGCATTATTCTGGCTTACATATGAAAACTAAAAATATTGGGTTTGGACACTCTCTAAGTAGGTAGCAAGTGGTAGTTTCTGGTTCGATATGTGAGATGAAACCAAGTGTTGTGTAGAAAGCTGAATTCTGACTGTAGCAATCTCTGAGAATTTAACAAGAGGCATATGTGATTTTTTGGATAGCAAATCTGCAGTTAGCATGTACTGAGTCCATTAAAATGGAGAGCCTCAGGTGCTGCTTCCTCAGTCTGGGAGTGCCTCTGTTGGTTCTGCCATGGGGTGAAGACCAGTTCTAAGCAGAAAACCTGAGAGCTTTGTTTTTCTGTGTCTCTGGTTTTGCCAAGCACAAAAGCAGTCAAGTAATAAACGCGTTTTCCAGGTCAGATAAATGGAGTATTATTTCACTTAGCCCAGTTCTAGAAAGGCAGATTTTTTTCAGTCCTCATCAGGGTGCTATGCAGAAAGGAAGAACATTGAAATGTGTGATGGCTTTAATATTTGTTATTTGCAAATACATGGTTGCGTTAACTACAGCACATTAAACTTGCTGATGATATTTTGTCTTGCTGGATTTGCTCACGTGAGCTCCTTCCTTGAAACTAAGTGCTTTCTTATGTAGTCACACTGTTTTTCTTCATGTTTTCCTCTACTAAGTAAGTAATAACTTTCTGTCTCAAAATGTTCTTTACCCCTTTTTTTTTTCCTTTCCCCCAGTGCTTTTGAAACTTCAGAACAAGAAGGCCTACTCAGTGGGTTTGTCGTTGGCCATGATCATGAATCAGCTTACTCCCTTACCTGTACCTTACACAAAACAACAAATACAAGAAGATAAACTTGGTCTTTGTCTATGTTGTAATGCAGTGGTGGACTTTGCTAAACCCTTTGTGAATGAAGTTGTTAAAAATATGGAAAAGTCATCAGAATACAATGACATGGAGCTGAAAGAAGAATTATTAAAATTGTGAGCATTTTATGTCAGTGTGATATATTCCTATTACTTTACAAAATCGTCAGTAGGCATTTATTACATAGGCAGTAAATAAATCACCTTTTATAATGCTGTCAACTTACACTAACATGGTATTTTGAAAAAGAAGCCCTAAATAGGCCTTATATATTTATGAAGTGAGAGAAGAAAGGTAAAAACAATTCTTTTTTAGTACAGGGAAATGGTAAAGAACTATTAGTTGCTGTGCTGTGAAGCTGATTTGGTATTCCTCTGCTTCTCAGATTTTCAGCAGTGAGGATAATCATAGTCTGGAGGTGAAGTCTAAGGAATGCTTCTACAGGAGATGTTGGGGTTTTTTAATTCTCCTTGGAATACCAGAAATAGAGCATGTTATGAGTATAAACTTTATTCTTGGTCATTAATGACACTACTATACTCTGTATTTTTGACCATATTGCTGATTTAGTTTCACCCCTTTTTATTTCAGCTGTATGAAAAGCCTGAAATACCCATTATTGACAGCTCAGCTTGAACAACTTGAAGGCATTGAAGAACATCCTTTTCGGCATTTTGCAACTGAAATTATAGTAAGTGCAGTCAAAATGGATTGCAGTGTTTGCAAAACCAGTGGTCTAGTTCAGAATTACCTGTAGTTTGTTTTAGATCTCATTTTGCTTCCTTTATTGGTTAGTGGGGTGACTTACTGGTCCTTTAAGATAATGCAGGTAGATAAAGTTCTAGAACTGTTCCAGGTACCATCTGTGGAAATTGCAAATTTTCATATACAGTTTTGCTCCTTGATGAACAAGTTTGCACTGCTCTCTGAATCAGCAGCTGCAACCTTGCTCTAACTGCTGCTTTTTCTTGATGATGTATGAATTTATTAGTATATCTAAAGGCTCATCTTTGCTGCAGTATTGCAACAAGGTAAAATCTACGTTACCTTTAATCCAAGTGTTGCACAGAGTGAAATCTCTGATGTGCCTGGTGCAGTGCCAGCTGACTATCAAAGAATCTAAATTGATGTTTGACTAGAGCTGGAAATTCAGTGAGCATGTGTCCCTTCCGTGCTATCGATGCAGTTACTCTGGTAACTGGTTTTGAATGTTATACATAGCAGCTCTATTTTATTAGAGTAAGATTAATGTGGGTAAAGGTAAGTTTATTCCAATTTGCAGCAAACCCAAGCCTTATAAGGAGATAGTCAGGTACAGTCCATGTGTATGTTGGAACACAGATTATGTGTGTGTTTTCAGAAGTAGGGCTAGATGTGATTAATAAAGTTACTGCACATAGAGCTGCACTTTGTTCACATTTTGAATATGGTAAAGAATATTTCCTTTCTTGCACATATCCAAATTAGTGGCTTCACCCCAGCTGGCAGGTAAGCCCCCACCCAGTCACTCACTTATGGCCCCCAGGCAGAGTGGGGAAGAGAATCTGAAGAAAAACTCATGGGTTGAGAAAAAGACAGCTTAATGAGGCTGGGTCATGGTGTTACTTGGGAAGGGAATGGCACACTAAAACTTGATGAGCTTCAAAAGGAAGGCCTAGAGCTAGCTGGGATGAGGAAAGCACACATAAATATGTATGCAAATGTGCATGCACACAGAGGAGGTCTGGAAATTGCCTTGTGATGCAACTGTGTTTTTTCTCCAATTTGTATTTAAAAATCTAAGCATTTTTTTCACAGAATTCTATATTTAGATGTTAAGATTGTGAAGTGAAGCACACAAAGTAGTTGACAAAACTTTTGGTTGTTTTTCAACAAAAAATGGGTTTTCCCTCATGATCACATCCACTTTTTTCCCCCAGCATGCCTCAGCATGGGAGTGGGAACTGCTGTGTGGATCAGTCAGGTTGTGCAATGAGAGAGAATCTTGTTTCTGAAACCTGTACTTCATTTACTGCAGGACTTTCAGGATGTGCAGGAAGGAGGCAGGGATTACCAGAAGATGATCTCATAGTTAAGATAGTTGAAGGGTGCTCTGAAAAACTGACTTTTAATCCTGCCTTTTCTCTTGGGCATAGTCTGAAACCATGTGTTTAATACTAATTATGAATTAACATTTTCTTCGTTTTCTTAAGAAATTTACTTCTGGTGTTTATGGGATTGGGTAGTGGGATTTGAAACTAAGGTCAGTAAGTCATACTTTGGCCTCTTGTGTAATCCTAGTTTTCCAAAACGTGAGATCCTGAATCTTCTGTTTTGGCAACCCCGCAAGAGTGAGCTGACCTTTGTCTTGCTATTTCTTTGTAATATGTACAATAGCACTTTGCTATGTTAGTAACAGTCTTCTAATGGGGGTTATTTTTCCTGCAGGGTTCTTTTTGTGTGCATATGTGTATATATCGTAAATATCACATTTATTTTAATTTGTACTGTACAAGAGAATGTACTGTAAATACAGTTAAAGCTTTGAAACTTACTTGGTATGCAGGTATTTTAAAGGCAACTGTAGGCAATCTATCATTCTTTTTCAGAACATTTTGTGGAATATAAGAGAATTGATACCATTAGTGTTTTTACATCATAAAGGCAAAAGTCCACCCTGGGAGAATCAGGAGTTTGCAGACATAGAGCGAAAGAATTCTGCAGATTCTGTGGCATGTCTGTCATATCTGATGTTTGTTCAGCATTTTGGTATCGAATGCTTTCCAGTGGTTTTTAGGTAAGAACTATTCTTTCTCATTTATTGTAAGTCTGTACTTTGAAGATTCTTTCTGAGCAGAAAAGAACTTTATTTGTGAACAGTTATGAATGAAAACTGTATTTCACTGGTATTAGTTTTATGTCAACCTTTGTGCATTTATATTTTATGTAGCTTATATTATTTATATAAAGAACATAGTCCTGCAGATTGCTCTATTACAGTTTAATTTTAGATGAGCTGTCCTTTTAAAGAAACTGTCAGAGATCAATCATGTGGTGAAAATTAATGCATATTAAATGTTCAATTACATATTTATAGACGGTTTTCATGTAAGAGTTACTACCAGTGATTTGACTTACAATTTTTTGTCTATTTCAAAATTTTAGAAAGATATTTTAATTTTTAAAAAATACCAATCCTGTCAAATATATTAATTATGTGCAAACATATATGGCTAATGCAGTTTAATGTAACCTAATTTTTCTCTTTTAGCCCATCATACCTTCTGCTATGTAATATGACACACATTGAAGTGCTACTGAAAAGGTAGAGTTTGTGGGATTTGCAGGTCTAGGTAATGGGTGTGATCTTTTATAGTAATTCATAGAATCAAATTTCAAATATGCCATGTAAGTTCAGTAGAGGTTTTTAAACCTGAGCATTAAAATGGCAAGTTCCACTACAAGATGGCTTCTTCTACTAAGAAGTAGAAGTTTTCTAAAATATTTACATGTTGTTTTTATCATGTATTGTGATAGCATTTTTAGAAACTTTACTTGGAAAATGCAAAATTAAGGTAGTTTAAACACATGCAGAATAATTAGTGTATATTTACTTGCACTTCTGTAACAATTATTGTAATACTAAAGGTGACTATTGTGATATTATTTATTTGAATGCATTCTGACATGATACACAATCTGATTAAAGGTCAGGCTTTCTAAAGGAAACTGAACTTTTCTATATATTGTGATTATTTTGCCTTCTCTAAGCAGTGGGGTTACCAGATAGCTTCTAGCAGTGCTATAGAAGGCAAGTTTCCCCTTAGGAATACTCACCGTTTCATTTTCTTTGTTAATCAGCATGTCAATACCTGTATTGAGCATTTATAAATACTGAGGGGAAAGAAATCATTTTGACCTGAAGAGCAGAGTCTATTGTTCAACTTTAACATAAGCAAGTTTATTCTAAAAATCTTTGAATATATCAACAGTGTCTTTTTAATTAAAAACTTAAATTTGACTTTTTTTTCTAGAACAGAAGAATCTATGTTATCTAAAGGACTTGTAAGTTGTTTTTTTAAATTCAATTTCAATGTTAGAATGTTTATTTTTTTCAGTTTAAGGAATGGTAAAACTCTTTTTTCCCCTTCTAAGAGACGTGCAAATGATAGTTCAGATAATAGTTCCAGAAATATTTTGAGGCTTAATTAGGTATTCTTCAGTGTTAAAAATACTTATATTTTTTGAACTTTACACTCCTGCATAAATGTTTAAATTATCACTATTATAACTGCAGCTCCTGGAAACTTTCAATATCAGAATGAGTACTTACAGCTGTTTTAGCCATGAAATGTTAAGCATATAGATTAATGTCTTCTATATGTGCATACAATTGCCATATTTTTTTTCCACCTGCAGGATCTGTTTGAGAGCAGTTTATTGAGAATGGAAGATAACAGCCTTCTGCATGACTATTTAGAATTCAGAGATTTTATTAATGTACCTCAGGTAATAAGAAGCAATGTACAGAAATCCTCAGAGTTTGGTTACAAATAATACCTAGCTGTCCTCTAGGTGTTGGAGAGAGCACATGCTACTGAACCTTTGTACACCTGTGTTGTTAAATGGAAACCTTCAGTGTCTTGCTGCATAGAATAGATTGTCTTTTCTACCTGCTGCAACATGAAGCTTCAGTGACAATTAAAATATACTTAGTGTATGTTATGTACAGGTCACTGAAGCAGGTGGGCACAGATCTTAGTTGAAAGATGGTACTTGCTTGTTTTTGTCTCTTCCTTGCTTGACTACGTTCTGATTTGGACCCAACAGTACAAGGATTGTGTTCTTGCATATCAGCCCTGGGGTTTTGACCACTGAATCTCATGTGAATGTCTCTGATGAGAATCTTCCCATAATCAAGTGTGCAGTCGTTTGTGGTTGTTTTTTTGTTTGGTTGGTTGGTTTTTGTGAGTTTTTGTTGTTTGGGTTTTTTTTGGACTTTTTATTGTCTTGAGTAGATTTTAGTTAGTGTTAATATAATGATCTGTATGTAAGTAGAAATTATGTTTTCTTTGTCCCATTGCAGGATTTGGTGAAAATTATGACCCTTTGTCCCATGGAGCATCTGGTATGTAAAGTTACCTACTAAATGGGTTAAGTGCTGAATTTATTTAATGAGAATCCATCTGATAACATCTCTGTTTTCTTTAGAGAAAGAAGAGTTTAAGTATTTTGCAGTTGTTCATAGACAAGTTTGACAGTGAGGGAAAATATACATTATTCAGGTATGCATCCAAGTTACTGTAGATTGTGTAATATCAGCCTTAGTGCAGTTTAATTACATACATACAGTGTTTTCTGACAGTTTCCATCTAGAAGTCACATTAATTTTACTTGTTAATTTTTTGATAAATAATAAATTTCAATTGCCTCACATAAAATCACCTGTCTTATGTAAGCCAGTGTTTAAAGGTTACATAGTCATCCAGTTTTTCTGTGGTAAAACTCCCACTTAGTGAATAAGCCCATAATGTCATCTAAGTGTTGAACTAACTACATAGGAAGCTTTGAAGAGATAATATCTTTGTTTTGTTTGTTTGAAGGTGTTTACTGAAGACAAGCAACCATGCTGGTGTGGAAGGATACATTATTAAAAATATAAAAGATCAGATTCACTTATCGTTAACGGTGAGGCTGTAACCACGAAAAAACAAGTTGCCATCTCAAAATTCTATCAGTATTATGTTAAGAAAACATCTACAGCTTAAACCTTGAGTGATGCATTAAAAAAATTCACTTTGAAAAGAAACATAAGATTGGGAAATTATGTTAAAAATATCGCCTTGGCCTTTTATATATGTATTTCCATTCTAATTTTATAGTTATATTTTTAATTGCATAATCTTATTGTATTTTTCTAAGAAGTTATTATTACCTTTTCTGTGCTTGGAAGTATGTTTTTTTTCTTAAAGTGGAACTACTCAGTATTTTGTTTTATCCCCATAGTTCCTAATTTTTTGAATATAGTTGAAGTCCTACAGTCCAGGGAGAATTATTAATTTTTTCTTGGTTTTTCTGATGACAGTCAGCATTTTATTATAAAGTACTTTGCAAGCGATAAACTCATCAGAAGGGATGGAGCTAGATCAAAGCCTTTTAAATATCTCATTTTATAATCATTTATACTGGGAAGTTGGGAAAATTAATTAAAACTAAATTATTAACTCTTTTTTTTTTTACTGCTTAGAGCCTTCTCCAAACTAAATTTGATTCTCTAGTATACTGCCTTTTGTCAAATAGGACAATTTAGTAAATTTATGCATCTTTTATGCTGGCAAAATTCTGCCAGATGACAGTGAATTACTATTTATTAGATGATACTGTGTCCTGTATATTGAATCAGCAGGGGTGAACATGATGAAAACTGTTCCAAAAGGGGCTTGCACTAAAATTGAATATGTAAAAGTGTATTCTGAAATTTCACATTTAAAAGAACCCAGTGACACTGCTGTTATGAAGAAGAGTCTCTGATAAAGATAATTAATTGTTGCATTCCTCAATATAAAAAAAAGGATGCCTTCTAAAATTTGCTATGTTTATGTAAACAAATTTTAACTGTATTGATGATGGAACACTAAAGTGGTGGAGAATTTTTTCTGAGAAAATAAGAAAGAACAGCTTGACATGCAGAGGCAAATTGGGGAGGATTATGGAAGGCTACTTTGCATACTTCAGTCACAAGGTAGTAACTAGAAAATACTGCTTCCAGTGTTCAATTATTCTATCCCTTTTCTTTTTTTAGACAAATTGTTGTTAAATTATGTAAGATTTAAATTTTGCACTCAGCTAAACTTTTTATATTGTTTTTTTCAGAAGGAATATGATAACGTGTGGTTTACAGGACATCACCTGATCTCCCTTCTAGATTTAGTACTTTCACTTCCAGAAGGTGCTGAGACAGATCTTCTGCAAAACTCAGACAGGTGAGTTGTAATGACAGTTAGAGGCTTTTCTCCTTTTTTCATCATTTAAAAACACTTTAAACTGCCTTACTACAATGACATATGCTGTCATGTAACTAATGAAGTGACAACATTAATGTATTTTAAATTTTTAGAACTAGAAACGGAAATGATCATTTATTTCCATGAACTCTGCATAGAAGAATGTCACAATGCTATTACATTGATTTCTAACAATAAAAAAGGATTTCTTCCTCCATTCCTTGAGGATATAAGACTTCAGATGTGAAATTACACTAATTAGCAAAGCATTATTTCTTGAGCAATATCTGATTTGTCAGCTTTCTGCAGAAACAGTTGGAGGAATAAAAGCAACGTGGTATGTTGTCTTATACAAGGCAAGAACAATTATCAGATGCAACTTATAGGCTGTTTCACAGATTGCTGCTGGGAATCCAGTATCTCATGAGTGGGAATACAGATCCACCTGAACAGTAAATAATTGGAATTAAGAAATAAAAAAATAACTGAAATATCTCTGAAAATCTCCTGATAGGACAAATCTTATATGATGAGCAATGGTTGGGCTTGTAAATCAGTAAGGTGATGGAGTCCAGATGGACATATAACTGATTAAAAAATGCAGAAGTATTATCTGTAATTGTACTTCTTTTCTGGAAAAGGCAATAAATAATTTCTGCTAAAAAGTATGGAAAAACAAAAGCAAAAAGCATATCTGAGAAAGCACTCAAAGGTAAAAATTCGGTATGGTAGTAAAGAAAACTGTCACACTAGTTTCAAATCAACTTTGGATCACTAGTGATGCATATTACAAGTTCTGTGATAAGATTCTGTCTCTTCAGGGGACTCTTTCCCTCACAATCAGCAGCTTTCTCCAATCTGATGACAGTTATTTACTTGCAAAGTGTGAACTGTTGTGTGGACATCACTGGTGCTCTAGACTAAGCTATATTGCTCAACAGACGAGTGTTTTGTACAAATGGATACTTTTAGGATATCTGGCTAATGAACAATTTAAGTTATTGTCCCTGTAGTATAAATCTCTGTCTAGATTATAAACAGTATGTTTTTAATTCACAGGATTATGGCATCGCTAAATCTGCTGAGATACTTAGTCATTAAGGATTGTGAAAGTGATAATCAAGTAAGTACCAAGTGATTTGAAAATGATTGATTAGCTGAGATGTGAGAGCTGGATTCACGTGAACACTGTTATCCTTGATTCAGAAAACATGGTCTTTGCATTTTTCTTTGCAATGGCTAGTTGGCCAGAAGTGATGCTTTTAATTAAAAGAATTAGAAAATATGTGATGTGTTATTTTATTCTGATGAAATTTGTTTGCATTCATATTCTGACTGTAAACAAGCTAATCCTTTTACTCTGCCTCATAAACTGTGGTCTGTGTCCATAACATTAGAGTATGTCACCACAAAATCACATACCCATCAAGCATTCCCATGAGAAAAAATTTGTTACTCTTGCTTATTGCTGGTATCCCCCAAAAGCTCCAAGTGGATTTCTGAATAATAAAAATAATAATAGCAATGATGATGATGATAATAATAATAATACAAACCCTGGCAGTTCAAGAAATCCATTTAATTCATTTTAGGAAAAGTACTTCTTGTGCAATATGCTAAAAGTTGTTAGGATTTCTGAGAAAATATTAAAAAATCATATTTAACTAGTTTTTAGCTGTGCAAAACAATATTCTGTATTTACAGCAATTGTGCAGGTGTGTGATAGGTACATATTAAAAGTTTCTCGAGGTATTAGCATCAAAAAAGTTCTTGTCTGTAAGATACATCTGCTGAAGTTACAAAAGGAATGGCCAGACCCATCCAATTTTCTGCTACATTGCTTTACTGGAAACAGCCTAGAACATTTTATGCACAAAGGTAACCTGCCAGCCTAAACTGCCCACCACTGCAGTTTACCCATGTTTTTATTATAGCTCTGCCTCTTTACCTTCATTTCCTGTGTGTGAATGTTTGAATGTAGGTATTTCAGAAATACTCTGCAATATATTTAAGAAATTGAAACTGTCCTTACGTATTTTACTCATGTAATATTGTGCAACCTCAATTTAAAGCAGCAGCTTTAGCTGTAATCCCTGCCTCTTTCTTCTCCATTGTGTTTGTGTTTTCTGTCTGAAACAGTTAGGGACACGTTTTACACTTTGCACTCCTCTACCAGTATTTGTTCCTCAGCTGCTGTGTAGCTGATCAGTGCAGCATTTCAGGATGGATCTGTGGCTTTGTGTACAGTCAGTCCTGTCCACCTGCAGTTGATGCAAATGTGTTCCTGGATGCTTGAGGGAGAACTTGTTGGAATTTGACAAGTGGGTTGATAGCAGATGGTTCATAAGTGCAATATCATGGTCATATGAGTATTTTAACCAGTAGATAAGTATCCTAAGGTGTTTTGTTGCTCTCTCTCATTTCCTTGATGTTCTTTATGTTTGGACTGATGGATTTCAGCATGTCATGTTCTGTTTTCTAACATACAGAAAAAAACTTCTGATCTACTTTTAGACTACTTCGAGATCTGGGTATACAAGTTTTATAAGTGCCTAATAATGTTATTGGTCTAAATTGAATAATAACAATGTAACTTGCACTGATTGCCAGAACAGTAACGAAAATGGTGCATTTCTAATTTACTATTTATATTATTAGTTAATCTTGATAGATTATATCTATTTCTCATATTTAAGTAATTATTATGGTCCACTCAGTTTCATGTAAATACATAGCTTTGTGAGAAAGGTGAGAATTCTTCTTTTATTCTTAATAAAAACTTACAGATAGTAGCACTAAACTGCTCTAGCAGTGCTGTCTAGTACCTGGCAAAAGGAATGTCCCTACAGTTTGAGGAGAAAATAGCATCACATCTGAGGGTTTCCTGGCAAAAAAGCCCTGTCAGTTCTTCTTGACTTCCTCCCTGTCTCTCTTCATATAGTGCAAGTGGGGCAGAAAGAAAACGCCTCCTTTCATGTCAGTTCAGATTTTTTTATTGCTGTGTAACAAGTATTTCATTAATCAAGTTCAAAAATTTTTCCAGAAAGCTATTTCCTTTTTATAGCCACATTCTGGTGGAAGTAATTACTGTTTTTCTTACTTGACCAGTTGACTTTCTGTCATTTGGTATTAAAATTTGATGAATTTTCCACTGCCATCAGTGGACTCACTGTGTTTAACATTGAGAATTCTTATTTTTATCGTCCTTACTCTGCCCTTTGTGGATACTGCCTGAAGAAAGGAGTTGTATAAGTGGCTCTATATCTAAGGACACAAAGGCTGCTGTGTGTTTGTTTCCTTCTACAGCAGTTTTGTAACTACAAGCTTGTAAGGTGCCCAGGCAGAGGAGTTTTCCTCTTGTGCTGTGTAACCCTGAACAACCTTGTTTTTGAGCACCTTTTCCTTGTATCTCTTGCTTCATGAAGGCCATTATTGTGAACTGTTCTTTCCACCCATGCCAAACTGGGGAGAAGTTCATAGTCACTTTGGCTACTGTACTGTGCCTAAGGATGTGGTAGTAGCATATCTAGTAACATTCCTACAAAGCTTTTTAAATGCAATATAGGCATTTGGGGAGCATATTCATCAGAACTTTCATATGGCATTGCAATACAGTGGAACGTTAATGTAAATATTTGTTCCATTTTGCTGCCTCATTATCTGAGAGGAACCTACAACTGCTGTTTACTTGCTGTAGAGATTCCAGCCTGAGAAAGTGGCTAAGTATCCCCTCCAGCATATCAAGATCCCTTCAGCTTTGTTTACAAAATCAAGCTTTAAATGTGCCTTTCCATTGCTGTAGTTATCAGCCTACATACCAAGTTCCCCCTCCTCCCCCTTTTCTTTTAACTGCTTCATCCTCCAATCAACAAATAAATAACGGAGAGGGAGAGCTTAAATATCTGTCACAATGCTATTCATTGTTATAAAGACTAGCTGAAAAACTTGTGCTCAAAAACTTAGTATTGCAATGCTTCATTAAAACTGATTTGTAACCTCCTCTGTTCTGTTTGAATAGACTGGTGTATGGACCACACTCACCAGGATCGAGCAGAATTTTTTAAAACCACTGCGTGTAGGACTCAATATGTCAAAGGCACATTATGAAGCAGAAATAAAAAATAAGAAAGAAAACAGAAAAGGTTAGTTGTTGGGTTTTTTTCCTTAGTTTTGTTCGTATCTAGAGACTTTGATAATCCTTTGGAAACAAAGAATTGGTGAGTGCTGTATAGATCATGTTTTATTTAACTGTTGATGCTGTTCCAAACCTCAGATAATAATTCAGCAGTTGCTATATTTGATATTAAAATTTTTCATAATTGGTCAGAAAATCGGAACTTGTTTATCTGTCATCACATTTGTAAATCTTATGGAAACCTAACAGAACTGTCACATGAAGACCTTCAAAGCTTGTTCTGCATTTATACTTTTGATTTTAATGTTCCACAGGAGCAACTCAGTCTCTCTGAATACATGGCCCTTAGGTTTCATACCAGGTGTGGGGAGGTTAACAAGAGAAGAAATAAGTGACACAGTGCTCTCTAAAGCCTGAGGCATTACAATCTGGATTTTTTTTAATTTTTTTTTTTTAAAATCTGACACACAGAATCAGTTTCTGCTCTGGGTTAAGCAGACACATTGCATGGGGCACTAGAGCTGAAGCTGCTTTAGGCAATCTCTCTGTATGTCAGATCCTCTGTTCCTTGTGGTCTCCAGTATAAAGACAGCCTAAGGAATTTGCATCTGCTACTAAAAATGTCAGTACAGCTTTTTGCCCCTAGTCTTACCCTATTCTGTAGTAAACCATAGAAGTATGAGGCAAAGAAGGGTTTTTTGTCTGAAGGCAACCTATGTATATCTTTCTAAAGGGAGTCCTTCCAAATTAATCAGGAAGTTTTTTCTTTAAGTCCCTCTTACATTTCTCTAGCCTTTGACAAAGTATAAAAAGATTTGAGTTCAGGGGAGGACATCTAACTTGTGACCTTAAGTGGTTTACCTTTCTTCCCCAGTGTATAATCTTTGTAAGAATTATGTTTTATTTCAAATATATGGTCTGAATGTAAGAGGTTTTCCCCTTAGTTTTCAGATCTGTCCTTATAGTTTAGCCTGCTGCAAGTAATCTGTCTGAAACAGAGAAGCCTGCAGCCTTTTCTTAATAAAATAAGTATTTCATGTCTGGATTCATTAAATCAAACTTAAGAACCTCCTACTGCCTCCCTGGATGTGGAAATTTTAAAAATATATCAAAACCTGACCATATAAAATTTATTTTTCCTTTCCAAGAGAATTTGAGCTGTATAAATTGTTTTGAGTTGCAGATCTTGCCTGTTTAGTTATGTAGGTGTTCATGTTATAGAAAGTGTAGAGAGAGCATCCAGCTCAAACTGCCTTCCTCTGAAGGTTCAGCACCTTCCATTCTGTTTGGTCAATCCCTAGGTTTGTGTTCTTAACAATTACTGTCTCAAAATTCTAATATATTGAATATTCTTTTCATTCTAAGAGTCATGTTGGTTATTTTCTTCTACAGAGGCCCACAGTTCTAACACAGTTTGTTCTGTAACTGTTAGTGGGGAAAAGATGCCTGCCATGACTACTGGAATGCAGCTTCAGGTTAGTTTGTGTTTCCTTCAGAGCTATTCAGAAGTATTGCCATCTTCTTTTCAATGTGAAGACAAAAGTAGATGTACAGCGAGTTAAAAAAAAATCTAATAAAAGTAACACTGATCTTTTTTGTCATTTCAGGTTTTACACTCGGCGCTCTTCACATTTGATTTAATAGAAAGTGTTCTAGCTCGAGTAGAAGAACTCATTGAAGTGAAAATAAAAGCTGTAATGGATGAAAATAGTTAGGTCAGCTGAAGTATATGAATGAACATACTCCATACAAGTTCATTTAGGCTGGGAGACTTTAGCTGCAAAGGAGGCTACCAGCCTTTAAAGAGGAGCAATTTAGAGTGGCCTCCAGAAGAATTGCAAATGCTGCTCTTCATAAGTCTTGTTGCATGTGATTCACAAATATGGTCTGTTTACTCCTCTTCAGAATTTGATGCTTTCTCTTAAGTTTAGAAACTAAACAAGGTGGGGGTATGCTCTTCTGTTGTGGCAGGGAGGTATGGTTGGGCATTTTTTTTTCTTTACATTTTCAGAATTTGTTAGCTAGAGTTACTGACTGGTATTGTGAATTACAAACATTTTTATAAAGTGACTGAAGAACCATTAATTAAAAAGCACTGTTAAAGCATAAGGTATTTTTATTAGCATGTTTTTATGTTGACAAACTAGCTTGTATATTTGCAAACAGACTGTAAGGTATTGCTAAGTAACAGTATAGAATATACAATCTATAGATAGTAAAACACTCTGGCAAAGGAAGCCAGGTTTAAAGGAAAACACATCAACTTTGAGCCAAGTAAGATGTTAAAACTTAGTAACAAAACAGATAATGCTTGTGTTTAAAAAAGTGTAAGATTTCATACAAATACCTGTGTATGCTGGGAAAACCTGTATTTTGGAATTGTTCTGATCATACTTATCTTTAATGATAAAGTTTTCCTTAAGACATAGTAAATATTTTGGGAAATTATTTATAAACAGATGAGTCTAAGTTCAGAATCAAGTTAAATAAAGATGACTTTTCTGTAGTGCATCTAAATCACTTTTCCCCATGCTTGGAATGCACATTTGGTATCAAGTATGCTATTTTTCACTGTATAGTTATTTAATATGAATTTTCATTCCAAATGCATATATTGTATATAGTCTTTTGAAACGTAACTATATTTTTAAGAACATTCTATATTTTGTTTAAAATGTAGCCACTCTATTTATGAATAAAAACCCCAAACACTAAATTAATTACAGTGCAATTGGTATTCCTGGAGCATCTTCCAAACTGGACTTTTTTCTATTATTTGGGCTTTTGTCATTTCCAGTTTGTAACGAGTATCATCTGCTTGTGGCTTGGAAGTCATCTTAGAGAAAAGAAAAGTATTATGAGTAGGACACAGTAACTCCTAGGTAATAGAATATTCAACATCTTATATTTCCAATAGTGCAAATGCAAAGTTATTCAGCAGTGAAATTTGAATCACGTTCTGAAGTAGGTACTCAGGAGTGATGTACACAGAGGTGACAGTATTTCAACAGGAGGTGGGAATGGCTTGGGATTAGTTGGATGGTATTGCTCCCTTGGCCATATCTGTTCAAGTGGGGCAAAAAGAAGTTGATTTTTAGGTCCTGTACCAGTTAGGGATTCTCTGGCAAATGATGAGCTCATTAAACTGGCTTTGCATCAGTAAGAAAGAATGTAATGGCAACCAGCAGACTGGTGATAGGTGCTGTCACTGCTTCTTACAGGGCTCTCCTGTTGCAGTTTGGTGCAAATGTTCCAAAGAAGCAGAAAAGCAAATTCAAGTTTATAGGTTCAGCAGTAATCTTAAAAGCTTTTAGGTAAATGCTGTATTAAGAGACTGGGCATCACTATATTCCATAAAAAGTACAATGTTCAACATTGTAATATGTATTTAACTTTTGCCATACATTAAGTGAGATGAAGCTTACACGCTTTTAAAATGATGCATACTCTGAATAGGTTAATGCTTATTATTTTGAGATGCCCATTTCAGGAAAGCATAGAAGGTAAATTAGTTTTTGATTCCTTCCTAACAAGTCATTCAACCTGCTCTTTCTAGTTTTGGTACATGGGATACTGCTAGTACTGATACAGTTCATATCTAAAGTTAAGAGTTTTCATGGAAAAATGGTCTTTAAAGAGTTTCAGTAAATAGATTTAATTAATAATATGTTGCTGATACTGGATATGTTGCAGATCCAGAGACACATGACAGTAAGCTGTAGCAGTAATATACTAGTGTGTGCATCACTAAAAATTCACAAGTAACTACTTGTAACTAATTTTTAAGGTAGCATTTTTACTTTAAGTTGAAGTCATTACATATTTAAATCTTATGCTGGTTGTGCACTAGTAAATGAAGACATTCTAACTTAAGTGGTAAGAGCCAAATGAGGTCTTAAATATGTGTCTTTGCAGATGCTATTAAGAGCTTTTAAGTTACCTTTAACAATAGTTTAAAGACTCAGCTAAAACATAAGATCCTAAACGTTCAGTTCTACCTCAGTGTATTAATGGATTGTGGTCAGTATAACCCAAAGTTCCATTAAGGAAAACCAAATGTTTTATAGTTCTTGGCTTTTCCTGATTATTATACTAATATTTTTAAGTATATGCAAAGGGACTTACCTTAGCCATAGTTAGCATTAATTTAACAGTTTCAGCAGGATTATGAACTGGTATTACACGTAAATTACTGCCCAGGAATCTGCACATCAAAATAAATTAAAGTTAAGGTTACTTTTAGAATGTGTATTTAATTAGTTATGCTATAAAACTCAAACTGCATCCCCACATGTTGTAAACAACTTTTTACTGTGCAATTTTACTTACGTAGAGACTGTTTTTATTCTTAAAAGCAAGTGGAGAATTCATGCTGTTTGTATAGCCATCTGTCCCATTTCTGTACCACTTATTTAGGTGGGATTTGGAAAGGCTCATTTCTTTATCTAGGGCTCTTGGACAATCAGTCAGCACTTCTTAAGCGTGTTTACACTCAGAGAGAACTAAACCCTCTTCTGTGATACTGCTGAAGACTATTCTCAGTGGCAGTAAAAAATATGTGGGTTATTTTTATGGCTTTGGAAAAACACAGGAAAGTATCTAAAACACTGTGCTAAAAATACTTCAGGATTTGAGCTAAAAATCTTTGTAGTTTACTATAAATAAAACAACCTGTATTCCAGATGAGGTTAAGATAATGGGATAATTTACTTTCATGCAAGGGCTTTTTCACTCAAATACTTTGACCTAAAATTCATTCTCTTTCTATAAATAGTGTTATTCATATGCATTCGTTCTTGAGAATGGAATCTGAAGATTTTAAGTGCAGTCATTCAGTGCAGTCATGGAGAGATCAAAGCTTAGGGAAGCACAGAGCCTCTCCTTCAGACTGGTACCTGAAGTGTATTGTAACACTGACAAAACGTCAGTGTTGCTGCTGTTTTCTGTTGTAGAGCTAAAACGGGAGAGGGACTTAACAACAAAGAATGAGGAATTTTAAATAAGCAAAAATGTAATCCAAATGAAGTGCCCAGCTGCTCAGTTGCACACTCCCCTGTGACCTCCCCTTGTGCCTACCACCTGTTCTTCCCTGCAATCTGTCTGATGACTTGGACTCACTCACATTAAGACCTCATGCTGGTTAGGTATCTCATCTGAACTTGTCTGCCCTTCTAATTAGCAAAACTGTTACAGACACTGTCCTTCCCTAAGAGTAGGCACCCAGGTCCCGGTTGAGTTTTGCTAAAATCTGATGCAGGAACTGTGATTTGATTTACATTCAGGGATTAGAGAAATAAATTGATGCAATTTTATTAATACTAGAATGGGCTAAACAAAACATGAATGAACAAAGTGCAACGAAGAAACAGTTACATGTATTTACCTGGATCCATGAAAATCTGTTTTTATAAACAGTTCTAATTACAGCAGGTCTAAATTTAGTTTTATTAATTTGTTTAACAGACAGAATACTGGCCATTTGAACACGTCTGGTCTTTCCTCCAGGGTGTTAAAAACCTAACATACACACCTACTGAGGTTATTAGTGGAATGCTCATTTAAGCTACTGCTTTTCTCCCGCTTCCCCCACACTATACACAACCTTACAGAAGGTGTTCATGTTGTTGATGAAGAATCCTATAATTTTCTTGTTAATAATAAAAAACAATCCCTCCCCAGTTGCAGCAAAACCATAGATGAGCAGAAAGAAACAGTAATAGAAGACAACCTGAGTACTAAGGTGTTCTGTTTTTTAACAAATCCAACAGGTGACTTGTAGTTTGAAAGAACGTGGCACAAGTTTCAACCCCACCAATGCAGAAGCTCAGTCAGTGCTTTACATACAACAGAAGAATTCCAAGATACCAGGTAGTAAAAAAGCAAATGCATTTAAAATATAATTGTGCCTTGTCAACATGAATTTGATATTGCTTGCAATGATAAAACTTTTTATTTTAATAAGATTACTGACTTGTCAAATGGAATACAGTTCCAAAACATTGTGTTTTAGTGATCAACAGATGCACAAATTCTGTTGCATGTAACCAAAATCTAGACTGAGAAATTAGCCTTGCCATCAGCTGAATAACAGGTTCTTGCTGAATGGTGGCAGAACTTCTAAGACCTCTCATGAAAATGTATGGCATTTTCACAAATGGGTAATAGATTTCTTACATTTCATCCCATACACTCTGCTATTCATCAACATTTGGCAGTATGCCCGGGATTTAATGAAACTGGTGTTTGTTTCAAGGAGGTAAAGATCAAAGACTTCATTACAATAGTCACTTCTTGAGGCCAAGAGTGACAGTCAGCTGCAGTTAGGGCTACTGTACCTACCAGAAAATAGTCCTGACTACAAGCAGTCTGATCACTGTTGTCAGCAGGTATGTACAGAAATATGCAAGTTTTCAGGCTTCTTTAGAAATCCCAGACAAAAGTTTTAAACAAACCAGTTTTAATGTCCAGTTTTATACTTTTGGTAAAAAATAACACTATTTCAATTGTTCTAGCTCTGTATAATAGACACTGTTCCAAGTAAACAGATTTTAAAAGCTGGTAAATAATCTGCACTTGCCAATAAAGCCTTTTCTAATTAAGTAAACTTGCCTGTTCTGTTTTGAAAATGACCATGAAAAGATGGTGACAGAGCTAAGAAAATTACTTCATTTTTCAGTTCAAGAGAAAACTTTTATTATATTACATAGCCCTAAAGTGATTGAAGGGAATATTACTTGTTATGTTTTGAGGTACATCCTCTTTTGTTACCTATAATATGTCAGATTGTCTCACTTTATATTCTCTTTATTAATGCCTCAAATAATTTTCCAGTATATTAGCAAAATAAAATACGTATTCCTGGAAATAATTCACAGAATAGGTAAGGTTGAAAGAGATTACAATGGTTCATCTGGTCCATCCTTCCTGCTCAAGCAGGGTTGTCGTAGAACACATTGCACAGGATTTCATCCAGATGGTTCTGGAATATCTCCAGCGAGAGAAACTCCACCACCTCTCTGGGCAACCTGGTCCAGTGCATGGTCACTTGTGCAGTAAAGAATCACAGGATATGCTGACTTGGAAGGGACCCACAGGGATCATTGAGTCCAACTCTTAAACCCTGCACAGGACCATCCCCAAGAGTCACACCATGTCCCTGAGAGCTTCTTGAACTGTCAGCCTTGGTGCTGTGGCCACTTCCCTGGGGAGCCTGTTCCAGTGCCCAACCACCCTCTGGGTGAAGAACCTTATTCTAATTTCCAACCTAAACCTCCCCTTGCACAACTTCAAGCCATTCCCTTGGGTCCTGTCACTGATCACAACAGAGAAGAGATCAGTGCCTGTCCCTCCTCTTCCCCTCACGAGGAAGTTGTAGACTGTGATAAGGTCTACCCTCAGTCTCCTCCACGCCGAACACACCGAGTGCCCTCAGCTGCTCCTCCTACAGCTTCCCCTCAAGCCCTTCACCATTTTTGTTGCCCTCCTTTGGATGCTTTCTAATTTTGCCAATTGCCTCTTGTCCTATTAATTCCTAAAATAATATTCCCAAATCTAAGAGTGCTGCTTCATTTCTTCCTAGCAATAAAAAGTTTGGTTTGATGTTGAAATCTTACCTTTTCTGAATCCTGAACATGACATTCCATTCTTCTGATCCATGAAGAGCAGCTGACAAAACCAGAAAACTGTTCCGATGAATGCCTATGAACTTCTGAATTCTTTCAGAAAACTGTTCTTCCCCTGTCCTAAGCAAATCTTGAGTGTCTGACAGTATAAATGCAACACCTATTGAGGAAAATCATGTAAATGTACCTGTCATGGCAATAATGGGATTAAGTTCTTACCACAAACCAGGAAGCAGAATTCTTAATTCAACCATTAGTTTAAAAGGCAATGGAACAAAACACATGAATGAATTTACACATCTTTGACAGTGAAATGCAGTCATGAGATTTGGCCACTGATGACTAGTAATTTTAAGATAAAACTACAAATAACTCAGAGGTTAGTTTTCTACCATAACATTAAAAAAACCCCCAATTATTCAATCCACTCAAAGTAGACACATCTGAATGCCTTTGAAAGCACATGCTTCAGGAACAAGCAACTGCTATAAAGGAATTAATTTAGGGCAAATGCAAAGGCTGACTGAAGAGCTCAGCAAGTCCTGTTTTTAAATTAAACAGTTTTAAAATCTTAAAAGTTAGCTAAACTGTCTACCATGAAAAATGAAATTATAGCCCTTTCAACTAAGTTATTCTGAAAGGGAAAGTTAAGAATACTGAAGTCTAGTAGGCTTAACAACTGAGCATATAAAAGACTAGGCCAATGCATGCTAGTCCTTATAGTTCAGAAAAGCTTCAGATAAAGGATCTCATCTATGTGTCTAAACCATCTTCTGCTCTAAAAAGGAAAATAGATATTTCATGTTTATATTTTCAGTGGTTTCCTAATCAAAACCACTCAAACAAGCCTTTCCCCACCTCCTCTGCTACCACCAGGTCTTGCAAATTCAACTTGGAAGTTGACAGCCGAAGGTCTTGGTTCACTCTTACGTTTATAGCTGTGCATACTCAAGATCTTGATGGCAGCTTACATGTTAGTGGCATTCAGCATGTTTGCTCAGTTATAACAAGAATTTACTGAACAGTTCAGTTCACCAAATCTCATGTAGCTGTTGTACAAGACATCCAAAAGAAGTAAAAAACAATGAAAATGTTTTGTTCCCCAAGTTCTCTGTTTCATCTGATTTACATTCAGTCATAGCACAGCTCCTTTCACTACTGCACAACATTCCAACAAGGCAGATTTTATTCAGTTTAGCACAGCCCACAACAGCACCTGATCTTGTACCTCATTGGAGTTTATGATTTAAAAGCATAAACTTTAAAGCACTGTACCAGAAAGAGGAAAAATCACAGATCCAGTTTCCACTGATTCTGAATATCGAACTCGGTGGTGTTGTCTCTGTAGAATTGTAGAAATTTCATGATCCTAAATAAATTTTAAAAGCTTATTTTAAAAATATGTTTTCGGCCCACAAGTTAAAAATATCCTTAAAGCATTGTCTGAACCATTATAGATAAACCTTTAGCATTGTTGTTTAAAAATGAATTTTATGATGAATGGAATAAAAACTAAGTACTAAAATGTTGAACATTTTCAATTAATGGATCTTTGAAGTATTTGATTAGAAGTGACACCTCTGTACACTCACATTGTTTGTCTCAGGAAAACTCCTGCATAATGCGTAAAGAAATTCAAATATTTTACAGTCTATTCTTGTAAGAAATGCTAAAGGAGGATTTGCAGAAATGAGGAACATAGTAGTGTGTTTCTATGACTCCAGTTAATTAGACTGCATTGTTTTCACAGATGTCACCATCTCAGTTGGAAAATAGTTCAGAAATTCTGTATGGGACGTGATTTTCTTTAAAGCTTTTTGACAGAATGCAATCCACTCAGGAAAACTAATAATCATAATAATCTGCAGAATGGAAAGGGTTTGGATGTATTTTTCAGCTTGCAAAAAGCATTTCTGCAACATGTTCTATGAAAGCTGCTCGAACACACATATTTTAAAGGTTAAATCACTGAATCCTTTTTAGCTAATAACATGTTCCTTAACCTGCCCATTTAAAATATAGCCAACCTGCCTCTATAGGAAAGTGTCATGATTTAGTGGAAGAGTACAAAATAAAATCTGTATAGCAAGTGAACCCTGAAGGAGACAGTAACCAGAAATGTCATGCTTTCAACTGGTCTGGAAAGGGAACACTCAGTGGCAACTGCTTATAACTACAATTTTGGAAAAAATGCACAAATGTAAATAACAGCTTTAAGAAAATTATAGCTGTCCTGGAAAAAGAAAAAGCTTATAACCAAAACTGATACAGAAAAGCCATCTTAGATTTGTGTTCAGCTTTGTGTAGGAAAAGCCCTTATTAACAGCAGTAGTTTTGAATAGAGCTGCAGGTCTTATTAATAGCAGTGCGTTATGCTGGTATAGCTGATGAAATCACTGCCACCCAATACCTCTTACCATATTATGGATTAAGTTGCTCTTGAAGCAGTTCCCAAACAGTCACAGTTTACAGGCTGTAAATTCCAAGACACACGGGCAAATAAGAATAGGCTTTAAACTGAGGTGATTCAGGAATTATTTCAACATGGTTCACCCATTTACCCAGCAGAGATGGGGTGATAACCTTGTCAGCCAAGCTAGCATGAGATATTCTTGCCTGTGAATCAAAGCACTCTTGCCTCTAAATTCTTGTCAGCTGGCATGAAATTGGCCTCAGCTGCAGAAACTAATTACCAGCTCATTGAAATACCCTTTCACTTTACTTGGGAACACAGTCAAGGCTTCTGATGTTAACGGATATAAATATATATCAATATCTGTAGGACTCACTATTTTAAACTGAATTACGCGCTCACTGAGTGATCCTCTGCCCCAATGTTGATACTGTGTAGTAGAAAATAGGGAGAAATTCAGAAAATTGAGAAACATTTTTGATGAAATTATTTACAGCACTAACTGAAAGTGGCATCAGGGCAGTGCAAAAATGATGAGCCAGGAGAACAATCCTAAAGCAGTGTAACTCAGAATAGCAGGTAGCAAGAATACTAAATAGATATGGAAGTAGCTAGGAGAAAATACAGACACACGGAAAAAGAACCAGAACTCTAGAAGAAGCAGCTTCAGACTAATAATATCTCTGTTTTATCCTCAAAAAAACTGTATTTGTTGACACTGAATAAAATATTTCCATGTATAGAATATAGGACATGATTTTTTCATCATTTCGTAGTGAGTCAGATGCTGGTCTTGACAAGTGGTACCGTACCTGGAGAGCTGTGCTCATGATGACTGTTGTTATCCATCTCGTCTGCTCCTGCCCACAGCTTTCTGTCATTTTTTTCAATGGTCCACTGGCTCTGCAGTGAGATCCCAGGTGACACCGTCTGAAAAGCTTGGGAAAAGAGAGACGACAACTATTTCCTGCCAATTAACGAGGTGTTTAAAGCACATGTACACATTAAAGAGCTGATTAAAAACCAGGGCACTACTCAATTCCCCAGAACGTAACAGGTGCCTACTGCCAGTGAACTAATTTAAGATGGTAATTAAATACCTAAATGGCTTTAAAGAATCTGCATATGAGCAGGCTTCCTCTATAAGGCATAACACTATTCTGAAAATACTCCTGTCTATGCAGCTTGGCAGGCGTTTCTGTCTCCGCAAGGCTCACGTGGAGCAGTCGGGGACACGGGAGCTCCCGGCAGGAGCGGGAAGCAGCCCGGGCGCTGGGCCTGGGTACCTTTGTGCCAGCTGGTTCCCAATGTAAGCTTCAACCGGGCCTCTCCCCGATCTAAAACCCTGTTTCGGCGCTAAACCGGAGCCGGCGGTGGCGCGGCCGGGAGGGCAGGACAGCGAGAGCCCGGTGGCGGGACTGGGCCGGTGACCCGCGCTCCCGCCTCAGCCCTCAGGAGGAGCCGCGGCCGCTCCTCGGGGGCCGCGCGGTCCCGGAGCCAGCGCTGCCTCCCGCGCCCGGGATGGCGGGCACGGCTCCGGCCACTTCCACACAGGCACGGAACAGCGCCGGGGAGAGGTGAGGAGGCGCCGCAGCTGCCTTTCCTCCGCCGCTGCTCCATGGCGCGCACCGGGACTGGCTCCCAATGACCATCCTGGAAGTGCCCCCGTAAAGACCTCCAGAAACTTGGTGTTGGCCTGAGCGCCTGCTGCCGTACAAGGATAGGTTGTGTGACATTTTCAGCACCACTTTCAGTGAAAAAAGAAATACCGAGGGTGTTGGAGCTTCTTTTTTCATCATGTGAGAGAAAACAATACTTAACGTAGTAAAGAAGAGCTGGAGTGCGGCCATAAGAAGCACAGAAAAAGCATTGATTTCCAGCTCTGCTCTTCACCCAGGCATGAATCTAGCTTCAAATACTATACTGAAACTGGCATTTTACTGAAAATCTGAGATTTTAGTAAAAGCTTTTCCTTTTAAACCACTTTAGAGTGTTTTAAAATAGAAGTGACCTCATATATTACAAATTATACATTTAAATAGCAAATTTTATGCCTTGCATAAAAATAATTAGACATCTTAGTGATTTAAAAATCACTCTTCTCCTTTTTGTTCTAGACAAGAAGTGGATTCACATCTGACTTCCCTCTCCTGTTGGTGCAATGCATCGAAGTTATGGTTACCCTGCTCTGGAAGGATATGGGAATGTCATGCTACTTTTCCTAGTAAGTCAAATATTTCTAATACTGAATTTTAAAATTTCTGTGGAGCATAAATGTGACAGTCAGCAAATTAAAGGAAAACAACAGATGTATTTGGTATCCCGACTGCTGTGTTCTGGAGAGCTGTGACAGGACCAACCAACTGTGAAACTGTGTCCTGTAACACAGTGGAACCATGTGCTCTGACTGCACCAAAATCAGAGTTAAGAACATCAGGAATTATTTTAAAGTACAATTATAAGGCAGTTTTATGATGAGGGTTGATGATCCTGCTGACATCTGTCAACGTGAATTTTGAATTCATGCAGACTATGAATGAACTTGTGTTTCAGTACTACAAAAATCCCATGGGTAAAGAGTAGTAACTTTTGTTGTAGTGGTTATACTTGATTTATGACACTATAGTATATTTGAATTCATGTTTTAGATTATGTCTAATATGTACATGCATTAATTGAATTACAACAATTCAAATGGAGAAAAAAATAGTAGGGAATAGAATGGAATGAAAAATTATTTCCAATGTAAATATCTTTAATGGGTGAGTAGATTTCTATTTCTTCAGTGTAATGCTGTTAGAAATGTACAGTACATACAAGGGTACATTATTACATTAAAAAAATTGTGATTACAAAGAAATATAAACACTGGATTTAGGCTCTTGGGATACCTGCAAATGCCTTTTTCCCCTATAGCCACTTATTGTGCATGGAGTTAGACGCCCTCAACCTCAAAATTCCACTTGAGAGGCATCAAAGTACAATGATGGATAAGCGTGGGACAATGAGGAAAACCCCAACCTTAACACAAAATGCTTCTTGTCAATATTTTGACTCCAGTTGTTACATATCTACTTGTGTAAATTGTGTATCTTAATTACAGTTGGCAAAAATTTATACCAGAAACTTATCTTTCTCCTTGTCATATTTAACAGTAGTTCACATTTGAAATAAAAATGAGACTCTGAGACAGAAAATTCTGAGCACAATGAACCCCATGGTGTCCTGTGTAAGAGCCACCCTGGCCTAAGGCTTGTCTGGTTTAAGTCTTATGCAATGGGGTATGCTGAACCCCTGGACTAGGAACTACTGAAGGGACAAGTCTGGTAGAGGTTTGTTCTGCAATACCATTCGAGTCTGAATCTCACTACATGAATTGCCTTTCTCTTTTTTTGAGCCTAATGTCAGAAGGCTGAAAAAAAGAGAGCTTGGACTCAAAGAAAATAATTTTTTCTGGATTGTGTATTCTTCAGAGCATTCTCCACAGAAGTTTTCCTTCCCAAAAGTGACTTTTGAAGGATCCTGTGCTATCTGATGAGCTAAATTTATTTTAATACTTATGGTTATCTCTGCTGTGACAGTTTCTGACATTTTGGTAGTCTTAGCTTTAAACCTCAGAAGCATTCCTTTCCCATATACCTACATGGTGCATTTCACATACGGTGATGGTGCAGGAGAGAGAAAGAATAGGGCTGAGTCTGGCAGCACATCAAATAATTCCTGGAAGCAGAGCAGAGAACCCCATTTAGGCAGGAATAGAAAGATCTTGGGATTACAACTCCCCTATGATGAAGATAATGGTGTAAGCATTTGGATGAATAACTAATTTATGACAAGGTAAAATCTATCATCTAATTAGTGTTTCTCTGCACTGTCCAGGGCCATATCCTGTGTGTTCTACATCAGCACCATTTTTTGATTTTGTAGGGCAGTTACACAGGTCTCTTCCTCTCTATGCATTTTATATGAGAATTGATTGTTGATCTTCACACACATCACCCATCTTGTTCTCTGATTACACAATTGAAGAAAAATTAATTTTTTTCTTTTTGAGGAGAAAGAGGAAGAGTGAAGGTTCACTAAACACATAGAAAAGTAATGTTTTTTTTTGCAATTGACAGAGCACAAATAAAAATTGATGTCAGCAGTCCACAAGTTGAATGAAGTACAATGACTCAGCATTTAACTTACACATAGGTTTATTATTTTCTGTCATACAGAAATCAACTAAGAACCTTCAGTATGTAGCATGGGGAAGAAAGGTTTCAGGACTATGCAACCACACAGATATTCTGGAAACAGAAGACGGTGTTGACAAAGAGTCATTTGGAAATAAGATTACTTAGGTCCCAGCTAATTATCTAAATCTGAAAAGCAAGCAGTTGGAAAACATGCAAGCATTCAGTTTGAGAGCTTTAAACCCTCCCCCTCCTTCCACAAGACTGAGTGGTCAAAATATTCTTGGACCATAAAGTCATGGACTATAGCTAGTGACTCAGACTTTCCTCCAGATGCATCCCGTTATACATATATTGGATTAATCTTGATTACTAAAACATGATAATCCAGAAAATAGAGATTGAAGTTTTCTTCTCTACAGATACAGGAGGACATTTTGGTACAAGTAGGAAGTTTGATTTAAAGGTGGGTCTCATGTTTGTGGACATTAAAATTACCTCAGTCTATGAAGGTCACAAAAAGTTTTTATACTACTTACACTAGATCTGGCATGTACCTATGGTTTGTCCTATTTATACTGATCTTAAGCACACTGATGTAACTCTACTGAGAGGCAGGATGCCATTCCACACTCAGAAGAGCGTTATTTAAAAAAAAAAGCGAAGAACTAAAATAATTTCATTAAAAACAAGTGTAAGAAAACCACAAACATTCCTAAATAAGGACTGCATAAATGAGGATGCTGTAGGTTTAAGTTGGTGAGATCAATCTCAAAAGTGGGTTATAGAGCTAAGTTACATGAGCCAAAGTTTTTACTCAGGTAAGTAGTCTTTCTGTTCAGACACTTAAATACACTGATTTTTAGAGATGTGGATCTCTCACACTAACTGCAGTGGGAGCTTAGAACAAGTAGCCACTTTCACTGGTGTGCAAAAGTATAAAATCTGATGGACTACCTGGGTCACTGGGCTGAGTCCCAAATTTGTGCATGTGAGCCTCTGTTCAGGTTCACCAGAATATGCACTCTAATGCAGTTAACAGTCATCATCCTAATCTGACCACCAATGTCCTTGTTAAATACATCTATTTATTGAGTTATAGGCAGCCCCTCCAAATACTGAGGTTTGAGTTATTGAAGACATGATCAGTATTCATATTTTACTGTGTAATAGCAAAAGAAATTTTGTTGTATGTAACGTGAAAAGTTATGATTTCTTAGGACTTTGATTTCTCTAATTGAATAGTCTTCTGAACTGGCAACTTCAGCAATAAATCAAGGAGAACAGGGAAGCAACTTAATGGAATTCCATTATTAATTATTTCATACTTTAACTGCATCCAGATGGCTCATCAGGATTAGAAGCTCATTAAGCTGAGTACTGTATAAAAGCCCAAGCATGCCCAGTGCCTGCCCCCAGTGCCAGCTCCATTACCCTTTCTGAAAAGCCAGTGTTAAATGGAAAGCCAATCTGCAAATGTGCATGTGGATTCACTCCTGTGTTTGCAGAACTGTGGCCTAATGGACTGTACAGTACAGACTGCAAAGTATAAAAGCAAGATCAAATGCAATAAATAAACAGGTGTGCATGCATGCATTGTATAGCTTTTTCAGTTATTATATTAGTTACCAAATGTAAAAAAAAATCAAAGAAATTATCAAACTCGGTATTTTTCCCCAATTGATATCCTGTTACAAGTTTAGTTTCCTTAAACACAGATAGTAGTTGTCAGTAGGAAGAAGCTTGGTTTTAAATTAGCTAAAGAAGAGATCTGAGCTGTAATTTTTCCAAAATGGAACACATTAAAGCTTATTTTTCAAAAAATATCATATATAGCTTGTGTTCAAGAGAGAGATATGAAAATCAGTATGGATTTTCTGCGAGAGATGAAAGCTTCTAATTATACTGGATTTCATATCTAAAAGCTCATTTCCAGGGAATCATCTGTTGTAACAAAGCTGCAATAATTCTCATCCTGTCTTTTGTCCTCAGTTCCTGTGTAGTCCTGGCATGAAAGTCATCTATCAATGTAAAAATGTTAAATCACTTCAGTCATGAAATATTAACAGAATGCATACAGTTATGACTAATAAATTGAAGTCTTTCTAGCTGTAATTTGTCACACCTACAATTGTACAATGTTATTAGTAGAGTAAAACTAGAAAACTATGAAATAGATATACTGGAAAAATAGCATTTCTAGTACATGCATTAATATAAGCAAGGCTTGAACCTGCTTCAGCTGAGGTCAACAGTCTTTTCTTTGACATTAGTGAAAGCAAAATAATGAATTCTTAAATGTCTTGGTTCTGAGCAACTGATGTAAAACATAAGAGCAGTTCTTAATTCCTTCATGCAAAGGTTTAGATTTTCTGGAGCAAACTAGAATGAACATGCTACTAATTATTTTCCAGATGGCAATAATATATACTGAAAGTTTTAAAACAGTCTCCTATAATCTGTACTTAGAACAGCTATGTAGGGTTTTTTGTTTGTTTTTACATATTCCCTGAAAGAAACTGATAAGACAATGCTAGGGAACACATCCTATGGACAGTTTTTGAGAGAAACATGGGAAGTTCTCTTGCCCTAATTCTTCCAAAATAATAATAATATTTGCAAAGTCAAAAATTCAGTATAATTTTGAAATAATTTAAAACCTTAAAAAGTGTGAGGTAAGATTATTAAACATGTACAGTTCAGTCACACATCATCCAGAATTTAAAAATATTGCAAGCAAGCCATATTTCTTGTACTTAATTACTAATATTTTTCAACAATAGTTGAAGTAGTTTCAATATTATTGGAATATTTTAATCTCAAATAACTGCTTCACATGAGCATTGTGTTTGTCCCTGCTGACTTTATTATGGTTTTATATGCTATGAACCTTGATGAGGCCATGGCAACCTGATCTAACTTTGAAGTTACCCCTGCTTCTAGCAGCAGGTCAGAGTAGAGACCTTTGGAGGTCTGTTCAAGCCTGCATTTTCCCACAGTTCTATACTTTTCTGTAATTCTATGATTCTAGAAGTTTTTCTAAGGGAAAAAATGATGAATATATGGAGTGTCCTTTCCACTACCCGTACACCACAAAAGCCAGTGTCTGGGTTCTATGCACTGATCTGATCACTTGTAGCAGCCCAGACTGCCTGCTGATCTCATTTCATGCTTACTTATCTCTCCTGATCTTCACTGTGTGTCTGTCTCCACATTTCTTTTGCTGCGCTGCATAAACATGGCATAATCTCATGCACTGAAAAAGCAACCTAGAATATATTATTAACTGATCTGCTTTTCTAACTGTTGTCTCTCTCTTAATAGTTAGGCTCAGTTTCCTTCCTGCAGTTCTGTCATGCTCTAACAAACTGGCATCTGCTTGCCTTTTACTCTGCGAGCCAATATCTCATTTTGATCACAGTCCTTAAGAACACTTTCTTAACCAACCTCAAAACTGGTATTTTATACATCTGCCTTGTGGGCTTTGTCCAGTGAAGCCAGTGGTGCAGTTTTCCTTAAATCCTGTCATCCTCATTTGACTCCTGTTTTCATCTTTATTTCCTTCGCTTACCTAATGGTTCTTTTTTTTTTGAGCAGATTATTTGGAAGAACCGCCACTTTCCTTAGTTTCTTGTAGGTTTCCAACTGTTTGTTGCTTCCATTTTCCCTCTGCAATACTTCTTTTGGTGATTTATTCCACAAATACAATTTTAGTTAGTATCTGTATGTAAAAACCCTGCAGAGCTGCTTCTCCAGTCCAGACTAGACTCTAATTTTTCAAGTAAAAAAAAAAAAGTTATTATGACTACAGGACCACTTTTTGGCGGTACAGTCTTTTTTAAACTTAATACTTTCACATATGTAAAACATCCTTCTTTGTTTTTCACTTTCACAACATAATTCAAGATAAGCAAAATCAGGGTCATTAGTCACTCTGATTTCTGAGTTCTCGCCTCTAAATTTCACTGAGTTTACTAAATTTGGTGTTACTACCTGCAGGATACAGACACCCTTCCCATTCACATAACATCTCAGGTAAGCTGTTAACTGCAACATTGTCTGCTCAGGCTCTGATGAAGCAATTTTATTGCTCTTATCCAAAATACTACTGCAAAGGTAAATCCTTAAACAATATTTTCACTATGCCATCTCTTTAGTTTCTTCACTGACACCCTTTCACTGTTTCATCAGATGTACCTACCTTGTCTCTACTTTAGAGGTCCTCCAGGACCTCTTAATCACTATTCATTTGAAGCCTGTGACACTAGCATTGGTTGTTTCTCTGTGAAGTTTTCAAACAAACCTTTATCCATTCTCTCATGCTTTGGAAACTAGGCCAATACAGTGACAAAATCACTGACAGGAGGCACGAGCAGGACTCTGAAGAACTCAGGTGACTGATACTATTAATACATAGCCACCTACACCTGGCCTAAAGCTTGACCCTGAATGAGGTCAGGGTCAAGCAGGAAGAGAGTTTAGCTAGCACCAAGGCTGGTCAGGAATATAGGTTCTTCCAGCTCCCTCATTATCCAGCCTCCAAATCTCACCCTCCAACTTCCCCTTCTCATAACGCATACAGGAGAAAAAAAATGACTGTTTAAACTGATGATGTGCTGAGACCATTGCTAATCAGCTAGATCAATATTGACACGCTCATTTTACTTTTCCATCCATGTGCATTTTTTTTTGGTCTTTTGTCTTAACTTGGATTATAAGCACTCTGTGGGAAGCCTTTGTTTCCGTTCTGGGTTTGTACAATGTCTAGCCAGTGGGACGTTGGTCTGATTAAGCTTCACAGGCACTCTGGTAACGCAAATTAAAAACAATACCACTTTCTATTCCCGCTACTTCTACAGACACTCTTTGGCTGTGGGAAGCTGCATTCTATGGCTGCATATGTAACAACTGAACAATACCACATCCTAATCAGCGCTCTGCTGCAAAACTATTAAAGGAATTGCAGCAACATCATTGTGGACTTGAAGACAGAAGCTAATTTCATTTTGATACAATCGGAAAAGTAAATGCAAAGAAAAAATAAACCTCTGTATGTGTTGTAATTCATAAAACAAACATGAAACTTTGTGTGTCGCTTCAGTGCTGCTCTATCAATTCAGTAAGAGTTAAAAATATGGGCAAAGCAAAAAATAGACCAAAGGAGCCCTTCTTTCACTTTCTGTCACTTCTCCTTTCCATCACTTCATCTTGTTAAACGTGTGAATGCCCACTATCAGAATATCATCAGGATTTGAAAGTTGATCAAGCTTTTTGGTAAACAAGTTTTACTTTAGTGTTTTACAGAGAAATTGCAAACACTATTCTTCAGCCTTCTGTAAGAGCTTCTCTCAAGTTTCATCTTTTACTTTGGCTAATACTATAGTTCTTTCTTTTATTCAAAAGACTATCCCCTACTGATAAACCTTGTAAACTTTGAAGGTGAAAAACAGGTTTTCTTGATGATTTGCACTTCTAAAGGTTCTCCTAAATTCCTCACTATGAAAACTGGGTTAAATACAGTGTATTACATTTATAATATTTTGAATTATAATATTTCAAACTACTGATACTGCTGCTAAAAGAGTTGGTTAGAAAGATTTTTATTATGAGACTGAACATCTTCCTTCCCTGAGTTAGAGTCCTCCATTGACATAGAGAAAGGAGGCTTTCCTTTTTTTCCCCCTACCTTGACATTAAGGAATGAGATATAAAGTTCTTCCTCTGTTTGTTCTGAGGAGAATAAAACATTACTTTTACTTTTGTGCCAGAAGTTCAACAAAGTGGCTTTCTAGATAAACTGTTTTGCCCCAAAGCTCTTTATTATGTCAAATCCAAAGGTTAGACAGGTCATAACTTCATTCATACGCTAGGGCAACTTCATATTTCCACAGAACTGAGAGTTTGACTATGAACAGTAAGAAATGAAGTTTGTCAAAAAAATTAAGGTGCACTGTTGGAATTGTGCAAAAGCTTGCAAAACTGACCATGTTACCGGTGGTTACAACCAGCTTAAGTTGTGTACTTATCTTAAATAGTTTCCACAAAAGAAGGATGTTAGTAGCCATTTACTGCCACATGGCACCTATTTCAGAAGGCACTTCTGTTAATGACTGAGAGGAGGTAGAATACTTCCTGTTTAGACTTCAGGCTGTGTGAAAGACAAGCCCTACTGTTTCTATAATGCAGGTATTTTAGAGAGCCCAGCCTTTGCAGGGGGAAAAACTTGTATGTTTCAGGACTTCTCACTTGGTAACAATTACAAAGAGTTTCTCACTCCTTCCTCCTTGTCGAAGCACAAAAGACAATAATTAGTCCTATCCACACTCAAATAGCCAAAAGCAGCAGAATGAGCTTTGTATCCTATTTCCCTCTGAGTCAGAAGAAAGGTTATGTTGACATTTAGTCTCAATATATAAAAGCTACACTAGAGGTATTAATGAAGATGCAAGAATCCTAGTACTGCTCCAAAAATGTAGCATCTGTAAAAACAAACAAAACCGAATTCCTGAGAATCTTGCTATGCCCCAGCATCAGGAGGGTGCAAGTGTTATGAATTGAAGCCAGAGGGTAATTCTAGTCAGTCAGACTTCTGATGTAACATTGACCACGACTTCAGCATCAGATATATTCGTGGAAACATCAGACATGCTGTTTCTTAGAACAGGAGCAGCATTCTACCAACTCCTTTAAATTCATGCACTATGCCATTTAAAATATTTACTTAAACATGCATTTCCAAGAAAGGAACAGTGCTCTTCCTATAGCACAGACCCTCTGAAGTCTTATATTTAAAGGAAACACAATTTAAAAAATTTATTGCAAACTTCTAAACAAAACAAACCAAAATACAAAAATGTAATATGGAAGAACTAGATGAAACAAGCTGCTCATATTAATAAGGCCCAAGGCAGATTCAGATTGAAACATTTTCTTTGACCATAAGACTGTGTTTCCATCATTTAAAGTAGTGTTGGCACACATCACCTTTTGACACAACCATTCTGAATCTTTATTGTTGTAAAATGAAGTGACCATAGAGAGAGGGGGGAAAAAAGGAGGGGAATAGCTCTACTAATTGTGCATTCATCTTTAAATTTTTGCTGAATGAGAACATTAAATGTCAAAAAAGAAGATAAAAGGGAAGGTGGAAACCAAGATTTTTCTTTCATGTCATCTAATTTTTCTAACAATTCTAGAAAATACATGCTCAAAGTTCATTTTTAGAAAAGACATACATTTAAGTCTTGAAAAATTACCGTACCTGTGATTAAATCTAGATTATAAATTAACATATTTACCTCATTATATAAGAAAGATTGCCTCAGTATCAAGAATTGCTCGTTCTTGACTGATGCAGTATCATTATTGTATGGAAACAACGCATCAAAAATAGATTTGGGGAATGGGTTGGAGTTCAGTTGCAAACAGTTGGTCACCTTAATGATGGGTTTCCAGTTCAAGAATTGTCCATTCCCCTTGAGGGGATGAACAGTCTTCAGATGAAAAGCTTGCCACTGTAATGCTTGCTGAAGAATCGTCCAGTGGAGACATGAGCTCAGTCCACCTACTGAATGTGTCAACTTGTGATGTACCCTGAGGATTTGAACCATCTCGTGCCAGAAACAGTGTCTGATTGATAAGACATTGTGCTAAGTTAAGGTCTTCAGGAACAGAGTTTTTGAAATCTATATTTGAGTCCTGCTCAGATAACAATTGCCTGAGAAGAGTCCAGTCCTGTTCTGCAAACTGCTGATCTTCAAAATCCACATCTAGAACTGCTGTTTCTGAATCCATCCTCTGCTCAATTGCTTCTCCAACATCCATCTCATATATTGGAGAAAGGGTTTTTGGAGGCCGATGTTCATACATGCAGGTTTGTGCCATTGTGTCATAATCATCTATGTCTCCTGAAATAATTCACAATACTGTACAATGTAAAAATTGTAGATGATCCTCCCCTCAGGGCTGTGTAGAGCAAAATTTAATTCATTCAGGAAGGACAATCCAATCAGGTTAAAAAAAGGGGGGATGGAGGGTTAGACAAAATTGACAAAATTTGAGGCATTTATTTCCTATATAAAAAACAAAGTATGATTTATAAATTAAGTTAAAGTAGCAATCACCACTGGTAATTAACAATAACCTCCATAATTAAATTTCTGATACAGAAAATGACAATGTAAATATACACTTAATGCACATGAAATTTCTCATTTACTACATAAATTAAATTTAGACCAGGAGGTGCATAGAGGGAATTAATAGAGAATGATTACTGAATGGTGACTTAAGCTATGTCAGCTTAGGAGAGAATTAAAACCAAAATTGTTTATCCACAGGCTTATTTCTACACTGCACATGCAAGGGCAGCTGCAGGCAAGGGCAAGCAAGCTTAAAAAAAAATAGTACAACTTGTAATGTCTTCTTGTTCTGTGGTCTGGCTGAACACAGATCATCATCAGTGTTTCATTGCTCTTGAATATACAATAGTTGTAATCAACACTATTGTATATTTTTGATGGGATAAACAGACTGAATTATTGATATAAAGAAGACAAAACACAAAACTAGACAAGTATTCATCTAGCTACATGAAACAAGTTAGAACTTTTTTGTATATAAGCATCAGTTCTAAGTATAATCTCTCTTTTAGGAAATAAGCTTTTATTGGTAAAATTTAGAATTTTAGACATCTCACAAGCTCTAAAGCAGAGTTCAAACCTGCTCCCACTGGTGTATATGGCAAATATTCAGTTATATTCAGTGGGAGAAGGATCCAAATTGGTATATAATATATAAATAAATAAATTACAACAATAATGCATATAGCTGTTCAGGTAAACAGTTCAGTGCGCTTTAGTTAAGGTTATTACTTTAGTTATTGCACATCCCATTCAGACATACTATATGTTGTCAAGCAGACAAAACAAATACTAAAATTCCATCAAAAGCTGATGCTGTCAATGTTAGATTGGATCAAAAATAACTGAAGTACAGACAACTGTATCCAATCTTTCTTTTAGCATTACATAAAATCTCTTTTCTTGTAGTCAAGTTTCTCATTGAACAGCAGGGTATTGACGGATATTTCAAACAGACAAGCATTCTCTAACCCAAGTGAAATACTTAAAAATATTTAAATTTAATATAGTTTCAGCCAAAATTACTTCAGTTCAGGATTCAATCCCAGACAAATTGCCAAAGCTTTGCCTATTAATTTGTTTTTGAATGACTGAATGTTTCTATTTCTGTACATTACCTGGAAGTAAATCAGTATTAGCGCATTCAGTAGTTGGTGGTTGACTGTCTCTCACTTGACCTTCCTGAGTCAGTATCTGATTCTTACTGGCTTCTACAGGTTTTACAGAGCTGTTCTTTTGCGCATCAGAATTAGCTTCTCTCTGCTGAAGATCCAGATGACATGGTCTTTCTTGAGATTTTGCATCATTGTCTAAGTACTTATTGCACTGCTGAAATTCAATAGCAACCTCATTCTTCATATTTACTTCCTGTTTTTCTCCTGGATATGGACTAGCTGCTGAATAGATTTTTTCTGGGCAATTTTGTTCAGCCATTGAAGCACCCTCGTCCTCCTTCCCTGGGATTTCAGTACCGTGAAGATGTAGGAGAGAACTTCCACTTTTATCTGACTTATTGTCTCTATCCTTACGCTGTTTGCCATCCAGGAATCCTTCTTCAGTTTCCACTGAGTGTCTTGAATAAAAGGTCTTTCCGTGCTGCTCTTGAGAAACACTGTCAAATACTTCTGGAGTAAGAGAATCTACTGAGTGCTGACGTGAAGTATGAGTTTCCACTTTATCATCAGATCCCAATTCTTCACATTCATCTACTGAAAGTAAAACAGATCGTTTGAAATTTTTAGTTTTAGAAAACTCCTGACTTACAGTATCATTTTCTGTTGCATCTTCAAAAGCTAAATTATCAATTCCTTGGAACTGTTGAGTGGGCACATTTGATGGAGGGAAGTTTTGTGCAACATTCTCTGCTTCAGATCTGTCATCTTCTGTTTCATCGGCAGAAGAAGAAACTTGGTCTGCTTCCTGAGTAAACTGTGCATTACCAAAAGTAGAACTTTTGCTTTCTCTAGTATTGGTCCGTGAACTCTCCTGATGGGACCAAATTTCAGGTCTTTTTCTTGGTATTTCATCATCACTCGTTGAATTAACACGGAAGAGATCAGAACCCTCTTTTTTCATTTTCACTTCTATTCTTAGGCTGCTATCATAAATTTTTAATTCCTCAGGTGTACTTGTGTCGCTGCTGCTTCTTCCAAGAAAATCATGACATAACATAGTGCTACATTTAGAAATCCCTCTTTCATTGGATCCCTCATCATCCTGAGAGCCTCCAGCATCATAATCTTCTGATCTTGGTTTTATATCATCAGAGGATGTGGTTGCACTGCCAGTATCTGATTCCGGGCTCTCTTTTGGATCTATGGCACCAGTATTCCAGTGGTCAACGAAGGGAGTTTCTGCATTTTCCTGGTTTTCTGGCATTTCTGTAGGGTCTATAAGCTCTGTGTAACTAGGTGAATATTTTTCTGTTATTTGTTCTGTGGAACATTCTGAAACATCATCTAAATCTGCTGTAACTGATTTATATTCAGTCAAGGCTGATGTATCACACAGTTCATCAGCTGTAAGAAATCCCTCCATATGGATCTGAGGAGATGATGTCTCATCTTCTTTATTGGTTATTCTGGAAAAGCTTGACAAAGCATTTTCATCATAGTTAAGACCTGTTTCAGAGTTTAATTTATCACTTCGCTCACTACAGACTTTTGTTGTTTTTGAATCTTTCACCAGTTCTCCTGGAACACTAGCCTTTTGATTGGTTTCCTTGGAAAAGTCTGAATATCCATCACTGGCAGACTGTGCATGACAGTGAAATTCAGCTGTATTATCAATCTTTGTATCTTCAATCTTTTTAATTCCAGACTGATCTTTACAGATTTGTCTTGTTTCCCTGTCATTTTGCACTGAAACATGAAGTTCAGAAATAGTTTCTTCTGTAATCAGAGGAGAAGAAGACTCAGATTGTATTCTGTATTGCACATTTTCAGTAGAATCTGATAATTTTTGTTTATTGGGTTGACAGGACTCCAGCAGTTTATCATCACTGCTGCTTTGCACCGTAGGTTTAAAAGATTCATTATTGTCATGAAGCTGACCTGCCACAGCATCAGCCGTGTTTTTCTCAAGTTTCTGTCCTGAATCTCTGTGCTCAGAGGTGTGCACATTCTTCTGGACAACAGGAGACTCATTCCTTGAATGTTTTTGGGCAGAGGACTGAGATTTTAATACAGCTGATTTCTGTTTCGGGTCTTTACTATTTGTAATCTCAGCATGCTTTGATGGAGCCAAGGTTTTAGGTGTTATTTTTGCAGTGGCTTTTGTTACAGGTGTTTGTGACTGCTTAACACTCTTCTTCTTGGCTGAAGGATGTTTTTCTGGTAGTGTTGTCTGAACCAGATGTTGTAACACATTTTTTTCTTCATTATGTTTTGGAGACATTCCTGATTTCAGTGAATTTGTTGATTCCCCCTGAGGTCCTAACAAACAGTAAAAAAGACTATAAAGATTGTATATGCCAGTCACAATACACTGACCAATTTTACGTTAGCGTTTATGTTGAGAAACAAGTTACTCAGCTTTTCATGTAACTAAGGGATTTAGGGCTTAATAAAGAATGAAGAATTGAGATCTTAAACAAACAGTAGACAAAAATACCATCTTGCATTTACATGCTGTCTTTAAAGCAATTCATAGAATATACATACAGGAATTACTTCAGCCTGTAACTGAGGTAGTCATCACTGGAGTAGAAAGCAGCAGCTCTCTAATAATGCATAGAAACACTATACAGCAGTTTAGCACAGGAAGTGATGAGCACTGTATTCAATTTATATTGTAAAGGAAATGAAAGGAGGCAGAAAATAATTACATTAGTCATAATGTGATTAGAATACCAGAATTAATGTCCCTGCTCAGTCAGAAAACACTGAAAGATCTTTAATGACCACAAATTGACAGAACCTGTGTTTTCTATATCATAATGCATTAAAGATAATATAACTTGAATACTGGAGCTCCATCCTTAACACTTTGTTTCTTTATAAAGCAGTGTTCCCTCTCTGTGGTCTATGATGTCATTTCCTACTCTTGCTATCAGCAGCTTGTGGGTCAGTGTCAGCAGTGCTACTGCTGTGGGGGAACACCAAAATAGGGAGCCAGGAAGGAGTCTGCAGTCCATATCTCTGATGCTTATTATAAACTCTCAACCTACAGCATTTCTGTTGGACTCAGTCATGGTTCCAAATGCAGAAGTGCAGGGGATCAGCAAATAGAAGACTCTGCAATGCAGATTAAACAAGCAAGAGAAAACACCAATTGGCAGTGAAGACTGTCTTCTAAACATTTTGAAGCTGACACATTAATTTGCATTCTACAGTTCAGGACTGTCACCAAAATTGAAATATGGAAAAATCCCAGAATTCTTCAGAAGATTTTTCCAAATACTTGTGCTAAAAAACAAACAGACAAAACCCAAAGCTTTACTTAACAGTGCCAGATCATTTAATTGCTGTATGAAACTTTACCTTGGCTCTTGGGAGAATTGGTAGGTGTGTTTTGAGCCTTTTGTTGTGCTGCAGAACTGGTACTGACATTCCCTTTTTTCTTTAGAACTGTTTGTACATTTTGCTCATTGCATCCTTTTCCTGTTGATTTTTTTGTCAGACTGCAAGGAAATTATTACATCCATTATTTCCAAGCTTAGATCTAGTAATGTTTAATTATATTTAAACAAGCAATATATGTGTTTTAATGTGCACACACATATAAACATCGAAAATGCGACCTAAAAAGTAAACTTTTTGAGAATAAAACTTATTTGTGCATCTATATTTTTAATGTATGTACAAAGATATACAAAATGACCCATTTCACAATTTCATGGTGTTTCAGCTGTCTCCCTATCCAGTTTAACCTATTCCAGAAACAATAAGTTTACAGCACCTTGTGTAGTCATTAACTGTTCCAGTATGCAGAATTCTGAATGACCCATAACAATTTTAAAATTATTAGCATGAAACAGCCCAACACAAAAGCCAAACCAATTTTATCTTTACAGAATTTTTCCAACAGCTAATTCAAATTGTTTTGCAAATAACATCCTACAGACAACCATTCTCAGCTTAAAAAGAACATGTTGATTGATCTAACAGCAAGTTTAATAGTTCACCTGAAACGTTTCTCCCCAAGCTCATACACACATATATAAAGCAGCATATTGATCTGTAACATACCTGCTTGTTGTGACATTAGCCTCAAGCTCAGTCTTTTTTTTTTTGGTGGTGACTCCATTTGATATCTTCACAGATGCCTTTGTTTTCACTATTGTAAAGTAAATTCAAAGTTAATTACAGGGGGAAATGCGCTGGATGTACGTACTGAAAAAATCTAATACATGAAGGTCAGTTATTGAAAATAGCATAGATGCTAAACTTGTAAAGTGTTTACCATTTCATATGGCTATCAATTGCCCATAAAGTCAGTTAATATTAATTTACAGCGAAAGAAAGTAACTCCCATCAATCTATAGTAGATTTTCTTAAAGCTTCCCAGACTGGTTTTCAGCATATGACCAGCCTGAGGCAAATTAGAACAAGACTTAAAAAAAAAAATCATAAAAAATTACCAGTCTGTTTTTTCCCTTCCTCTACCAATTTATCCTCTTTGGGTTCCTCTGTCTGTTCATTGACAGTCTTGCTATCCGCATTTGAGTTTGCTGACTTGCTGGAAGTTGCTGCTACAGTCACTAAGGAGGGAGATTCCTTCCCTGGGGTTTTTTTCAATGGTTTTGTTTTGATCTGCACACTTGAGGTTACTGTCAGCACTTTAGGTCTGGCACCTGCAATTTTTCCTTCATGATTCTTTAGTCCTTTGCCACTTCCAGAATTTTTTTGTCCAGTTGCAGGTGATGTCTTTTCTCCATCTTGCTTGCTAAGCATGCTTTCAGCCTTCACATTTCCATTGTTTTCTATTTTTGTCTTTATAACAGCTCTAGCCTTTGGCGAGGCAGCTTTTTCCCCAGGTTTTGAATCCTTAGTAATCTTGGAAACTAATTTTTTGCCATCTTTTCCCTTTACATCCTCATGCTTTGAAGCCTTATTATTAACAGTGTTTCTATTGGTGCTGGATGTATGTCCAGATGCTCCTAATCCATCAGATTTCATTTTATCCTGATTGGTGGAAGAATCTCCCCAGCAATCTTTCTTGCCGTATTCTGTCCAGGAACTATTCCTTATACCAACAGATTGAGTAGTAGTTTTATTTAGCTAGGATTAAAAAAAAAAAAAAAAAAGGCATCAGAAAAAAACCCCAACCAAAACAGACAACATGTGTAAAACCAAACTGTCCATACTCTTACACTTCTGAAACACATCTACTTTTAAATTAGTACATAAATCTAAAGCAACAACATTCAACAATTCAACATAGAAATAAATTTAAAAAAAAAAAAAAATTTTAGCTTAGTTTGCTGGCTTTCAAGAATATAAAAGTAGCACAAATCACTCATGGGAAGTACTGCTCTATATAAAGAGGAGAGAAAGATCTAAGTAGAGTTTTGCTTTTACTTTGGACAAATTATTTTGTAATGGATATATTATTAGAGGCTGCTGAAGTAAGAAAACTTTTGGGGTTATATGTGCATACTTTCCAAAGAGGAACAAAGCTATGAATTACTACAAACATAAACCCCAAAATTATTGTATAATACAAGTGATGTTTTTAACCATTACCTAGAGTGTATGCACAGAGAAGGGACAATGTTTATTCTCTCAGGTAAAGAGATGCACTGAAATATGGAGAATTAAGTGTAGGAAATGGAATCTTTGTAATACCAGTGCCATTGCAATGTATCCAAGACTGCCAAATCATGTGAAACCCATACTGTTTTTCTACCAAATGATAATGTAGTTTTGATTGTGAGTCTCAACAGAAGAGTTGTTAAGGGCACTAAAAAATATTTTTCCGGGCAGGGAGTGTAAGAGACTTGGTGTTGTGGTGGCTTCTAGTAAAAATAGCAGAGATTCATTAGCTCAGTAGCAAACCATTTGCTCTGGGAAACAGATGAGTTTCATTATGTAGCAAGAGGGGAATATGAGATTCTGAACGCAAATTCCTCTCTTTTATTTGAGCTTATCTGTTTGAAAATGTAGCAGAGCACAGTCTGAGTCCTAAGACGTTTGCAGCAATGAACATTACTGATTCTGCAGAAACAACAGTTCACAAGAAAATATAGATTTTCCAAAAACAAGTTCCATTAAGCAATATGGAAAATTAGTATTCATTTAAAACAAATAATGAAAATAGTTTTGTTTGCAATTATCCAAGTGTTTTTAATGTTTGGATATAAATGTTTACCTGAGAACTAGTGAATACAGGTTTTTTGGCAAGTCTTCGGTCATCACCCTTGTCAAATGCAGCTGTAAAAGGAAGAAGCATTTTCTTTACTATTTAGCAGGAAAGAAGGCAGACAGAAAACAATCCAGCCTACTCAGTCAACTTCATCTGAAATGAGTTCTTTGGGTCCTGTAATTATTCTAGGAAGGCTAATTTTGGTGACATGGCAAATGTTAAGTAGAAATACATGGTTTTATGTTAGGAACAAAAATGTGAGATCTGTAATGAGGTCACATGGCCATAAGCAAGTTGTTTAACTCTTCTGTTTCCCCATGTCCATAGTAGGACTTTTGTTTATCCAAGCCTAATTTATTTAAAGCTGGCAGTGCACTGAGACCTTTGCAAGTGTACAGAATTTACAAAAAAGATGCTTCAAATTTAGAGTAGTAATGACTTTTCAGTGATGTGTTGTTATTTACAGAATATTTATTTATACTATGTTAAGAAGAGATTAATTACATTAAATTATATTAGTTTTGAAAAGTGGTAAAGCCAAAATACCTAAATGTACACAGTAAGATCATAGTGCCTCTTTAGACAGCATGCAGCATAATGGCATGAGAGTTATCCCTGTGATTGTCATGTGGAATTTTCAGGCAGTAAATGCCTTTTTTTTTATCTGATGTACTCTGGGAGGAAAGCAGTTTTCAATAAAGCCTTTGAATCAATTGCACTTGTAGAATACAAAAAGGATATTTATAGACACTGTACAGAGCCAGAATCGATAGGTTTCATTTATGCTTGTATTCATATTTCAGCTGAAAAAAAGGTTTTGCAAAAAATGGATATAAAAATTTAAGCATTCATTATGTTCTGACATCCTACATGGATACATTTTTTGTATGTATAACACAAGTAAAAATTCTACTGAATTCTTAGTGAAGATACTAAAAATAATTTTTATATAGGTCTGTAAAAACACACAAAAGGTATGCTGAAAATGGCACCCCAGGGATCTAATCCTTTTTCTAGCAATGACTCTGCACATTAATACATACCAATATATTAAGACAAAATCCATATAAACTTGTGCCTAAGAAAACACAAGACATATTGTAAATGAAAAAAAACACATTATCATCTGCCTTCTTTTGGCATTTTTTCTCCTCTGTTATAGCCTTCTAATTCTATATAGGCTAAATTTCTAGAAGATAAACCACCACCAGAAATCTTTAAAATGAAAGTTGATTTAAGTTATCCTAGACATATTTGACCTAAAGATTAGTATTTCTCTACCAGTATTGTGTGATCATTTTGTCTGTAATTAAAACCAGATAATTTATGCAAACATTTCAGCCTGTTCACATATAAAATGTACGCTACCTCTGAGTTATAATTTAATCTAAAAGAAAACAAACAATTTCTGGCAAGATGGAGTTTGAACAACTAAGACACACCTTGATTTTCAACATTTTTATTGTATTGAAAATACTAGTGCAAAGCAGCCTAGACATTATTCACAATAGGGACATGATCATCTTAAAAGTAAAACACCCCAAATCATAAACAACCCACCCTTGTTTCTAAAGCCAGCTCCTCAGCTTCTGAAGGATTTCATAATCCAGAAAGAAATAATAAACCTGTTTTACACAGTAGCAGTGAGATATTATTTGACTACATCCCTAAATCATGCTTAGAAAGACTGTTACTGCATCTTTCTCTCAGCATGTAATTGTACAATAAAATTTTAATCTACTTTTCGGCATAAACAATTTTATAACTATCATGTCCTAGCTACTAATGTCTTTAACAAAAAGGACATCAAAATGTTTATTTCACCTTTGAATCAAAAGTGATTTGATTTCAGAGAAGTATTCAACACATTTCTTTTATAACACTGTACTATCAAAGCTAATATTCAACCATAACCTGAACTCCACCATCAGTTCTGCACCCTCAGAAATACCCGTGTACTTCAAAACAAAGAACAAAAACTCCTTTTTGTTGGAAGTGCTGTCTGTTAAAATGTTGAGAGCACACCATGCAGCTCCTTAGGGGCTCTCTGCAGCAGCACACACAGGATCACAATGCCAACCAACCGAGAAGTCCAGCTATCTGCATTTGCTCAGAGCACGAGATAAGCATTATGCAAGAGACAAGCAATATTTATACATCATGGGGAAAACGATAAAGGACACAAACTGAATTCACAGAACACGTAATCTGCTTTGTGCAAATTTAATTCATCCACAGAGCTTATCTCCTTAAAAATGAGGCAGATAAGGTTTTTAATCCTACTGCAGCATTTTCAGTAATTCAGAGTAGCTGTAAATAAGAATAGAATCCATCTACATGGGTTTGGTTTCTATCATATATCCTCCTAAAATGAAAAGGAGGGAAGACTTTTCACAGAAAATGACTGATTCCCATATTTGAAACTAACTAAGCATGCCATCATGCTTCTATTCTAAAACACCACTTCAAAACACAGAGCAGCAGAGATTTTGCTTTAGTTTGTATCGGGCTCCACAATTCCATCTGCATTTTATCTACTAAACAGATTGCTAAAAAATTCTAATGCCGTTTGATGCCAAACATACCTGCTTGTATTTTCTGTTGATGGTCTGGCCTCATCAGCTTCCAGCCTTCTGTGTGACGAACAGCATAAAAAGACTGAACCAGGAAGACCCAGAGCTTATCACGCAGCGCCTGGATCTTGCACGTAAAACCCTGTGTTCAAGTAACAAATCAGCAGCTGGCGAGGGGCATATTGTCATAGCAACCAGTCATTATTCCTTTCAGAATCTACTTACTCTCTAAGCTAGATCAATGATGTCATCACATATATTTTATAATGGTCTGGTAGATGGAGATGCTGTTTTTGAAGGATTATTGCTCACCACAGTAATTTTTTCAGTACTTTAAAACCTACAAACTACAGCACTAGTAAACACTACATTGCTCTTTTTTTCTTTTTGTTTTTCTTCTTTTTTTTTTAAATGAACACCATAATAGCTCTTCACTGTCAGTTGTGTCACAACAAGGTCAAATACTCTAGGGAAAAAGAATGTATTTGATTAAATTTTCATTGCTTTGACCAAGGAGATCTACAATAGCACCAGACTGCATTAATTAATTTTTCATTTATTTTTCATTCTTTGTCATACTATTTATGAATTATTCCCAGAATTAGTTATCCACAGCTTACATATCATTATTTAGATTGTGTGGATATACACGGTATGTTACACACATGGAGACTGACATCTCCACCCAATCCAAAAAACACACACTGGATTAAGAGGCAGTCCTTGCTTTAGAGGACAGTCTTGAACAAAAGCAAATGTAGCTGTGACTTTCACAAAAAGGAGGGGAAACACATAGGGAGAAAAAGAATAAGCTCTCCCCCCCCATAAGTTTTAGATAATGCAACATTTTGATCGGCTTTTTCTCATCACAAATTTAAAGTGATAGTAAAGATCAATAGGGCAGTGTTGCCCATAGGACTTATATTTTCAGCAATACACAGGAACTTTTTTATTGCCATGGATGGGGTTTCTCTTGAAAGTAAAAATATGACAACATTTTCTGTACTTCCAACAGGACCTTGGATTTATGCAGATGCTTTTCTGGGTGACCCCAGTTGCAGGACTGAGTCACCTGAGCTCACACCACATCATCTGATTTGAACCATTATATGAAAAAATATCACAACAGTTTTTTTACAAACTGCACATTGAAAAACCTACCATCTCCTTCACATTTGCAGAGTCCAACAATGTATCCACAGCTACCAGAAGAAAGCAGCTGTTTTCATTATTAATGCTTTTTTCAATTGCATTAAAAATTAGTTCTAGAAGGTCAGGTTTGCTGCTCATTGCCTGTGCCTGAGGAAACAACAAAAGGCAGCCGTTTAAAACAAAAGAGTGTACTTTGTATGCAAGAGCATTACTGAGCAGAGAAGATCTGCTCTCAAGCTGTGCAGGAGGTATTCCAAAGCTGAGCATCTTCCTTTGTATCTATTCCATAACCCGCCTCCTCTCCAGGCCTCTACAAATCATCCTGAGGCCTATTGCTCACAGAAAGTTTAGGAACAAGCACACGGTGATGAATTTACAGCCCCATGCAACTCTGGATTCAAAGACAAAATGTTTTAACATCTCCCTATTTATTTTTTTATTCCTCTATACACATTAAAAAACATCTTTCACAGGAGAAATGAACTGGCTAGATGACTACCTATGCTCTCACCAGAACCTGCAGTATTGCCACATTCCTGCAACTAACAACACAAATCAGTCGAAGTTTGAATATACTGGTCAAGCTCATACTCTCTCTTGTAAGCACATGCTGTTTTTCTAGGGGCCTGAAAGCTTTTTCAAAGCTGGTATTTATACTTCTTTCCAACACAGAAACTGTCCCACTAAATCAACTGTAACATTTGCTTAACTGAGGTGCATAACCTGAACGCAGTGTCAGTCCTGCATATCAAAATATTTATGTGCTTTAAAACAACACTGAAAAAACCTACCTCCTGCCCCCCCCCAAAAAACTTAGCACTGCCTAAGGTTTTTTTTTAAATTTTCCACAGAATTATACTGCGAAGTAAAAGTTGAAGCCATTTTGATAATTAGCAGTCTGAGCTTCCCAAAATGTAATACAATTCAATTTATTTGGAAGCATACAATAACTTGAGGGCACTTTTACCTGCAACAAAACAGAGAAGCCTTCGCTTTGTACTACGTGTAGGAAGTTTGCGACAATAAATGTCACACATTCTTCATGTAGCCTGGATGCCAAGGCCACAGCTGCCTCTGTCCACTTCACTTGGGGGAGGCTGTTGATCAGCCGGTCACTCTCCATCAAAAGGAAAGCAGCATTCTTGTGGTTCTTCAAATAAAAACAGAAATTAACCTGTTGCCAAGTAATTGCTTAAAGAATTGCTGATCGTAAAACAGCTTCTCTTCAGTCACTGAACTTTTGCACGAGGATCCAATCATGCAGTAATTTCTCTTCTTTAAATAAATTTTATTATATATATTTTTATTATACCTGCCTTTGAAACTAAAGCAGAAAAAGAAAAATCCACTGGTTCTGTTTTGCCTGAAGTTAGGTAGTAAAGTTTTCAGTAGGCTTTATTGTATTTTTTCAACTGTATCATTACATACTGCAGTCCTGAAGAAAATAAGGCAAAGATTAAGTGGAGAAACTATTCTGAACAGAGAAAAACATTTTAGGTCGCTGAGAGATGTAATACATTTTGAAATAAAATAGCTAAGTCAGTGTTTTAGGTAAGCGTGGATGGTCCAGCTTTTGGGATACACAAAAAACATTTTCACAGTTATGAATCCTTTTGATTTCCAGATGGAGTTTTAACTGAACTTACCCTCTTTGTTGTCTATAGTTTCTCTAAGAAAAGTAAATGTTACGTTTCTAAGTACATTTAAAACAAGTGAAGAGTTTTGCTAATATTTATTACCGTGTGCTTTTGGTTCTTTCATGCATTGCATCAGCACAGTACCTGAGGGCAACTTCTACTGCCTAACACGTCACTTGAAAAAAACTTGCAATTTATGATTATCCACATTAGAATGGACTGAAAGCTCTATTCAACATGACCTAGCAGGACATTGATAAATTATGCAGTAAGATCAGTAACACTAGAAAAAAACAGCAATTCAGATAAATATTTGACACAAAATCCCCTACTGTAAGTTTGGATCACAATCATGTTTGTCCCATGCAACTTCAAAAGCAGGGAGGACCTTCTCTGTGCAGATTATAGTTAAAATAAAAAATCTGACCATCCATTGTTCAATTAATAATTTTTGCTTTACTCATCTCTGGGCAAAACCAAGTTGCTTCTATGCATCTCAGGTAAATTAAAGATTATATACATGCTTATGGTTTGATTTTGCTCCCACTGGACTCAATTACAAGCTTTTTGAATTGTCTAGAATTCAACCCCTGCTCACAAGGCAATAAGCATTTGCGCCCATTAGACACTTCCAGTGAAACATAAAATGCCTTCATTGACTTCTAATTAAATCAGTACTTTGTAGGAGTGGCTCTAACTGAATTTTACTTCTCTTGTTATATTTTTTTCCTAACCATTCTAAAGTGGAGTCCACTTTACTTATCTAAAAAACCAGTAATTTTCTTGCATGGAGTTGAGAAATCAGGGTTAGGTACCTGAAGAGTGCTTTAAACTGTACCCCCATTTTAATGTTTCTGTGTTTATCCATTGTGGCTTCCCAGGGATTTTCTGATCAGCAATCTCCTTTTCTTTGTACCTTTTCTCCTCTAAAGGGCTGCCCCTCATTAACTAGGCTTTACAGTTCCAATATTGGTAAATGGAAGGATCAGCAGAGTTATACTCATTAACTGGGGGTAACCGTTAAAAAGTTTTACAGCAGAGAATTCCAGCAGCAGAGAAAAAGAGGATTGTAACAGTAGCCCCTGCAAAATTAATGTCAGACCTTTTCTTCTTCCTCCCTCAAGCAGCCTTAAGCATTTTTGCAGATTGTGAAAAACTCCCCTGGGAATTCCACAGGTTTTTGGAATGTGTGTCTTAAGCTCTCGGAGTCGAATGAACACTCAGCAGAACTGGTCTCTGGGCAGAAGAGGCTTATGCTTTATTGTATAATTTTGCAATTTTAAAAGCTTTCAAAACCTCAGTCCATAAAACACCAGTGAATCTTGCAACACAACTTTTAAACCAATCATACGGGATCCAAATCACACTAGTCCAGACTGGAAAAACCTTCCAGAGAAGCTGGGCATACACCCGGAGCACTACCAAGTACCACAGTGCTATGAATGTTCTGCAAGTGCTGGCAGCTTAAAGGTAGCACATGTATTTCAACCCAAATTGTAACCACTGCATCTTTATATACTGGAATAGGCACAGAGGGGAAGGAAGGCCCGAACATTTCTCTTTAAACTGTTGCCATAATGTTGCACAAGGGCCCGGAGAAGAGCCTGGAGCTGTGTCTACATTCACTCTTGGCTACAGGACACACCCGAGGTAGTTTAGAGATGGGCAGTGGTGTAACTATGAACACCTGTAGATCTATACCTGAAAACATTAGTTAAAACTTCTCAAATATTTATGCAACATATGACACACAAAGCTATGTGTATATTCTATGAACAAATCAGTATACTGATCTGATATAATGGCAGAACACCTAGTGTCTTAAGAGATACTAGGTGTACTACTGGGATATTATAGCTACTATCTTTATTGTCAGAACTATGCATTCTGGCAGAAGGACTGTTCAGGCTTTATAGCTGTGGATACTCTTAAGCTTCTCTTGGCACAGCCACATAGCTCTGAAGTCTCTTCGGTTTTCAGGCTTTCACCTGAATATGCAGTAGCAGCCACTAGGGACCTTACAGATAGATCATCTAGTCCCAATCACCCTGCCAAGGGCAGTGACCAAGTTTCTCAGAGCCCCCCCCAGCCTGGCCTTGAACACTTCCATAATGTTGCATTAGGATGTCACAGCTGTGGTTCAAAAACTTATTTTCTGTTATTACGCTGGACGTGGATATGACGATCACTGGGCTGTGTGCCATGCAGCATAACAAGGACATTTCACATCAAAATCGGGTTTCAAATTGTTATTTTAATGGAAACTTTTACATAGTGTAAATGTACTACAGATTTAAAATACTACATTTGTTATCTCTTAAATTACATTGTACAGCTAAATAAGGAAAAAATGTACATAGCTCTATTTTTATACAAAGCACACTACTTACCAAAGAGTTAATCAACATAACAAGACAGTTGTTCTGAAGTTCAGTAGGTAAATTGGCAAAGCTTCTCTCTGACAAACATTTTGCAAAATGTTTTCCTACCCATCTGTTGAAAAGAGAGCCACTCTTAGGTAAGGAAGATGAAAAATGTTTTATCTTCACTTGTTAGCATAAGTGATACCTCTTAACTATTATGAAGAAAAAAAATATTTCAAATGTGAAGATCTTATATGCCAAAATAAGTCCTATCTCCCAAAATAAGATAATTTAAACAGAAAGCAGAGAATCAAAAACAAACAATATTTTATTTTATTTTACTTACTTCATGCAAGCAGCATACAGGTTTTCCACTCCCAATGAATGAGCAATAGCCATGCATTCTAGTACAGGTTGCTGTTTTCCAGGAACAGGCTAGAATTGTTAGAAAATTACCACAATTATTGTACATTCTGATTTACAGAAACCATACAGAAGTACAAAATCTTCAGTTCAAACAGAAGTACTGTTAGCTACCATGGTATTTAGGTTTGTTTGCCTTTATGCAGAATATGGAAGTCATCTGCTTCCACGTGTCAGTAAAGCTGGATTCAGCCTCATGAGCCTAATGCATGAAAATGCTCAACTCTAAGGAGGTATTTGTTTTTAAACTAATTTTAATTGAACAGAAATATTTTCTAAATATATGCCCATGAAATATGATATGCAGATATACAGCATTTCCTTATCTCCACCGAGAACAACTACATTTACAATGGGACATGTTAAATTATAGTCAGCGTAATTTAATATATTGAATTAATCGTGTGGAATACTGCTTTTCATCAGCTGGGGTTTACAAGTTTCTGTAAACAGGTAGATGATACCACAGGCCTTACTCCCATCATCAGTCCCAGTGAAATTAGCAGACTCACACATAAGAACAGGGTCTGTTGACTCAAGGTAACACCTTGACCACACAGTTAGTAAATATATTTTCAGTAGTATGTGTTAAGTAATAGAATCAAAATTCTTGGGCTTTATAGCTGACAAAATAGCATGAGAACTGATGTACCTTTTGGAAAAAGTTGCAGTAATCTCTTTTCAAAATGTAGATAGCTACTTCTTTTAGCCCATCCAGCCCATACATATCTGCAATGCCCAACATGCGACTGAAGAGAAAGCAACAGAAATCAACGAGTCATTTTGATAAATGCATTTTGCTTACAAGACAATTGACATGCTAATTTCTCACCTCTTTGTTCAGTCAGAACTTACTGCAGAAATATTGATAACCAAGTGTGCAACTTGCCAAAGAACAGTCTTCAAACAGAAACATATATTCACCTAATAATAAACTCCCAGCCACTGAGTTCAGTCTATACAACAGTAAGCCTCAACTACTAGCTGAGAAACTGTTTAGAAGTCTCTCAGCTTCTCTATTTTAAGGATAGCAGGTGAAAAAGATATTTGTGCCAGTGGAGTTTTGGCATTTTGTAGGGTTTTTTGCAAGGATTACATAAAATGTTATGACATCGTTATGTCCCATTCAAATATTAAAAAGCACAGCAAGCAAATTATTAATTATTTTATATAATAATCAATACAATAATTTTATTTTCTATATCAATTCATTACCTAAACATTAACAGTGGGGCACATTATGAACAATTCCATATTTTTAAGAAATTGTAGCTCTTTACTGTTTAGTGGCAGAGTTCAACATCTCATATAGAAATGGTTTCAGGGAATAATTCACAGATTTCAGAATTTACTTCACTAATACAGGATTATGTGTAAAAAAAGTGATTAAGAACTATCCCAGAAGAAAATGCCAACATCTACATTGGTTCCTATATATCACCTTTTATGGATCTAAGACTCACTACTTAGCCTTCTCATCACTTGAATAATTATTTTAAAATAAATTAAAAATATTAACTGTTATATGCTATCACACATTGTATATATTATTCTGAAAACTAAAAGGAAGGCACAGGCAAATTAGGAATTACTTTGGTATAAAACATCCTCCTGTTTTTCACACTCCTCACACAGTATTCCCAAAATGGCTGGCACACCTTTTCTAGTAGCTGTCAAATAAACAAGATTCCTTCAACAGCTTTATTTTTGGAATTTTCCTTCTGACTTTTAACTGAGAAAATACAGAACAATCAAATGAACAAAACTACAACTAAAAAATAATAAAAGTTGACATATACCCAACATCAACTTTGTCTGGGAAGTCCAGAATAGCTCCATATATAAAATGCAAGATGACACTCATTTCTGTATGGCTTATGCTGCAAAAAAAGAAAGAAAAACACAAATAAAGACATGTCCTGAATAAAATGCACTACACTTCTTAGCCAAAGGAAGTTGGTCAAAAAGCTGATACATCATCCAGCTGTTCTGTGAATGGAAGGTAAATGATCTCATAAAATTAAAACTATTTTCAAGATTACTGCAATGCAAAAGTATCTAAATGGACTACTTTTGGGTGAATTTAGCTACTGAATAGTCTTGCTAAAACTTTCTAATACTTTAAATTTTTGAAAATAAGTCATAAGTAGACTAATACTAATAACTATATTATTTACACTGATAATATTCAGAAAGGATTTTTTCATCAGAGCAAAGCACTTCACTAGTAATAAATCAATTATTAATTAACTGCATATGTTAAAATTGTTTTATAATAATTATTTTTTAATTCTTTATTTTATGATATATTTATTTTTTCCGACAATAAAAACACATTTTGTAGTTTTATTAGAATGCTAAGTAGGAATGTTACATCTCAAAATTTAGAAAGTCTTTACTCAGATTAAGGAAGCTGGAATTCCTACACGGTAGCATTTGCATCCTTTCATAGTCCCAGCACCACAATGCAGAAAGGCACAGAATGCCTGTTTTAAATGATGGACACGATCTCCTGAACAACACCTCATTGTACTTGTGTACATACGGTTTTGTGAGCAATCTTCAGAGCCCACAAGTGCTTTGTACATTAGTGTAAATGGAATATAGTCATGCAGATGGAGCTAAGACCCTTTAAAACATTAGACATGTTTAAGCAACTGACATTGATGACTAAAAACAAAAGGAAAAAAGCCCAGTGTTGCAACATGCAGAAAAGCAAAATCAGCACAGTTGTCTCTGTGTATCAGTCCACACGATAGCCAGGAAGTCACCAAGGAGTCTCCCCAGTCTTGGCAGTTGTTACCTTATGCAGAGTTTTCATTATTTCAGATTAAGCCATACGTACTTTATAAGTGCTACAAAAGAGAGCACAGAAATCAGCACTAAGCAGAAAAGTGAACTGGAAAAGGTAAAATTATGGATATGATTCATTATAACAGAAGTTATGAGACACTGGCATGGGAATATGCTCATATAAAGATTAACTACTTCTCAGGAGAAAACCTCTAGTGAAAAATTAGGATGAAATTTTCTTAACCACATAGAAATCAATTATAGAGAGAGAAGTGTAAATACCAGAGTAATTGGGGACTATCAGCCCCTAAAACATACCATAAAAGCTAAGGAATCAATTAAATTACAAGTATAATGTTTTATAGGGATTAGGAATTTATAACCAAATCAACAGACAACCTTCCTGATTTTGCAGCAGTATTATTACACTGACAGCAAGTTACAATTATGATCATTTGAGAAGGTATCACTTGGCCAAGCAATTTTCTATTAACACAAAGCAGTTACATTTTGCAGCACTGTAAGGTACACAGTTCTTCCTGAAGAAAACCGAGTCAGCCTACATCATGCCTGAACAAAAAAGCTAACATGTACACAGATCAGTATTCCTTTGCTCTTAAAGGAAACCTAATGTATTTCAATTGATTTTTCTGATACTGAAAAGAACTAACCTGCCAGTCCCCAGCTTATTTATGAAGTCTTAAGTATTCATCTTACAGTGACAGCTCCATTGTTTTCAGCTCTCACACTGAAAGCCATTGTGAACAAGCACCCTAGATAAAGTTGCTTCAGTAAATGCTGCTGGAATATCATAATTAAATACTATGTAGGAGATGTAATTGTTATTTGTCTTTACATTGTAAATATACACTTATTGTACAAATAAGTATGAAAATTATGTTGTTCAGACACTCATAATACTTTTCACAACATGTACAACGTGAAGTGAAAGAAAAGAATTCTGAAATACACTATGAATACTAAAACATACTCTACAAAAAAGGATTAGTGCCCTTCTGCTGATGAAAAATACTTCTCTGAATCATCTGACAATATTAACAAATACACTACACACACAGTCATCCTGAAGTCAAAACAGCACTCGGTAAACTCATCGGGCTGGAGAAAAGTGTCAAGGCAGATTAATCTTCAGTGCTCTGTACACAGCACAGTTGTTACATATTTGCAGTGATTGGAAATTGCCTACCTTTGCTCCCACACGACTTGCAGAGACAACACTTACCCTTGAAGAGTGATGTGCTCTTGGGAGCTCTCAGCCCAACTTCCACTCAGCATAGCAGCAAAGTAACTAGATCTGGCACATAAAATGGCCCTGAGAGACAAAAAGTAAACATTATTCCACTAGATACAAATATTTATTATGAGATTCTTTGATAACATTGACTTAAATCTTTGCCCTTTATGCATTAAGGTGTCAGCTGTATACTGCATACCTTTTCTTCCAGTGTGTTTGGAATTTCAAAATATGCTAGAAACAAACCCAAACATTACTCTAAAAATTCTTCAGTTAAAGCTTGTTTTTAGTATGACTTTGAGATTCACACAGAGGAAATCTACTCTCACAAGCATTTTCCTCTCATATAAAATTTCACATTTATTTCTTCTGTTTTATTTAACAAATAACAGTAAATAACCTTGTGTCTTAAATTTTTTTTTATACTACAAAATGTGTATTTATCAAAATGAAAAGAGAAGTATGTAACTTCTTGTATTCAAAACCGGTTGGCCACCGACCACCACATCCTAAAAGTCAAACACAACTTGATACAAACATATGCTAGAACAATATGATATGTGTTTACAATGCTGTTTAAGAAGAGTTATCAGTTACTTGTATTTACACTTACTACCCTTGTATATTTAAAAGGCATAACTGGCCATAATGGGGCTAATTCAATTTACTACTACTTCCATCAAATAGAAAAAAGAAACCCCAGACCAGCAGCCTGTGTAGCTCAGTATCTCTGCCACTATCAGAGTCTTCAAAATATCATGTAAGAACACCTTTGCAACAGGAGCCTCTTAAGGTGGAAGTGCAAGAGCAGAAAGGAAGAGAAGGTAGTGGATGAAAACTGCTTTATGATTTCAGTCTTCCAGACCCACACCAGTTATAGTGTTAGCCTTCATATATCTTATCTGGGCTATTGCAGCCACAGATAGCATTGTCACATATACTTTTTTTTTCTTGATGCTTACTAAGCTTCCTATTATTTATAAAATTATTTTATGTCACGTATTTCTGTGGCAGAAAAAGCAAAGTGTTATATTAGGCATGAGAATCCTTTCTGTTACATGTACTTGCTGTCTCTTAAAATGTTTCAGAGCACTCTCATTTTGAGTAGGAAGAAGCATGAAGAATGCTATTTATGGTCTCTTTTCTAGTCGTTATATATTCTGTAATCTCTCATCTCTCTTCCCTCCTCCTGCTTCAGAAGTCTCAATACTTTAAATTAGAAACTTCTCGCACATTCCTCCTCATGATTCATCCAGCAATTATAACAAAGCTTTTACAGAATGTTTCATATCTTAGTGAAATATGTCCACATGTAAATGGGTACTACATCATCAGTTTGAATATGTGAAATTCTGGATACACACGCAATCTTGTTTTTGTAAGATACAATAACACAGTATCACGGAGAGATGGAATACACTTATCTCCAATTTTTCATCTCCTTCCAAATAAATTTTAGTAATGAGCAATGATCAATCGACTTCAAGGGCATAGCTGGAAGTTGTTATTTTAAATAAAACAGGCACTCGGTAGAATACAGACAAGTGCGTATTACCTAAATTTTATCAGTGTATAGTTACAAAACACATGGAGATACCAAATTAATTTGAAGTAAATTTATCTGTGCTTTCCTACCATGATGGTTTGTGCCAATTTTATCACTGAACAAATTTGATTTGCTCCATGCAGAGCTCTGTAAGAACACAACACAACACTAGGAAAACATAACCTGGCAACTCTCTCAGAGCACTGCTACTCACACTGGAAAGTCTGTTGGAAGTTCATAGGACTTCATGAGAAAGTAAGGAATACTGAGACAAGTGGGTGGGAGAGTGTGGGGGCTTAAACTGTTTCCTGTTTGAAAACTTTAAAAAAAAGCCCTTAAAGGAAGTAAATAATTCTGGTGCTTTCACCACAGCGACACTCAAAGTTAGATTTCCCTTATTAGCTCCTACTGTTCACATGACACAGCACTAAAACAAGCAAGTCTTGTGTCTGTTTCAGAACATCCTTGTTTTTTCTATGATTTACTGCCATATTTTTTGATGCTAGTTAAACTAGATACATTGCTCCAGGCAGGAAGTGGACTAAATTAAAGAAGCTCTTTAGAGCTGATAGAATCTCTCTTTTCATTTTTTTTTCTCATTAAGTATTTTTTTCTCAAAGTTATGGATCTGAGAACATGTCTTCTTATAGCGTAGAACAGAAGAAACAAACATGCTTAACTATACTACATTCTGGAAATTTAGTATACATCCTAGCTCTATTATTTAAAAAAATAAAATAGCCCTACACACTATTATGACATGTCTTTTGTAATACTTGTAACGTCAGTAATAACCCCCCCAGCTTTGTGTTGAGAAAATACTATAAACAGTGGAGGGTTTTTCTAGTCTCTCTCAGTGATTTTTATACTCAAAGGGAACAAAATACAGGCTCTCTAGTTTGCTATCTCAAATGCAGACTTATATCAAAGGTACAAGGAATGGTACTGACACTTTAATTTGCTTTCCCAAGCTACAGGAGTACAATAAGCCAAAGTCCTGAAACGGCCGTGGACTTTAGATCTAATAAAGTCTGCTGACAATCTTTACACCTATATCACTGAAGCAATTAAAGTAAAATCAGATTCTGTGTGCACAGATTCTGAAAAGCAGGAAAAAAAATTACTATTCCAGAATTTTTCTACCTATATGGAAATTTTATTCAGCACTAATAGCTGAATATTTTATGAATAGATTTTTCATTTTCTTTACAGACCATAGATTATCTTTTATTATCTTATATTTATTTATATATAAAAAGTTAGCAAAATAAACTTCACAGTATTGATACATGAGTATGTACTCATCATATGAGTTTACAGTGGCAATCTTAGAAGTGCTAAAAGTGCAGTTGTTTTCACAACAGTTACTGTTGATGAGATAAATAATACTGATTAGTATCAAAGTATGGCCACTTCAGACATGAGACCTAAAAACTATAACAGTTCACAGCTAGGGAACAGCACCAGCAGTAACCTCCAACAGATATACAGTAACAACAGTGTTAGAAGGCTTTTGGTTGAAAAATTTTTTACTGTAAATACTTATGTACCTGTGAGCTTGAAAATCTTTGCCTTCTATGCAAATATTAATATCTGGACAACAGCACTTCTTGTAGAGCATCATTAAGTCTTCTCCTAATACAGATGCAGTTTCTAGTCTGGAATTACCTGCAGATGGAGAGAAATAGCTATTTTCACTCTGTCTAGTGTAGAGCAGACTATTGACAGTACACAGAAAACTTAAAATTTTGAAAAGAAGAATCTGACACGAAAGCTAGGATTTTCCTTGAAGGGTTTTCCAGACCTTGCATTTTACTCTCGTTTTGACTTGAGATACCAGAAATTTGACCAATGCTCCATATTTGGTACCTACAGAAGAAGTGCTACAGTTACTCTTTCATAAGATTATGCAGTCAGATCATTTTTTCTGCACAGATCTCGAACCTCTGCATTAAAGTAGAAGGGTCATGCAGTGCTACAAATTTGCTGCATGATCCTCTGTTACTGACACAGCTGTAGCAGCCAACACCTCTGGTGAAGATGCATTTCCTCATATTGCTTCATTCACAACTGTAGTATGGAAGACTCTTAAAAGTTCCAAAACCCTCATAAAACAACACTGGAACTAGTGCAATCTGCAAGAAAAGGAAAGGGATGGACATACTCTGCTGTGGGGAAGTTCCACATGGGGAGGGCTCGAGTTTCCTGATGCCTGACAATCCTGTCAGATTTATTATGCTGCACATTGGCTAGGAACAGTTCCTGCCAAACTTCTGCAGCAATTCATTTTTTCAAAGTGTGAGGGAATGAGGTAGACCACAGGAAAGAATATCCATGTAAACCATGCTATAAAAGTAATTTTAATTTTTGCCTGCATTTTTACAACTGAATAATTATTTAAAAGACAAAAAGAAAGAAAAGCATAATTCCAAACCTACCTGCAGTGTCATTGTTGCTTTCTGCATCAACGACTGCTTCTGGAATTTCCTCAACACAAGACGAACAAGCAACTTCTTTCTGCACGGGCACAGCTCCACTTGGAGTATTCTGTTCAACACGTGGTTTTTTGCTTTCTCTGAGACAATTTACATTTGTTTGAGTCTTCTGAAGAGTAGCAATGTTGTTTTCATGTATTAATTTGGGTTCCAATACTTTTTTCATCATAGCCAGCTCCTCAGCTTCTTTAAGATTTTTATCAGATGAATATACAAGCCTAGAAGATGACACTAACTTTTACTCCTGTAATTTCTTAATTGATCAAACCAAACAAATAAAAAATGACATTTTTTTATGTAAGAAAGTACATGACCAGAAAACAGAAGCTGGACTCTACAATGCTTAGAAAAACCTCACCTTTTAAAAATTGTATCTCTGGAAAACTTATTTCTGCAGTGCTTGAAAAGCATAAACAAGCACTACAAGTAAAATGTAATATAAGGTTAAAAGGAACTGATGTATAAATCTTAGTATGAGCAAAAGAAGACATTTGATTGTCCTTTAATATAATCAATTTTACACACCCAAAAATATAAAAACCTTTTAACATCAAGGTTACAAGTACAAAATCATAATAATTGTATAGAGATATAAATGAATTGGGGGAATAAATTTTAATTTCAAAGGAAGTACTTGAAAGCACAAAAATCTGCAGTTAAGATCACCCAAGAACTTTCATTTTGCCCATATTCCAGCTTCCCACTTTCCCATCTGTTTCACCAGCTTATTTTTGGCTCAAGATCTGGAAGGCTAACAAAGCCTGCAGTCTGTGACTGCAAAGATTTTGTATTTATAGAAAGATACTGCGCTCCAACAACTTAATGGAGCCTTACAAAGCCAATGTGAACAGATAACATGCTTCATCCGTGCTTTCATACCATAGGGATGAAGTTAACAAAGTTTAACAGAAGAGCTACAGTTACTTTGGATGTAGCAGATGTGCTTAGAGATCTGCATCGAGTCACTGGTTCCATGGCAAAGAGGCTTTTTTGTTAATACTGGGAACACAGTAATCTGAGTATGCCACTTGGACACTGTCCTCTAAAGGGGCTGAGAAAACATACAAAGAAATCATCTTCCTTCTTAAGTCCTTCTTAAGTATTTGAAGGATTGAGATGGGCAGAATTTTTTTTTGTGTATGTGATACAGATCCTCACCAAGCGAAAATGAGGAGAAATGAGAATGCAGGGAATAAGAATTTTAATATTTTATTACATTTTGAAAGCAAGGGCCAGGAAAAGGTGTGACAGGATTTCACATTGAAAGATTGGTGGACCCTTTTTACATAGGATTTTAAGGTTGTTGTATCTGTATGTGTATTCATAGAAATTCAGCAGGTTATCTTCATATTAGAGTCCTGCTTAATACAGACTGTAAATTTACTATTTTGAAAGACTCATGGAGGCATCCTTTATTTTACTTCACAGACAGCAATAATGATTTTAGCACATCTTTTAAAAATTTCCTTTTATCTTAGTTAAAATCCCATCAGATATTTCCAGATTGCAATATTCAGCACTTTTCTAAAACCTGTTACAGAAAACTTTCCTTGGCAGTACTCTCTATTTTATAGACTCATTTCTAAAGCAGAGTGAAGCTTTCTAGACTGTCTTCTAGAGAGTATCAAATGGTGCATTTCTGCATAAATAAAAGCTAGGGAAATCTGTCATCCACAGCAAAATGCATAGCTTGGACCTTGGAGCTCAGATGATTTAGTGATAATGTAAAACCATCTCTTTAAAACACAGTTGCTGTAAGAAACCAGAATCCTTACTGCAGAATTATGATAGGAATAGTTTTTAAAAACTGTTCCAAACCTCATGAGTAAGCTTCATTCAATGTGACATCCTAGCTTCATAAGCTAAAGTGCAGAAGATAACAATTCTATAAAGTTATGAATCTCTTCTTTAAATCAGATAGAGGTGTCATCAGAAGGTCTTATATCTTGGTCAGTTTTGAACTGAGTAGTTACAAGTCAGCAGTTTTCATAGTCTTCTGAACAATCTAAGAAGGCCTTACCACCCTCACAATAAAGAATTTCTTCCTAATATCCAATCTAAACCTACTCTCAGTTTAAAGCCATTCCCTCTTGTCCTTTCACCACATGCCCTTGTCAAAAATCCCTCTCCAGCTCTCTCGTATAAGCACCCTTTAGGTACTGGAAGGTGCTCTAAGGTCTCCTCAGAGCCTTCTCTTCTCCAGGCTAAACAACCCCAACTCTCTCACAGCCTGTCTGCATAAGGTGCCCCAGCCCTCTCATCAGCTTTGTTGCCCTCCTTTGGACTCGTTCCAACAGGTCCATGTGTTTCTTATGTTAGGGACCCCAGTCTTGGACACAGTACTCCATGTGGAGTCTCAAGAGAGCAGAGTAGAGGAGGAGAGTCACCTTCCTCGACCCGTGGGTCACATCACTTTTGATGCAGCCCAGGATTGGCTTTCTGGGCTGTGAGCACGCACTGCCCGCTCACATTGAGCTTTTTGTCAAGCAACTACAACTCTTTGATGTGCTCGTCCAGCCAGTTCCTTATCCACTGAATGGTCCACCTGTCAAACCCATTCCTCTCCAATTTAGAGAGAAGAATGTCACAGTAACTAGATTAGCACCAAAATATCTTCCCTACATGTGTAAAATACATTATACAGTTTTACTTTAACAAAGCTATCAGTTACTACAACTAAGTGCCAAAATGAACCCAAAGTATGTTTACTTTTGTTAATAAAAATAACATCGAAAATGTAAGAAATCTCCCTGCCCACAGTTTTAATGCATTAATGTCTAGCAAACCCAACTGCACCAAATACTCTCATGTACTGCATTTAATCTTGGTGGGCTTGCAAAAATACTTCAACAATACACCTATAGCAGCGAATCTGCATTAGTGCCAGTCAGGCCTGTCATATGCACAACTTCAACATACCGTAATCACTTAAGATTCTTCCATTTCCCTTTAGGTTTGCTAAAAGAACCATCTGCTTGATTTTTGCAGCCAAGATGGTTGTTTTAACTTAGCTGATTTCCTGATAGAAGTATTTCAGTAAACTTCTCATGAGATGCAATGTCAACTGCTTCGCTGCCTCACACAGCTGCTGATTAAATTTTCTAATTTCTTGTGAAAGCTCAGCATTTCAGAAGAACCTGATCCTTAAGCAGTCGTGGTCCCAGTGAAAGGTTTCTACCCATTTCTCATAGATTGATTTTTTTTTCCCCTTGGGCATAAATCCATTGCATTAAGATTCTATGCTTTCCAAAGCAAGATCTTAATATCACACACATACCGAATATACTGTGACTTGACAGTTTAGCTTCTCAACTGCCTCCGAAAGATTGAGATTAAATATAAACATGGAACAAAAAAAAATCCAGTAAGAAAAAAGACAAACTCATTGTTTCTATGTATGTGTAAAGGAGATAAGGTTGCCATTGTTTGTCATGTGTTTAAAGCTCATTTTCATCAAAGTAAACAAGTCATCTTAGTGAACGCTTTCTTCCCCCAACAGGATACATCATAAAATCTGAGCTACCAGCTTCGTGTTGTACAATTACTTATTTCCCTCCTTCCCTCCCTCTGCAAAGTCTTATTCTTCTCAGTGACTAACTTAGCTCATATTTATAACCACAAAACTAACCTGGTGCTGTAGTGACAAACTGAGACCAGACAATGTGGTTGTACGAACAAAAGCCATTAAGTTAGAACAGCTTGGGTGTTCAAGAGAAGCAGATTCCCTAATCCCTTAACTTGGAAAATAAAGACTTTGATTCACAATAATTTTTCTCAACTTTCTCAGTTTTCACTGTTCTTTGGAGATAAGTCTTAACAGAGCATTTTAATTTCCACAATTCAGGACTTATTGTTTCACAAAGTTTAAGATAGTTCCCATGTTGCCACATTAGTAGGGCAAGGTTTGTTAACTCTATTTTTTTTTAGGAGGGATGATTTTTTTTTCCAGCTGTATCACTGATTCCTGTATGAAAGAATATGAAAAGAATAGTTGTTGGGCCAAAAAATGCACCTGTAAGTGCCACAGAAAGCCCTATGCAGTTAGCTTGTTTACAAGTTCCACGAATCAGTCACTCAGAGAAGATACTCCCTGCACGGTACGCTGCACCACATCAATAGGCACGACTGGTAACAGGATAAAAGGGAAAGACCATATCAGAATAGTTTGTATAAACCATAAAATTTCAAGAACATGGGAGGCATGCTATTCTTCTGAAAGAGTGGTCTGCAATCACAACCCACTACAGGGGAAAGCATAAGCCTAGATATTAAGGGTAAGATTGCTGAGGCATAAACATAAAGGAATTCAGTGTACATGTGCATAAGTCAGGTTTGTTTCCTCCAAAGTAGCCATTATCCAATGTGGACTATGACAATCTAGGAATCAGTAAGAATAAATTCATGCACAAGTTGTTTAAAGAAATATTTCCCTTTTTCACTACTTTGTAATCCAGTGGTATGGAACTGTAACTGGAAATTGTATTTAAAGAACAAGTACTAACAAAGGTGCTGTATTTGGTGCAACTGTTTTATGAAAACCTCACGTGCAAGAGAATGTCAAGCTGAAAACAGAGCTAAGCCATCACCTTCTGTAACGTCAGTATGATGTTGTGTAATTTTAACAGATACCTCACCTTATGGCTTGGGGATTTTTTCCCCCCTGCACACAGAAAAGATTCTGATAGACATGAGCAACAAGATTGCAAGAGGTGTGGCCAGGTGACAGATGAAATAGGAACATGCTATAGGGTAACTGTTGTATTCATAGCAGTTATTACAGCCTAAGATTTTTTTATACAAAGGAAAGGTTTACAGAGACTCTACAGAAAGAAGTTACTGCCATCATGCTGTCTAGGAGTTTACCTTCCAGAATGTTTCTGCCTGCACTTAAGAGAGATGTGGCATCCTTGTACTGCCTGACACAGAACTCTACAAGCATAACACGGTTGAAGCCTTGGCTGGTCTACAGCTGGTCTACCTTTGCTGGTATAGCAAATTAACCCCTGTGGCAGTAAATGTCACAATGACAATTGTATTTCTTTGTATTTGATTGTATTTATTGCTTTTTAACTGGATCTGTCATTAGGCCCCTCTCTGTCCTTCCCTGACTCAGCTGCCTTCAATACAAATATCAAGAGACAAAAATAACTAGATTTTTTATTGCTAAAGCTGTATTTTTTCCAACTGCAAAGGAAAATGAAAAGCGGTTTGCCTCCCAGCTCACAAGATAGTAACGATCTAATGATCTGTGACTGACTGTTGTCCTTTGGGGATGCTAAGTTTTTCTTCCTGAGGCACACTGCAGAACCCTGCTTAGGCAGTCATCTCCTGCCATCCATGTACTTGGAATTGATGACATTTTTCTAGTGGCATCCTGAAGAGTGACAGGAGGCTATTGGAGGGCACAGTCAATATTACATTAATCAGGCAAAAACATAGGGTGCACAGTGTCTACAGCATGGATGCTGCACTTCCTGGTGTCCTCAGATATTCAAGTGTATGGGGGGAAACAAAACACTGCTTAGTTGCTCTTCTATTTCATGCTGGGGCTATGCAGAAAGATCTGCATGAAGCTCACCACGTCCTCCCTCCTGCTCAAAAATGCTCAGAAGTTTGGCAAGAGGAGCTGCACAGCCTTCAGCACACAAGTGACACGCAGCCCACATCTCTCCTGATGAAGAGAGACAGAGGCCCAAAGGAAGTGCCGCCTCACTGGGATGCAGGCCAGATATAGCCCGTGAGAAAAGAAAATTCCCAAATCCCCAAGGAAAGATAATTTTTACTTGGGAAGATAAAAGAAAAGCTGAATACAAACAGGAAAGGAAATGAGATTTTTTTATATCTTCGATGAACTCTTCAATACTATATTAGTATTCCACTTCTCCATACAAAACCAGAACTTTTGTAGAACACAACATCTTTCTCCCAGGAGCTCAGCTGCAGCTACAGGTCTTTGTTACAACTCATCATGGTGGTTCACGTGCTCCAAGAACTAGGCTGGCTTCTGGTAAACCTGAAGCTGTAATTTAAAGGCACCATTTTGCATTTGTGAAGATTAATTAATTAGCATCCAAGAAGCCACTGAGATTCGACAGCCACTGATACTAGCAGAAGTCATTTCAGCAATGAATTAGGCTCTTTTCAACTAAGGCTGCTTCCTTTATTTGGTCCAAAGGAGTTCACTGTTGTCAAACTTCAGTGCACTCTGTGGCACAAATTTTCACAGCATGTGCTACGTTAGAAGACTCAAAAGGTGAAGTATCAAACAGCACTGAAGACTAAGTTAAGAAAAAGCAATCAGCTTGCAAAACACATTTCATACATATCTTAGAACATATAGGGAGGTTCATTTGAAGAATCTAAACTCACTGTGAAAAGATAAAAGGTTTATAATGAGATGAGCTGAGTTTAAAGGTGCTTTTCAATACCATTCTTTTTGGAGAACATGCAGGACTCTAGACATCATTACTTGCCTTCTAGCAAACACAGACAAAATTGAAAGCAAGTATCAGTGGACTGTAGGCATATTATGTGCTTACCATTAGGAAAACAAAAAAAAAATACTATAACAGTATATAGATAATTAAAATAATTATTCCAAATAATTATGTCCAAATGAATTTGATTTTTTAAAATTTGCAATATCATACCTCTCCATGAAATTCTCATATGAAGTGAAAGAAATTAGTTATAGCAAAGTAATAATGGAGTCAGGAAAAATACGAGACAAAACCCATGCTGTTTTGTTTCTTACCACTTGTTTTGCTAATGCTCCTGCCAGGCTGTGACAGTAATGTAACAAATGCCTGTTTATCGACCTGTTCCACTACAATGATTCTGTGTTTCAGATATTACTCTGGGTTCAAAAAGTTTTCTTTCACAATTATCATAACTTTAGTACTCTGAATACATATTTTTAGCTATCTGCTGCCTTATTTACAAATTTAAGGAGAGAATGAACAAAACCAATAGGGAGAGGTCAGACTATTTCAGGCACTAAACTTTAAAACTGCAACACCCTCCTCCCCTTCCTCTTGCCAACAATCTCAAGAGCCTGCAGGTACCTACATTTTCTAGGCACATCCTGAATTCATGTGAAATCCCAGAGTGCCTACCACTTCACACCAACGCTGTGTTAGGGAAAGTAGTTGGCACTGCTGCAGCTTTGTTAGAGAAAAGGAGGTCTTTGAAAGAAGGTGAGAGGCATTTATAATGAGGAGGATTGCAAGGTCTGGTGGCAACACTCCTCACGTAACTCACCTAAGGTTTGGAGCAAGACATGAAAGATGTTGCATGTGTGGCAATGGGAAAACAGCTGGCAGTGCAAAAACGCGCTGGCCCTTGCACCAGTCCCTGGGGAGCAGCCAGCCCACACGCCTCCCTCTGGGATCCCAGCTCGGATCAAAGCTGTGCCGTCTCTGGCCTAGCCCATGGCTCATAAGGACTTGAGTGATGAGTTTCTAGCTTTGATACATTTTCATCCAACTTGATGAAGCTCTCCTAGGTTTCTGTATCCATAACTTTTTTATTTTACATGTGACCTGACAGCGGTTTTTCTTTTCTGTTTCCATTAGGGAATCTTGCTAAGAAGAGTTTTAGTAGGCACAGATAATCTTAGAGGGTATATTCAGGATTTTGGCTGCTTTTTCTCTTTACTACAAAGCCTTTACATACCATAAAAAGCATGCTGTGGTGGAGAGCACAGCCATGCGCTGTCATCAGAGGGACAAAGGCAGAGGAAAATAAGAAAGTTACAGAAAAGTCCGCTGCCAATGCTGTCGGAAAGCTGTGAGAATACTGCCTTGAATACGAAAAGCTTTACAACAGGTGCTAGTGCTGGGGAAGCAAGAAGACAGGACACAAGAGAAGCGGTGCCAAGGCCAGCTCATCAGTCCCACCGCGGCCGCGCACTCACCGCAGGAAGCGCCGGATCTCCGCGGTCCCCACGCCGTCCAGCCGCAGCACCTCGGGGGGCGGCCGCCCCCCTCCCAGGGCGGCGAAGAGCCGTGGCGCCCGCGCCAGCAGCACCGCCCGGTGCGCCCGGAGCGCCGCGTCGCCCACCCGGATGGTCACGTCGGAGCGGGTCCCCTCCGCCAGCAGCCTGCGGGACGGCACCGTTACCGCGTGTCCCCGCCCCGCACGGGGCCGCCCCCGCCTCGGCCGCCGCCCCGCGCCCACCTGCCGAGGTCCTGCCGGAGCTGCTCGGCCAGCGCCTCCTTCAGCCGCTGCCGCTCCGCCGCCGCCGGGCTGGGGCCCTTCGGCGCCGCGCCGCCGCCGCCGCCGCACCGCGCCATGTGCCGGCCGCCGCTCCGCTCCGCGCCCAGCACGGCGGCAGAGGCGCGGGGCGGGGACCAGCCGGTCCCTTGGCGGCGGCCCGCCGTACTCACGGAAACAGCTGGGGCAGCGCTCGCGGCCGCGGGCCGTGCCCGCCTTCCCGCCAGGGCAGCGGGAGCAGCGCCGGGAGCCGCGGGAGCCGCGCGGGACGGGACGCGGCGCCTTCCCCGCTCCGCGCGCGGGGCGTGGCCAGCGCTGCCCTCCGCCAATCAGAGCCGGCGGCGCTGCGCCCGGCCCCGCCCCCGCCGGGGGGGGGTCCGTGCCGGGGGGCGGGACCTCCATCCCGGGGGCGGGGCCTTTGGGCCCGGCCGATCGCGGCTGCCGCCGGGAGAGCGCCCCCTGGCGGCCGCTGCCCCGCCCCGCCGGCCCGGCCCCGCCGCACCCCTCCCGCGCGCGGAGCGGCCCTGACGGAGCGGGGGTTCGAGGCCGCCCGCGCCCCGTCCCACTGCACCTCCCGCGGGCCGCAGCCCTCAGCCAGCTGGTGCTCTCCAGGAAAATCCATACTCCCCATCAGCGGCTACCTTGCCAAAGAAATAAACTGCTGCTCAGGTGGTAGAAGTCTCTCTATGCCGCCCTCCTGAGGCAAGGGAGAACCTTTCCAACTTCAGAGTGTAAGTGGAAGAAGCACGAAACCATCTTAAGTTGATAAGTGCTGAAAATACTCAGGGAAAAAGGCTTGAAGGCAAGTACCAACCGAGGATGGAAGAGGCAAGATGGATACCATTGTCGTGATCCTGAGGAGACTCCTCTGGGATTTGGTGAAGTGGCCGAGAGGGAGCAGGTTGCCAGCCACGAACTGACGCTGGGCAGACAGCACAGCTTGGTCCTTCCTTGCAGGGTCACACCGAGCTGGGAAGAGGCTTTGGAAACCCAACAGGCAGGTGACTCACCTGCGGTCTCATATTTTGTGCTTCCTTTTCCTTTTTAGTTAGCATCCAGTTTTCTTCCCTCCTGCCATCACACGCAAGTTAATTCTACCCTCTGTTTCCGTAATGACTGTGTCTCTTCGTCCCTATAGACACAGGGGCTGGGCAGCAGTTCTTGGAGACAAGAACAGTAGTTGCTCACACGGGAAGGATAATGCCAACAATGAGGCATTATTTTCAAGAAACTACAACAATCATAGCATGGGTGTCCGGGCTGCACGCTGGGCAGACACTTCAGCTATTCAAACCCAGTTCTAAGCTTCAGCAAGAAATCTCTCCACAGGAAGTCAGATAAAGAGAGTTGTGTAAGTTGCATTTTATTAGACAGAGGTGGATTTGATACATGTTATATCTTAATTTTCCATTTTTCTTGTTCAGACATGTTGAGTGTACAGATTTCCCATTTTTTAGTCAAGAAAGAAAAACACATTGCACAAAGCAGCTGCATTCAACAATACAACAAGATACGTATCATTATTCACTTAAAGACTAGAAACGTACCCCAGAAAATTTTCAATCGTTCAGTATGCTAAAATATAGATAAAAAGAGTTAGTTACTGTTTAATGGTAAAATACATTAAAAAAATTCAGGCAAATCTAGAATGAAAACTCGTGACTTTCTTCAGTATGGCACCACTCCATTGTTTCATTATAAATTTGTAAAAGGCACCACACATTAAAACCGTAAAGCAAGAGAGAAAACAAAACCAAGCAACTTTCCATGATTTTCTTTCTGTACAAATACATATGTATCTTAAGGCAGGTGTTTTTATGTGCAAAATACAAGTATACAGGTAAAACCAATGTTGGTATCATATATTCTCAAATTCACTTCTTTTAGCTGTAACATTAGTGTCCAAATATACAGTACAATGAAAACACTTTTCTCTAACAGAGCTCAAAATAGAAGGCAGGCTGGAAATATGGCCCTGATAACAATTAGGTTTTAAATCTGAAGAGCTTTTACGTAGACCTCTTAAAACATGTACAGTCATTCTCTTTTTCTTTTTGTCTCTTCCTTAAGAAAGGTCCATATCAACTTGTTCACTATGTCAGGTTGATCCTGCTGGAGCCAATGACTGGCTTCAGACAAAATAGTTAATCTGAAATGATTTTTAACATAAATCCTTGTAATTTCTGCCATCTCAACTTCCATAAATGCATCTCTTTCTCCCCATAACAGCAGGGTTGGCATGATGACTTCATGGTGCTGCAGAGGTAGGCAGCTTTAAAAATAAAACACACCTAGTTAGGTCTTATTTTAACAAAAAATCATTATGACATGTTTTAGTCAACATAGCTTTTGAAATCAATGCAGTGAATCTCATTGCAGACTTTCTAAGTTTCAAGATATCTCCTACAATACCAAGAAAACACTGTGACTTAAAATTCTTTAATTGTTTTAAGGATGGTGAAATTGTTAGAAGGTACTTTTACTGTAACAGGTCTCTAATCAGCAGTTGATTGCAACAGAGGTCTCATTTTTGGAACATGAAAGATGCCTCAGCACAGCTCAGGAGCCCCATGACCTCTGTAAAAGGGAATGTGGAACAACATGGCCAGAATTTTGTAGGTCACTTGCTTTCCCTTGGTTGATGAATGGCAAGTTTCTGAACCTGCATTATTTACTGCACACCAGCCAAACTACCTTACTGAAAAATATGTGCCCAGCAAATGGCAGGCTGCCATTGCTGGATATTATGGAAGATACCAGCTAGAGTGTTTCAGACCTATTAAAAATTAAATATCATAGAGTACAGCTGAAAATAAAAATATTTGTAAAATAAGATGTTCTATAGAACATTGATGTCTGAAATGCTGAACTGAATTCAGTTACATTCACTCTATGAAATTCATGCAACATTCAAAATGCTTGAGTTCCCTTTACAAAGCACCACAGTGTTTTTTGAAGGCCTAGGACTTACATACCTACATCTTTTACATGCAGTGAAGGAAAACTGTTTCTTAAAGATTTACTTTTCATGAAGTCATAATCTCTCTAAAACTGCAACATCACAACCCAGAGTTTTGTCAGACTAGAAAGCGTTTAAGGATAAATACATTATAAGACATTTGAAGAACACTTTGAAGAAAAGCCCTTAGAAAGTAAAACTATAATAAACATGATACTATCACAATGACCTACTTAAACTTTCAGTAAAAAGATTATTTTTAAAATACAATTATTTAGAATTGAATATTTAATAAATATTACCTTATATTACATGTATTAAGAAAGATGCAAGTAACTAGAAAGTAAAGACTATTTCACCATTAACCCACCCAAATTTATTCCAGCACATCTGTTTCAGAGATGCTGAAAAATTTATCTAAGATTGAATTGCTTAAATTTATCTAAGATTGAATTGCTTAATTTTAGTCACATATAGTAACAGACTGTGACAATTCAAAACAGACTCCATCTGATCAGATACAAATCTTCGTTATATTAATGCACAAATAGGAATATTTTAAACCAATAATGTATAAAAAAAGATTTTCTGTACAAACTTTTATGACATACTTAAGTACTAGTTTTAACCTTGGGAGTTAGTTAAGAGATTATGCTCTGTGAAGAGGAAAAGACAAAGAAGATGACTTACATTAGTTTAAAATAAGACAAAGAAGTGGAGGCTTTGAAGACGTTCTTCCTCTACTTACACATTATGTCAAAAAATGTTAATAAAAGATCACTTTCAGTGATAATTTAATTTCATTTTGATTGATGAATTAGGAAAACTCTTAAAATTCCTTTTTTTACCAGTAAATTTAAATCTCATTTTGCAAACACCCTGACCTCAGCCCCTGAACCATAGCTTATTCATAGTACCAGTTTTAAAAACTGATAATCTGGTGATCTCATTCAGGGCATTTAGACTAACCTTTTTACCTTTAAAATCCAGTATCCTGGATCTTTTCACTATTTAAGTGTGGTGTTTTCACTACTGTAGGGTTTCCTATTTTGTGCCTTGCAAGACTTGTAGCCTGACTTACTTAGATAAAAAATCTACCAGGCTTTTTTACACATGCTGCATACATAAACAACCTGTCATTTTTCACTGCCTATGAGCTACACTGTATGTCTTCTCAGTCTGGAATATGGGAAATTGTATTATGCCTGAAATTTCTAGAAATTGCCTTTAATAACAATTAACATGCGGATATCACATTTAGAAAGAAGTTCCACTCCTTAAGTGTTAAAGTCTTTGAAAAACAGACTCAAACCTTCATACAGCATTGTTATACAGCTTTTCTGTAAACAAATAGTGAAGTACTTCTTAACTGCTATAAGAGAACTAATGCCATTTTCTAAAAATATAGCATATCAGAAGAAATTCAAGCTCCAGCTCTGTACCTATCTCTCTTAACCAAGCATGATAGAAAAGCTTTATGATTTTTATTCTCAAAGTGTTTGAATCTAAAGTATAGTGAAGGGAATGGCTGCTGTGCTATTTATAAAAGGATGTGTTGGTGAAGGATGGAAGTAGGTTATTTCAATCATCTATTTGGAAATAATTTTCCAGAAAAATCAAGCTCTGAAGACTGAAACTCTAAATGGATAGTAATGAGTTGGTAACCTTTAACATGTAGGTCACCAGTACCAGCCCACTGGGAGTTGTGGTGAATACAAGTCATTAGCATCCAAGTGCTGCTTAACAACTCATATGAGAGAAAGGGAAAATTTCAATCCAGTTTTAGTATTTAAGAATTCACATCCTGTAAGGTGTGACAAAGTGTGACCATCAGAATTGGTGGCAAGAACTGAATGAGCTGAAGACTAATCTTTTCTTTCCAGTCCAAAGCCTTCTGCATCGTGGCTGACAGCAGCTAAAATAAAATTCTCTGAATTCCTTACAGGTAAGCTTTCATTAGAAAAATAAAGCGAACACTGCACCAACATACACACAAAACACACAGAGGAATTAACAGCTCTGAAGATACTTTCTGATTAATAACTGATACTAGACTTTTTTTGAGCCTGAAAAGGCCTGAAATAGTTTAAACATATCAAAGATTTGTTTCATCTGAGTCCCACAGCCATTCAGCGATCACAGGCACGTCACTGTTGCTGTCAGAGGAGCATCTGGTTAATGTGCACGCTCAGTGATGCGAGGTGCTGTGCCCAACGTGACCAACGGGGCTCCGGGCGCTCTCGCCTCTCCAGCTCCTCATTAGCCCTTCCCCGGGGCTCCCGCAGAGCAGCTGCCGGGCCGGGAGCGGCTGTGCAGCCACACAGCTCCAGCGCCCTTGGACAGCCCAGCTGATGTCATCGACTGCTCTCTGCGTAGCTTTAACTAAGTGTGCTGTTTCCAGCAGGGCCATCTCATTTATTGCCCACTGTCATCCATGCTTGGTGTTGTCTTTCCACTTTCTCCTTCCAGCTTTGTCTCTTAGCCTGTACAAGACAGCAACTAGCTCGGATCCTTGTTTTCCTCGGGGTATTTCCCTGCTGATTGCTCTCCTGACAGTGACAGCATGGATGGCACAGAAAGCAATAAAGGTGGTACTAAATTTGCATCAGGGGAAATGAAAAGTTAATCTACCTCAAACATCTACTGCCTGAGTTTAGGGAAAGAAGGGAATGGTCATTTTAAAGAATATTGGGAAGTTGGTCTTGTGTTAGAGAAGCATGCAGGACGTTTATCACTGCTGAAGACTGGACAGTAAAGGAAAAACAAGTTCAACGCCACTCTTCTTGATACAGTCCTTCAAGTTAGCTCTATAAGTAGTATACAGAGTTAAAGCCCTTCTGCCCATGTTTTTGGTAGGTAAAAAGTGGGTGTCAGACATAGTTTTGTAAAGTTACAAGTGAGGGTCACGTACCTGGATGCCGTATTATCTAGTAGTATTATCTAGTAGTAACCTCTTGATAGATATTATAATTACTTAATATGAATTGTAATGCAAACAATTAATTGATGGTAATTTTTAAGTGTTATTTAGAGATAGATTTATGGAATTGCCATGGGTGCTGTGTATGAGGGAGGGCCTTCGCTTTATTAGATTTTGAAACAAAAATTTTCCTTATCTGCACTCTGGTTGTTTTGCTGTTTTGTATGGACACCACACAGAACACACGAGGCCTCACCTGCCTTACTGTGCCTGCACCCGGCACCTGGGAGGCTTCGGAAACAGAGCTGCCGTTCCCCCCCTCTGCCTCAGCGGCAGGAGCCGCAGTAACATTTTTGGGCTCCAGGGGACTCTCAGAAATATTTTCCTCTGTTTGAGAACGTTATACTGACCTGAAAATAGTCCTGTAATGGTTAATGGGTCCTGTTAGTGCTCCAGGTTGTGAAAAGACATACAGATAAGCTTCGATATCTTCTGCTGTTAATCTGCAGCCTTTCCTTCCAATTCCAGTGGCCTGGCTGGTAAATAAACTTTTCAGGACCTACAAAAGGAAGAATAAAAAGCTATTACCTAAGATAGCTATAAAATGTGTTTTCTCTCCTTCAACAGGACATATCTTTCTAAAATCTACTTATACATATTTATAAATTTGTTTATGTTCAGAGTTGTAGTGGGTTGACCCTGGCTGGATGCCAAGTACCCAGCAAAGCCACTCTATCACTCCCTTCTGTGACTGGACAGGGGGAGAGAACATACAACGAAGGGTTCAAATGTTTTTTTAGAGAGCTGTGTATAAAGCACATGGTTAACTTATTTCTAGTGTAACTTACTTCAGAATAATCAAGTACAGACAAATGCCAATATTACCCTACCCAGTTACTGAGTTCTGCATCCTGACCTGCCACCTATGAAAGGCAAAGGCAAGCGCAGGCACACACTTTTTTTTGTTGGGATGGACCCCAGTAGGTGACAGGGCTGGAGGGAGGATGATTCATGACCTCCCCAGCTGGCTGTGCCCTGTGTGCATGCAGCACTGGGAGCTCTGCACTGGGCTGTTTGCATGTAGGAGGCAGCCTGCAGCTGCTTTGTCCCTTTCTATGTGCTTGCACTTGGTTTTTAAGGTTACACAAAGTGCTGGCCTTGGTTCCTCAGGCAGAATTATACACCTGGCTGAATGTGATGGCCAGACTCCCAGTCTACCTGCCCTGCAGCAGGCTCTAAGAGGTAAGAGAATGTCCCACTGCCCATGGGAGCTTCAGATAAGTCAGCAGGAGTTCCACAGGCACCAACTATGTCCCAGTGTTATGGGCACAAGTAAAACCAGCTGACTCTAGGTGGAGTAATGAACTGCAGTGCTGGAGGTTAAAACTATGTGCCTGAACACCTCCCAGAAGTGCAAGAGTTAATCTCGGTAACTCTATGTACTTATATCCTGCTTTATATAAAGCTTAAGAAGAAAAATCAGAAAGCTCCCTATTTTGTCCAGTAATTAGAACTCCATCAGAAGGGATCAATGTAGGTGGCAATTCTATTACTCACTGTTAAATATATAAACAAGAGCATTCATTTTGCTCACCTTGAAATCATTTAGAGTAAACATGAATTCAGGAAACCATGGCATTTGGAAAAAGAAGTAGTAACCAGATTTAATCAATTGTGATGGATGTCGTAGAATGTATTCTGAAACAAAAATGCCCATGAATTAAAAATGAAAACTGATGACTCAAACAAAATTACTGTTAATATTACTATTTTTTAAACTTAAAGGAATGTTTTAAAAATATTACATTAAAGCATGCTATGTGACAAAAGATGATTATTGTTTCAGGAGTAAATATATGGTGTGGTCATTAAAACATAGTTCTTTTATAAATGTTAATATAAACAGCCAGCAAAACAAAAGTTAGCCAAGGATTAAGTGAGGACAGCAGCACTGGGGAGTTTAATCAAATTATAGGTTTTCACTTAGAGATCTATGTGTGTAGCTAGTCCAAAGCATTTTTTTCACGGATGTGGAATAAAGGGCATAAATAAAAATATTTAGGTATTTCTCTCATCAATGATGTGATGCACAGAAATCTGTAGATGATGATCCACTGACATTCTAAAGACTGCATCACTCTTGTTCACAGAAGTACAGATTTTTTCTAACAGTTGCCTACTTGGCAATTTCGAGAACCGTAAACAAGGTTATATAGAGTCACTTTTTAAAGATTTTTTAAGGTAATTTTAAAAGACACTGGAGCATATATAACAAAAGAAAATGATACAGACATGCATTAACTCTTTTTTAAAAATTGTAAATTTATATCTTCAGTGAGCTGCAAGAGCCAACACTGACATTCAAATATCTAACTTCCTCAAAGCAAGCACACAGTGTGTACGGGTACTAGGAATTCTAGAACTTATTCTTTACAGGTGCAAATTCAGGAAGGTAAAACTGCATTCCCAACACAGGAGGTATCTCTGAAATATTAATTCTGACAATGAATAAAAATGGGGTTTAAACCAATGTAAATTGAAGTGTCAGCTATCTTCTAAACGTTCGTATCTTACATGTTCTTAAATTGCATTACCCATTATATTTTTCCTTGCTAGACCATCACTGCTAACTTTACTTTTCTCCACTATTTATAAACTGTGTATTTTCATTTAACCCACAGTAGAACAAATTTGATCTAGGGAGAATTTATCAAGCTACAGAGCAGATTTTGTAGTTCAACAAATATGCAAACAAATACTGTAATAAAATGTAATTGTCTCCACAGCCTGGCTCCTGCTGTCAGTGAAAATACTGCAAAAAGCTCCTACTTCCTCATGTGATGAACAGACCTCTCCTGGGGTAAGTGTGGCTTTACTACCTGACAAAATGTTCTTTAGTATCTTAGAAAGGTGCCCAAAAACACTGTGAGAACAACATATGTGGATGGTTCTGATTCTACAGTGGTGTAAGGTCTGATTTATATTCAACTGAAATGAAAATTAAAGCTGCGCTGAATATTCTTAGCTATTTCTAGGGAAATGAGGTGATTTGTTAAATGGAAATGGGTAAGGCCAGCAATTGAAAAAATTGAAATTAGGGAGATACTACTTTCATTTTCATTATGGAATGTTGATATAATCCCTATGAAATGTTTTGTAATTCTGGGTAGTAGACAAAGTCTATCACACAACAAATTCTGCTAGTGCACCTCAGCCCTTATTTCAGCTCAGTACTAGTACATCTAGTAAGAGTACTAGTACTAGTACTAGTAGCATCTAGTAAGTAGCCTGGAAGGCTGTTGTCTTCTGATGAATATTGTACCAGGTCATAAATTATTGCTTGTCACCTAAATTGGGATTTAATTCTAATGTCTGAGTCACATTTATACAAAGGCTGGTTTATGCAGATTTAATAGTGCAGTGAGGCCTTAACCAAAGTGTAATACAATACACACCCCTCTCTTCAGGGAATTTTATCCTGCCAAAGCGGAACAAAACAGATTCATGTGTTCGAAAATTATGTTTGTGGACCTTCAAGGTTTACTAAAAAAGTCAGTAAATTTTGTTGCAAGCAATCCCAACTTCCCACAATAAATTTATTTCCAAAAGTCAGATACTCGATAAAATACATTATAAAATGATACTTCATAAAATACACCCCAGATTGTGAGAAGCATGGAGTACTGGCAGCTTATCTACTGAACATCTAAGGGGGCAGGTAGTTGGTTCTCAAAGCAAACATAATCGTAGTGGAAGTGTAGATACTTTGAATTAACAAAGACTACTGTAAAACTCACCTGTAAATACAGAAGGATGAGGGAAATTAACCACAATGAGCTTAGTCACCATTTCAGGGTAACAAATAGCCACTAACCAAGCGATCATTCCTCCCCAGTCATGGCCAATCAACACACACTTGTTGTATCCTGCCACATAAACACAGATACATGCTTTTATTTCAATGGAATTAGTATCCATAGAAATTATCACATACAATAATGATTTCATTATTGCACAAAATAGGTGGTTCAGCACATTTATTAATGTAACTTCAGTACTGCCCCGCTTCCATTACTAATGGTCAGAAAAAATTGTCCACTGGTATACTTAAAAAATGTACAAATATTTAAAATTGTTTAATTGGACTTCATTAAACTTTAAGTGTACTACCTCCATGTCAACCTAAAGTCACTCAGTATCCAGACTGCCACCCTGTTTACATCTTGGCCAGTACAGGGTCAGACAGACAGTTCAATGGCAGTCATTATAATGCATGTACATTTGTCATGTTTAGAGAGTTTGGAGTTTGAAACTGCAGACAAAAAGATGGAGCAATCTGCTAAGCCCCTCCTGAACAAAACTAATCCTCATGAATTTCTCTGAATATGGGTGGTTATCTAAGCACTCAACACCACCATTATGCAAAAAGTGGGCACTATACTTCATAGCCATATACACAGCATATACATGCACACCTATATATATACTTAGTAGGCCCACAGCTTTTCTCCATAAGCTGTTGTGTTGGCAGTTTTTAAAGTTGTTGACATTCACATACTTATTCTTCCATCAACAAAAATGGTATTTAACAGCAGTAAAAGGGTCATGTGGGATAACAACTGAGTTTTTGAAAGTCTAACTATTCCTTCTTTAAGCACTGCTGGAACACACACTGTAGTGTCAGATACCACCGCCCTCCTCACTGAGGATTGGAACACTGAGCACATACACTGCAAATGAAACATATAAAAGCCAAGATTTCTAGAATTCTGACAGAAAATTTGGACAGAGTTGTCAAAGCACCTTATAAACCCTCTTGAATATAAACCTTTTGGAGCACTTTTGATATAATCAAGTTCTCCAAAAGAATTTGACTTAGGGTTAGAACAAAGATAACAAGCCTCTGAAATACTTTATCAAAAAAATTTTAAATCCCTATGAAATTGAATTATGCTGAGAGCACTTCTCAAGCATAACCACGGCATTACTGTGGAGATTAACAAAACCAGCAAAGGCTGGAAAATGTAAACACAGTGTGGGGACTGCCTGCCCAATCTTTTGACAATGCTCAAACATCACAAGCAAAGCAAATTCTAAATTCAAACCTCAGAACTGGAATCACTGCTTTACTATTTCTTCATATGAAATGAAGTAAGTGATATCACCATCGCTGGAGTATCCAGGGAATTTAAATGACTCAGGGAATGACAATCTAACCCCTTGTGTTGCTATTGGTAGGAAATACCCTTCACCAGGTGTTACAATTTATCGCCCAAACAGCGGCACTTCAAACTGAACTGGAGGGGCAAATTTTGCAGGCTCACTTCAGCTCTAGGCCATTACACTGGGTATTTGCGTGTCCCTTGTTCTCTCTTCTGTTCTCTTCTCTCTGTTGTGTAAGACAGAGCGATTCAGCTCTGGAGAACTGACTACTGTGCAGGAGTAGTATTTTGGGAGAGTTTTTTTGTTTTTGTTTTTTTTTTTTTAATACAGCAGATGTACTCTCATCATTTCTATAAAGCCCACAATATTTTCTCTGTCTTGTTTGTGCAAGAAAAATGTCACCTGATTTAAATTCTTTGTTCTGGAAGTGCTAATTCAAAACATTATCCTCTAAGTGCCATGAGCAAAGACTTTCTTAGGGATAAAGACCAGAGGTTTGTACTGCTGAATTTCATAGCACATAGGAAAGATTTTTTTTTTTAAACTCATGATGGAAAAATCATCTTTACCTGTTGTTTATACTGACATACAGATCATAATTAGAAAACAACCCTTTTTCATTTATAATAATCCATAAAATACGAGTATCCTTAGATTTATCCCTATATGTATCTGTGATGTGTATATATTAAAAAGACTGCAGTTTAAGAAAAAACAGTTCTAGATCTTTATGGGTTTTTCTTGCTAGAAAATCAAGTCATCTATGAGTCAAGTAGGTTGTCTTCTAGTAACGCACCTAGAGATTCCAAAATGTCCTTTATATCTGCTATCAGGCAATCTAACTTGTAACTTTCCTTGTGAGAAGGAGCATCTGTTTCTCCATAACCTCTCAAATCCAGGGCCACCACTCGATATTCACTTTTAAATTCCCGCAATTGATGGCGCCAGGAATACCTAACAAAGAGGAAAAAAAGTTGGAGTTATGAGGTCAAGCAGTATGATATCAAAATGCACTCAATGCTTTTGCACCCAAATAACTGAGGGTAAATTAGCATGGCTTTCTTTGCAATGAGATTCCTTTTCCTTTCTGTGCTACGCTGATGGTCCTTTGTGGCTGCAGTAGTTTTCTGTTCCCCTCTTGAATTTGCCAGTAAGGAAGTGCAGCTGCCAGAAAGGGGGCCTGGCCAGAGCTGGGGTGTTTCAACAATTCCTGGAGTCTGGTACAGTCCCTTTGCAGCAAAGGAAGGAGGCGTAAACCAGAGCACAGAGAGGACTACTCTGTATTATCCTTGGAGCCACAGTATCAACAAAATGTAAGGTCTGAAAAGCTGTCTCTTCTCCCTGACTTACTGACACACACATTTTGATGGAGCAGGGAAACATGCCTCAAGGCATGGTTGATTTTTTTTTATTCAGAAAAACAATGTCAGATAATTCATACACTAAATAACCCGAAGAAAGAAATTAAATTAATAACAAATGAATTTGGTAAAGTTTGTGGGATTTATATTTCATCTGTGTCTCTTTACTACCAGAACTGTTCCAGAACAAGCTGTCTCAATGTGTTGGTGGTATACAAAATATTTCATTCCTTGTGTCTCTATGGAAAAGAGTGATAACATTACACACATCAAAAGACATACAAAATTAAGAACTTGGGCAAAGGCCTGGGCTATTCCTCATTCTGTAACAGTATGTAGGGATTATATGTGTGTTATGAAGCAAAAATAACAAGAAAATGGTGGGTCTCATCCTACAAGAACTATTTGGCCTTCAGCTGTTACTGAAACCAGATAAATTTCAGAATAGCTAGTACCAAGACACACATGGCCTTATATTGCACTGTAATAGAGAGATACATGAATCCTTCTCAGCATATTTAATAGTGGCTGTATCCCACTGTGGTAGCTTTTATTTCTGCTTGTTTCAACAGTCTCAGATAAAGGATATATAACATTTGGATCATCAGTGGTCGTAGCAGTGATGCACAGAATTCTACCTTAATCCAAATAGTGTTTATATCAGACCGTTGGCTCTTCTGCTTGATCTTTGCCTTCAGCCTATTAGTAATATTAAGTAATATTACAGGTACACTCAGTGATATAAATCTGTATTCATATAATCAAAACAGTCAAACATTTTCATTTCAGTGCCATATAATGCAAAGATAAGGTTTAGCTGAGATCTCCAGGAATGAATCTTTTAAAGGCATTATATAACGACTTGGAAGCTGAATTTGCCATGGTAACTGTTGCAGCTTTTCTATGTACTTCAGTAAGACGAAAGAACCAGTCCCATAAATAAATAAATTAACTATTTTTGTTTTCAGAAGATGTCTATGAGCTGTCCTCATCTTCTGTTTTTACAACAGTCCATCAATCACCAAATGTCTGACCTACCAAATGGGTAGGTTTTATATTTGAAGAAATCCTTTTACCACATATGATATGTAACTATTGGACAACTGCTTTGCAAACAGAATTTGGAAATGTTGCAAATGCTTCTATGTTCATAAGGTTCAATCATAGAAACTATTTTGAGACTTTTTGATCCCTTTCTCTCTAAAAGGCGAGTTGTACAAAATTTAGCAGCTCACACACAAATCTTGTAGGTACCCAGCTGTCTCAACACATTATGCCCAATTTCAAATATTTTATTATTGTCTTTCCACAACATTGGTATTGATTTTCAAGTTCTTATGCATCTAAAGCACTTAGTGGCTCTGGTGCATTATATTCTTAAGTGATCTTTCATGTTCAGACATTCTCTATCACTCACTAAGGTCAGTATTGTTTGGTTATATTTGTCCTATTTATAACCTTGAGACATTTGAAGGCAGAGGATTTGTTACAATTAAGAACTCTGACCGTGGATCATATCCTTTTTATTTTCCTAGGCAAACAGTACAAATTTGATGCTGCCTTAAATCTCTCTTAAACTGTGGTTATTTTATCTTGTGCTCTCAGAACAATCACTATTCCTGCATAAAAAAATCTTTGCTGATTGAATGAACAACCCAACCTGAGTATTTGTAGCATAACTTTTTTACAGACTATTAGCATAGCATGTAGTCTTCTTTTTAAAAACAGTGATATGAACTATGCTACTGGTGGTCCCAGTGACCTGTATAACAGGTTTTTTATTCATAATTTTTGAATGGTCAGATAATATAATATATTAGCCATCACTTACAGCATGACTCACCATTCTAAACTGTAAGAATGGCTATCTGCTTTCTGAAAGTAATATACTTGATCTCAGTAGAATATGTATGTAAACTGCTAATTTTTCCATTCCCCCTGTAGGGGAAATCAGCTGCACTCTCATTGCCTGTGTTAGGATATGCTTTATGCAAGGTATGCATAATGTTTGCATAGAATATGCACTGCTCCATCTAACAGTCCTTCCAATCAAAGTTTTCAGTTTTAATAATTTTAGATAGCAATTTACTATTAGAACAATCTACTTCTTTGAAAATATACCTTAACATAAACATGACTCTTTACCATCATCCTCAAGGGCATTAGTATCTATGGGAAATTGCTGCTAAGGGAAGAGAACTGACTTTTGTTTTACCTGGGTCAGTTTGTCATGGTATGACCTTAGTCCAAATTGAAAGCTGACAGTTGCAACAGTGGACCCTAGCTCCGTACCTGAGTTTAGGAAGGAAAAAGGATCATTTAACTTGCTGAACTACTGGCATTAGCACTTCCTTTATTCCCTTATTGGTTTTTTGGTAGCAAGTTCTGTAAGCCACGCTTCACTAGTTAAACCTGACAATGATAGCCTTTGGTTAAATCATTAGACACATGACTGCTTTTCACTGTTATAAACAAACATTTAGGATTGTGTTTGATTCATCACTCGTCTTGTGATGAACTAATAATAGAATCTTTTTCCCTGAGTAGCATTCTGAAATTAGGCTGCACAATAGCCTATAGAACTCATAGTTCTTCTTCACCTTCCTCAGTTAAAAGTTAAGGTATAGTATTTTTAATAAACGGAGCAATCCATATTCCTTATCCTTATTTTAATACCCTCTGCAATAATTCATAAGTTTATCCATATAGTACAAGTGCTATCCAAAGAGGAAATTTGTTAAAAATGAGCAGTGCCTCCCCAAAGTTTGAAGAAAAGGGTACATACCTGGGGAAAAGTGAATTGAAAATGCAAAAAAGATGGTTGGTTTGTGTTAGTCTGCAGGAATTTTTTGTGGATGCTGTAGTTAAAAAAATGTTTCCGTGGTTTATTGCCTAGTAAAACTTCATGCCATTAGTTAGTACTCATAAACATATATAATGGATCACACTGGGGATATTTAGGTTGAGATGTTCACTCTTGGGTATCTTATGCAGCCTCTTTTATATAAGAAAAGCATGTAGGGAGTTTTACCAGAATTCTGGAAAGCCATGAAGTAGCAGCATCAGTGGTTTACCCCTTTCTCCAGCAGCCACATAGTGGAATCGTAACCCTGAATCCTAAAATGAGAGAAAAAGAAGTGTGCTTTTATTGCTGCATAAAACTGCTATTCTGGGATTTGAGAATGATGATGGTTTCAGACAATATTCTAAGAAACAATATATTGCAGCTGAAAAAAATCAAATTATTAGTTTTGAAGCTGAAGCCTTCTGTGCTTCTGAGAGCCAGTATGTGCTACACTCTGGCAATGCTGAGTATCCCACACCCAGGCAATGCTGAGTATCCCACACCCTTGCCACCACAGCTTTCCCCAGGGAGAACTAACTCTGGTACCTGCCAGACTGTGTGAGTGTGTGCTGGTCCAGCAATGAGCACAACAATGCTCCTGACACAGCCCTGGCTCCGTGACTGGGAAATGCAGGTTACTGTCGAAGCAAACTCCTTGCTTTCACGTGGACACCAGTCATGTGCTTTACACAAAGACTTTGAGACTCAGTATACTTTAAATGCACTTTCAATCTTTCAGTTAGCTTGTAAAGTTATGCAACTATTTAAAACCATCACATTGCATTCTGGCATGATAAAGGACTGCATGGATTCTTCAGAACAAAAAGCAATCAAAATTAAGTAACTAGAAAGCAAGTTGTTTTTGCTAGTTTTTACTATTCAAGGTTTCAGACTCACTCCAGAAAATTAAGCCTTAATGTTATAATGTTCTTTCTGCACTGTCTGTAGTCACTGGTTTTGATGCACCTTTTAAGAAAATGGGTCTTATGAGAATTACAAGCAGACAAGTTACTTATTGCAGAGGCTGAACACTGAAATGCTATTGAAGTGAATAGATGTACACAAGCTTACACTGACTCAAGGTCAGAGCCAGTAGAATTTAAACAAACTGAGATTATGACCCAGAGTTTTTACTGAATTCTGACACAGAAGTAGATACAGAAATTGGGAGTTAGCTTACAAAATACTGTTTAGAAGTCACATGAAGGAAATGGCAGGAAGAAAGGTTGTACAGCTCCTGAATGAATGTCAGAGCCTGCACTGTTTCTGCTATTTCAAAAAGGAAAGAAAAATCCCATGCCTTTTGCTGCACATCAAGAGCTAATATCAGGGCAAGGATCACAAATGCATACAAAATGTTTTATTGCCAAAGATGCTTCAAATGTTCTGAGATATCTTAGCACTGATAAGTTACTAACCAGCTACAAAACAATTAACTTACATCCTGATTCTCAAAAGGGCTCCAAAGAGAGAACTATTTGGATTTTTTATACTTGCTATGGATATAACAGGGACTTTTGCTAAGTTTTGCCCCAAATGACACTGATATTTCACCTCTGGGATGCCAATGAACTTGAAGTCCTTAGAGGTAAAATAAATTCCTAGTAAATTTTAGGACCATTACATCATCTGTACAGTTCTCCAGATCACTCTGCCTTTGATCCTTTTACATTTAAAAAAGTAGAAGTTTCTCAATTTCCTTCCACAGTTTCTCTTCTCAGTTTAATGAGTAGTGGGAAATCGCTCCTCCATGCTGCTTCTTTCAGTTAGTGTCCTCTAGGGATTTACCCTCAGTGCTGTTATTTTAATCTATTTGTTGCTTTTAAGGACATCCCCTTTACTCATACAAATTCAATCACCACTCACACAGCAGCAGTTTAAATGTTACATACCTCGAACTCTAACCATCTAACCTTTTCAGTTGCTGCTTTCTGTCCCCATTTTTCCACCCCCAAAACAGACATAGGATGTTGCCGTCTTTTCTGAAATGGACTGTTTTCTTTGTTTTGTTCAAATCTGAACAGATCTGTGGGATATGTGTGTTTGGAAAAAAAGCCATTAGCCTGCTGTTATCCAAGAGCAAGAGTTTCTTATTTCCTGAAATGAGTGATCGACTGTCATATTGACAGCAATTTGATTTGCCCCCAAATGCTCTTCTACTACTGTCACACCCCTCTCACTTCTCCAGCAGCCCATTAATTTACTGCTCTGTGCTACAAGAAAAAGAGAATGTCATACAAGTAAAAAAGTCCACACCGCTAGCAAAAGAAGACAAGCAAATCATAAGAAAATGAGGCTCAATGATTTATATTAGTACTGCCTGGCATGAAACCATCTGCACAGAACCCTGAGAACAGGGTATTAAAAATAGCACTTGACAAAATTTGCTGTGCATTCTTTGCTCACCTATAGCTGCAAAAGAAATCTAGATAATACAACTTCATTTAGAGCATTTTGTAAAGGAGCAAATCACAGGTAGAGACCTGAGACAAGCACCCAAATTAACTGTGGTGGCTTTAACTGTACAACCTGAGGGACAGCGCTTAGTTTCTTACTCTGTGTTTTTCCCTGCGACTCTGATGCGCGGCTGGCCAAACAGCAAATCCCAGCGAGCGCAGAGGCGGCGCGGGGAGCGGCGGGGTGCGGGAGACCCAGGGCGGGCGAGCCCCTCACCCACCCACCCAGGGGGCTCCGCACCCCGGACGGGCACCGCTTCCCCCCGGGGCGGACGGACCGGGCCCGGCCTAAAGCGAGCGCGGCGGGCACGGCACCGCTCCGGGGGCAGCGCGGGAAGGCGCGGTGTGAGCGCAGGTGGGCGAGCAGGCACGGCAAGGCGGGCAGGGGGGCCACGCACAGGGGCTGCCACGCACAGAGCACCCCGCGAACAGCAGGGCGGGCAGAGGTACCATGCACAAGGGGTGCCATGCACAGAGCACCCCGCGAACGGCAGGGCAGGCAGTGGTGCCATGCACAGCGCACCCCACACACAGCAGGGAGGGCGGGGGTGTCATGCACAGCACACTCCACGCGCAGCAGGGCGGGCAGTGGTGCCATGCACAGGGGGTGCCATGCACAGGGGGTGCCATGCACAACGCGGGGGTGCAGCGCGCACAGCGGGGCCCCGCGCCCCCCGCCCGCGCCCTCACCTTGATGCGGACGTAGCAGTGTGTGCCCAGGGAGGGGTCGTTGAGGCAGGCAGGGGGGTTCTCCCGCACCACCCAGCGGAAGGTCTCACCCGGCCGCCGGCCGATGCTCCAGAGCAGCCGCAGCCCGGCGATGCAGGCGCACACCCCGCAGTAGCTGTACACCAGCGCCCAGAAGAGCAGCGCCCGGGCGGCCACCATCACCCGGCGGGCGGGCGGCGGGCACGCAGCGCCGGGTCTCGCCATCGGGCCCCGCCGCCGCCGAACCTGCCGGCCGGGAGGGGCTCGAGCGCCGCCGCCGCCAGGAGCCGCCCGAGCGGAGGCACCGGGAGCGGCGGCGGAGGCGCGCCCGCCCCGCGGCCCTCGCCCCGCGCCGCCGGCGGGCACGGCACGGTCACGGCACGGACACAGCGCCGGCCGCCCGCCCCGCCCGGCTGCACGGCCCGGGCTCGCCGGACCCCGGGCGGCGTCTCGGGAGCGGCGGCGCTGCGGCCGAGGGCGCGCCCAGCTGCGGAGGGCTCGGCCACGGGGGGCTCTGCTCCCCAAGTATTTCTCGGTGAAACGGGGAGAAGCCGTCTCTGGGGCGGCGGGGCGCGGCTGTGTCACCTGCGCGCTCCGCCAGAGCCGCCAGACACCGGGACGCGCTCGGAATGTCATTGGGAGCAGCGCGGCCGGGGCCGGCGGGCCAGCCCCGCCACCCGGCCTGCCCCGGGCCCGGCGGCGATCGCGCTGCACGCTCCGAACACGTCCTTGACTGTCCGTGCCTTATTTACGTGCCAGAGGTGGACAGGTGTATGTGTGGGGCTGTGCCCTTCCACTGTAGTGTGTTTCAAGACTACATTCTTTCACTTCTGCCTCACTACTATACCCATTTAAAGGTGATTTTGTAAATGTATTACAATTTTAGTTATTATATGCTATTACTAATGAATATTTCTTAAAAATATATGAATTTTGGGCTCCAGCACCAAAATTTATGTATTTTTTTAAATGTGACTTATTCTGTACTGAGATCTCAACCCCTCAAGGCTGATTTTAGAAGCTGAACAATCCTATACCTGTCCATTAGTTGTAAATCACTACAAGTGCAAGCAAAGTAGTCACAGTCACATACGAGGCCACAGATACCAGGGTAAGAAGAAAGGCTCCAGTCTATCTGGTATTAACATACTGATATGCAGGATAAAGGGTAATTTAGAACCAGAATAGTTCATGTAATCCAAAATTGTAAGAAGAAGTATAACTATGCTGAACAATTGATTTTGCAGGTCATAAGAGTTCAGGTTATGAAAAATTACCGTTTATTAGTTCTGGGAAATAACAAAATGTGGACAAGGTATTTGCTAACTACAAGAAAATTGTAGTCAAGAATTGAGCTCGCATGTCAAATCCTGTCAAGCCCTGATCCAACTCAGTGCACAGCCTGCTCATCTTTACTCCTGGATCTCAACCCCTTGCTTCTAGAGGATATGGACAAGGTTTGGGGAGGCCACATGAGGGTCACAGCTAATATGTAGGCTTATGTGCAACTGCTTCCCTTTTGAGGGGTGGGGTTGCTAAATGTTACTTGAGTCTGATGAAAACCAAAATTTGTTCTTGATCCAGGTGAATCTGTAGGATTAGAATCTAACTTCCAAGAAATGTTTTTGCTCTGTCCAGCAGTGCAAGTAGAAGCTGGTACAAAGACATCATCCATCTGTTAACTCTAAGATATGTAATTCAGTGGGCTATTTTTTAAAAATTAGATAAGCATGTATACAGGCAGAATATATATAGTTTTTCACTATGCATGGAACACAGCTTGTAGACGACTTTTGTCTGTAACATACCAAATGCTTTCTCCTACTTGTTCTAAATTCAGACTTACAAATATAGGCACTGATGTTGAATCCTAGTCCCGCTGAAGGCAGTGACAGAATTAATTCTGGTTTCAACAAGTTCAAGATTTTTCTTTTTTTAAAAAAAGGAAAAAAAGCAGCAGAAGAGAATGTTATAAAGAATGGCCCATTAGTGTATTTTCATGCATTTAAAAGTTTAAGCAAGATACAAAGTCATTATCTGAATTTATTTTCTGCTACTAAATGTAACATTTTCAAGTAACTGTAAAAATCTGCCAAGCTTTATCTTATCAATAACACAGATTAAATACCAGCAACTCACATCAGCTGCCAATGTTGAATAGCACTGTTCACGATCCCTACTCATTGTCTAAATACAAGCCCTTACAAACTTAAGGGCAGGAGCTTTATCAGGCTAATGGGGAAAAAGGTGCAGGGCTGTTTAAGGCTCCTTCATTCTCTTGGGCAAGAAGAGAAGGAACATCAGAAGCAGATGATTCAGTTAAGTCACCGAGCTCTGCAGACTGCAGTAGGATTACGTGAATCATGCCTACCGAGCCTGAGCTTTCCGTTCAAACTCAGATTACTCACACCGCCAACCCCAGGATTAGCACAGGGCTAATTCTTCATGCATCAGACTTTGTGCTAATGACCTTTCTTGTAGGGAAGAAGCCTTTGCAACTTCTCAATATCAGACTAAGCTGCAGCAGAATTTCCCTGAAGTGCACCTCAGTAAACCAGTGACCCAGTTAGATAAATTAGGAAGTTTGGCAGGAGCAAAACAACCAGTGTTGTTTATATCACAGTAGCCATCTCATTTCTTAATAAGCCAGTAATCAGAATGAATTACTAGAAAACATCTCTTAAGAAAAATTGGAGAACCGAGATTGGAAATCCTGGAGTTGACCACAATGTTCCACTTGCCTCTAAAGAAAGGTTGATGAAAGTCCAGTGATAGGTTGGGCACAGCAATCACAAAATGATAGTAGTCATCTACAATACGAGAAGAGTGAAACTTTGGAACCATGATGTGCCTTATTATTGTATGCAGGTATTTGGCCAAGCTATGCAGTATTCCTTGTACAAAGAAAGAAGCAGAGCCAATTTTTTCACAGGACTAGAACTAAGTCTGTTTTTATTTTATACGTCACTAACTACCTAGGTAGTTTCATGTCAAACTTCTAAATTACACAAACCTTTTTCCCATGGAGTTTTGCTATGTCATCTTCAGGTACTGGATATGGATCCACTATCAGGGCTGGGAAGAAGGTAGTGCTGGGGACCTCACAGTTCTGAGCGGTCTTTGCACAATGAAATATCTGCACATCCTAGCTCAGCACTTCTGGGCACCTCCACCTCTGCTTCCTTAGCTGTCCTGTTTTCCAAGGAAGCCCTAGAATTCCTCTTTTATTGAGGAATATTTCCTTTGTACTCTAGGACCATACTGTCTACATACGTGTGGCAAACCTGTTTGTACAAGGCGAATACCTTCCACACATTTTCCAGCATTTTGCAGAAGAAAGCCTGGAATTTTCTATATATCTCATATGAATAAGAAAAATTAAGAACCCAAACAATTATTTTTCTGTCTTCCTTATATTTTGATTTTCTCATCTTCTGCCCTAAATTATTGTTCTAATGGGTGCCAAGCCAAATCAACCCCAAGGCAGATGGTCTTACGTGCTTTGACAGTGTGCTTTGCCCTCCATAAAGTGCCATCTGCCTGCTTATCTTTTGTCAGCTCAACTAATACCGTTTCTCTGAGAGACAAAAGAGGACAAGTTTGCACATCACTGGTTCTGCCTCTGCCTCCAGCCTGACCAACTCATAGTTGATACTAAGAAATTTAACATATTCCATTTGTTAGTGACAGAGGAACTCCTTAAAGCTAATGACTATCTTCCCTTTCATTTACATGTAGATACAATCTACTAGCATAGACACAAGTATGCAAGTGACACATTAATGGAGCTGTTTTTTACAAATGGTCAAGGTAAATGAACAGTGTAACAGAACTTAATACACATTTTAACTGTTAGGTAACTAACAGTTCATTTAAGCAGCTTGTTTGCAGAGGGTATCTACAGAAGTGGTAGTCCTGCTTCCTCGAGTGTGGTCATGGCTTTGGGCAAACAATCATTATAGGCTTGGTACTCACATTTGGAGGCCAACTCCCTTTCCTCTAAAGTCAGCTTTCTGTCTGAAGATAGGAACTGATTATCCTCTCTGAGTAACTTGTAGGTTGCAAATAAAGGGTTTATCAGATTAGCATTAGCAGCACTGACATTGTGACTTCAAGCCATCACAACAATATAGAGTCATGGAAGCTGGAATTAGTTTTTGAAGGGGAAAAAGTACCAGTTCAATACTGTTAGCAAAGCCCATATAGTTATATAGAATAGATGAAATGCAGAGAAGGAGTTCTTGCCCTTGCCTCTGTCACCTCCTATTTCGAAAGCAAGAGATCTTGAGCTTGCATTAACCCAGTCAGAAAGTATATCCAGGTGACAGCAAGGTAAAGTGTCCTGAATGTGAACTGCAGTATTTTATTGCAGGACAAATAGCTCTTAATAACATATAAAATACAAATGAAGGCAGATCTTTTGACAGGCAGGTCACTTTTGATGTAGATATGAAACAAGACATCGTAACAGCACTAGTTTACATTACAAGACATCTTCCATCACAAATCCTTGTCCTAGCCAAGTCCTCAAATCTCTCAAACAGCATATATTTGAGAGTGCCTCCAGGCCAGGCTCATGTGAGAGGACATCCCTAGACATTTCAGGGGGTGATGCCCCAATACACATATATGTAGTCATATACACTCTTTGTGCTGTTGAATGAAATAATACCATTCCAGCTGTGGCAGAAGTTGAAGATCCAGAACAACAGTTATTGTAGGATAGATATATTGAAGCCAGCACTATCTCATCAGCCTGCTACCTGAACGACCAGGCTGCTATTTTTAGGCATGCTTTAGCTGGCATCTATGAATTTAGAAGCAACTTACTGTCTTTCTCTGAAAATTCAGTTATTTGTAGAAAGTTTTTTCCACTTACTTTACTGAGTTGGGTTGTCTGTGGCAGAACCCCACGACAACTGGTATTGTTACCTTCGCTTTCAACTTTCATCCAGGAACTTGACAGATCAGAGTTCTCCGTAGTGATAGAGAGTTTTGAGTGGGAGGTTCATTGAGATCAGTAGTCTCCAAAATGGAGTGTAGGAAGAAAATATGTAATACAATTTTTTAAAATAATAAAATAAAATGAAAACTAAACAAAAGTAAATAAACAGTATTACAAATAAAAAGGAAAATTAAAAAATTATAATGTAAAAATATACTAGTACAGTAGAACAAGTATATAATTTATAAATTAATAAATTGGGGTCCATGCTTAAAATTTTTAAATGATGGGGTATGTGATGAAAAAGGTTTGGAGTTCGCTGAACCGGATTATCTCAAGGGGGCCCCTTCCACCCAACATTTCTGTATTACGCACTGTGTTTTGGTATTAAGTCTATATACCAATGTTTTATTACTCCCATCCTTAATTTGACACAGCTATATATAATCAACAAGAATGTAGAGTTTTTACATTCTGGTTTCTGCTTCAGACAAATAGTCCAACATTAATAAAATCTTGCATTAATCAGAAAATCTTTCAAAACTGGAGCCAGTTGTTTTAGATAACTTCTTCCTGTGAAGAACCAGAACTATGTGGTAGACATGTTTGCACCCTTAGCCAAATGTTATGTTAAGATAAAATACATTAAACACATCTGGGCCTTAAAAGAAATGCAATTACACAGGATTTACTGCCCAAATTACAGCATTCATGGAAACTTTATTTATGATTACAAATACTGTTATGCACCCTTTAGAGAGTATCACTATTGTACAGGTCTTTTTATCACAGCCCAGATTCTGTGCAAGTGTGTCAAAGTAAAGTGATTGTTTTAATAGCATACATACACAACATACAAAACTGTAAACAAAAGAACAGCTGCATTCCAGTGTGTATCAGACTCCATTCCATGGTATAAACGAGCCGCGGAAAAAAAAGTCTTTTGGCACTTCAGGTGTTAATGAACAAGCTTTTAATATAAAGTATTTTAGAGAAGCTTACATACTCTTTAAAGTGGTCTTATAAGATCCTAACTAGTACAAAACTATGCTGCTTGCAGCAGTTTTGAAGTTAAGTTCTATATTAACTACAGCTTTCACTGAAGATATTCTTCGAAAGATGCCATAATATCTCTCTGCAGATTCACATCAATTAGCCAAGCCATCTGCAAGAAAGCAAGTTAGTGTCTTTTCATAGCAATCAGACATTAATGAATACTATGGAGGTAAAATATTTAATAAGGATTTAAGAAAAAACTATAAGGCATCTTCTAAAAAAATATATGCCTTCTCTGTTATTACAAGTTTGAGTGTGCCTGCTGTTGAAGTCCTCTCATGAATTAAGAAATGTTTATTCTAAAAAAAGGTAGCAATTAAAAAGCAGTCATTACCTACACCAATAAATAGAGTTAGTTTTAAAAAGGCTCAGGTTTGATATTTCAGATCAGAACAGTATGACTAGCACTTTTGTTGACATGGAACATGTTAAAGAGGATAGGCAGCTTGCAAGACTCAAGGTTTGAAACTATTTAGAAGGCCTATATAATATTTTATATATATTATATAAATATATAAATATTATAAATATATATTTTAATATAAAATATGTCTATCTAGAAGGCATAAATAATATTTTATTATTTACAATTTTAGTTTACCACACAATTTTTCTAAGCTTATAGGAGTAACAGGACCAAGCAGATAGCTTTTCATAGTACATCACTTGAAAACATACTTTGAGTTTCCTATTTCATTTTCTGGACTAATTCTTCAGGTAGTGTAGTTCTGTTGTTTTCAATTATTCAGATCCTTTGAAGTTAGGACCTGACTTAATATTTATTTATTCTCTACTTGAGTTGAAAAAAAATCAGGTAGCAAGAGTCAGCAACTTACTGCTTCTTTCCTCCTGCGTTCTTGTTCCATTTTTCTAGCCAAGTTACGGTCTTGATCAAGAATATGTTGTTGAGCTTCGGGCAGTTGTTTGTTCTTTTGCATTTCTTTTTCAAGCTCACAGTCTGTTGCAGCCATGGCATCCAATCCTGTACTTTCATGGCCCCTTTAAAGACATGAAAAGAAATCAGTGGAGGATAAAAATTGTCCTTTTTCTTCATAAGAACATTTTGCACCTGATAGAATTCTGCAAATAATTTAAATCAGTGCATAGCACTCAAGCCGTGATTCTGTTCCACACGTTGTTTCATGGTAATTTCCCTTCATAAGATGTATGTGCCTGCAGTTGTTGGGCTGTAGTAGGTTCAGGTTTCCTGTGTCCCATTTCCAATCTCTATGCATGTGGGATTTATAGACACGCTACACAAAACCTACATACGCTGTCTTTGAAATTCTTACTTCTCTGTTACTTTCTTGGCCCATAATGTTTTTCTTCTACCTTCTTCCTCCTCAAGTAGTTATTTAAGGTATATTTCACTGACTTCAGGCAAACACCTGTAATGTCTTGTTCCATAGAGCTACATGCCTGGTTTTCTCTTCAGAGACACCAGCTGAAGGTGCCTGGACTGCACTCTTTGTTGAAAACCAGGAGCGTACTCTTAAGTCTCTCAAATGCTCTGACTTGAGATAATAAGAGATTAAATATTAAAATAGTACACTCCAAAAAATTAACCTGTTCTAATACAGCCAGCAATGGGCAGGAGCAGGAGAATTTAGGAACCAGTTCAGACTTATCTTTCACAGGGTCAAATAGACAAGAAAAAAAATCAATACTACTGAAGAGGGAACTATTACAGAGCTTCCAAAAGGTGGCAAACAAAATTCAGGATATTATTTCAAAGCAGTAATTAGTAGGCTGTCACTTATCCCACTCAGCATAACCATATAGCTCAGACTGGGATACACAAATGGGCACTCCCTAAAAGAGGGACTGCAAACAGCTAGGGAAGAATACTACAGCAGGGGCTTATGTAATATGCTTCTCTACAGCAATGCAAAGAACTCTGCTGCCAAAAGTGGTGTGCACTGGAACCCCTTTAGCCATGTTAACACCGTGTTCTTGAAGACTAGATTATCCTATATCCCATTAGGGCAGCAGTAAGATGAGGATATTCCTGGCTACAGGTATAGGAGAAATAATATATTGAGGACAAATACGAATTCTGGTCATGACCAGAGGAATTGAGTGTTCTAGGGGACAAAAAACCTCCCATCCTAACACCCAAACAAAACCCAAACAATTTCTTCCCCCCCCCCCAGAAATCCAAAACCAAAACAGAAATCAAACTAACAACAACAATGAAAAAAGAAATTCCCAAGAAGTTTATTTAACTGCTGAAATAATACTAATTTGATAGGAAAAAGCTGCTTTTTGCATTTTGGATGTGCTCTTGTGCTTGGAGTGGTACAGCTCCATGACTTCGTCTGATATGTGGCCATTACCTAACCCAAAACACTCGTTTTAATAACTAACCCACCCAGTAGCATACAAGCACAAAACAGAATAATATTTAAATGTGTTACAAACCTTTTTTTCCCCTGTGGAATGTTTTGCAGTTCCATCTCAGATTGCACCAGAGGCCTTTTTACCTCTGGCACTTGCCCACTCTTCTTTAACACTGCTTCTCTGAACTGTTTGAAGCTCTCAGCAGATGCTTTTATTGGAGCTGGAGGCTTCATTGTTTTACACAGGCTTATCCAGGAATCTATATTCTTAAATCCTGTATCCTGAAGTTATTAGAAAAAGGAAAACAGAGCAGAAGCAAAAATATGGTACCACTACTAACATCCATTACCTGCTCAGTTCTTACATTAGCAAAAATTTTTTTTACTAGCTCTATTTGGAAATATCTACAACAAAATAGCCTTCCTTTGGTAGGACATTAGTGCTAATATAACAGTCTGAACAGGCTTAGATATATTTTCTCATCCACTCTGAGATTCTTTAGCAATATGCTAAAAATTGTTAGTATTTATATCTATTCTTACACTTCAAGTCTGCCTCTCTTTTTTCATTTCAGAAAATAGGAATTCACAAGGCTGAGTTTACACAAGGTCCATTGACAATGTTTTAATACAGAAAACATCCACCTACTCTCTATATGTAATCCTTACATAGCAATAGTTTTGCATTAGGCTTGTGGGTTTTGTTTGTTTTAAATACCCATGTTACCCCATTTCCTCTGTGGCATTTTCTTCACAGCAGAAAACAGCATAAAAGCAGTATTATTAAGAAATCCTGCTTCTAGCAGAAGGTCATGTGTTTATGAAGGAAATACATATTTTTGGAATTGAATTCAATATGTTAGTTAATAGCTCTCTGAAACCTAAGTGCCTAAAGAAAAATTCTAGAAACATTTTAGCTCAATAGATTATAGAGAAAACTTTTTTGGTCTGTTAGCTAAAATGATCTATTATTAGTAATTCTGATTTAATGTTTTCAAATAGCTAATTACCAGAGAAGAATTTAACAGATAAGAAAATTTCTCTGTTCTTCCACTTAAGATAAACAAATATTTCTTAGCATACAGTTTAAGTTAACTTTTATAAATATATTTAGTCATTAAAAGTGCTTTGTCTTATTTCAGAACAGGTTTTTCAATAGTACCCAAGACTATATTCCACACTACTCTTATTTTTGTTACCAGATCAGCAAGGGAAAGCACACTAATAACTTGGATATAAGAACTAGATAATATTAAAACTAAATGAAACAAGCCATATTTTTATATGACAACATGGATATGTTATTTTATATATGTCTCATGTACCTTCTGAAATGCCTAGAGTCTATAGATTTGTTTGGTTTTAGCACTAAAAATCAGATAAATCTGTACAGGTTATAACGGTGCCTGAGACATATCACACACTAAATATTCTAATTGTAAAAGAACAGATTTTTAGAGAAGATCCTAAGTCAGGAAGTTACTCAACCTAGTAAGTAAACTCACCCTCCTCTCAAATAGAACTTGAGCAACACTTACCTTTTTTGGAAGAAGTTCAGATTTTGGCTCTAGTATGTTTTTATCATTAGGTTTATCATCAGGTGTATAATGACCTGATAGAAGAATAAAAAAAGGCTTTTCACTCAAGTTGATTTTATGGATATGTTTCCCTCAAAATTAAATGATAAAACTTCAGTCATTCCAGGAATGACTTATAAACTTACACTGCAGTTTACTATTATTTGGTTCAGAATGACAGAAATTCTCCCAAACATTTCCTAAGATTAAGTTGAACTGGATCACTTCTCTCCACTTTTGGGCAGGGAAAGGGATAGTTAGCTCAGCTATAGATGAGAAATTAACTCCTGGTTGATTCTAGGAAAGGTCCCAGTGGAACACCCAATAAGTTTGATCAGAAAGTCTCAACGCAGCACTTTGCCATTTGCCTCCTCCCCTTTTCCTCCCAACCCTCTTTCCCTTTGATTCTAGTATTATTTAAGGGTACCTCATTCATTATGTAAACTCATTTTGCCTAAAGCTCTCAACCCTATTTACTTCTTTGGTTTTTTTAAACAAAGCAAATAGGTCAGCCAGCAAAGGCTAGTCATCACATTTCCAGTAGCCTAGAGGATGCACAAAGGCTCCATGCTGTTACCTCTTTATTATTTGAGGGGAAAAAAACCTAAACACTTTTTCAAACCAGATATAAACACCACAGATATTTTATGTCATTCAGCAATGACCCTCTACTGCAGTTTGAGATGTTTCAGTAATTACGTAAATGCTTAATAAGAAACTTAAGGTAACATGTTGGCATATTTTTATTATGCAAAGGAGAAGTCTCTGGATGCTTGGATCCAGAATTCTAAAGGCAAAGTATCAAACCCTCACTCAGTTTGTCATAAATGGTGTTTTCAGAAAGACCTCATAGCCTCAAAACTTTTTAATTGAAAATGATTAACTAAAGCCACAGACCAAGCAGAGCTGCTGCAAGTTGGAACAAAGTGAGGGGCAGTACATTGGTGTGTCAAGACCATGAAAATGCTGAAGAGAACACCACAGAAAATTAAATTTCCAGTTTTAGAACTGCTTTAATACAATTCAAATAACTCTTTTAATTTTTGCCAAAGAATAATGCTAGTTAATCAGTGAGCAGACTATGCCTTTTAATTCATCATTTTCAGAAGCTTGTTCTGTCCCCTGTCTAAACCTATAGAAGTAGGCTGGAGGGACAAGGGGGTAAAGGAGCAACCAAAACAATCATGTCTGGTAACACTGGACTCGTAGCAGGGATATTCAGTTCAATTCTTTAGTTTGAAAGATGTATGAAGTATAGAATGCAGTTTTCAGAGGGCCTATGTTCTTGTAATAATTGCAAGTTTGTTTCATGGTGGAAGTCTGTTTGACATTAATTTACTGTCAGACCCTTGTACCAAAAGCCAGAGATAATTCAAAATACTCCATGAAGCTCCAGCAGAAGATATTTTAAAGTCCAGTGAAGTTCAACAGATTGAAGCATCAGTTCTCAGACTTCCTTCTTTTATTACTATCCATACTACTAAATTCCTACATCAAAAAGTAATTTGTTTTATACATTTTAACAGAGAACAAGAACCAAACATCCATTTAACTTTTTTTTTTAAAGCAGCAAATCAAAAAGAAAGAGCAAGGGAAAACATCACTCCCTCCATTATTCTGGATAATTACAGGTTGTAATTTGTTTGTACAGATTGTACAAACTGATTAATGTACAAGTTCTCAGCATTTTATTTCTTTAAACTAGGTTCATATACATTTGAACTTTGCACTCTTCATATCAATTACTGTTTTTATTATGACGCTACATACTTTGTTTTTGACTTAAGGATATTGAATCAGCAGTTCTCACATTGGCCTTGTTTTGAAGTTTATTTGATTTGTCTAGGTGTCTTGTTTGCTCAGCTTGTTTACTCCAGTCAGCGCTGTCAACCTGGGAGATTGTGTTGGATACCTAGAAGAGAAGCTAGACTTCAAAATATGTTCTTCAAAATGTGTCTTTAGCATATGTGGATTCTTATTATACAGCATCAGGATTAAAGGTATTTTTTCCTCTGTGCAGTAATCCCTTGAACTGAGGGAGGTGTTGCAGAAACCTGAGTCATAATATACACTTCTTGCTATCTTGGACAGTGGATGCCAATGGGAAAGGGTGAGCTGCTTTTCTTCCTTACTTACAGGATACATTCTTGTACTCCTAAATTCAAGAGGTGGTTTCTATTAATTTCTGAAAACAAAAGCCAGTACAGCCTCGCCAAAGCAGGTAAATTTTCAACCATGTTGAGAAAGACCATTAAACACCTTAACATGGAATAGATCATGCTGCAGTAACATCACTAACTCCCTTTGTTACACAGAGGCCCTTCTAACCAGGATACTCTCCAAGAACATGTTGAGATAGAAATTAACAGTGACTAAATATTTCACAACCTCATCTGAAAGCCCCAGTTTCCATAGCTTTAGGAAAAGGAATAAAAAGCAACACACTTTTCCAGTATAGCCTCTAGAGCCTTCACAGTATTACTGAGTTTGTGAAATTGATATTTGTAGAAAAACATCTATTATAAGCTGCCTGTCTGTTTTGTGAAGCTGTAGGTTTACAGGGTGGACTTTTAGCCTGTAAGCATGCAAGGGTTACTTAAGTCCAAGCTATAGCCCTAAAAAGAAATAAAATAAGCTTTATAGTACACCATAAACTTGATTGGTCAAACTTTCCTTTTGTGTTGCAGCCAACAGGCAATGAAGTAACACCCTGTTAAAGGATAAGAATCACTTTGTTAGTAGAGTTTTAGAAAACTTTTGTTCTAAACCTGAAATGGCCTTCGTCACATCACATTCAAGCCAGAAGTACTATATTATATCTTATTTAAAGGAGTAAAAACATGCTTTAAAGACATTATTTGAAATGAATTCATTGGAGAGAAGCACATATTCACCTCTGGAAGAGCATGTCTGGACTGAGTGACAAAAGACTGATTTGTCTTTGGAGTACTCTGAGGAGTTTGCTGGTCTGCAGCATCATACGGAACACAAACAGCTGAGATTACACCTGAGAAAGAAGTAGAGTATGATTTTCCCCTATCATACAAAGTGCAGTCCTACATCTCAAAATTAGGTCACTGTTTAGATCTGTGGATTAACTTAGTATGAAGATATGTATGCTAGCTGCACAATTTAAGAGTTATTTTTAATCAGATTTTAATTGATTTCTCAGTTAATCAGCTACTAGCTCAAGCTGTCTTTTACCAAAACCTCAGAAGTGTCTGATGTTATTAGACCTTTTGAAATGAGGGAGGGAAAAGCAAAGCTCCTTGGATCAAGTTCCTAAGCAACTTCATGTATTTGATATGTCTAGACAACAGCAATCAATTTAGAGGACCTATGGCACCAAGTCTTAAATTCAGCTAACAGGCATTTCAGACCTGACCTTGAGTAGTGGTGATGGGTTTAAGCATCTAATTCCTGCCTTAAGGTGTTCAGCACTTCCTGTAACTCTGGGTTCATTAAGGTATCCTTTTCCATCTGAACACCTCCTCCTGTTTGAATACTACTCCATCCCACCACAATCTGAAACTCTAGCCAATCCTCAGTGCTGCCATGCTTTAATTTACATCATGCTCTTTGCAATCCGTACCCTGCAAGAATTTTTTCTCATATCCACTTGATAGCCTCCAAAATTCCAAGATAAACTTATTGGGCATTACAGGCATCCTGGCACCCATTCTTCCCTCGGCAGTCAAATATAGCCATAAAGGTGTTACCTGAGGGAGAGAAGGCATTTTGTTCTGGTGGCTTAAGTGATCTATTCTGTAAAGGCTGGAGCCTCTGCTGTACATTGGGAGGTGGCTGCTGCAGATCAGATGATCGGTGATTTTGCAAGCTACTAGTAACAGATGAGTGCTGTGCTTGCAGAACAGCATTGCAGGATGTCCTCTGTAAACAAAGTGGTATTCTCTATAAAGAGGTTATGGTAGTTAATACAGTCAAATCTTCTTAATAGTGTTTTGATCCCCTTTCCCCACCACTGCTCCCATTTCCACTATCAGATTCAGTAGTCCTTGTATTGTGATACTTATCCAGCATTTTTTTAAGAGTTTAGATGACAGAGACATGAGGTAAAATGCACTCTCTTGGTTGACAGATACAGAAAACCCCTGAGAACAAAATGTAATGTGAGGATTTGAAGTGTGATATTTGTTGTTACTCAGAAAGTCAGTTAGGGGCTGTTACAACTGACCAAGCTGAAGCTTATTTCGTGGATCCTGTTTTCTCAAGTTTATTGCTGTCATTCTGTCACTGCAGAGGCTGCTCTTCTTAAGCAAAAAAAGTGTGTTGCATAATTCCTCTTTTCAGTCTTTGCTTATGAAGATGTAGAAGGAGCAGCTGAATAATAAATTTGCAGCCTACTTTCCTGTACTTTAAGGGAAAGCAAACCTATTGCAAAAAGAATGAAGGCTTTGCCGTGATCTTGCTTTGAAATTCAAGGTCTGTCTTTGGCAGCTTGAAGGCAAATTGTAAAAGGCAGTTAAACCTGACAAGAAATAACACCCAATGTATATACAGGAATAGAGCAATTCAATGTAAGAGGCACTAAAAATTATTTCTGGATAAAACTGCTGATGGCTATAATACCATAGTAATAAGCAATATTAAAGTATCCTGAAAATAAGTGATATACTGTACAATTTATTTATTTTCAGATGTAGAAGTGAGGTTGTTCATAAAGAAAAAACATTTAAGTGAGGCTTGCACTGTTTATTGGCTCATGGATGCTCAAAGATCAATTTGGAGAGGATTTGACTTTTTTAGGGGTTTGTGGGTAGCATTCTCCCTCTCTCCTTCACCCTACACACAATGACCACAAGGATTATAAAAGGTAAAACCCTCAGGAGTTCTCCCATGACATCAGTTTATATACAAATGCATAAATTATTTTAAAAAACCAGCAGATTTGACATCTTCATATAACTCAGTCCTACAGAACAAATAACATTCAAGCCATATTCATTATTTCCTGATAAAGGAAATTTCCTGTAGTTTCCAATACTATTGTATGTTAAATTTGTTTAGGGCAAAAATATTACCTCCATTCCAGTCAGTTTACCTTAGACTTTTCCACAGAAGCTGGACAGTTCTGCCTGGCTCCAGTTTGTTTTGAACAGGTTTCTGTAGCTGTAAATACAGTGAGGTGGGCAGAAAGAGGAGGATGGAAAAAACCAAATCAGTCATTCACATACATTACATTATTCACATATACAAGCTGTGAGTTGCAGTTGTACCCAGAGAGCCAAACCTCACAGTGAAAGGAACATTCTTATCTTGAATACTTAGCTTGATGCATTTAGAGAACTTCTCCCAGATATAAAAACACCACAAAGATTCCTGTGGGATCAAGGTCTTCGCTGCCATTGACTTCACTGTATTTGCTTCCCCACACTACAGAGGGTTGAGCATTCATCTCACCTTATACCTTGCACAGATATCTACATTGCAGACCTCCAGTTTGGCAGATCTATCTGTCCTAGAAAACTAAAGAGAGTTTTGTATACAAACTTGAGACAGCTTAAGCACCAGGGGGGACTTTGGCTCTACAGTCAGTGCTGTAGGCATTTGTGTTTCTCAGCTTAGGGACTAAGTCTTACCCTAGGGTAAGGCATCCTTTATGCTGCAGACCAGAAGATGAAAGTAAAGTGAATCACACTTTCAAAACCAAATCAAAACTACAAGAGTAAGCTATAGCCCAATGGTCAAGTGTCCAGCCTGAATACCCAGACCTTTTGCTAGCTTATTTTGGTCTCTGAAGATTTTAACTGGTAAGTTGAATGGATGTTGTAGTGGGGTTTGTTTGTTTTGTCCTTGATTTTTGTTTTGTTTTTACCTAGAAACTCAGTATTAAGACATTGATTTAGCAGCACTGCAATTGAGCCTTCAAAACAGAGCAAACCTACAAGGATAACTAAAATCCTTGTGGATTTTAGCATGTGGAACAGTAAAAGCTGACCGAGAGGGCAGATGTTTTACCTACAAACACAAAAGTAAGCTTTCTAACCTGATTCGGAGTCACTGCTATCTGAGGAGCTAGAACCACTGCTAGTGCTGCTGCCAGAGTCCGAGGAGCTGCTGCTGTCACTCAGTCTGCTTGGTCCAGTACTGGACTCAGTGTTGTTTTCAACTGCGGGAGAAAAAGAGAGAATTCAGAACAACCAGCAGTGGAGCATTCTTCATAGACAAGACTAGGATCAACCTTGTTAGATCTATTCTCCCATGTAACAGTTCATCTTATTCCACTTCCTTGTCCACTGTCCATTTAGCAGTAGACTTGAGAAAAAAAGAGCTCCCTCTACAGAGGAGAGGAGGGGGATTTCCCAGCAGCATTGAATGACTGAAATATCCAGGGAGGAGCTGTAGTCACATGATTTACAATCCTCAAGTAAATTAAAACTATGCTGTCTTACGACACAATTCAAGCAATTTCCCCCCATATTTCCTGCTGTTAAGTGACTGTTTATGTACTTGTTGCTGCTGCTAGACTTGCATGCTGAGGTCTTTATCTACAGCCAACTCTTCTTTCCCAAGCCATGTGTACTCCAAAATTGCCATCTTTCACCACCTCCCTACCATCTGACTATTTAGCATCTGCAGGGTTGATTTAACTCAGCTTATAGGGACTTTGCAGTCAAAGCTTTTTCCAAGTTGTTGCTCTGATGGAAGCTTTGCAAATGAGAAGTTACATGGATGCCTGTCTCCCTGGACACGAGTCTTTGTTAAATACCAGATTAAGCTCTTGTAAACAAGCTAGATGCCATTTGTGAAGATTCCCTAGCCTGCCTCTTCCCTCTCCACACAACATATAGTTCCCAATTGTTTTCAGCTGCTTCTTCAGGCTTTTCTTTTTAGACTGTTTTCAAGCCATTATGTATACTAGACAGGAAGACCTGACTGAGCTAATGCTAGTGCTGGATGCAAGCCTGTGTTTTGCAAGGATGCTTCCATCATTTCAGCTAACTGGTTTTACACAGGAGCTAAATAGATATCCAATAGAGGGCAATAATAGCACTCAGTGGTTTAATGAGGAACAGCTTGACCTATAATAGTAGCATCAGCTGCATTGATCCATTCTCAGCCCCTGATGAGAACCACCAGTAAGTGTACAGTTCAAGTATGTACTAAATTTCTGGCTTTGATCTTGAAACTCATTATTGCCTGAAAAACTGAATTGATTCTCCTAGGATACTTTCTGAAGTCTAAGGTAACACAGACACCTGTCACTGACACAGAAATTTTGCTAGTGTGACAGCTAGTGAGACTGCCACCTAACAAGCATGACTAGAGTTGGTTATTCTTGAGTCTCTAAACTATAGAAAGTGAATTATGAACAAAGAGACTGTGACCCTCCCCACTCCCCACCATGTTTTCATACATCAGCATAAAGGGGAGTTTATTGGGGAGTTTATTGTTCAGTGTTGCTTAAGTTCTGAAGCCATTCCCACCTTTACCTGTAATGAAGTATTAGGTGCAATAATAAGGAAGATGCTTTAGACAGGACAAGTAACTGGCCAAATTTGCTGCTGTGACTCCAGCTCACTCAACATAGGAAGAATCTTAAGACTAGCAATGGGAAGTTTAAGACCCCAGCTATTCTGAGGAGAAAATCCCCAGCTGCATAACAGCACTAAAGCCCAAGGGAAGAATTCCATTTTAAGCTATTTCTATTCCAAATAAGTAAAAGAGCCACATTACACTTGATGTTCTTCTTCGGGTTTAGTTGACCATTGACATCCAGTAGTCTCTTCTCTAACTCTTGTTTCCTCTCAGAATTAAGTTGTTCTTTTGACTTCGTTGGTTTTTTAACTGCATGGGAAACAGAAGTTAACATGGAAGCAAACAAGAAAAGAAATCTAGTGGTTTTTTTTTTTTAAGCATCATTTCTACTACATACCCTGCTGCTTTCTTTGTCTCTTCCTCAAGCAGGTTGCCACATATTTCTCTAGTTCTCTGAGTGTTGAAGCATTTAAAGTTTCAAAGTCTATTTCTATCTCATCAGGGTTGGAGTTCCTCAGTGCAGGTTCTCTTGACTGTATTATATGGACTACTTTCCCAAGCTTATCTCCAGGGAGTTTATTTATGTCCAAACTCAACTGTCGTTTTTCATCATAATTCATGGGCTTGGCAGCATCTTCATCTTCTGATTTATGTGCCAACAAGACCTGCTGCATGGTTTTCTTTGATTGACTGCAGGAAAAAAATATACTGCAGTAACAACATTTTGAAATAATTAGACACCCACACAAATCCCTCACACTTACATGTTTAAAGAGAGTTTTTTCTTAGATTTCTTCTTGTGTTGCAGATTTTTCTTCTTTTGAATCAAGCTTTTTATTTTAGCTTTTTCCTTGTTCTTTCTTTTCTCACTTTTAGCCTTCCCTTTTTTCTTTTCTGGTCTAGATAAACATGCTTTGGTCAAAACCCACAACTGCTGGTGAAGAGCTTTAAGCTATCAAAAGAAAGAAAAAAAAAAGCTGATAATCTTGGGCAATGTAGAAGGAACAATAAACTGGTCATAAATATCACAAGATATTTGTGGCAGCTGAATGATATTAATAGAATATCTGCTTTCCAAATGAGATTTATTTTCCAAACATCTTACTATATTGTAGCTTAGTAAGACTATCCACCTAGAAGATATAGGGCTACTTATTTTATGCAGACATTTCTAGCAGTATGTGTTTTCTAACGTTCTGTCAAGAATGAAAAAAGAGAAAAAGAAAAAAAAAATCACTCTAGGAGCTTCCAGCATCCTCTCTTTAATTTCAAGCACTTGGGATGCACATAAGTGCCTTATTAGGTTCTATTTCTTACAGCACTGACAAATTAGGCTAGTGGGACTGGGCTCATGCATCCTAGTTTGCAATATAAGATGGCTAGTTAGGACATACTAGGAGTTTCGGAGAACAACTTAACACAACTTTGTTTAACTCTCAGGAATTGGAAGATGGTCAGGTGATGAGAATTAGAATTCAGACATACTGAACTACTGTAGCAAAGGCTGGCTTGTACACTTGCTTATCCTCCTGCCTACACTCATAAATTGATGATTTATCTGCTCATTTGACAAGTACTGAAAACTGTTCCTTATTTGACAAGCAGAACAAATGCTAATTTTCCCCAGAGTTTTCAGATACAGAAGCAACAGGTTAAAAGATTATGTTCAAGCAGAAACAAGACCCATCCCACTCTTAATATGAAGCATGGCTTTGCTTCACTGGCTAGCATGAAGTTCCTTCTGTTTTCTCATACTGAGCTTTCTGAAGTAGAAAAAAAATGGCTTGCTTTTGTGTGGCTCAAGAGAGACAGAGGGTAAGAACAGAGCTCTTCAGCCATATGAAAGAAATGCCCCTATTGGAAGAATATGCCACTAAGCTAAGTGTGGAGTGTCTGCAGGCTCTCATCATACCACAGGAACAGTTTCATTTTTTTAAAAGTTTGAGAGTCATCTGAAGAAGTGGTAGGTAAGAGTAGTAGAACCCACTTTGTATTTGCTGAGGCACTATTCTTAACTTTTGATGGTGGTTCCAAAGAGGAAATAAGTTACTAGAATCTCTTAAAACTGATTTTTGGTGCTAAGCCTCAGAATGGACAAATCAAAGTGGCAGCGTCAGAGAGATCTTAAGTCGTGCACATGAAGTACTAATGCTCACTTGCTCCTGAAGCTTTGCAAGGTGCATTCTTTTTTCCTCTTCAGAGTCTTCAGATGATTTTTCTTCTGAAGAGTCATCATTACTACTTTCACTGGAATAAGCTTCTTTCATTTCTCTCACAGGCTGTGGCAGATGAGCACTTGCAACAGGTTCATCAGGAATTTTGGCGAAGTGCATTTCAAAAACATCCTGAAGAGTTAGGTTTGGGAACAGTGTACTTTTCAGATTTCTAAAAGCATTATCAAGTTACTACTTGTGCATAGCAACATATGTACTACTTGTACATAGCAACACAGTCGTTCAATAACATTAGTAGATTCTACATCAGGGCATGAAATGACCTACTCTTTTTCAAGTCTGACTTAAGAGAGAACTCACCTGAAGTTTTCTTGCCATGGCAACTATTTCATGATCTGGAGAATTATGTTTGTAGCAGCTCATGAACATTAATCTAACATCTGTAGCAAATTCTTGTATATCACTATATTCAAAGTTGTCCATTTTCTTCTAGAGGAAAAGAAAAATAATGCATGTTTAGTAGAGAGCATTACCATGAACTGGCACAAAAAGAGGAGGGTACAAGAATTTTGACACACAGATTCAGGTTCAGCTTGTATCAAGACAGTAAATATTGTAAAAAAAAAGTTATGCAAAGACCTGCTTCTCACTTTAACATTGTCCCTTTAACAAAGACTTTTTTTCCTCTTTTAAACAGATTTATTAATTGTAATTGCTGGAAGGACTTTCTAGTACTAGTTTCAGCACTAGGTTAAGACAACAATATTTGAGTGACTTTATTTGATTATGTCCTCAGCACCCGTTTTTGATTCTAAGCATGATGTTTACACAAAGCTTGTTCCATAATAGCTAGAGTTCTAAGGGGCTAGAAATTGGGAAATAACCTTTATATTGTGCAAGCCAGTTTTCAAGGTAATTCCGTAAACGATTTAAATTCAGCCCCCCCTCCCCTCCCCTCCCCCCCCCCCAAAAAAAAAGAGAAAGTGGAGCTTAACTGGGCTATACTTTAACCCCATAGATATATGCCCAGTGTTCACAGAACACTGTCCACATATCTCCATCTACAAGGGTCACTTTTCACAAAAAAGGTGAAAAGTGTCACATAAATATCCAGTGTTGAGGTTTCATGGCACTTCACCAAGGATATTGAGATTCAGAGAGAAGCAGAAGTTGACATAATAGAATTGCATTTTGTTTTACAGGGCATTAACAACAGCACTGTATGTACAAACAGAGATATTTAACATGCAGCCTGCTTGGAAGGGCTTCATAATTCCCTCACTCCTTATATTAACTTGTTCACTGGGTAAGTAAATTAGCCATTATGTGCATAGTCACGAGACTTAAACTTTCTTCAGTGACCTGTGGCTAAGTCTGAGACACATAAGTATCTGGATTCTGTGGCCATTTTTTCTTTCAAAGGAGAAGCAGCTTTCATGACACCTTTTCAGCTAACACATCTAAAATCTTGTAATTGCACAAGTTATTCAAGCAAGCACACAAACAGTCTAATTTCCTCAGAAACACACTTACTTTAATGGTTCTTAGGTCTGTAGGACATTTGGCAATGCCTTGGTTCTCACCAGTGGAGAAAGATGCCCCATCTACAGGTTTTAAGAAAGGCCACGCATATGCTGCATGTTTCTTTGAAAACATTTCTTTAAGTATTGCATTACAATGTTTTAATTTTTCTGACAACTGAATCTTTTTAATAATTCCAGGTGACTGTTGAGAATGTGGCAAGGATCTCTTCAGAAGCTTATTTGTTACCATATGTTCATTTTCACCTCTGCCTGCTTTAACAGCTCTTCTTTCATTAAACATGGTAGAAAATTCACCACTTGCTGTGACTATTGAAGTAGTAGGAGTTGTAGTGTCAGCCTTCCTTTTCACACCTTTTTTTGCCTAGGAAAAGAAAAAATATACAGTTGTCCAGAGCAGTGATAGAATGGTCAGTTTTCAGACTATACACACACACACAAAAAGAATAATCTCAAAAATGTCAGAGCTTTGACAGCTGTTGAAGTCAGAGCAGAATGTGGCACTTCTACAAGTTTAGACTGAAAACCTACAAGTTATTACAAGATCAGCACACCAAGCTTAACCTTAGATTTAAAGGAAAGAATGGGATGTACTGCAGGTCAGGTTGTGGTCAGTTTTTAGCCATTCAAGAGGATTCCAGGAAGCTGGTAGGTTGTGAAGTTACCCACAAACTGACTGCAACACAAAGGGGAAAACTACTGCTATTTATTTCAGGCCCGGTTGCGGGCTTTGTGTACAAGGTTTATCTTTATTTTTCTTTAACCTGGGTAGTATTTGGTTTGGAAGCAATACAATATGTGCTTTGTCATCGGTGTTCAGACTCTTCTGGAGTGAAGTGTATACACTGTAGGAGAGGCTGCCACAGGTGCCTATTCCTCTTTGCAACAGCAAAACAAAAACAAGTCAATACATGAGAGTTTTTCTGATAAAAGTGTCAGATGTTCACATTAAGATTGCAGTTAACAAAAACTTGCTTTTGTGAGCTACAGACATCTTCCAGACTAGTTACCCAATGTTCAAGCAAACATGCTATTTTTGGAGAATCAAGCGTTTGATTTACATTGAAAACATGAGAATTATTAAATAGAGCTTTATTTTAGTACTCAAACCATTATCCTCAAAGTAGCCTCATTATTTCCTCAAGGAAAGAACAGTTTCCTGCATCAAGATCAAGCCTGCAGAAGTATAGTAATACTCTTCAAAAATGACCATTTTAAAGTTCATTTTGCTTCTTTGAGAACAACGTTTTAAAACCACATTTATAAGAAAAGATGTACCAAGCAGTCATCCCAATTTCCACTTAGTTTCTAGAATTAGTACTGGCCCAGTTATTTAGCAGAGACCTAGAAGATTTAATAGAGATTTTTTACTGTCTTCTATCACAATAGAAGTTTTGAAAAGATATTGCAATAAGCCTAGCTCCTTAGGTTTTGCTGTTAATGCCTGAAGGAGCCATTTCAATATCTTTCTTTCTGAAGGTTATTTGAGGAAACTTACTTTTGTTATAGGGACTGCAGCTGGCATTAAAGCAGTTGGCTGGGCTGCAGACAAAGGAGCCGGTGGAATCTGCTGTCGCTCTTGAGTCATCACTGGAGGCCGCTCACAACTTTCAGCTTGTGTCTGATTTGTGCTTTGTTCATTTGAAGTCCCAGGGATGGGCTGCTGTGTTTCTGGTTATTTTAATATAGGAAATTTTAAAAGTTAGGTCTTAAATGTTGCAGTTAATTTCTTACATGGTCAAATTGAACAGTTGTCAGCAAAACCACTCTTCCACACACAAGTGGTACAAATAAATACAAACAAGAGCAGTTGTTACTTATAGCAACATTGATATCCTCATCAGCACCATTAGTGCCTCAGCTAGAATATTGTACCAAGTTCCACATTATTTGGCTTCAAGAAAGCTGTGGATTAACCTCAGACAAAAGATTAAAAAGGCATCACACTATACGCTGTACATTGTAAAAATGTTCTTGCCAAGAAGAGAATCAAGTTCTTTTCTACAAACATGTTAAAGACCAGGCAGCAAAGGGTGCAAGCTGCATCACGAAGGTTCAAGGTTCCTAAGCATAGCTAATACCTGCATATATGGCTAAGCAGTATTACAGCCCTCCACCACTGATCTGAGGAGAGTTTAGACCAATGTTTTTCCGTATTTGCTTTGGCTGGTTAGATTACTAATGTGTTTTCCAGCTGTTATGCTGTTTAGTTCCCATAGATGTTTACACCTATTAGTTTATATAACACGACACTGAGCAGCCCTATGACATTTTCTGAAATGGAAGTCAGTTGCCTTTTTAAAAAAAATATAAATCTTCTAAAGCCTTATAGCAGTATTGTTACTTGTCTGATTGTTCTGGAAAGAGTAGAAAACACCCCGGCTGCTCAAGGGTTGAGTTGTGACAAAGAGGATTCCCTGTTTCCAGCTTTTGCTTGCTTGGTATTTTAACAATTCACGATAAAACACAGGCCTTACCTTCTGGCTTCTTTCCTTTTTTTTTTCCTTTATTGAGACTCACTAGTGTTTCTTCTGGTGGCATTTGGGCTATTTTCCGCATAAAGACTTTTTCTAGTTCTTCAGCCATAAACACAATGTCATCACCTGGCTGCAAAATACGGTCAGTAACACTCAGGAAAGGAGAGACTGCAGTAGTGGGGGCTACCAGACTACAGGATCCTGCTCCGAGGATTGAAGAAAGCCACTAGTATCAGAGAGGTCTAGAAGTTCTTGCCATCCCTGCCCCCACAATTCACTTTAAAACAAATTACTTCACTATTGAAATACTTTTTCTCCCACTATCCCATTGCACAGTCCTTTTTCCATCCCCATACATCTACAGCAAAGGGAAAAGGGGGCAGATCTTCAACTCCCTTATTTACTACTATGTCCTGAAGAAAGCTGTTGAAGCTCAAAGATACTGAGACACAGCCAACAAACATCCAAGCACAGGGAGATGCTCACACTTCATTAGGTTAAACTTATGGGAGGAAAAAAGCATGGTTCATGGTTGCTAGTGTTCAACTTGTACAGGAGTTACACAGCACTTGCAGATTGAGCTGCACAGCCATAACCCAGAGATTTTGGAGGTGTAATCCTTGTACAACATTCAGTTGTTGTAACAGCAAGGGAGACTTTACTTACATGCCTTCAGTCAATCCTAGCAAAAAAGCCTCCTCTCCTTTCAGAGAAAATAGTTTAAAAAAAAAATCATGCCGACATTGACTTAGTGCAAGTTCTAATAACCATTTGCTTGTTTTAGACTTGTTTGGATTGTTCAATAGAATCAGTTACTGGTAAGAGGCTGTGTTTCACATACCTTGTTATACATGTAGCAATTCAAGAACATAGTTTTAAAGTCTTCAATGCATTCTGCAGCTTTTGTGTAGTAATTGTGTTCCAGACGCTTTTTTATGGTGCCTAAGTCCATAGGTTTCTTTATAATACTGTAATAATCCTGTGGTATTGAAAGAATAAGTCACCAAACAGGTACCTTAATATTAGGACATGAAGATTTTTACACATTTAGCTATGAAAGTTGAATTGCAAGAGAGGAGAACTGCATTATGTTAGAAGCAATATTTTTGTAAAAGAAAACTTTCCCCTGTAGCCATAGGTACCAAAAAAGTGGTCAGGAACTCTTCACCTTATATTTCCTCCTTGTTCTTTCATATAACATACACAATTGAAAGCCCCAAAGAATATTTATTTCAATAGAATCCAGAGCTCTCCTGGTACTAATACTTATGAAAAGTATACACACTTCTCATTTGTTATCTAAAAGCCATTTGCCTGAAGTAGCACTCTGGTTTACAGAACAGTGGAAAAAGAAGCCAAAGACAAACTTGGACAGAGACAAAGTCTCAGTCACTAACAAAAAAGCTGCCAAGTTTTCACAATTGCTGTCCAAATACTTTATTGCCTGGGTTATACTAGCTCTCCTCTCAGGGTTAGTCTAGTGAACATGTGGCAAGGACTGAAAAGCAGCTGGAATGTAAACTATTGTGATTATTTTAGTAGCATGGCTAAAAGCTTGTGGGTAAGAACATGAGGCTAATTCCCTAATGGTGCATTTAAGAAACTGGAACAGAAATACCCCCACTAAGTTCACATACGCTTTGTGTGAAGTTACTACTATTCCAACAGTGTTCTAAAGCTGTCCTAACAATCTGTGTTAGTGAAATAAAAAAGCTAAATACATTATAGTGTAGACTATTGAATTTACCAAAACACCACCAAGAAAATTTTTAAATAATGCAGCTAATAATTATTGTCCATTCTACCATTAAAAGATTCTAGTATCTGGGGGAGAGAGGCAAATGGGGCAAATACCTTTATTGTCCTTGCCATGGAGCCAGACATTTGCTTGCTATTGTGCAATGGTTGAACTAACACATACTCCTAGAAGTCAAGAGGCTGCCTTAGAAATCCAGAGAGGCAGAACTGGTCTGAAGCCAGCTGCAAATGTTGCTACAGCTCTGATGGAATGACCCTTAATATTAACCTTAACTGACAGCTCCTTCCAAGAAGGAAAAAGGGTAAGAAAAGACACAAGAAGATAGTCACTTTGACTGTGCTTTTGTACGAAGTGACCAAATGAGTTTGTCACAAGAAAACAGCCATAGATACAGGCTTTTGTCTGCTCTGAACAGAACAAATGATTTTGTACAATTAGTCTTGGAAACATAAGAGAAGTAAATATGAATGCTTAAGCTAGTGGAGAGGAAAAAAGAAAACAATCAAAGGAAACATATCATGGTTTTATTTAACACCTTTCTACTTATCTACCAAGAGTGGTATCTTCCAGGTCATTGAAATACCATTGTGTCAATAACCTATGTTTTCATTTGATTGAAAAACATCCAGAACTGGAGTCTAAAGATACCTGAATTAAAACAATTTATCACAAGACATTATACACATGCACTTTATTACAATTAAGTTTTAACAAAAATAAAACCCATGCAGCAACACGGAACAAGAATTTACCATCATAACTATTTCCTAGAAGATGGTCTAGCACTGTGGTATTATAAGAATCATATCTCTTCTTTTCTTCCCTATTTTTACAGGGACATTTAATTCTTCTAGAAACTTCAGAGCAAGATGATTTGAAATTAACAAATACTGCAAGTGTAATGACTTCTATGCATCAAAATGGATCCAGATTTGCCTATTTACTTCAGGGTCAGTCAGATCTGTTTTCCCATCATAACGTATTTGACATTGAGGCTGCCTCATATTAAAAATAAAAAACTTAAAGGCAAAAGAAAATACTCACCATATTCAGTGCTAATAAATGTCTAAACCAGAAGACAACAAGACAAATAATGCCAATATCCAGAAACTCTAAGAGGCTTATCTAAGCATTATTATTATCCCTTCAAAATTATCCCTTTTCTAGCCTCAATACAGAACATAAATTAGAAAAAATGCAGCATTTCTCTACAAAGAGAACAGTTTTCTTGTAGACAGCAGTTCAAATGCAAAAGTAGTCTTCCATAACCTGTTGCATCAGAAAAAAAACTGTTTTCAACTAACATTAATTCAAAAGTCCTCTAAATATTTTACTTATTAATACTCTTATTCCAAAATGGTTCTTACAGGAAGATTCAGCGCTGCTGCATCCACAGGCTGGTGAAATGGCCAGGAATAGTTGTGTCTCCACATGGCTTTCATGACCACCCTCCGTAAGTACTGGAGCTGGTTTGTCTGACAACCACTACTTTTGTTATTTATGTATTCTGGTGGAGGAGGGTTAATTATAATGGAATGGTGTTGACTTGGAACAGACATCTTTAGTGAGTTTGTATATCCACTTGTTCAAAGATCATTATGCATCACACCTGAGGGGAAAAAAAAAAGACAGAAGTATTCAGTGAAGAATATCTGGATTTAATGGTGCTTACATGTTCCCTTCTGTTTGTAGAATGTCAATACTGTAGCTACAGGCATACCTTCATGTTCTAAGCAAGGCATGTGTTTTACAAAAGTACATATTTGGATATACTGCACCCCTAGAATCTAGAAATACATCCTAGCTTTCTGCTAAGAAAAACTGATAGCCTGCTTTTCATCATGCTATGAAGTATGTAATGAGTTTCAGAAAAGTTCATTATAAAGTAGAAAGCTACTGTTATCAGCACACTGCTAGAATAGTATCTATGGCCCAATCTTACACAAACTGTAACATCTCATCAGATACTGCGTATCACACATCTTATGTTTTCATTTGTTCTTTATTTCAGCATTCAAAAGCATACTTCAAACAGCCCCTGAAGCTAAAGAGACATTCCAGTTTCTCCCCATGTGTGTGGACAACAGTTTGGGTTGGAAGGAACTTTTTAAACATCTAGTCCAACCCTTCTACCATGGGCAGGGACCCATTCCAATAGACCAGGTTGGTCAAAGCCCCATCCAGCCTAGCCTTGAATACTTTCAGGAATGGGACATCCACAGCTTCCCTGAGCAACCTGTTCCAGTGCCTCATTACCCTTGCAGTGAAGCATTTCCTCGTCATACCCAATGTAAACCTACTGCCTTTCAGTTTAAAGCCATTCCCCCTGTTCTATCACTACATGCCCGTGTAAAAAGTCCCTCTCAGCTCTCCTGTAGCCCCTTTAGGTACTGGAAGGGGCTCTAATGTCTCCCTTCTCTTCTCCAGGCTGAACAATACGAATTTTCTTAGCCTTTCTTCATAGGAGAGGCCCTTCTTCTCTCTAATTATCTCATGACTCTTCTCTGAACTTGCTCCAACAGGTTTATGTCATTCCTGCACTGAGGACCCTAGAGATGGAAGCAATACTCTAGGTGGGATTTTCTGACAGTGGAACAGAGGGGCAGAATCACTTCCCCGACCTGCTGGCCACACTTAGTTCACTGTAGTCATTTACAGAATGCAGATGTCTTTCCTTGAACAGTACTGCCATCAAGGTAAAAGCTCTCTTTTCTTCTTGAATAAGGAAAATGTATCAAACCTGAGTCGTTAATACCTGGAACAGTTCTGAACTACCAGCCAGCATACCTACATAGGACACTACATCAGTAATAAATGCAGTACAAGATCAGATTGTTTTGAGGTCCACAATAAATCAGGTATCAAAACTATTGCTATTTTTCATAGTACTGCTTTTGCAAAGGTAGTTGATACTTTGACCACTCATTTGTACCTTCCACTGGAGATGTCCATAAGAGGGAACCCAGCTAAGATGGGGTACTGGGAACAGCCTGATTGGCCTTGTCCTTCCAGTCAGTGCAGAGCCCTGCTTGCCCCCTGGCACAAGCCAGTGACAAACTCACCAGGCACCTTCTGTTGATGCAGTACCACAGTTAAGCATTCATATTGCTCTCCCTCTGTGCAAGCAACAGCCTTCTGTTTACATTTAGAGTTCACATACCTTGGAAAATAGCAACACCTGCCTGACATGAAGAATGAGTGCAAATGTAATTTCTATTACTAAGTACACCACCTCAGGCTCTGCATGTCTTTTATTCAGATGGAGACACACATCTAATTTCATGAAAATTTTGTAAATTAGTACAGTAGAGTCTAGGAAAAAAAAGCACAAAGAGTGCCCAAGGAAACCAGGAAACTGAAGTTTTGTACATAACACAGTCTAGATGCTCAGCTTTTAAAACCTTAACTTATGTCGTGGAAATCAACTTCCATGCCAATAGGAGAGCTAAGACTGCATCTTCTAAAGGACAGATAAAAGTTTGTGTTTTGGTCAATCCCTCCTTTACTACCTCCCCCTCCATCTCCCCTTCTCCCTAGTCACATAACACTCCTCCCTATCTTAAAATAAAACCTGTGTTTGCACACTAAAGCAAAAGTGTGATCAGATTCCAGCTAGCTAAGTTGTTTGATGTTTTTTCAAACCACCCCTTCCTAGCTTTGTGTGTCCTTGAGCTGCTGAAGCAGATCCCAAAGGTCAAGTAGTCTTAAAAGAGAAGTCTTGAGTGTTTCCTTAAGGCCTAGTTTGAAGTTTTTAGCTAACCTGATAGAAGTGTCTTTTTAGTTTAAGAATAAAAGGCAAATAGCTTACATGAATTACATTTCTAGAGAAGTCAAGGCTTTTAGCAAGATATCATATCTTATGAGAATCACACTTCTTTCCTTTTTTTTTTTTTTTTTAAGAAAAGGTTATTTGCTCTCACTGATAGCTCTCCAAAAGCATGCATTAGCAAGCCTCCTGAAAAGGCAGCTATTTTCTTTTGTTTTAGCTGAGCATTATAGCTACCAGCATAGAACCTGCATATATCAAATACTGGTCAAGAACAGCAGCTCAGAAAAATATTAGCATACCACATACAGAACAAAGGTAGACAGTCTACCAAACTCTACACCCAAAGAACATTTGATTCTTCAAGGCCTTTTTAACAGGTTTTTTTCGGTAATAGTCAATAATCACACTGAAATTTCATAAATAATCTTGGAACCTCCCATAGGTTGATATATTAGAACTACCCAGGACAGAGTACAGCCTTCTTACTGCAAGTAGCACAATCTCTTCTCTCAGAAGGACAGCTATCCCCTTAAAGACATCCATAAAACAGCATTTCCTTATTTTTATGAGCTCTCCTGAGGTACATCAAACAAACCTTATATTTAAAGACAATCTGTATAAATATTAGGTGCTAAGAAATCACTGACTTAGAGCTACTACCATAACCAGCCACCCCTGAGCAATTCAAAACTAAACTTCCACCCTCAGAGCAGACCAGTCATCTTTTTTACCTTAGTTTTAGGAAAAGCCACAACTCACTTCCTCCCCACCTGAAAGATGAAGGAAGAACAGAGCTTTAGAAGACAGACACAGAAGTCTTTATAACCTAATCACACCTTCATTTTATTCTCTAGCAATAACAGCCACACACCTGCAACCCTGACAAAAACCTGCCCTATCAATGGTCCTCATTGAGAAGTTATCAACATAAAAAAGGAACAGCTGTTAAGGGCTAAAACACACCAGATGGTTATTTTGCCAGACCTGCTCACTCATTAGTTAATAACACGAGGTGGAGGGATTAAAAAAGAGGAATTGGTATACTTAGATCAAATTTGGTTTGATTTTCCTATCTTAATTTTAAAGTCTTAAATTTAGCATAATGGAATGCTTATGTTTTATTGATTATGCAGGGTCATACTGTGCTATGTTGTAAGAGCAGTACATAAATAGTATGTCTGGTTAAGAGTTGGCTAGTATTCATACCTTCCTTCATATACAGATTCATTACTTAAATTAACCCCAAATATATTTAACAAATGCATTGTAGTGTAAAAATGAGGGCCAGGTTGTTTCCTAATAAATTTCATTTGTTACCAGTAAAACTACAAAGGAATTTACCAAGCTTATTTTGAATTTTAGCTATTGACTAAGCTTTTGTTTATCTCAGTACACCTTAAAAGCTTCATCCCCAGCATGCTTTAGAATAAGGTAACTCTGCAAAACGAGATTTGTATTTAATTCAGGTGCATGTCCCACTTTAGGATCAGAACTTGCTTGGATTCTTATCATGAAAGTAATTTATCTGCATACTTTTTTTCTTTTCTCTTTTTTTTTTTTTTTCAGCAAGGTGTCTGAATGAATGGACCAACTGTACTTGGATGACTCTGTTTTTCTGGCAAAAGTATGAAGTACTTGTATAGGATCTAAAATATCTAGGGTAGATCTGGCATGTATTATTACTTAAGCAGCCCAATCTGTTAGGATATAGATGAAGTTGTTGGGGGAAGCATTTGTTTGCTGCTTCCTCTGGCACCTCTACTGAGCTGTGAGTAGGTAACACAAAGTTTATTCTTTCTAGGTGATAGGAGGAGGATGTTTTTACTGGGATGTAAGGAATTCCTATATTTGAAGCAGAACAAGTACTAGAAACCTCATTCAATAAAGAAAAGCAAGGAAGGGGAGTGGAATTCTCTGTAGGTAAGTCTCAGGGTTTGCTGAACAGAGTGATCTCCTCACTAGAAGATTGTTACTGAGGAGTATGAAGTTGTGTTACTATTGATGGGATTGGACAGTGAGATGGGAAGGACACTAGCAAAAATGCCAGTAGTGGCAAAAGAAAACAGAAGCTGTTGTCTATTGAGCAGACTTGTTTGCTTTCTTATTTTGCTTTCTGCTCTTAGCTTCCAGACTGTCACTGCTTAATCCTCCTCTGAATCTGCTCACGTCTTGTAAAAATTTAAGTCAGTTGGATCTGGTGGGCTGTGCTGTGAATGGGGAAACACTGTGTTTGAAAACTATACTGGTTTGGTTTGTAAATACTTAGAAAACCAAGTTTTAATGAAATCACTACCTGTGTGTAACTGATATTAAAATAAGCTGAAAAAGAATGTACTACAGTAATTTTTGATTCATTTAAATACTATGTGGGAAAAGGCAACTTTGAAAAATGTTGCAGTGTTCATTGCTGGCTCCCCAGTTGCAGCACTTGCTACGTGGTCTGAGTCTGGCTGGCTGTGGCCTGTAGGCAGGTAGCTGCCAAAAGTACTTTTGGCAATTCTCCCAAAGGTGATGATTGGGTAGAGAGGAGAAGAAAACAATAAAATAGTGGAAAGAGGTGGTCACCTTTATGCTTTTGCCCTCATCCAGTGTCTGCTATTTCCAAGACAGTCCTAGTGCCATCCACTTACATGACAGATTAGAATGACATTCCTGACATGCTTCAGAAAATGAATTTTTACAAGTCTGATAGGATGGCTGAGATGGAGTGGTATTTCAGTGCAGACTTGTTGACAGTTCTCTCTGCCTGCAGTGGGTTAGACTGCATCTTTCTGAAGACACCTCATTCTGTAAAGAGTTTTAATCGCTTCTATCTGGGAGACTGTAAGACAATGTCCAAGGTAGTAGCCTGAGACTTCATTAATATGGTGAATATCATGGAAATAGATTATATTATTATATTTTAAATGATTCATCTGTTTGGAATGTGAAAGCAAGTATCACTGATCATTCTTAAATGTCTGCTAAGGCAGAAAATCTGAGTGGGATTTGATCTACTGAACAAAGGCATTTGAAGGTCCCGTGGGTAGAAGGTAAATTTTTAAATGCTTGCTCAGAAGATGTGAAATAATGAAGTATCTATTTCTTTTCATCTTTAAATTTTTATCTTCCTACAGGGCATGTTTATCCCTTGCCATGGATCTTGTTAGCTGAGGTTTGCAAGTTTTATACTTTCTGGTGAAAATTTTACTTACAGATAGCCATTTATCCCTGAATCATGATGAACTCTTCCTGATTATAAACATCTGTATAAAAATCGGCTAGTGCTGATAAACACTGCCAATTACAGACTGGGTCAGTGTTGACAGCTGAGGTTCAGCAATTAAAAACTAGTATTCTAAAAAAGCACCTAATTTGAGCTGACAAGGAGGGATTTGTTGTTTTTTTTTAAACTGACTGGAAGGACCTCACTGACTTTAATCTCCTATGTCCTACATCGCTTGTAAAATGTTTAAGCTATGTCGTAAGGATAGCTGGATTTTCATACCTGTTGTACTTTTTCAAAAATGTTTGGATAATTCCCTGGAGACAGTGAACTGGTGAGAGTGCTGTTGCAGTCATTCCCATAGCAGTTCTCTGCACTGTGTCACCTGCATCTGTTCTGAATAGGATTTCATGACACGGGACATGAGCTAACCAGTGTTTACTTTCTCTTATTAGTTTAAAAACAACTCTCAAGGTGCTGTTGCACTTAGTGCTGCATTTCAGCAATATTGTCTTCTCTGTGTTTGGAACAGAACACTGAACAAAGGCAAATGCTTTGCAGAATTGTATGGACTGTATTCTGCAAATCAGATCTTAGGGAGAAATGGGGATAAGTGAAGCAAGACCATCAAATTCCTGACACTTTTTGTCTTCTCCCTTGCTCTGCATTTGCCTTTTAGCACTTTGTAGGTTTAATCATGTATGGAGTGTACTATCCTAGATAGTAGTGCAATTTGATGTGATATGTTAATAGTTCACATTGATATATGCTTACTTTGTGGGTTTGGCTGTTGCTTTGACACCGCTGCATCAGCCTCACAACACGTGAAACACAAACGATTTATTTTAATTTATAGAAGTTGAATGATATTTCCCAAAAGTATTTCCAGCATGTTAATTTTCTTCTCCCTGGGAGCCTTTAAAGCACTGCTTTGCCCAGTGAATGCTGTGTGATAGGACCCTTAACTAATAATAATAATAATAATATAATAATAATAATGGCCAGTCTTCGCAAGCGAAGATTTGGGAAAGGTCATAAACCCTTCGAGCCTGCGCAGTGGATTTTTTAGGTGAGACACAGCGTGCGCTGAACTGAGCCCACCCTTTAATCCTGAGGTTCATCTGCCGGGGCTGAGCAAAGCTTGGACAGTGGCAGTGAGGTCCCCAGGACGTAGCTGGATTGCCATACAAGGCTGACGAGCTCCAGCTGCCCGGGGGGCCGGGAATTGAACCTGGGTCGCAGCGGTGTGAGTCCTGCACTCTAACCACTAGACCACCATAGGACCCTTGACTATGCAGGTAACAAATACTTCAAAAACCACTGGAAACAAAGTAACGGGAACTGAAGCTCAAAACGTGATTACAGGAGTCGGCTTTATATCACAGTAAGACACAGAAACTGAAGTTGATGACTACTGCTTTAATAGGCCAGATTTGGCTCTCAGATAGCACTGTAAATTTGGAATAACCCTACTGACTTCAACAGATTTGCTTTAGGTTTTCATCCAGGTAAATGACCTCAAAGTGTCATTTCCCTATGCTCTTTGTTTAACTCATTGTATCATTTTCCCAGGTATTTATAACTTTATTCATCTGAGACTCTATGGCAGAGTACCCGTAAAAGTCGTAAAGGCCGGTCTTTGGTACATACAGGAAATGACTGTGAAAAAATTCATGCATCCCAGAAAGCTGCACCATTCCAGCTTGCTTTCTCACCCACTAGATTGGTTTCACTTGCTAGAGAAATCTCACACCTCATTAACTCAGCCTTCAGCTAGTGTCCAACTGAGGGACTATTGCAGAATGATCCCTGACTGGGAACATACTACATCATCAGCTGATGGAGCTGGCAACTACCTATTTCTCTCCCTGAAAATTAATTTCTAAACTCTTTCATTACATTTGAGTCAATTATTTCTGACATTCAGCCAGTGCGATGCTCCCTCTACCCCTGCTGTGGCTCTCCTGGCCTCTGCCAGCCTGTGGATAAGCAGCTTCCTCTGCCTTGCTCTCCCTTCTGACAATTCAGCTTCTCACCTGAAGCAAACACGTCCCTCTAGCTGCTTTGCTCCTGCCTGGCCTTACTGTTCATTGGATTGCTCAGGGACATCTGCTTTCTCCTCGGATCTTTTAAGTTTTTTCTTTATCCATATTCCCTTATTAAATAGCTCCTCAAAATAATTTCTGTCTGGTCAGGCCTTAATTTTTGATGGCCAGCTTGCTGCTGTGCTTTCAGAGATCACATCTGGATTTGGATGTGGGGGGCTGCTCTGCTGAAGGGGAGGTGTCCTGTGAAGCTCTCATTCTGAGCAGGAAAAGAAGGCCTCAGTCACTAGGCTTCTCTACATAGAACTTTAATGCATTATTCTGAAGGGTTCAAGTGTACATCGGTTCTTTGTCCCATCCCGTGACCTTTGGCCATATAGAGAGAATAGCAAAAAAATTATGGACTCCTATGATGTGGAAAAGGAGTCTCTTTTCATCATGTGTAAAATTAGCAGAATGAAATGCTCAATGTGCTTTTCACAACCAAAGATTTAAATAGCTTGCCAAGCGAAAATGACTGGCTTGTTCAGTATATTTTTGTACTCCCCAGGATGTTGATACTCAGTATCAGCACTAAATTTGTGGTTATTAGAACCAACTAGGATGAAAAGAATAGAAACAAAACAGTGTATTAAGTCTGAATTTCACCTTTTTATTTTCCTTCATGAGATGCCCTCTTTGCATATGCCAGGAAATTACCTGTTCTCTTCTAGGAGGTCCTCTAATGTTTGCCTAAAGCATTAGTACATAATAAAATGCTATGTATATTTAGCCATAAATTAGGGATTTAATTTCCATTATATAAAATATGTTAAATCACATGATTTATAGTAGTTTGAACAGAATCTATGGCAGTAATTTTCAACTGCAGTTATGGTGTGGCTGTGCTGCCATCATATGATTGAATCCATAGAATCTGAGTGGCACTTGGATGTGTATTGAAAGGTTTGGATGCTCCCCACGCTGTCAATCCCTTCCTTGTGCTGTGGAAGAAACTGAAGGTGGAAAAGATGCATCCACAGCCTTATTGAATTGATTTTGTTGAAGTAAGGTTCTAACAGTTGTTTGAGTCCCTGAGAAAATAATGTATTTCTGATTTAGTACTAGTTCATTTCAGCATAATTTGAATTTTTAAACCATCTTCAGTGGTGGCTTTGTGCAAACTGAGTTGGCTCTACATTACAGCTGGCTGGGAGTATGTACATGTTATTAATTACTGTGCCTCAGCTGAAACCTAAGAACTTCTTGAACTGCTCTAACACAGTTGCAAGCTGTTATGTATTCATACTCTTCATGATTTAAGCTAACCCAAAGCAGATCTGATTAAAATGAATTTAAGCACAATTGCTTGCATGAATAAAATTGGCTCAAAGTTATGCTTGAAATGCAAAACTTGAGGTGATGATTGAGGAGTTAGATCCCCTAGCTACGTGCCTGATCTCTCTGTGAGAGATTATACCCTTACAGCAGAATTGCATAAATTTGTACTTTTATGAGCTTTCCAATCTCAGATCATTCACCAGGTACCAGTTGGAGATCCTTAACAAAATACCTTCCTATGTGTTTCCTGATTGTGTCCAGTGTCCTACTCTATTGCAACCTTCTGCCAGTAGATGTCAGCTCAGAACTAGTGAAAGTTTATTCTGCTCGTTTTGGTAATAAGAATTAGTGGTTCTGTGACTTTGGCCTTGACTTTTAATATCAGATTGCTTGCTGAGAACATCAGAAAGCATGATGTCAGTATTCACACATTCAGTGTGACCAGTGTGACATTTGCACACTTGGTGACATTTGTACAGCTTAAATACAGTGTGATTGAAAAAGGAAAGACGGTCTGTTAGTTATTAACCTTTAAGGAAAGATTTTTCACGATCAGATTCTGATTCAAAGTTGCCATACTGAGAAGCCAGGGCAAAGGAACCACTGTGTTGCAGAAGGTGGTAGTTATTTGCAGCAACCTCTATGCTGCCAGAAACAGAACTACTGGGGCATTCAGAGGAGTCTCTGCCCCAGTGAACTGGTTATCCCTGTGAGACAATGTGAGGGAGGGATATGCTTACTGTTGGGATTTTTTTTACTTTTTCTTTTTTTTTTTCTTAGGACTATTCTTAGTTTGTATATGTTGCATCTTGAGACCCAAAACTTTGGTCTTTATGGTAACATGGCACTGTTCCTACACACTGGAACTATCACATTTGGGATGGGCTGAAACCATGTTGTTGTACACATCTGGGACAACCAACAGTGGGGAATCCAGGAAATACACCATGGGGCTGAATAAGGAGCTTCCCCAGCTGTCAGAACCCTGAGTGCACCAACAGGCTGGGCAGTCCTTTCTCCTCTCCTGGGAGTGGTTTGGGTCCTGCCCTGACACAGGGCAGCTGTGTAGCCTTGGATGAGACTGCTGGGGAAAGAGCAGTGTGAGACAGGGCTGTGAGGGCCATCCTTAGGATCCCCCTCTTTTGTCTCAGGTCCATGCCCTTCCCTGAGCTATGTAGTACTTATGCCCTTGCCTGGCCATACCCCTGCTAGCTGGCTTCCTGGCTTGACCTAGGACCTGCTTGATCACCACAAACTTGTCTGACAATCACTGGACTATCAGCTGACCCTGGCTGCTGCTGTTAGACCTGCTCTGCTCACCTTGCTTGGGGGCTTTGGGGTGGGTACTGTGCAGGTGAGGCTACATCGGCTCCGTGTTTACCCTGCCTGGTGGAGCAGCCAGCTCCTGCTCCCTGACACTAACCTGCTGGTGGGTGGCTATCACAGGCTGATTTATCTTCTGTAGATTACAAATTTAAGTTTAAAAATACAAGTATGAATTAAAATTAAACTTGTCTTGGCAGTTCAGTTCTTTGTACTAGGACCATGGAGTCTGTTAAGTGATTAATGATGTGTGTCCTCAAAATTCATGAAGGTAAAAGTTTCTAAATTATTTTCAGAGATTGGGCTTTTTGAACTGATATGTGTTGTGTAGATGGCATACCTGCTCCCACTTGGTATCTAAAAATAAAAAATGGAGACATCAATTCCAAGAAAATGTTATTCCTTATTTTTGCAGTCTGCGGCCTAGCTCAATGAACAGTTGTGGATGCCAATATAATAAATTCAGAAAAGTCAAGTTGCACACTTCCAGAGTCTTTAGGACTGTTTGTTTAAAAAATTCGTTTCTAATGACCTTGCTGCTTACATGTCATTACTTTTTTTGGGAGGGAGATTCCTCACTCTTGCCATTTTTCAACAAATGGAACTACTTTAACATCAGAGGGCCAGGCACAGTGGAACTGGCTGTAAATGTTTGACAGTGGCAAGAGGGTGATTTTGTTGAACTGGGTGAAGGTTGATACTGGTAACAAAAATCCAGGGCCCCCAATTAGATTGAGCTAACCAATTCTGCACTGTCAACCCAGAGATATTTTCATATGGGGTGTTTTCAGGAGCCTGCTTGTTTAGGGAGCTGATATGGGCAACCAGAAAATCCCGTTGTTCCTGGGTCTGGCTCTAGAAAGGTGGGAATTAAGATATACCCTGCATACCTACATTGAAGTGAAATAGGAAGTGAGTTTTTGAGCGGAGCTATAATGGTTTGAACAATTTTAATAAATTTTAAATTATATTTTACCATACAACCATCAGTTAATTTGTCACAGGCTTTATGGGTTTATAGGTTTAGTGAGATTTTTTTTTAGTGAGATTTTTAAGTGTTAAGTGACCATATGTTTTACAGGCTTAATATGGCTTTAGCTTTTAGGTGATTGTGAAATTTTGCAAGTTTTTTAAAGATTAGTAATCTGTTCCTTGGCTCTTCTGCATGTGCAGAACCCATACAGTAATGTATTTTAAACACAAACCAAGTCATAAACTATTCAATTAAAGCCAAACCATTTTAACCCTAACTAATTGTTCATATACAGAGAAAATAATTCACATGCAATGTCAGTTAAAAGGATCTGTATGTATATGTGCTCAAAACATCTAAAATAGCTATAGTGAAATTATATGAGCCACTAATAATTAGATTAATGAAGGTCAGTCCCATTGATAGTGGCTCTCTGAAGAACTCTTCCACTTCTTTGCCATTCCCAGACATAAGCAGTTCCTGTAACTGCTTGTTGAGGTGGCTTGAAGCTGAGAGTGTGGATGCTGGTGCTTGAGAGCAGTGCCACTGGTACTGAAGCTGGTAGAGAAGCTGCTATGAAACTACGTACACAAGCTCTTGGCCCAAGACTGGTGACTGACTCCTCTGCTAAGCCTCTATCCTTCTGCAAGGAACTTGTCCTGCTATTTCTACGTATGCATTCTGCATCCACTTCTGTGGAAAACTCACCTAAGGCCTGCTTGACTTTCCTCCATTGCTAAACACTCCTCCCTCTGTGCATGTCAGCAGCAGCTTTTGCTATTAGTGTCTACGAGCACATCATGTTAAGGACAGTTTAATAATCTTAGACCTTGGCCAGGGAGATCCTCTATTACCAGTGCTGATTCTAACTTTGTTTCAGGCCAGAGAAGTCCTGGAGAGTACAACAGTTGCTAAAACACCATAATGGAAAAAAGAACTAATATTTGAGGCCAGTGGGAATATTCCACCTCTCTATGCCAAGGAGCCTGTGAAGGGAGCAGTGTATCAGCAAATGGAGAGGCTTAGTAAGTGACCAGCCCAGTCCTCAGGAGTTTGCCCAGTCCAGAAATCCCACAGCCTTGCTCTAATAGGTAATGCTGGGCAGCATTATTTACTAGGGAGGAGGAAGGATAACGCAATGCTGCACTGGGATGCAGATGCTTGCTGTCAGAAGAATGGCTTTTCCTCCTTCATCCTCTTATCTCAGCTATGTTTTGCAAATAACAGAGGAAGGATAAGCAGTGGACATGCAGCTCTGTTCCTGCAATAGGAACAGTCCTTTGCTCATGGGAAATGTTTATTACTATATCAGTGTGGCGTTATGTGAATTTTGCAGGAGTTGAGGTTTTGTAGCAAAGGGAGTGGGGAACCTCACACTGGAGGAGGTGAGAAGTCCTCCAGACTCCAGCCAGCCCACTCTTGCAGTGAGGACTGTCAGAATTCCTGCATGTCCCTGGCCACTGCCTGAAGCTGAGCAACTCCTACTCCCCTAAAGGGAAGCTTTGAAGGTGGCAAAGGAGAACAGACTGCTTGGCTTGAGGCTTCAGCCTGAGTGCTGATACTTCTGACCCATCTCCAAGAGCTGAAATGCCTTTAGCTGGAATGGGCAGGGGAGGGTGTGGAGAGGCAGGTTTCTGGGAGCAAGAGAGGGGTGGCTACATTCAGGACTCTGCTACTGATGGAGAACAAATAATGATGAAAGAGAAAAGGATTTTGGCACAACCTTTTTTTTAACAAATGTAAAACTGAAGGATTTTCCAGTGATATATTAATACTTAAATAAATGTGAAGGACTAATCCCTCCAGCATGGAATTGCATTGTGCATATCTGGTTTTCTTCATGGGAGGGTCAAAATATGTTAAAATAATCTTTTAAAAAAATAAAAAAAATATTGAGGCTTTGTGGGGGAGAAAAAAGCTGAAGGCAAGTTGTAGATGGGAAAACTGTTTTTTTGAGATAGATGGCTGGCTGGAGTCTGTTTTAGCTTAAACAAGAGTAATACAACTTGTGCAAGACTGACAGCAGGGCCTGTTTATCTAACTTTTGTTTATTATTATCTAGTTTCTGAATTTCTAGACCTCTGTTTCAACATGTTTAGAATTCCCATTTCATTTTCACAAGACACTATATTTTGCACTATGCATTTGGCTGTATTGCATGTGCAAGGGTTACAAAAAAAAGCATATGTGCATTAGTGCTGTACCTTTATATTTATCTACGTGCCAAGATTAATCCAAGATGCGGTAATGTTTTGCCTTAGAGCAATTGTACCAATGAACCTTAACTCTGATCTTAAGAGACTTACTCTCTGTTCCTGTGACAGTTTGTTTATTCTTCACTTCAGGGCCTCTTTTGAGCTAAAACAGCCATTAAGAACAAATTGTTCTGGACAGCTTTTCTGCCTTTGAGTAACAAAAACTGTGCAACTTATTTTCATTTCTTCCTATACCTTTTCCAGGTGATTGCTACAAACATAAATCCACTGTGGTATCCATCCAGCACTGGAATGTTCCAAATGCAGAGAAATTACTTGACTCATTAACAGTGTGACCTTCTAGCATTCTCTACTTGTAAGAATTGCTGCATGCAGGGGAGAAATCCCACTGTACTTTGTGTACATAATATTATGAATACAATGTGTATGATGTCTATATTGGAGGAAAAATACATCCAAATATTTTGTGTATTTTCAGTTATTTCTATAGGTTCTTGTGCTGCAGATAAAATTACAGCTGTATTGTAAAATAATGTTGTATTGAGGGTTTAGTCCTAAAATAGATCTAAGCCCCTGTAATTCAGTGGAAGGTATGAGTGCTCTGTATTTATTCAAGTAATTAATTTATTCAATTAATCAACTTAATAATTAAAATCAATAATCTCAAAAAATGGCTGAGAATATATTCCTATATTAAGCAGAAAACATTTTTTTCTTTCATTACAAAAAATATATTATCTGTGAAAAGGTAGAAGAAAAGAAATGAAAAGCACTGTTTTCCTGTAGAACAATGGAGATATCAAGGGAAACCTGGAGCTTTTGTTAAAGTTAATAAGAGCTGGATCAAACCTAGGATTTCTTACAGCTCTCATGAGGCACTACAGCTCTTGACTTCACTAATCAAAAATTAAAAATGAATAATTATGAACTATATCTTGCTCTTCACTAAAGAAGAAATAACCTCCAAGTAGATTTAATGTGGTAAAACTTGCTTTATGAAACCTTTTTTAATTAACCAAATACCTTACACTATGTCAGGTCCTGCTGTTCTGTTTCTTCTTATAGGGGGACTACTGAAATGGAAACAAAGGTCAGTTTAGTAATATAGAACTGTTTATTTTAGAATTACATGTTAAAAGAAAAGAAGTTAATCAGAAATGAAAGTATCAGTCTCTATCAAGCTAAAATTTCAGGCTGACAGTGCAGATAGGTTTATAGTAGAATGATAAATTAATTACTGGTCTTTTAAAACATATTTTGTTGCAGTTGCAACATAATTTACAAATTGTTGGAAAGGAGATAGAATTTTTTTGTTTGTTTGCATTTTCACAGAGATTTTTCTGTGGCTGCCACAGAACAGAGACAGCAGTTACTTCAGTAGTATGGCAAGTACTCTTCCTTTCTGTTTGCATAATCCTAACATAACTGAAATATTGCTCTGCTTAGAATGAAGAAAAATAAATACACGTGTACAGATCCATATGTATAATGTTTATGTGATTACTGTTATTTTTAATGGAAGTATTTGTATTGCTAACTGTAATTGAGGATTCTATCTTGTTCCCTCTTTCTCTCTATTAAAGTTATGATCTAGGAAAATATGAACAACTGAAAAATCTGATTTACTGTTTCATATTGCATCTCATTAATTTTAAAGCTGCATAATTGTAAACTACAATAATAATTCTGAACAAATATATTTATAGGCAGTTGAATAGATGGATTGAGGAGCTGAAGTGGAGTCTTACAGGATACTAAAGATATTCTATGAACACTTTGTAGTACATGCATTAATGGTAAATTTTGAGAAGTGTGAAGTGTTGATAGATGGGATGAACAGAGCTGGGAATGAGCTTCATTACAGCTGCAGCAGTTTGTAAATACAAGGAGTATGACAGCTTGTTCTTGCAGAATAAGCACCTGCTCATCGGCCATGCTACCAATAAAAATGAAACACTGAGAGGAATTTCAGACTGGTTTTTCTGTGCAAAATCTGCTTTTGTTCAGGTATTATTGTCCTGTAGTGAGGATCTAAGGACCAAAGCATGTTTTACAACCTGAAGCAATCTTGTCTTGTCTGTATGACTTTGCCCAGAACATGTAAATTTCTCAGGTGGTGCTCAGTTAGCTGGAGCTTTCTGCAGAATTATGTAGGAACATAAATAATTCTGATAGCTCATGAAATATGAATAAAGGCCTATTCAATACTTTCTTTTTTTTGAGGCTCTTGGGAAACCTAAATTGAATTGTGTTGCTGAAGTTCTTTTAAATACATATTCTGTAAAACTTTTAACGTGCCATATATTTTTCCATTAATTTGAAATAGTTTTCAGTTCTTTCAGTGTTCCCTCATGATGAAGAATTTTGGCAAATTCCAGTCCACATTTGTGCAAGGTTTCCAACAAGGGCTATTGGACATGTCCTAAAATGATTAACCTCAATGCTAGAAACATTTCACTTTTCTGCATTGCTACTTCTTGTTAATACAGAGAGAAACTGTCTTCTGTTATTGTTGGGCAAAATGTTTTGCCTGTAAGTAAAATTATAGGTATATTGTTATTTGTCTATTTGACATCTATGAGTACAGAAAGCCCAGTGCTGCTGCTTGCAAGGCATCCTCAATTCCGTGTCCACTCATGCAAGGGGCTTCCCCTGCATCTCATCATCGTGTGCTGGGAATGTAACAGGAGCATAAGAGACAAGAGTATCTGTCACAGATGTTGATAAGACTCCTGCTGCTGAAATGTTTTTCTCTCCCCAAATTACATCAGACTAAGATTAGTTGGGTCAAAAGAAGTGATAAAAACACACAAAAGCTTTCGAAATGACAGAGGCAAAAAACTCCAATTAAGATAATTACATAACTTAGATAAATAAGCTGTGCCATGACACATCTAATGTTTTAAACAGTAATAGCAAATGTTGATAAGTTAAAGCAGGAATGGCTATTCACCTTATTTTATGAACCACAGTGAGTAAGTTAGTCATGAAACTGAAATGTTTTGCCTGCAAAATTGAAAGGAAGTTTTTTCATGCAATGCATATTCTCCTTGGGGAAATCATTATTTGAGGATACTGTTTGGTATCTAGAGTTTACTGGGATCTAGAAAAAGAACAGACAATGGAAAAAAATCCAACAAAACAAAGCTAAAACCAAGGCTTACTCAGGTTTGACATACTGTTAAGTAAATAATTAAGTATATTAGAGAAGAGATAAATACTTATGCTACTGACTCACAGGGGCTAGAATTATCTCTACCTGAAACAGGTGTAACCCAACTACCTCTTGCAAAACACTCTGAATTTTTATGAAGCAGCTGTGGCCAAGGACAAAGCTCTGCCCCAGCTGATCCAGCACAGCAATGGTACGCCTGCACTCCGATGGCAGTAATTCCCCCGTGATGTACAATGTGGTGCCCTGACACCTACCAGTTTTAGGGGGAATCTGCATGTGTTTCCTAGGTTGTATGATGTAAGAAAAGTCCAGATCAACCTCCTATGTTGCACTAGCTTTTAGCACTAAGGGTTAAAAACTGCTACTTGAATGTTAGGGACATCCATGTAGCTCGTACATCAGGTGCACTGGCTCTGCTGGCTCCCACATAGCTGGTAAGGAGCTGGAGCTCCCACTCCTGCCAGGAAGCCTGTGCCCCTCCACAGAGGCAGGGCACTGCCAGGTACACCTCTGACTGCTTAGGACAGGGGAAAGGGAGTGTAATAGGCACCTTCTGCCAACCTCCACCATAGGGTCTGTAAGACTCCCCGTGTGCTCTTCTTTCCTGATTTGCTCCCCTTCCAGCAAACCTTGGTGCCAGACACAGTTGATGCTTCCACGCACACTCTAGTGTCTTAGCTGGTAAAAAATGCTGATTGGCATTCTAATGAAAATCTAACTGATGCAACCAAATTGTCTCTGATCCTGACGTACATATGGTGACAGACACTGTAAACAATTTCTTTTCATCTGTAAAGGAAACACATCACCTCCAGTGTGCCCCTACTTTACATCAGACACACTGTTAAGAGTTTTGTCTGATAATTAAGAACCAGCATGAAGATCAAATGTTGATTTTAATTTATACAAATAATTTTTACTAAACAGCTGCTTTGGGTGATACTATCTGAAATCGAAACCTTGGAAGTGCTTTGGAGTAAATGAGGTATTCAGCATTTGATATTAATATTTACTGCTGGAATATGATTGATTATATGCTTTGCTATTTACTGTGAAAGCTGGATACACTTAAACATAAATTCTCCTCAGTATATATGAGATGCCCAACTTGGATGCTTTTTCTTTCTCTTTTTGGCAGCGAATTTCATATATTCTAAGTGAAAACTCTCATCTTTTCTCATTACTCTTGCATGTCTGATTTCAAATCTCTCTCCTATAATGCTGGGTGTGGTTTTACTTGCTTTATCACAGGCATTTCCGATAGTTTTGTGTGGTGATTTGGAACCTATACAGTAAAGATGTCCCATCTCTAAAGTAATGGCAAAATTGTAAGAAAACTTGAGCGTGATAGTACAAAATGAGGCCTCTTTTACCCCCTTTGCACCTCCCTGCCCCCAGGGCTGAAGTTGGCTGAGCCACAACTAGTTCAGTCAAGAAGTTTCTTTACAGCCTTATGCAAGGGGCTTTCATTCTGCATATGTTACAAATAATAGCTTTGGACTAATAAGAAGATCTTAGAACATTATTCGGACATCTGTAAGTCATTATTGGAAGTTACATTCCTGTTTGAAGGATCTCTCCAACTCTTCCCTCCTCCCCTTCTCCCAGATCTCTGTTGGAAAAAATGTCATTCCCTGTATGTTTGAAGAAACTGGTTCTGGTATCTCTGACAGTAGCTACGTTGATAATCCTTATGGTAGAAGTCTGATCTTTCTCCTATGTATCAGCAATGGCTTAACTACATGACAATTACTGTGATAACAGAAAAAAAAATTAAATTTTGGTAGAGCAAATTGTCTGGTGAACATATGTCTGCCTGCTAAAATTCACAGGCTCTTTAATCTGAAGTGAATTTCCCAATAAGTAGAGCTATCAGGACTGAGGCCTTGGCTGAGTAATGCAGTATCCCACAAGGAAGAAAAGGCAGCATCCTACAATATAGTATGCATTTTTGCTTTGCTTATTCTGGCTTGAGTCTTATCTTTGTTTGAGTCTTGGCCTTTGGCTAGTATTTGTTTGCTAGTACCACTAGGAGATCTGAACTCGTGCAAACAGAAACAGTGAGGGGTTCCAACTTGCATTTCTCCAGGCAAATGGCCTCATTACAGCTTTAGGCAACACAACTTAGACACTCAAGCAATTTCATTTATTCTGAGAAAAACTTATTAATTGATTGGCATCAGGTTGAACTGGGGCTTGATGAATATGTGCACTATGGATATAGTTCCCTAAAAACTTCACTGGCACAGGTAGGCACTGTAATTAGATATTATAATAAAAAATGTTTGTAAAATTTCTTAAATTAGCTGTAAAGTTTTGTGAGTTCTTTTGTCAGATCCATAAATCAGATTCAAGCAATTTTTGGCTATTTTTTTAATAAATTGGCAAGAAAAATGTTTAAGTTTAATCTGACCAGTTTTAGTGTATGCAGAAGACATGTAGTAGATAAGTGTAAAAGACTTGCAGACAGTTTGTATGGGCAATTGCTTGTTTTCATACATGCTAACTTTAACATTGGTGAGAGCGTGTTTCTACAGTATATAGTTGATCAAAATATAATAAAAATTATAAATAGTTTTGAAAGTTTTCAAAATAATCCTTATTCTTTTGAACATGTTACAAAGACTAAGAAAACAGAAAAAGGAGCAAATTTAAAAAAAGATTGCTCTTATTTACATAGCTAAATTAACAGTGGGCTTGTATAATGCTTTCCTTTCTATTATGTGATAAGCCTCATGTGCAATATCTGTATTTGTTGGCAGATGGAAGATGGGAGCAGAGGGAGGTGTTCCTCATTTAAATAGATCTGTTTTCTTTTTTTTTAATAATAAGCAAGACATAAGCAATCCTTTTAGTGTGCTTGGCTGTATGTATTTTGCTGCTTAAAATTGCCCTGAGCATATTAATAGTAGAGCACAGCGTTCAAATAATATCATGTGGTGGGTGTGGGAGTGAAGGCCTCGTGGTTGGGTTTGGGAATATATACCATGGGAAATCTCTTATGAAATAACTGTTACTTCACACGGTGTGGTCCATTCCAAATGCTAACCATTTACTTGTCAGATATTTTTCATGAGCCTTGCAGATAAGATATCTCCATGGGGATTGATTTAGCTCTCACCAGAGATGGGGAAACCACTCCACCTTTCCTTCAATTTGGTGGTAGAATATTAACGAGGGGAGTGTTAGTCTCTGGAGCTTCCTCCCACCCTTCAACACATCAGATTCATATTAGCAATATTTATTATCTAGAAGGGTGACTCAGTGTCAGCTGTTTTCATTTTTGCTTATAGCACCCTGGAGCAAAATGTATATATAAGTAACAATTTACATTTTCATTTCTGTATTTTATTGCAGTGGAGCTGGTCACAATACCATAGTAACAGTTGCTTTGCAGATTCACTTTTGACAGCATTTGATTCTTTGCCATAACGGATGTGGTTAAAAGGCTTGCTTGTGGTAAGAACTGGTAAACCTGCAATTCTGAATAATTAAGTGCTATTATTTTATTGAAAGAATCTAAGAAGGAAACATTTGTCTTTATTTAAATAAAGCCAAATATTTACAAAAATTAGTAAAAAGAAATATTCAGTACGTTATTTTGCTGTAGGACTTGCTTCATACATAATGTGTATGCATATTAAATTCAACAGCATGTGCAAAGACAATTTTACAACTTCTACAGCTGTTCACCACATGTGTGGCTGCATGGGGAAACAAGTATGAGCTAAGAGTGGTCCCCAGCTTATGCCCCTCTGAGAGATGTATATGGTTACAGTAAAAAATGTACATATAGGCGTTGTAATAAAATGTTGATGGTTACCAAGGTCTAAGTTTTGAGTAGTACAACAAGCCTGCATTTCAAAAATTACAAGCAGAACAAGAAAATTCAACTTATATTGCTTAATATGTTGGTTTGGCCTCTTTTTTACCTACAGAAATTCAACAAATACTGTTTAGGTTAGGAATCAAACACTAACTGCATGTCTTGGAATTAGAAAAGACAGCAGCCCAGTCATAGGCTTTATCTATCTTTTGCTAACTTTGCCTAACAGGTGTGCAAAGGCTAACTTTACCTTTCTGCTGGATGGATGGTTTAATTTGTTGCCATCACACTTTTTAGATAAAAGGTAAAAGAAAGTACCTTGCATTTGAGAAATCACTCCAGATTTTGGTTTAAAAAAAAAGTGTTCTCAACCTGTGCTAAATATGTCTGTTTTATCAGGAATGTATGTGGGATATATTATGCAGCTATTAAGAAATTACATTCTTAATCCCTTCTGGTCTAAAGAGAATTTGTTAACTTTCGTATTTCTAACATTGAAACTTGGGACCCAAGGAATTCAGCTGTTTTCTCTTCAGGGATCTGAACTCCATCCCATACAATGAAATAGAACTGTGGTTGAATGTTTTTACCTTGAAGAAGTAAAAACGTTTAAGAAATAAAGGACAACAGAAGACAGTATCTCCTCTGGTATATCAGCCTCACATACATGAATGGCTAGACAAGGTTCCAAGCATAATGGAAGAGGGATTTGTGTTCAGTTTGAGAGGAGAAAGAGGGCTGGGGAGAAGGATTCTACAGTCCTTTCATGGACAGTTAGTGAAGTTCTCCCTAGCAGAGGGCCAGTGCAAATCCTGGATACAACGTGGAGTCAAAATAGGAATGAAGAAGGGCACAGCAGTACATAAAAGTTGTTTCTCTGCATTGGCATGGATTTCAACACTTAGAAGCAGAGACCTAAAAATGTTTTGTGAACTTGCATTCCCTTTGAGTGGGAACATCCTTAGTATGGTATCAGATGCATCTATTGACAGGCAGCAAATGTCAGTGTTGCCAGTGCCCTGTAGTATCTGCTGGGTAAGTTTCTCTTGCCCACGTGTGTCCCTGAAGAGCAGTGAGAGCAAAATTGTATTGTGGGAGGTATTTGGGATATGCCTATGTCAGCTGGATCAGGAGCAGGCTTTGGAAATGAACCTCCTGGTCATTCCCACATTTTTTGGTTCTCAAGTTTGCAGTGTCAGAGTACACAAATGGGATTCCTCCTGAGTGAAGTTAAATTGTGATGCAGGACCTAACATGCTCCAAAAACTAATGGATGTGCAGTCCACACAGGAATTGGCTGGAAATAACTTCCCATAAAGTGTGTCTAGTGTAGACATCAGACCCTCAACAAATACAGTTTCGTTCTGTGTACCCCTTCCTATTGTACCTGGGTAGTTGTTAATAGAGAGATACTGATAATTAATATGTCTTGCTTTTTAAAAAGCATGATTATGGGAATCTGTTCTTGTATCCCCTATTCCTTCTGGAATTAATTACTGTTCATTAACAAAGTGGTTGGTCTACTTCATGGGAGAAACAGGATGAGACAGATGGAGGCCAGCCAATGTTCTTTAGCACGAGGCCTTTCTCACCCTCATAGTGATAGTTTTGTGGCTCACACATTAGGAGCAGTTTTCAATGTAGTTAACTATTCTGCTTCCATTGCCTCTTGATATCAAAATATCTTGACATCTAAATATATAGATATCCAGGCAATATGTGTTTTCTTTATCTGGGAGGTAAGAAAGAGCTCTCTGGTTTATAGATTTTCCTATTTCTCTGGTGTACTGGTATGCATCAGTATATTTTCTAGGGCAGGCAAATATTTTCCTTCCACGTTTTAAAAAGAGCATGTCATGTAGAAATGATTTGTGGGTTTCTTTCTTTTCTTTCCCCCCCCAAGAGCAATTGAATTGAACAGATGAAGTATCAAAAAGATGATTTAAGTATATAATGTTACTTTCTTCGTACTTTTGGTCTCTTACAACCTATAGAAGTTGAAATTTTTTAGGTACATTTTGACTGGTTCAGAAAAGTATGAATTCTTCAACTTTGAGACCTTCTGCAGATCTATATTGCTGTTGGTGGGCATGTACCATGCCAGCCTGTAAAGACCTCCAAGAAAAAAAAAAAAAAGATTTTGGGGCAAATGAAACTTCCAGTCCTTGAGATAAAAGTAAACCTTCAGGCAGCAGCAAAATTTGAAAGACCTGAATAGCAAATTTACTGGATATGTATATTTATGATATCTGCTAGCGGCATAACTTGCCTTTGATTGTTTCTTTTTGTCTGTGGTTTTTCAACAGTGTGTAATTCTGTTGCCTGTCTGCTAAAATACAGATGGTTCAACAGATGCACAGGTCACATGTGGCGAATGTAAGCAACCTGTTTTGTACAGAAAGTTCTCAGCCCTGTGATATAGCGGGGCTTGGACTGGCCCTGCTTTAAAACAATTTCCACGTGATAACACTGGGGGCACTGGCTCTGACGTACTCAGTTTGCTGATGTCCTTCAGCTCATTATCGCCTTCATATTTGACATTGCCAGTTCTGTGGAACAAATAATTCAGAAATACATAAAATTCTTGTTAAATTGTGCAAGACAGGGAATGGTGGTGGGTTACAAGAAGCAGCTGTGTTTGGGCCTGTAGTGAGAAATATTAATGAAACTACAGCTAGCTGGATATTCTCTGGACTGCTTGGGAACTGGTATCTCACATTTTTTGTCTTCAGATATGTGCTATGATTGGTGGTGTCGATCAGCTGCTTTCTACTTATCTGTGTGGATTTCTCTGTTGAAAGATTGCCTTTCTCCACAAGTCCTATGCTCACTAGTTCAATCAAGAGACCCAAGAAGTGAAAAGACTTTTCTCTCAAGGTTTTGTTAAGGAGCAGATGGGAGGTTGGGTTGGTTTTCCTCCTCTCTTTCGTTACTTGAGACCTCTCTTATCTTTTGTGTATATTTGAAGGAAAAAGAAACTTGCATTTGGCTTTTTTAATGTGTAAATGGCAACAAAGACTGAATTTTGATAGCAATTCACACACATCTACACTAAATAATTGATACTTTATGAATCATGATATGATTTATGATTTATGATATGAAAGCCTTCCAGCAGCAAATTATGTGTCAAATTTGAGTGTAAACCCTTCATATATGTATGCACTTGCCTTACATCCCCACTCAGTCTCAATGAAGGACAGTTAAGACTCATAGGTCACATTCCCTGGCACGTGTTATTGTAATTTCAGGGACGATGAACTAACACGTGGGAAAAACAAACAAATATCCAACATAAGGCACGAATCAGTAGCAGTCTAAAGCAAAATAAGGAATGTAATGTATTAGAGATCACTTGGAGGGATGAAATTGAGATCTCTAGCTCTTGCAAAAAGATTCTAATTCCTATATACACAAAGGCAAAATAATATGTTCTCTGAAATAGTTAATGCTGCACTGTATACATGAAGGAAAAACTTTTACATTAATTCATAATTCCAGCTAGATCTAAACTTTAAATCACATAGAAAAGTATAAAATTAGGCACTTTTACCCATTTGTTTTGCAGTAGTATTGGTAATTTCTCTTGCAAAAGAAAAATAATGGTGTGTTCTCCTGCTGTGTTCACCAGGATCAGTGCCAAACCTGAGCACAAAGCAGCAGTGCAGAATTCCTTCCTTGAACTTTTGGAGTTCAAACAAGAAATAAATTGGACCCTGGGCAATACATTACTTGGTAATTCCCAAATCCAAAAATTTTGCCACAGATTGGTATTTAAATTCATATAACTAGTAGGTTTAAATTGGTGATTTTTCTTGTGGGGAGGAAATTTGGAAACACTGTATACTGAAGAGAGACTCATTTTATGGCTCTGCTTTAAAATGTGATTACCTAAATTGGGCTATAAAAATATCATACTGTATCACCTTATAAACATCTCATAACCTCCTTATCCTCAAACCTCTTTGCAAACAGACTGATAAGAAAACAGTAGCTCTATTTAATAAAATAAGGTCTTGCAACTTCTGGTTTTTTGGTTGGTTGGTTTTTCTGTGGTTTTTTAGGTTTGATTTTTTTTGTTTACTTGACATGAAATTTTGCTGGGATGTATAGCTAGATTCTAAACATCTAGCTAACCTATTTATCTTGGGACAGAAATGTAGCTTAAGCAGTCATATTTCAGGCATTTTTACTGTGCTGGATGAAATTTACTTTATGAAAGGTAGTGAATATCTATCTAGCTGTTTGATTTTTGGCTCTGCCTAATCTGTGAGGCAGGCTGTACTTCAATCTTCTATTTCTTTATCATGACCCAGTGGATCATGTCCTTGCAATCAAATCAGATTGGGAAGGGAAGAAAAAGAGAAAAACAAATCCACTAAAGATTAAAAGGGCTGAAAGAAAATGTCCAAGACACATAATCTAAACAGTGTGTCAAGCTTCAATGCTCAATTACTTTGTCTTGCCTCCTTTTCTTTGTGTTGCATCCCTTTCTTTCACTTACCTTTGCTAATTGAAGTTGTTAGCTCTCTATGCAGCACCTTTGTCTTGATGATTTTCAGTAAAACTTTTGGCACCCTATGGAAATTATAGAAATAAAAATTAATAAAGTAATTAGGACATTGTAGACATGAGAAGATTTCAGCCTGTGATATTTACATCTTGGCTACAAAGTTTTTCACCCATAATACAGTATGGAAACCACAAGCATGCAGTATAAAGTTCAGAACAGAATACAGCAGTTTGGGACTCAATCCTGCAAACAACATATGCAATTTTAGTCATATATATAGTTCCATATTTTAAGTATTACAGGGGTGAATATGAGTTATTTAATATGTGGTCTTGAATCTGAAAGTACACGTGTATGTTATTAAATAATTTTTATGTGACAAGGTTCTAGGTGTGTAATGATCAAACATAAAGAGAATTGTCTGGAACTGAAGAGTTTAAAGTAATCTATTGACTTCTGGCTATTTGATGAAACTTCAGATTGGGCTTTAAACAGACAACATGCAATATGAGGAATGGGATCCAGCCAGAAAGAAGTGATTGAGCAGTAAAGGTATGCTAGTTTCACATTTTTCTTGTTTGATCTTTTGTTGATTTTTCCCTTCTCTCATATAATCTCTCTTTCTTTCCTCCCTCTTCTAGTCTGTTGTGTTTGCATTTGGTAGGTTGAGGGCCTATAAACATCTTATCAGAAAAATGTTGGAAGGAGGGTAAGGGGCATATCAGAGTCAATAGGAGAGGAGTGCTGGGTATAGAAGAGCCTAAACAAGGCAAGCAGGGGTGAATGGGAGGCACAAATGATATGATTAGTCATGCTGGAGGATTTTGTCTTTTTTCTTCCTTTTTTAAACCTGAAAGTAAGAATGTGTTATTTGAATTGGATATGTAGCATCAGGTTTGAGTTTAAACCCCATGGTATCTTCCACGGTTGCACTATACATGACTTGTCTGTTTTGGAATTACTCAGATTTGCTGGTGCACTTGAAATTCACTCCCTGCCTTAATCCAAGGTAACATTCAAGTGTAGACAAGCCTAACAGTTCAACACTAACATTTACTTACCTTTGGCAAAAGTTTTAGGTGTTCAAGGAATGCAGGATCATTCAGTAAGGAATGTAGAATTTTACCTCATTAGTTTGTATTAATGAGTTATTTCCTAAGAAGATTTTAATGGCTTAATTTTATTAAGTGAACCTTTATATTAAAGGTTGTGTGGGTAGAGTCATATGAGTATAACAATAGAGTTACTGCATCATAACAACCTATATCTAGCAACCTATGGTGAAGCCTTTTAGACCTTTCTATTCCCTGCTTTCAGCTGCACAATAAATCACAAATAAATCAGCTTAAAACAGAAAGCTAATTTTAAATAATAGCATTTTACCTCAGAGAGGGACAAAGTGGATGTCCTGGGCAATGACTGCACTCATCTGAACATACTCCTTGTGCTTAATCTCAGTTCCAAACCAGTCTTATGTACAAAATATCCTTGCAGGATCCATTCCTTTTTGGAATTAGTGAATTAGGATATTTACTCTTTTCTAGACTTTCAAAACTATCAATGTTTCTTTAGCATTTCAAGAACACAGTTGCTGGCCTGTTGTCTGGATCCAGCATTACAGAACTTGTATTGCCTTAATGTAGAACATGATCTATAAATTTAAAAGCAAACAGGAACAGTTCTTAGGACAGTGTGGTCCTTCCTATCTTTGATTATTATTTTGGTTTTTTAGTTCTTTTTTGGTTGGGACTATCTTTTAGCCTTGACAAGAATCTAGACACTGGAGTCAGACAGAGTTTTGTGAGAATTAGTCCTTACTAATGTCTGAAAATCATTTCTGTGATCTTGAAATACTTTGTGACAAGAAAACATTTTCATACAAAGTTGCTCTTTTATAGAAGTCTGTGCTTTTGATTAGAATCTCCAAGTCAATTTGGGAATAAACTTTTTGTAGAGCTGTTGTACCCTTCATTTCTTTTAGTGGGCAAAATACTTTTAAATAGTTCTATAAATAGGTAAGTGATCATCAGATGCCTACATCCTGCAGCAACTCTTTAAAGCATGCTTATACTCGTGGCAGTGGGTTCATCAGAAGAATATGTTAATTAGCAGGAAGTGTATTCAGTGCTGTCCCAAGGACAGCACACAGGCCCCAGCTCCATGGTTATCCCAAGGCCCTGGTCCTGCATCATTACAGAGGCAGAGACGGTTCTGTGTTCTTAAAACTGTGGAAATTACCCAGGCAATGATGGTTTTAGTATGTTAAGGTTTTGAGTACAAGTGATCTCTAATTCTCCTTTTCAACCCCAGATATTCTGTGATTCTGTGAATATAGAATGGTATCCAAATCAATAACCTCTGTCCCTGGGAAGGATTAGTTCAGATTGGATGCCATTTTAAAGGATTGATACTGCTTTTGGCTTGGGTGACCTGAATTCAGCAGACTCTTCGATGCAGGTTAGAGCTCTATGACTATAATGTGAAGTTAGTAATTGAAGCTGGTCTATAATTTCGTGAGAATAGTAAACGGGTACTTGTTACCCACAGAAGTATCTCTATTGAATTTTGTGGGAAAGAAAGAAAAAAAAAAGAAATTAAAACTGCCAAGTGATGGTAATAGTTTTTACTTGGTGCCTATTTTTTGAGTTTTTACATTTGCTTAGGCTTAATTATGTAGCACCATGAAAACATTTAAACCTCCTGCAAAAGTGAACTGTCACAGCTTTCATACATCTTAGTGAGGATAATACATTACATTGCTGGATTGGGCCAATGCCTGCTAAGTAAAAAACCCTGCCCTGGACTGAAGTTAATCACTAGATCAGGAAATACTTAAAAAGTAAGTAAAAATACAAATTATATATATAACTGTGTTCCTCAGCTGCAAAGATGAACCCTATAGTTAAGATTACAAGAATTTTCCATGGTTTTAATAGAAATTAGGTGTTTTCTGTTTATTCTTCCATGAAATGTAAAAACAAAGAAAAATTGCCAAAGCCAACTGTCTATCATTATGTTCCTGGGGGAGCCAACCCATGTTCCTAATTGTACTTTAATGTGGCAATTTGTCATATACAAATATAGATCTTTATATACATCAACTGAGTTACATATTAGTTTATAACTAAAAGTCATTGTTGAGTGTGTCATAGAAAGTCTTGAACTTTTTCAGACACCAGGAGAAGTGGTGTAAAGCCTGAACTATGGTCAATACCTAACAGAATTGGCTCTTGAACAAGAATCAGTTCTTATCAACATCAGTGAAAATGGTGAAAATAATTTGGCTGGAGTCAGACCTGTGTACAAAGAATTTGATTTTGCCAGGACTTGTGTGCACACATTTGACTTCACACACTTGAACAGCTCTCATGGCTGCTTATTTGAGTGAACCTAATCTGTTTGATTTAATCTTTGTGGGACTGGGACCCAAATGAGTAATTAAAATAAAAATAATTGGTTTGCTTAAATTTCAATCCCATTTTTAATCAGCGGTTGGAATTTCAGCTAGTGGAAGTATAGTAGCCACAAAATATGCCTTGAAATGCATATGTTGCTAAAGAATATTAATTTTCTTCATTCTTGAAGGGACTTCCCCCACCTCCAGGCCTCTCTTGCAAAGATTTTGCATCCTACATACGAGAGTGATAAGAGAGGAGATGTCATGTTCCAACATGCACAACTTTTCAAACACTAAAAATAAATGAAAAATTCTGTAAGCTGGCTTACCGCTGCCAACGAGCAGTCCAAACTTGTATTTTACATGTTTCTGCGGATTTTATAAGCCTGTTTGCTGAAATATTTAATGTAGACTAAATTCCTGTTATTTACTTGCTAGCGGTCTCATATACAAATAACGTAGAAGTTTTGAGACCTAGTCTTTGGGGGACCCAGCCATTGACTGATGTGTGGTATGTGCAGTGGAACTTTATGAGTAAGGTTCGTCCAAACAGTACAGATCAAAGTTAAGTGGCAGGGCATTAATCTGGGTTGCAAATTTGGCTAAATTGTGTCTGAACACTCATAACACAGCTCCTGGGTAGATGTAAGAATTCAGCATTCATGATCTGGGGACAAAGGGGCTGAAGTCAAACAGCACTATGAAAAAAATCAACTCCCCTCCTAGCAAGAAAGCCAATTAAACTAGTAAAATTTTGTTGAAACATTCTGAAACTCCTCTGTACCGCTCTTTATCTCCACATGGTCTCCATCCCTATACAAGAATAATTGCTTATTTGGATAATAATAGGATTAGGGCTCAATTTTGTGACAGGAGTTTTGCCGTATTAATGTTTGCCAAGTGCTAGTATTGCTCTTATTACCATGACCTTGAAAGGATATGTAGGTACCAAGAGCACAACGGTCTTGCAGGACTGTGTCATAAAGTAACTCTCTGCTCATCCTTGCTGTAAGAGAAAATTAGAACGGGGCTACAGGTGGAAAGGCCTCACCCATGGTGTAGCTCCCTTAATGACACATGGCTCCCCAACTCAGTAGTCTTGACAGCTGGGTGTTTTGACCAACTTCAAAGTGCATTCTGCACCGAACAGCACTTTGTTATTTTCTACCATAAAGTAATAACTCTCGAGTGATCTGGACTGATTTCCTTAGCTGTATACGATGTCAGCTGTGTGGTGTCAGCCAAGATCCCTTCTGGTGCGTGTTTTTGGCTGCCCTTGGTCGGGGCGGCCGCGCTGACGGGACGGCGGGGCCCCGCTCAGTCCCTGCGCCCCCCGCCGCCGGTGGGAGCTGGGCCCGCCGGGGGCTGCGGGGACGTACCTCGGAGCACAGGGCAGGGCACCGCCACACCGCCGGTCACGCCGGGGGCCGAGTGCAGCCCAGGCTCCGTTACGGACGCGGTGCCCGCGGCCTCACGCGCCTTCCAGGCCGGTAACTTAAAGCCGTTGCCGACGGGGGCCGGGGGCGCGGTGCCGCCGCCCGGGGCGGCGTGAGCGAGGTCTATCGCCGCTGTGCTCCGGCTGCTCGGGGCGCCGGCTGTCGGCACGGCCGGGCCGCGCGTGTGGCACCGGGACCTTCCTCACGGCCTCGGGGACGGACGGTGCGGGACGGGCCGCGCGGGGACCGAGGCGCGCGCTCGCTGCGCGAGGGCGGCGGAGGCGGGCGCGGCCGTCACGGCGCCGGCCCCGCCCCGCGCCCAATGGCGGCCCCGCCCGCCCCGCCGGGGTTACTGCCGGGCTGGGGGCCGGGCCGGGGGCCGGCTGGGCGGGCACGCGCCTCTCCCGCACCCGCCTCCTCGCGCCCCCTCCGCGCACCGCGGGCCGGGCAGCAGTGGCCGGCGCTGGGCAGCCTCGAGAGGGCTGCGTTCCCGTCCGCTCCCATCCCGGCCGGCGCTGCCCATGGCGTAGCCGCGCTGCTGCGCGCCTGCCCCGCGCCTGCCCCGCGCCTGCCCCGCGGGACGCGGCGTGGACGGACCTGCCGCCAGGTGGGTGCGGCGGCTCGGGCCGGGCGTCCCGCGGGGGTGCCCCGTCCGCTGGGGCGGGCGCCTCCCGGGGTGTCAGCCTGGCGGGCTGAGCGGGACGGTCCCGGGGGCCCCCGCGGAGCTGCCGGGCGCGGGGTGCGGGAGCTGCCCGGGCCGGTCGGAGCCCGCGCGGGTGCGGGGAGCGGCGCTGGGAGCGGCGCTCCCGGCCGGACCGTGCGAACCGCGGGCTCCGGGTGGGAACTGAGGAGCGAGCCGGGAGGTGAGCGGCTGGTGGGGGGAAACTACAGGTGTCCCGGCGACAGTCACCGTGCCTGGCTGGCTGGAACGTGCTGGGCGAGTTGCGGGCACCGAGCGAAGCCCTGTGCGGATGCTCACGCCGGTGTGTGCGGGGTCCTCGTGTCATCCTGGAGGCCAGGTGGGAACTCCGCGGTGTACGAGCAGAGTGAGAGTTTTGTGTGAGGATAATACATGTCCCGTCATTGCCATTTCACTGAGGAGCTGTTGACCTGTGGGATTTTCTGTTGCATGTTTTGCAGGGAATGTACTGGAGTCAATTCACTGCAGCCTTCTCAGTTCATCTCTCCTAGTAATAATAAGAATGTGCCAATAAAGTTATATGTAAATTAAGTGAGTTTTTAAATATGAACTTTACTCAGATTCAGGTGCACTTAATATTCTGAAATCACTGTTATTGGCATCAAACAGCACAGGAGGTGATACTTCTTTTCAAAAGAAAGGACTTTAGGTGTAGCTGCATGTGTAGTTACACCTTTTCCACTTGCTGTGGATGTAACCAGGTATAAATCTACTCATCTCAGTTTTGTTAAGCTGTAGCTGTTAAAATTTACTTGCTATCGTTTATTATTTTCTTCTCATATGTAGTATCATCAGGACAGTTCAGTTTTTAGAGACCTCCTGATAGGGTTTGTAACCTGTTAGACACTTGGATGAACAAGTGCCATGATTTTGTTCTAAGAAAAAGTTTTTCTGGTTGGATCTGTATTTATACCAAACTAAGTTTTTATTTACTTTTTTTTTTTTTCTTTTTGATGAGATTGAACAGGCTGGTATTAGACCCCCACTGGGGAGAAAACCCAGAGTGACAGAGCTGCCTGCTCATTAATTGTAGGACCAATTAGATTTGTCTTACAGTGACCTGGAGGACTCATACTATTGTAGTCTCGTATGTGGAAGACTTTAAACCTGTACATGTAAATGAAACATCTTCCTAAGACAAAATCTATTTATTTATCACTTCTTTCTAAGATTACTTTATTTCTCTTACAGTCCATGTTTTTCTCCATGAATGCCAGGCACGACATGAATTGGTAGCTGGGTTTTAATTAGCACTGTACTGGTGTCCTGTTAAAGTGTTCCCAGCAAGAGTGTTAGTAAAATGTTAATTGGAAGATGCTTATTCGTTTGAAGAGCTCCAGTTTAACCCATGAAAGCTTACAGGGCTTGAGTTCCAGCTGAGGAGGAGCTGCTCCTCGACTCAGACCTGGGCCGACACCAACTGCTGCAGCTGGTGCTCAGCTGGGGGAGGAAGGGAGGGACGAGTGTTGAACGGGGGGCAGGTCGTTGGCTTCCTTCAGTGAAGAGTCCTTTACTCTGAAACTTGCTTCCCCCAATTGTTTGCTGCAGTCCAACCTTGTTAACTTTAAAGTGACACTTCAAATTTTTCTCTCCTGCCATGCTTTCTGTCTCTGGGGAGGTCTCGTTTGGTTGTTGATACTGATGCACATTTTGTGTGTCCAGAGCCTCACCTGGTCAATGTGTAAATGATATCCACCATGGATCTGAATTCTTTTAAGAAGTAAGCTTCAAGGTTTTTTTTCCTGGCCTGCAAAACATCTTTTCATACCCCAGCATCTTGATGCCTACCTCAGGAACCATGTTTGGAGTCAATTGCTAAACCAGCAGGGGGAACACAAAACTTTCTGTCTATAAAGTCTCTCTTCCTACCACAGTTGCAATTTGTTAAAACTTTGGGCCTCTACTTGTGATAGTATTTCTTTAAAAAATGAATGTCAATTTACTTAGACTTCCCTCATGCATTGCAATAAACACATAATTTTTGAAATCTTATTTATTAATTTTCTCTAGCAGGCCTGTCTCCCACTCTTCTGAATGGATTTTTTTTTTTTGTCATATTAGCCATAACTGGACTTGCAAAAACATTAGAGGTTTATTTGAGAGAAATTTCTCTTTGAAGATGTTTGAAGTGAAGTAATTAAACCTAAGGAATGATATTTTGAGTAATCCCGTAAGTTTTAGATAACGAACTAGACAAAATATTTTCACAGTGAAACTGCTACAATGTCACATTTATGATTGTATATAGACATCCTGAGAGTTAAAGTTGAGTTGCAAAGAAGTTGTATTCTCACAAGAAACTATTTCTAGTATTTAGGGTTTCCATAAGAGAAAATATTTTTAGATACTCTCTTACGTTTTAAGAAGTCATTAATAGCTTATTTTTGTAAAGGTCAACTGACGCTCTCAGCACAGATCAATAATGATTTTCCTTTTGGATTTGTGTTGGTGTAATGATTGGTTAAGTATTTTGTACCAGGAATACTGATGTAAAGGCTGTTGCCAGAGAAGGTTTTGTGGATGACTTGCATCAAGCCATATTGCTTTCTGGTCTGTGAAGTCGGATGCAGCCCAATGGCAAACATAAGGTATGGATATGCATACAGATGGCTGAATGCTAAGTGAAGTATGGGAATTTGCATCATGTCAGCTATTCCCCAGTAGAAGCTGGGGAATGGACTCTCACCCTTCTGTAAATGTGAGATATCTTGCTGCTAATACTTGGTGTTAAGCCATCTTTTATTGATGGTGGGATAAAAACATGCCAGGGAGCATTTTTCACGGAGTAGCCAATTTGCTGCTTGTGAGTGATAGCAGTTGTATATTCTCCCAGCATTAGGTGTTAGAGCAAGTGGAGACAAAATGTAGTTCAGCTGAACTGACAGTCCCAGGTCAGGTTTAAAGGAAGAGATGTAAGCTCCTCTGGTTCTGGAATGGCACTGACTGCATACTGAAGTATGAAATGAATATGAGTTTTCTTCCCACTGTTTCAGTGACCAGGTATATGTGTATTCCAGTGGCCATGCATTCTTCTCTTAAGGGCATTATGGGTTGTTGCCAGCTGCTGAAGGTACAAAACAGTGTATGTTAAATTCCATTGATAATCTCCCTCCTCCGTTGCTTTCATGGAGTAAAAAAACTTTCTCCCCAGGTGTTTCTCTGACTTTACAAATTACACACTTCAGCATCTCAAAGTGAGATTTCTGTTTTCATGTTATTTGAAAATAACAGTAAAGCTTTGCCTGATATATCTTACAGTTCTTTTGTTTGATACCTCCAATAATATTCTGTTAACATTTAAGACATGAGTTACCAAGTCTTGGGCAATTTATGTGAATCTCAGAAAATACTCTGTGGGATACAGATTGCAAATATCTTTGCAGTCGCATTACTTTTGATCTAGATCCACAAAATATTTGTGCATTATAAATAGGCATTACTTCTATAGCAGTAATATTTGTGGTGATTAACAGCGGTATGCTAGTTTCTAGCCACTTCATGAATAGAAGCATGTTTTGCCATAAAAATGTACTAGCAAAGAAGTAGTGCAATTGGAATTGCTTTATCCATAACTGTGGATTCACATTTTTATGTGCTGGCAGTCATCCAACAGAGCAGCATTTCTTGTGCTATTACAGCAACAATTAACCCTGTGGTAGCCAAAATGAAACAGATTTACATATCTCTGAAAATCAATGAAGGAGGGACTTTAAAGCTGCCACTTCAGTTTATAGTCCATATTTTTTAATTTCCAGTATCACAAAATAATTTTTTTTCAAAAGAACTTACTTTGTGACCTTGATTAGTCAGATTTGTCCAGTTCAGCAGAGAACATTTTATATATTGCATTGTAAATGTAGTATTGTTGACTTGTACTGCTTAAAAATGATTATACCTGGGAAGATAGATAAGTTTCTGACGTATCTATAATGAAATAAATGGGGTTATTTTAGGAAAATATGAAAATAATTATTCCGTCTTCATTCTGTGAGTAGTACTTTAAAATGGGCTATACCTCTTTATAATTAACAAATTTAATTCCATTATGTTTATCACTTCTCTTTAATAGTCTGCCTAATTTCAGTACACTAGTTGGCCAAGTTCAGATTTTTTTCTTTTTCCTTTCCTGTTGCAACACATTGTAATATTTTGGGAGTCAGCTGGAAAGGATCCCTCTTTTAAATAATTTCAGTTGTGACCTTGCAAGAGACCTGTTTAGGTTGCAGGAGAATAGCTTATCTAGAGGTCATGGGTCTGAAACAGGTTAATTATAGAGCTACTGTGTGTAGGTTGTTTTTCTGCACAGAAGGCAGTAGGGTCTGTGATACATAAGGTGTTGTTAATGATTCTGAAGAATAATGGCAATTCACTTATTTTCTGATTTCCTTTGTCAGCACAGTAATTTTCTGTTGGAAATCAGTGAGGTTTATTGTGTGTGTGAGGAACAATAAAAAAAATCCCAAAGTATCCCGTGAGCTTATTGTATAGTATAAATCTGCTGAATTTGTGTATATTTCTTTGCCAGGAAGCTGGAGGTGAATTGAAGACCAATATGTCCTCTTTTGTCTTAGATTTATACAAGTAATTTGTTAGACTGTAGCTGCATTTGACCAGAGCATGACTAAGAACTATAGTAGTGTGTTGTCACCAATGCAATACATTGTTTTGACAATGATTTGAATTACAAAACAGCTGTTGTGGAATTTGAAAAGATGGACCTTTTCTTGTTTTGAGGCTGTTGCATTAATGGACCAAGTCACTCCCCCAGTATGTACAGCTCCTGTTCTGTGATGGATTAGTTCCTCCCTCCAGCAAGGGATTTCTCCTTACAAGTGATCAGTGTTTCTGAATACCTGGGGATCTGGTGGTTTGGTTCACTCCAGTGATGAGATGTAGTGGCATACAAGATGCACAGATTGTTTTTCAGAGTATAGGAATTTATTCCGGCTTTCCCTCTCCCTATACTTGTGCTCAAAGATTTTTGCAGTCTTTGATTGTACACTTAATGTAAAATGATTAAAGGAAATTCTGAATGGTAAAAATTTTATGGGAGTGTATCTCCATTCTGAGTGGAATGTGATAGTGATGCATATCTTGACTGAAACAAATGCTCATTGAAGTGCTTGTAAATAATAATTTTTATGAAAAAAGGTTTTGCCCTAACCTGAACATGTTTTTCTGCCCAACGAATTGAATTATACCAGTTATATAACAGACAGTTAGGGAGAGGGTAGATTACCCCTACACAAAGGGAAACTCCTTTTGACTCATTCTTTTAACTGTGTGGCATTTTAAGGTCTTCCCTATTTGTGTGGGAGAAGTTTCCTATCTGTAAGATGAGCATCTGAAAGTTTAGTGGGTAACACTGAACTTTTGACAAATGTGTTTATCTTGCATTCTTGTTTAACAACTTTAAGAAATAATCTATTGATCTAACTGCCTACTAGAGTATGCCTTAGAGACCAAAATTCTTCTTTTGTTGTTCTGTTTTGTTCATTTGGCTTTTTTTCCAAAATGTGGTTTTGATAATGCATGCAATTAACTTTAAAATACCTAGCAGTTAATATTCTAACTTGTTAATTTACATCCTGTAGTATCTTATGGCCCATGGCAGTGAGGAGGGCTGGCTTGTATCACCTTATCCAATTCCTGTATAGTGGGAAGCACTGATTTTCAATCCTGTTCACTTATTTGCTAACCACTTATTTTTTGTTTGTTTTTCCCTTCCCAAAGAGGGTTGCATCCTTATATAGCAAATTTATGGTTAATGCTGTAGTCTTGCTTTTCATCATTACTCTCTGTAGGTTTCTCACAATTAACCTAGACAATTTTTGGTATTTATTAGGTTATGGTTTCAAAACTACTCTTCTAAATGTGTAGATATAATTTCAAGATTTTAAAACCACCAGTGATTGATTTAGGGTTTTTTTCCTGGTAGGAAGGTCCCAAGCAGAATATTTCTAGATGCAGTTCTAAGGTTTTGGAGTTCAGTCTTGAAAAAAATAACAGTGTGAAGCATTCATTGACAGAGTAATATGCTGAAACCTTTTACTCGGAGTGGAAGAAGCCTTGCTGAGTTGTTGGTAACTTTACATACTGCTGTGGCTTCAGTTCTACAGAGGTACCTTCCCTAGGGTTATATCTGTCTTGATAGGTGCATTAGAGCTGTTATCTGTTTAGTTTAGGTGTGCAATTAGAAACTGAGCCAAGTAAAACTTAAGATAAATGAAATTTCTGTGAGGTTGTTGGCTGCTACTGTGTTCGTGAAGAGTAAGATAGCCCAGTGCCAGGAAACCTATTCTGTTTCCAACTAGAAACCATAGAAAAGTAAGTAATTAGTCCAGAGAAATTTAACTGTGAGAAGGAAAGGTTGTAGAGACTTTTTTGTCATGCAATTTATGATGATCTTGCTAAGCCTGAAGATTCCTGTTTCTAGTGCACTCTTTTGTTTTGGGGTAAACTTTTCAGAATCAGCAAGTCCCATTTAAAAAATGTGAGCCTGGTTTCTCTGTTAATTGTGGTGAGATAGTACTGGTTAATTGGGTTTGGTGGGAATCTGAGTTTTATTTAAATGTACATCTGACATTTCTTGGGTTGCCATGTGTTTATGTATGTATGTTTCTAGGCATCTCTGTTTTTTTCTTCTTCTGCTATCTGAATGTATATCAGGAGGATGGCATATAATTGTGCTGCTGGTATTCCCTGTAGGAGCAGTGAGATTTTTTCATCCATCTTTTAACTAGAAGATGGAAGCAGAATGCTTAAAGTAGTTGTCTTTCTAGGTGGGTGTTACAGGGTCACTGCTGTGGCCATATTGGGGTACTGTCATGACTTTTTTGCTTGTGAAAGAATAGACTACTTGTGAGTTGGACAGAAAATAACATGGCAGAAGCTGGCAGTAGATGGCAGATTGCTTGAGCCATTACAGTATAATGGCTTGAGCCATTATAGTACAAGAATTGTGCAGCATCCAGCATCTTGTTTTCTCCACTCCTGTTAGTGATGTTCTATGTAGGATGTGCCTGAGGGCTCTACGTTAAGGTAGAAAAGTTCTGATTTGGTACTGAGTTTGTATGTAGGGTGTTGGTCTTGTTAAACTCTGTCTGAAGTGCTGTCTGTGCTCCCTTCTGTAGAGGTTCAGTAACCTCTAGGAATTTCTGCTGCTGTCAAAAAGCAATCTGTTCCAGTCTACTCCTTGTGGAAGAGTCTTGGATACTCCTTCCACTAAAAGACTCCCGAAGGCACTTCCTTCCCTTCCACCTATTGAACCCTCCTGCATCCTGATCCTGTAAGAGACTATTCTCTTGTTTACACTTGGTAAGCAGAACCTTGCCCCTCAGCCTAGGAAGATTCAGCTGCATACCTCACTGTGTTGGGGGGAAGGGGAGTCCTGAGAACATATAGCAGACTAATTTTTGTCCTGTTTCTGCAAACTGTCTCTTACTTTTGTGCTGTGTTGTGCAATTGTTATTCAGCTGAAACTTCCAGTGTCTGGTGTCATCTAAACTCACAGTAATGAAGTCAGGTGATAAAAAAAAAATAAATTGTGAAGCTGAAGGGAAAGTTGGTTGTGAAATGATACTGAGAATAGACACCCTCTTCCAAACTGGATCTTCTTGCCAACTGTGGGCAAAATATGTATCAGGTAGCAAAACCAACCTCAGCAAACCATTACTAAAAAGGTAGAATGGTTTTACATCTTTTATGGACTCATTTGTGCATATTTTGGGGCTTCCTGTAATTTGACAGGCTACATTGTAATACATTAATAAGAAAATAAATAAACAAAATGTTAAAACAAAAGTCACATGGAGTAGAGGGGCACAATTGCTAAATGGCATAAAGCATCTTCCCTTGGCACTTATCCAGTTCCCATAGCCTTTAACTGTGACTTGTTGAAATGTCCCATTACAAGCACAGCAGCATGTGAACTGCAGGACATCAGAGTTACTTTTTCCCTGGGCTTTTGATATGTCAGGATTTTTAGTTTTATTACTATTCATATATTCCCTGAAAACGAAACCACTTTGTTGTTTCTAAACCAGAATCTGTCCCCTTAATAGTTTATGAATAAGTTACTGTTTTGAGTTCTGAATGTGGAACTTCGTGTATACGCCTTGAACATAGGCATTAAAAAAGTACATATTTTTAATTCCACATGAATATTTGCTAATTCTGTTAGTCATCTTTCTGACCTGTATGTGTGCAAATCACAGAGAATTGACAGAGGATAAATGTCATCTAATAAAAAAGAAATCTGCAAAAATGCATATTTAATAGGAGTAGGGTTATTAAATAAACTCTTTCAAGAACTGTTCTGTTTGTAAGTTTATAGAACTGCTTGTATAGCTAACCATTTGTGTTGGTTTTTTTCTTGAGCTTGACTGTACTTGATTACAAATGATTGGCTTTTTTACTTACACATGGAGTGCATGTATTCATTGCATTCACATAGGGAACCAACTGGGACAAATGGGAAAAAAACCTGGTTAAATAAGTTAAATGGTTGCCATGCGTAAAACAAGCAAACAGAAAGTGAAAAAGCTTTGGCTGTGAAGGCGGCCTTGGATGGCCTAGAATCTTGGGTTCGTGTTGCTATGGCAAAACAACACAAAGGGACAGATCCTGCTGGCTTCACTCAAGTATCCCCATTCACTTTGTTGGGACTTGTGATGTGACTTAGAGGAGGATTTTTGGCTGGCTTTGGTAGAGAAGTGTTTGTTAGCAGTGTTTTAGAGATCTGTGCTGCCTCTGGCACCAGGCATGGGAGGAGGGAACTACCAGAGTCCAGGTAGATAAGGAGGAGAGGAAGTGGAAGTTGTTCTTCAGGCAGTAAAGGAAAAGGTTGGACAAGGAGGAGGATAGAGTTAAGGCAAGGGAAGAATTTGTATGGGAAAGATAGGTGCTGATTAATGAAACAGATGGTGATGACTGGGGAAGAGGGTTAGAGGAACAGAAATAAAAGGGGAAAATAAAACAAAAAGATTCTAATTCAACAATAAATGTGGCACTGATTTCAAGAAGAATAATGTGTAATAGGTACTTGGCCAGAAATACAGAAATAGGCTGAGTAGGAAAGTGCTTAAATGTCCTGAAGACAGAGCTTAATCCTAGGGTGTACAATGGGTCATTTTCATTTGTAGTTCTTCAAGCACTTTAGAGCAGAGTCTCATCCCCTTTTTGGAGAGCAGTAGGCAGGTGTGGGGGTGGATACATTTCTACTGGTGTCAGAGCAGTGCAGAATGTGATTTCTTAGTAACAAGCCATCCATAGACCTCAGAGCCTTATGGCCTGAGAGTGCGTGTCAGTGAGGGCTGGGATGTCCCTAGGGAAAACTGCTTTTTTAAGAGTAAGCAGCATGCTTCTCACCTGTGAATTCTTTGGTCATGTTGTAGTATTGAAGGTGACGTTTTAGTTCAAAGAATAGCTTTAAAAAATCCACAGAAGGCTGGGATTCTGAGGATGAGTAGCAGATTTTTATGAAAAAAATTATTTTGATTAGTGAAAGGCAGAGAGATACAGTAGTGTACTCAAGTGATCTGTGTTTTGTGCTTACTGCTGCTGGCTCTAACAAATGCAGATTCCTATAAATACCACTGAGTTAAGGAGCATCTTTTGTCCTCTAGCTTAGCATAACAATGTTATCTGTTCTTCTATTCAGCGCATTTTGGTGTCCTCCCAAAGCATCATGCTTTTCACTGTTTTCTAGCTAAGCTTTATGCATCAAAATTCTCATGGACATCAGAGGCTCCTCATTTAAACCAAATTAAAACCTCATGCTGTCTTCCCTACTTGTCCTCATGTACTTCATAATGTGTTTTCCCCTTTTCCATTCCCCCAGTCTTCCTTTTAACCTAATAAAATCTAGTGGTAGTAAGATTCTTCCTATGTCCCCAGCAGTGCTCCTTCCCCATTGCATCTGCAAACTGATATTTCTCAACGAAACAGGCTCTTTGTGTTTTTTGGACCATTGCTTTTACCAGGACTAGTGGCCTTTACAACAGCAAACTTCAGTGAAAATGGCCCCAGCAAACAGCGCCTCTTAGTCTTCTATGGCTCTGGCTGCAGATGTCTTCTTTTACCAGCCTTCCTTGTAGCTGGTAGTATAAAGCATGAAAACATTGTTTAGTAAACCCAAAGCTCTGATGTTGTCTTCTCTTCCTCTTCCTCATTGGGATTTTTTGGTTATACTTTTAATATGCCCTTTTGTGATCTCAGTTACAAAAATAGCCATGCAGATATACCCCAAAGGAAAAGATGATTCTCTCGGAAATTTCTTTTTAATCTCAAGTTGACTAGCAGTTGTGTTTACTTCTTGGATAAATAGTTTAGGTTCCTTATCCCTTTGCACAGCTTTCTTATCTTATTTCAAAGGAAATGTTTCCCTATTTTGTGGACTGCCTCAGCTTTTCCTATTTCGCAGGTTTCACGTATTCTTTTAGTGACAGCAGGTTTCATATTGAAGCAAAATCCAGGAGATTTTGCACCACAACTGAATTTTTCACACCTTTTTTTTTATTTTTAAATTTGTTTCTCTTTGGTATAGTCAGATGGTCAGTTAGTAGTAGCTTTGTAGCTGAGTCCTGTCACAGGTGAGGATGATCAGATTTTGCAAAATACTGACAAATTGCCTCCTTAATAGGTTTATTCTTAAGTGAGTTATTGGTAGCAATTTCGTCTATCTTTTGACTTGGGTTGCAGCTGTGTAGCTGACTGCTTGGATATCAGTCATCCTAAAGTCATGAGACTCACTGTCAGTTTGTCACCTTTTCACATGGCTTGATATCTGCCCTCCTTTTTAAGTTTGTGAGTGCACATCTTCAAGCAAGTGAGCTCAGTCTTCAGAAAGTTCTTCTGAATTTTCATATACTGCCTACTCTGAGTTATACCTTGTAAATGTTACTGGTCAGTGGATTCAGTAGGAATCAAATCACTCATACCGATGGAAATGTGTATGTATTCTCTTTCCCTTTTAAATTATCGTTCCCAAATCAAAGTTGAATTGAAACTTGACATTTTAACACATTTAGGTGGTCAGGCCAGAATGGGATTCTGAGCAGCATTGCTTTCTCTCCCATTCTTTCCCTGTGTTCACTATTTCTGCACAACTCTGTGCCTTAAAATGTTGCTGAAGAATGAGAGGTTTCTGCTGATGGGAGCATGATCTAAGTAATGTCCCTGCTGAATAAACCCATGGAGAAATGCTGCAGAGGAGTTCCTGGTGTTTTCCTCGTAGCCCTGGGAGTGCAGGTCTAGGTGCAGGTTTTCGTTGTGCAGACTTTGATGGTGCGCAATGCGGCACACGCTGTATAATGGAGCCCAGCCTTTTGTCTTTGTACTTCATTCCATTTTAATGTCAGCAAGAATCTTTTATATGCTATTCATGTTGCCACAGTTTCGATGCTTTTAGTCCTGACTCAGCATTTTCCTATCACCTAGAGCTGTGATGGCGGTTTGTAGTTGCTTGTGTTGCTTTATGGTGAGTGTTAGTGGTTGCCAAGGCACCATCTGTCATCTTCTGCTCCAGAAGGCTGGCAGTGAAATAAAGTAGATAAGATTTTTTTATTTGACTGAACACAATACCAACATTCTGGTGCCTTACCTTCTTGATAGGTAGTCTTATTCTAGATATTTAGATGACTGAGAATACGTTAAAAAAAAAAAAAGTGGAAGAAGATACTGTGGATCTGGTGTTTTCTCTTAAAAATCTACAGTGTGAAATTCTAGGTCCAGAATTTCCAGTGTTTTTAAGCCTTGCAGGCGTCAGCTGTACTGTCATTTTTTTGTATAGCACAATAAAGTTGTTTAACTGACCTGGTATATCGTGTCCTGAAATCTCTTAAAATAAAGATTCTGAACAGCTTTGTATTTATATTTAGTGTCAAGTGGCATTGAAGAGTTTTCAGAATTTGTCGTACTGAGAAATGATGAGTTAAATTTATTGAGTTACCCATAAATCAGCTAGAGCATATGTGAAACATTTCTCCATGCTATAATAAAGGTACCAGCAGATAAATAACCAAACAAATATTTTTACATCCCAGAGAAAGTCTGATTACTTAAAATAAACATGTCTGAGGGTGTAAGTACCATTGGCAGGCTTCAACAGGACTTCGGTATTAGTTGACAGAAGGGACTCTGGGGTTTCACTTCCAATTAGATCATAACTTGCACAGTGTATAAAATGAGAGAGCAACAGCTGCAAAGAAGTGCTGAAATACAGGAGGAATAGTAGGCTATTGGCACCTGGGTATCTGGCAATATAAAATGCACTCCCCTTTAAGAAAGAATTCTGTTTCCTTCTTACAAGAGAGACAATTTTAAATGTCTCGTAACATTTCTGTAAGTTGTATTTATATTAATATGTATTTTTACTTCTTTCTGTAGGCAATCAAAAGTCCGGAGGATTTGATTTCAAAGCACACCACAAATTTCAAAGAAAGCAAATCTACATGAAGAGCTACAAAGGGAATTGATTTGAGAAGATACAGCATTTGCAAAAATGTCTTCAAGTTGTGTGACTTCAGTGTTTGCTTTGATGGTTTTGTGCTTTGCAGCTGCAGGTAGGTGGTATTATGTAAATTATGCATTCAATGTAACCTATTGTACAGCTTCAGAATTGTTTATCAAAAATACTTTTTCATGCTGGAAAAATGTAGGTCAGCTAAAGTTTATGTTTATATCTAGGTTTTACATAAAACTATTGTGATTATAACTGCATCATATATGATGTGAGAAACAATGCTGTTCCTATAAGAATGGTTTTTTGCACCTGTGTTCACCCTTAAAATAATTTAAGAACTGCAGTAGTAATGTAAGTCATTTAGGTTATTTACCTATTTATTTAAAGAAAGAGAACTGCATGGTGCATGGATGTAGGGTAGGGTTGCTATGGAAGCCTTTGGGAGAGGAAGCAGGGTAGCTGTGCCAGCATGATGAACTATTTGCTCTGTCAAGAGGCTAGATTTTATTACCCTAGGTGCAGGGTTGTGCTAGTGAAGTTGAGCTAGAGTCTCTCTACAGAGCTGAGCTGAAAGGGTTTACCAGCTCCATTCCAGCTTCAAGACCTATAATCTGGAATTAAGTCACAATTATTTGACTTCATAAAAAGAAATGTCTGACAAAATCCCAGAAAAGTTCATAATAGGTCACTCAGTCCATCCATCCTTCCTGCCTTGTTGGGATAAACCTCACCTTGGTCATTCCTGAGAGTTGTCTAATCTGTTTTATAGTGAACTGTCAGTGGTGATGGCAAAAACCTTTTAATAACAGTTGTCAGTGTTGCTGGAGGTCTTGTAGTTAGGAATATGCATTGCTGTTTGTGGGGATTTCTCCTGTCACACTTTTTGGCCTATGGATTTTTTAAAACAGTATGTTGCAATAACTTGTGATGGAGAAAGGAAAGATCTGTGGAGTTCAAGTACCTAGTTTATACTGCAGTTTCTTCAAGTGCTGAAGTGATTCTTCTCAGTATGTTTGTTTGTCAGAGTTCTTTCTGTGGTTGCAAGGGGAAGCCTCTTATGTTTCCGGCTTGCATACAGTGTGGGTCATTGGAGAAGATGCCAAGTGGATACACAGTCAGTCAAAATGAGATAGTGGGAAAAGTGCACAGTGGACAGATGGCTTGCTTAAATCTGAGATGTCCTCACTGTGGAAAAGATGACCAGCCTTGGAAGAGACAGGGCTGAGCAATTAAATGTGTTACAATTTGGCTTCCTTTCATCATCAGCGTGGAAAACTGTTGTTTCAAGCCCTCAAGCCTTGTGGGACTTTCTCTGGGTTTGACCTCCTAAGGGCATCCATCCAACATTAGTAACTTCGATTGTTTAGCAGTACGTGATGGTAACATTTTGCAATAGCTTCCTTACAGATGAACTCTCAGGGCGTGTCTGAGTGTGTCTGTGGCTGGAGCCAAGGACTTGGATGCTGGTCTTGGCTGAGAAGAGCCATTACTTGGAGCAAATCTGAATCATTATAGATGTGTAAAAATCTCCTTTAAAAGGAAGTGCCGGTGTAGAAAAATAAAAGCTTTTTTAATTTATTACAACCACAATTCTGTTTTGCTGCTGAGGAAATTGCTTGCCTAACAAGTCAGCTTACCTCTTTATGCTTTAATTAAAACACATTAAGTGTTATCAAACACGGTACTACTATTAGAAAGTTTTTCAGTGTTCAGAAACCTTAACGTATCTGTCTTGAAATTTATTGTGGTTTTTTTTTTTTTTTTTACTCCCCAATTCTGTGTTTTCCTCTGGCAACTATTCTTGAAACAAACTCTTATAAAGCCTTGGATTTGATCAAATGCTTATTCATAAGTAGAGTTACAGAATTATTTTGGCTGAAAGGGACCTCTGGAAATCTAGTCCAGCACCCTGTGTGGAGCAGAGCTAGTTTCAAATTATTTTTTTCTTGGAGACTGATTCTTCCTGCTGTCTGCATGGGAAGAACATAGGTGAAGGGAGTAGAAAGGGTCGCAGTTGGTTAGGGGAAGGTGGGAAAGCTCTGTCATTGTGGGTTTTGGCTGTGCCTGTCCTGTGGGTTTTGGTTTTCCTCCATGCTTTTTATGTTTTCAATAAGTTCTTAACGAGAACATCTAGTTAGTGTCCTTTACAGTGTATAAGGAGTGCAGTAAGATAAGAGCAATAAAGAACTGAGGGACTTCAATGAAGAGGAGAGAGAGAGAGAGATGTCAGGCAAATGTAATTAAAACTGAGGAAGGACAGCTGAAGGTTATTTAGGTAGAGCTTTTGGAACTTTGTTGAGTCCTATTAATGCAAACAGTTATACTTTAAATGCAGGAAGTTTGTGGCTATAGGTGAAACACGGGTGGGAGCAAGCAATGGGTTGTGTGGAAAAAGCTGTGGCAGGGGCCCATGAGCAGTGGTCAGAGTGATGATCAAGCTTGGCTCTTAATTACCAGTGTACAGAACCCGTGCTCTTTCAGTCTTGAACCATTAATGTACTAGTATAAATAAAACTAGAAGTCTAAATAAAGCTAGGAAGTATAAATAAAATCCCTGCGTGCTTGTGGTGAAGCCTGGGGGAGGCAGGGGGCAGCATGCCACCTCCCTAGGGTATTGATTTTTGTATATTAAGCCTTTTTCCAGCTTACTTTTTTTTTTCTGAAGAAGTGAGGCTGCTGCAGGAAAGCACACCTTTCTTTTGTTTGCCAGTCCTACACTGGCTCTGCTGCAATTGTCTTGGGGTTTTTTGCTGACTTTACAATATCTTCAGCATTCTTATCTTTTCAGATATAGGTGAGCTTCTAGACAGAATCTGTATTTAGTTTATTTCTTTCTATTCTTGCTTTTTAAGGTACTAATCTATTAAATATATATCAAAAAAACCCCAAAACCCTGGAGTTTTAAGACATGATGCACAGACATGGATATTCAAAGCTGAGCCACAGATCTGCATGTTTTTCGTGCTAATACTTGAAAAGTACACCTCACTAACTGCATTGAAAGTGGTCTGTATAAATATTCAAATAATATTTGTTTTTCTACCTCCTCATACTGCCTGGATGTATGTAGCTAAATGCTAATCTGAATCTGATTAGCTTTTATCTTATATACAGATTTCTTGTAAGCTTGTATTTATACAGCTTCAATATAACAGAAAAAGATTACAAAGAAAACCTTGATTACTGTGAGATTTTTCTTCGTGAATAGTCCAAGGCAGGATGGAGAGAAGAACTGCTGGCAAACTATCTGCCTCAGTGAAGGAATTATGTTTTTGAAGTGGGCTTAAATTAAGGTCTGGCAACCTACAGTAGGAACTCCACACAAAAACACTCAGAACTGTACACACTACAGCCTTGGATAACCTCATAAGCAAGTCTGGCTTTTTAATCTTGGAGCAAAAACATGCTCTCCTAATGTAGCTTAAATCAAAGGCTGAAACATATTTATTTTACTTGCTGGCAAATTTGTGCAGTTGGGTGCACGATGCATGTCTTGATGTCTTAGAGGACAGCTGAAACATGTATCTACCCTAGGCCCTGAGGGCCAAACCTTCAACAGGACAGGTTCTTCCATGAAGGAATGGGAACAGTTTTTAACTTGAACTTCTATTTTTCTTTTTTCTTTCCTGCATTACTATTCAACTGGAAAGAGGACAGAAGGGTGATGTAGCCTGTGGATCTACACTGGCCAAAGGTCTCGTTCCAGCCTTCTGGGCTAGATCCTCTGGTGGTGCAACTCATTCCTGCTGCTGACAAAGCAGTGCAGCCATGGCATCTGAAACCAGTCAGAATTTGCCCATGTAGTTATGTTCACTTTTCTTCAACCCCCCTGACATTGGGTATTGCCTGTGCTTGCCTTGTAGACACCTCTCCCCTTGTGACAGAGTTTCATGGTTGTGATCAGGCTGATGTCTTAAGAGCCTGTAAGAATTGGATATATTGAAGAATTTACCCATTTTCTGTAATACTGATCTTACTGACTGGTTTATCTGCTCGCATTAGGTCTGTCTCTATGGTTTTCTTTCAACAGCTCTTTACTCCCTGGTTCTCTACTGTATTGTTATCCTAGCTTTTTTTTCCTTTCTTTTTACGTACTTGTTCTTATAAGTAATCTCACATTGGTCAGAGCACGTGTGCTTCATTTTCAATAAGACTGTTCACTTGTAAGATGTATCTTTTGGATCTGTGCCCCCCAGATATGGTGGTGATGGGTGCCATGTTAATAAGTGTAACAACAGGAAGAAACAGACCTTGTCATGACATCTTTTTTTTAAAGACGAACTTCCCCTGACCTTGAACACTGTGTTTCAAAAAGCAATATAAAATCATTCAAAGCATAACAGAAAAGCCTTCCACTGGAAGTAGAAATTTTAAAAATTTCATATTAAAAAAATGAAATTAATACCAATTAAGTCACTCACACAAATTTCCTTCTACTTTAAACAGTGTTTGCTGGGTATTTCCCAGATGTAATTAAATTGTAATTTTTATTTTTTTCTCCAAAGTATTTGTTGCCAGATCCGTGGAGTTTTTTTGTTTAAATTTTGTTTAGAGGATGAGAACCAAGGGACAGAGGTTGGCTCTTGAATTTTTAGGACTGAAGTAAAGCACAGGCTGGTTCAGCTTCTGCATGGATACAGGTTTGACTCTGTACCTCTCTTTCCTTTTACCTCTTTCTCATAATCAGCTGATTTCTGCCTCCCTTGTAAAACCACCCACCGGTATCCCTTTATGGTCTGCATAGCCAGACTTTAGAGGATGAGATTAACCAGGATTTGGAACATTTGAAGACTTGCAATCTCAGAGGAGAATTAGAGGAGCAGAGGGCTGGTTCGTGCTGTGCCATCTGCCACTGCCATGCTCCATGTGGGAAAGGCTGGGAGCCCCCCTGCAGAGGGTGCAAGGGAATGGTCATGCTCTTTTCAGGAGAGGCTAATGTGCTCTCAGTTCTGAGAAGTACTGTTTAGGAACCCCTGACTAGCTTTTAAGGTGGAAATTGTTCTATTTTTTAAATATTCTTTCAGCACCCTGATGGTGATTTGAAGCATCTTAATATCAGATTGTTCATCTGATAGGGAACCAAATGATGAATTCCTAACTTCATATCAGTGAGCTTGCTGAGGTAACTTTGAGATGTCAAAATATACATAAAAAAAGATAGTTAATCTTCATTTCACACAGAAAGAAGTAATAAGTTCTGAAGAGCAAATAATGTTTTTAATTGAGCAATTTAAATACAAAGATTGATCAAAACTGGAGAGCTAGACTAAATCTGTGGGTCCCCGGACTTAATGTTTCTCCAGCACTGCTGTTTGGTGATCTATTCCTCTGTAAATTATGTTTTTAATCTGGCCTTCTGTCTGTCTTCCAGCCAACTCAGTTGAATCAAATCCTGTGCCATTTCTGTGTGGTTTGTGCGTAAATAGTATTTTTTTTTCTTCCAAACCCACGCAAAAATTCTGAAGAATTTAAAGAGTCAGGATACAGAGAAAGGTTATGTATTTTCAAAGAGGTAATTGTGTCACAGACTTGGAATGGCTTGAACTGAGCAGACTATGTTTTTCCTGTATCAGCAAGGCTCTCAAGCTAAAAACAGTTGAATTTCAGCAGAATTCTGCACAATTCTATACCCATGTGGCCCATGTGGAACAGTAGGATGTGGGGTTGTGGGTCCTGATTTAGCAAAACAACTGAATGTATGTTGAAGTGTTTGCTGAACCAGAGCATTTATCACTAAACATGAATGTCTGGTTCTTTGATTAAAACTGACTCTGGGTGATGCCAAAGGAATCCTAAGAATATGAGGCCCACAATGCAGTACTGGAATTGCGTAGATGCAGGCAAATGGCAGCATTGCTGAGGGTCTCTGGGGGGAAGTACTCAACTGATGAAAAGTAATTTTGCGGAAAATTTTATGGCACAGAATGGGGAATGGCATTAATCCTTGTCTTTCTAAGGAAATTTATTGAAGTTTTTTTGAAAGAGAAACTCGTCTTTAACAAATTCTAAGCATCACATAATTATTTTATAAATACTTTGCTAAAAATAATTCTTTTGTTTTCTGAAGGGAATTGGGAATTGGGATTTTGCTTGTAGATCTTTTAATATCCTTTCTGTATTGCAGGCCTTTATTAACTCTTTCTTAGGTTCTCCATCTGTAATCTATCTTAAAAATAACATGAACTTTTGATCCCTTTAATTAATAAGAAAGTGAAAAGGGCATATTTAGTTAACTAAAGATTGGACTTTAAGGGCTGTAGCACCCCAAACACAGCATTCCCAAATGTGATTCTGGGGTGTCTCAAGAAAAAACAGAGCATCTGCTATTAGAAAAACAGTTGCTGTTTTCACATGAAAATTGTATTGAGTTTCTGCAAGTGTTTTTCTTTTATAAGCTTCTTCCACTGAAATATATTTGCATGAATCAATGCTGTTATTTTACTACTGGTTATGTTATAGTGTAGAGAGAATATAGGGGTCAGATGTATTCCTTCAAAGAAGAGAAATAATTTCATCCTCTGTAGCTAATGACAAAAAGAGCTGAAGTCCCTTAGGCTGTAAGTCATAGGAGAGATGAATTTAGAGTGAAAAAAATATATTTAGCACAAAGACTCTGTGCCATGTTTCATTACCTGAAGGCACTGAGTTGGATTCCTCTTTGGTGTAAACTTGTTTTAAGTCAATGGAATTTCGCCAAGGATAAATTTTGACCACAGGTGACAAAAGCAAAGGTTTTTAGTAATGCCATAAAGTACAGCTGCTTCAAGCACAGTGTGCTTTTCTTCATAAGTGTACTTTATAAAAGATGGAGCTATTGTTTCCTTTTTTTGGCAGCTTCTACACTGTGAAACTTCCTAATAGGTATTTAATAAAAAAGGGATTTTACCTGTCAGGAGTGGAAATAACTAAACTGAAAATGTCATTACTCTCATTATTGGAAGGTAGCACATAGAAGAAGTAACAAATAAAGGAATTCAGGGTTAGGCAATGGAAATGTTTCTGTTTTTTTCTCTTCAGTAAAAAGTTTACTTTCATCTGGAGCAGGTTTGGTGTTTGGGTGGTGTTTTTTTGTTTTCTTTTAAAATTTTAAATTAATGTACTTTACTTAAAACTGGGAGCCAAGAATTTATTTTTATGGTTACCTTCACTTCTTTTCCTCTTTTCTTTTCCCTCACTTCCCAGATCACTGAATTTGCCTTGTATCTGGAAGGGATGGTTGATGCAATCTATTTTGGAGTAAATAAAACTTTCCTTTGTATTATTACTTTCCATTTAAATGGAACACTAACACATATGTCCTACTAGAGATGCTCAAGTTATTTTGATTCAAGCTACTAAGTCAAGATGACTTTTTTCCTTCACAAGATTGTGTGCTTTCCCTTTATGTGTAAAAATCAGTGGGGGGTAACTGGCCACTTTGTGTCACAATGCCTTGGCAGTTCTTTAGGCTGCAGATACGGTATGAAAGTGAGTAAAGGTGAAAACCTTGTTTGAAAATGTAGCTGTTGCTGAAGTAGCTTAGCATTGTTCAGTTTGGACATTTGGGGTTGCTTGGAGGAAATCTGTAGAAGAAGAACTTTAACAGCCGTGGCCACACATTGTATATATTTGTGTGTGTGTTTAGTCCAAATGGGTGATTCCTGGTTACTCTTGGGAAACATCTGCTCTGAAGGATAAAAGCTGCCTGTGGCTCGTGGTCCTGCTGGACAGGTGTGCTGCCTGCTCTGCTGGGACCACGATGGAGTGGCCCATGGAGTGATGTGCACTTTTCATTAACAGTCAATGCACAGCAGCCCTGTGTGCCCTGACGTGCATGTGGTCATCCTCTGTGGTGACTCAATGTAAAGGCCTGTGCCTGAAGGGCCTTTGTGAGAGGGTGGGCTGAGTTATGGGCTGTCAGATCAATTCTTTCCAGCTGTGGCTCAGCCCTGAACTGGACTACTGGAGAAGAGCACAGTGATGCTGGGCCACCAACTGGATCTGTTCTTCTTTTGGAGTCCCTCTTCCTGATGGCTGTAGGTGTAACCTGTGAGCCTCTGCTTTTGACTGAAAGATGAAAGGCTTGTATCTGGATTTGTGACTTTCTCTGTGATCTCCCCATGAGTCATTTCATCTCTCAGTCTTGGTCTCTTGATATGTAAAACAGATGTTCTACCCTGACATCTTCCATGCAGGACTGTGTGAAGAGCTTATGTAATGGCTTTAAAGTTCTTGGATCACATTGGAATAACTGCTATTATCTTGTTAATTCTTCAAAACCTCCCCCTGCTGTTTTTTGGAGGTATGAAAATGGCAAAAATTTTATTTCAGGGTCTGTCAGACTTCACACCTGTTTTGCTTATGTTTAGCCTCATGGATGCTGAACTGCAGAAGTTTGTTGTGATCTCTGATAAGGAACAAGGGTTGAAGTTTTGGCAAGTTATAAATTAGTTATGATGTCCTGAGGAGTGTCTTAACTCATTGCTTCTCTTTTCTCTTCCTACCATGCCAACCTTATTTCTTAAAAAAATAAATTCACTATTTTTAAAAGAAGTAGGATCCATCATACTCAATGCAAGGGGGTGAGAAATCTGAGACTGTACGCATTTCACCATTTTCAGGTGAAATGTGATTCTTTTCTGGCATCATTAGAAGAAAACTTACTCGCAGGCAGGACGCCATTGCATCCCATACATAGCTTGAGCAATGTGGTAGAAGTTAACATGTGGGTTCAGTTTCTGGCATTGGGACAGACCTTGTCTTTGGAGAGGATTTGTTAAACTATGTAATTTGTAAAAGTTGCCAGTTTTCTGCGTTTTCTGCTTTGAAATCTTAGATCAGTCTGGCAAAATTTCCTTTTATAGCACTAATGAGTTCAAAGCAGTAATTAATTGTTCTGTGGGATATTTTCACCTTCAAGCTGAAAAAGTAATGGGTATTTGCATAAATTGGCAAGAAAACTGTTCAGAGATTACCTTGGATATTACTTGTCTCAGTTGCTTTTTGGAACTAGGCCAATAGTAGTTGTTTTTCTTGCTGAAATAGTGCTCATGGCCATATTGTTCACTGCATTCGTTTTCATTCTCCCAGTGTTAATGTTTGATCTCTGTGATCACATGTATCATCACAGATGGAAGCAAGAGAGCTAAAGCAGGCATCATAGGAAGGACTCTGAGGTTTTTCAGAAGATTAAAATTGTCTTAACTGTAACACTTGACAAATGCTTCCCCAGTGTCTGCTGTTAAAAGGCCTGTTACCTGACTTCAATGATAGTAAAAAAGAACCCCCCCCCGAAATGTCAGAATAAGGAATGCTTCATGCCAGTAGCATAAAAATAAAAGCAATCCTGAAAAAGACCTGGTTCTTGCTTGTGTTCTCTTGAAATCTCTTTTCCCTTTTTGTTTTTGAAATTTGCAAAGCTAGGGGTTTTTCGAGCAATTTCATGCCCAAGATAATATCTAAGACTTCGTGATGGTTCATTTTCTATAAAATAATAAGGAAAATTAAAGTTACTTAATTCTGTGTCTCTGTTATATATACTGGATCTCAAAAGTACATTTGCAGCAGGAAGCCTGTAAGTCATCTCTTATGAATGCTAGATTGAACTTCAGCTTTATTGATATGATTCAGGAGAAAAGAATTCTAATGACACAGTTCTGAGTATTGAGTGCTTAGTGATGTTGTTAAAATCTTCTTGTATGTGGCAAAAACCAAACCAGCTCATCCTTCTGTTTGTTTCAACATCACACAAGCACTACGCAAAGGATTAACCAAGAAACTGTCTAAAACATTTCAAGTAAAAGTTGCTAACAAAGAACTCCTTTATTTTGTTCTGCCTTGAGGAGTCCTAGAATGTATCTTCCCTCTTTCTCCGAAGAAATAATAATGCACTCAAGATGGTTTTATAGGTCAAGTGTTCATGTATCAATCAAGTATCTATGATTTGACAAGATTGCTCAAAGAAAATCAGGATTTATTAGGGAGGATTTCTGAGCAATGAATCAGTCTTTTTTGGCCTAATGGACTGAAGTAATTTAATTGGAGCAATCAACATTTTTCCTACTAGTTGACTGAACTAATTGATTCAGTTCTGATACCTGTGTTGTCTTCTTGTTCCAGTTGCTTTCCTTACATTTTTGGAGGCAACCAGCCTGTATGCTTGTGTCCCAGTGCTCCCTGGTGGGATCTCTTGCTGGAATGCTCACTTGGGGATTCAGTTTGCTATTTGGTGGGCTACAAGCCCTGCAGCCAGAAAGGGTTCGTGTTCATACCTTTCTGCAGAGTTGCTACATCTTCTGCCCTTTTAATTCCATCCTAAACCAGTCAGTAGGTGTCTGATGCTGGCACAGTTGTATAGCATTATGTCTCTAGGGCAGTTTAATGGCAGAGATTTGAAGGTGGTGTAGCACACCACGTCCTGAAATGGTGTTCTCGTTTGAAGTCTTTTGGCACTCCTTCTCCATTTGTGACACGAGTTTCTTTGCTTTTTCTTCCTAGCAGCTTCTTGTTAGGTCCTCAATGCTGTTTTGTTAAATAGGCCATGGTTGGTATGGTTGGAGAGACATTTACTGCGAACCTGATGTGCAAGGGTTGTTGTGCCAATGAAGGGAAGTAATCCTTTTCCTCACTCTTCAGTGGGACAATGCAATGCATATAATGCTCTCTGCTCTCCTTTTTCTTTGGGTGTATGTTCTTCCTCCTGTGTCCAATACCTCACTCTGATTGTCTGTATCCAAGATGTGTATTAGTATGTTTTTTTAGTTGGGATGATCTCATCACTAATGAGTATTTGATGCCTTTGTAATGCTCCTAATATACACATAGAACAGCTGGCACAGACTTCTTAAACAACCATGTTTGTAATCTCCTGGATGATCTCAAAGAACATTTAAATATAACAGTGCAGTTACATTGGAAGCTTTAAAGATAAACATTTTTTTCACAGAATGGCTGAGCAGTGTATAGTGGGTGATACATGGGTCTTTCTTTGCATTTATGGTGAACGAAAACTGCAGGTAATGGTCCAAGGGAATTTACTAAACTATTAATAGTTGATAGTAAGCACAATAAAGAATTGGTAAATGAGAGTATACTCCTGTCCTTTATTTATGAATGTATTTTATTATTTTACTGTAGCCTTGTTGTCCAAAGAAAAGGGTGTTTGTGCTCAACAAGAACTCAGTCCTTTTCCAGCCAAGCTTGTGGCTCTGGTGGTAGGGCTGAGAGTAATGGGGCAGTTGAACTGCTCTGCCTGGATTCTCTCGGATTATGAGTCAGGTCTGTGTTGACGTCGGGGGGCAGGGGATGGGGGTGTTTATTATTCAATTGTTTGTATCCAGTAGAAAATGTTCATACCATGCTTCAGTCGATCAGTTGAGGGTGGTGGCTTTTCTAAAGCAGGACACAGTGAGGCTTATGCTTAACCAAGTGACTTCACTTGCAGTGTCATGTTGAGACTGCTTCTGCATTGTATGGCCAGTCACAGATCTCATGAGATATTAGTGAAATAGTGGGTGTTAACTTCCATTCCCTTCCATGAAGTTAAACCACTGATAGAAGAAGAAGTTTCAGCCTGGTTCCTGTGTGCTTATGTGACAGCTTTTGAAGTTCTAGAAGGGTCTGGTTTTCCCTGAATCATCATAATTGCTAGAGCAAATGCAGGGACCTGTGAAAGTGGGTGACAGGGGTAGTGGAACCTCCCTTTTTTGCAGCGGCTCAGGTTTGTACTAGGTCAAAAATGAATTTCCTCTTGCACAAGTAGAGTATTGAAGTATTGTTCAGGTATTTTGAGTAACTTGATCTGTGTTTCACCTGGTGGCACAGTTAGACATAACCACAAAGTAAAACATAGCCTGTCAGAACTGGAACATGTGGCAACAAAACAATTTGATTTACTGGCATAGCCATACATCCTTACTCAAAAGTACATGAAAAGCTGACAGAAGCACTTCTTTTGTTCATTTGACTTATGTAAACTGTATCAGTAAGAAGGGTTTGCCAGCTTAGCAGAGTTTCCTACAGTGATATACAATACATTATGAAAAGGAAATGCACCACTGTACAATGCAATGTTGAAACTTTCATGCTTTTCCTATAAAAACTGTTGAATAAATGTGAGTCAACAGTCCTTGTCTGGGCTCTGAGCTGGAACCTTTCACACTTGGTGCTACAGCTTGCATGCCATGGTGTAAGCAAGTGAAAGCTTGAAATGTGAGCTTGTCTAAACCCCACCAAACCATATGATTTAATTGGGCCCTGCATTAGGTTCATTGTCTGCTTGTTTTTTGTTTGTATTAAGATGCCATTTATTAAATATCTAAGTTTTGTCAGTCCCTAGCTCTTGTTCTTTTCCTCAAATCATAACCTGATATCACCTCCTAGTTATGAATATGTTGAAATGTGTCATTTGAATATTATTTTCTTCTACAAAAATGATAGTAATAATTAAAATATATATGTATGGGTATGTGAGATGCATAGCAGTGGCCACCTTCAGGCTGTTGTAAATTCCAGCAAACCAGATTTTACTGTCTGAACTGCCACCCCCAAGTGCTGACTCAATGATAGCTTTTACGTGTACCTTGAATGTTTAGCAGGAAGAGGTATTACTCATTACCCTCCCTGCTTCTTTCCCCCCCTCCCCCCCAGTCTTTCTGGAGGACTGTTTGAAAGCTTGCAGAGCATGTGCGAGGCTCCTCAGACTGCTGACTCCACTGCAAAGTTACTTTGCATCTGTTAAGTTCCAGGATATTGTGACTGTTTTCTGAATAATGCTATCCTTTACCGATTGTACTTGAAAAGAAATTGTGCTGTTCTAAGTGTTGCCAAGTCACTTCGAAAGTCTCACTGTAAGATTTCTCACTGCTTACCCTGTATACAGGGCTGGGTTCATCTTTGTTGAAAGGGAAAAAGCCATCCTGCTCACTGAGCTATCTGCTTCCAGTTAAGTTGTGGGACAAAACACCTTCTTTGGTTAGCATTTTGTGAGTAGTTTTTACAGAATTTACCTGCCTTTTTTTCCCCCTAAAGTCTTGTTTGTTTGATTGTTCAAGGAGGAGCAACTGGAGTTTTTGTGTATTGGAAAAGACAACAATTGTATTCCATCACCGGCAGTCAGGTCCCCCATGTGTTCCCTGCCATCTGTAGTGTCAAGGGGGCTCTTGCCTTCTTCATGTAAGCCCTTAAATGGGAGTTGAACCCTTGCCATACAGGGAAGTGGATTTCAACACCTGTGGGGTCTCTGAAAGGGAAGTACTTCAGATGTGTTTGAACGTTTTATATTTTTGTGAAACCTGAGTCGGCTTTGAGGTTCCCTGAGACTTTTTTTCCATGCAGTGATGATACCAAGATACATGCCTTATAAATGCTGTGTTAGCATTGGGCACAAATGACTTATTTCCTGAGTTAAAACTCCTTTCCCCAACTTCCCATAAAAAAAAAAAAGGCAAAAGTTAATAAAAGATTATTTGAGCAGAAGAGCCATTGTGATTTCATATGGAGGCCATCTCAGTTCTCCTTTTATATCTGATGCTCACCTGGGAGTGTACACTGTACTTATGTCCAGAGCTCAAATTGTTTTCAATTTACTATTAGTTTTGAAAATGCATTTAACAGTTAACTGCCAATGTGCATGCTCCTTCTGGTTACAGCTAGCAAGCAGCTGGTCAGTACATTAAGAAAGTTTGGACTCAGTTAACTCTTGTAGAACCACAGCTCTGCATTTTTTCAAATGCCCTTATAGAATTATATGGAGAGAAATCCAGTAGGATAACACAAGGGGCACGTACTTAATAAGCACGTACTCAGTGAGCAGGAGGAAATCAAGGAGGAGAAAATTCTTTGGTATTTTGGAAGGGAAGAAGGGCAGTAATGAGCGGGGGGTAAGTTGTTGCCTAGATAAAAAGAAAAGCGAGTGGTAGCATTTAGTAAAAAACTCCTGAAACAAAACTTTACCTCAGGGTGAGTGGAAAGAGATAACTTAGTGAGTGATTAATTTCAGAGCTCTGGCTGATATTGCAGATAGCCTTTTGAGAGACATTTCCTAAGTGAGGAATTTTACTTGTTTGTTGAGAATGATTTTTGTTTCCATGTGGGGTTTGTTTACTTTCTAGTGGGATTCTGGAGAGCAGAAAATAACCTCAAGGGTGCATAGTTAGTAAGTATTTTATTTTATAATTCAATATATATTCCTTTATGTTAACTTTAACAGTTTTGAAAATCTCATTAGTGGACTTATTCTGTCAAAATTTACATTTTTAGTAATTGAAATCATGCTTATCCACTGATGCCTTTCTCTTTTCAATGAAGACAAGGCGCAAGTATAGGATATATACGGCCAGATCTTCTTACATGTGGCTGCCATCTGCGTGAGCTAAATTACTCCCTATGAATCAGGCGTACAATATGCAAGCTCTCTCTGTTCTCTATAAAGTTCTGCTCCCAAGTTGTTTAGAGTCATCCTTTCTCTCTCTCCAGTTAGTTCTTTCGCTGGCAAATCTCCCATGGACCTCATCTGGATTCTTGCCTGATTAAGGACTAAGAGCTTGACCTTGTGAGATAATAAAACCCCAACATCCCCACAAGAATCTACACATTTCCATGGGAGTTGAAGGCAGTGTGTGCTGCTAAAGTGTTCAGTGTGTATGCTGGGTCTAAGGTAATGATTTCAGGACTTGGCTGTGTTACAGTACACATACTTGCTAGCCCTAACTCGATTAAAGTAAGTTATTACCATTATTTGAATCCTCTGTGGAAAGGAAAACACATAGTCTCTCTGTGGATTTTGTGGCTTATTTAGAATGAATTTTCATTTTCTGAATGTGTATATAGAGATGTTCCTCACCAGAAAATTTCAGTTTATTGGTACTCATTTTTTAGGAGCTGTTTTCCTAAAAGCGGGGATCCAAGAGCAGATTGCTTTGGGAAGAGGCAGCCATGAAATTGTAAGAACTAGGAAGGGTCGTAACTTTGACTCTTACTGCACATAGCCTTCCAAAATGCTTCACTGTTTCCTTAAAAGATTTCAGTATCTCCAAGGTTTTGTTAGAAACAAAGAAACACAACACTAATTATCACATCCCGGAAGAAAACACATTACCGAATTAGACCATATAATGAGATAATGAGCACAGTTGGGTAATGACCTTCAGCTCTTTGTGTGGATAATGCCCTTTAGATGTTTTTTATTTTAACAGAGCAGACTACCTAAAACCAAGGCATCTGGTTTAAAAAGAAAAACAGAATTCCCACAGAACCTCACAGTTTCAAAGGGGAAAGAAATATGGAAATTCTCACGCAACCCCCAAATTAGCTTTTAATTTAAAACCAGGTGAGTGTATAATGCACTTGCAAATTTCTGACATAAGAAAAAACTGTTCTTTAGTGTTGTATTACTGCTTATAGGCTTCTCTCTGAATGCTATTGCACCTAGGCACAAAAGGGCTCTGAAACTCAATTTTAGGTTGAAAACATAACCTTTAAAAGACAAAAGTTTCATGAGTTGAAGGCTACAGCATAGCTACAGGATGCCTACCAAGAAAATAAATTTCTATTTAAAAACACATGACAAACATAGGTAGTATTTCATTAAAGCAAGATTTGTTGAAAACAAATATATTTGTCACCTAAAAAAACTAGGTAGATTTTTGTGGTAAAGCTCTTTCAGTCTTTCGAGACTGGCACTTCTGTGTTTATAAACATTTTTTGGTGCATGTACTTTTTCTCCTCACCTATGATTGGCTTCACACAAGGTTCACAGGGCTGGGTGTCACTGTGATTGCACACTTGGTGGTATCTGGTCGAACAAGATAACACTTGTGTGTTAACAAGCATGACGTGTTTTATCTTCTGGCAACATAGACTTCTGTTGTGATGACCTAGTGACACACAGTGTTTGTACAGATAGGAATAGCTGAGCTTGGGCGCTTGTAAATCAAGCAGAATGGATTTCTATGGCTCAAATGATGCAAGCCAAAGATGTTATAATGAAAAAGAGGTATGAAACAAAGACTGGCAAAGGTGTTCTTGAACATACCACCAGAGGGACACTGACAGCCTTTGGAGGTGGGCCCATGAAAACCTCATGAAGTTCAACAAGGCCAAGTGCAAGGCCCTACACCTGGATCGGGGCAATCCCAGGCACACCTGCAGAATTGGTGAAGTGATTGAGAGCAGCCCTGTGGAGAGAGACTTGGGGGTGATGGTTGATGAAAAACTCAATATGAGCTGGCAGTATGCACTTGCAGCCAGAAAGCCAACCCTATCCTGGACTGCATCAAAAGGACTGTGACCAGCAGGTTGATGGAGGCGATTCTTCCCCTCTGCTCTGCTCTCATGAGATCCCACCTGGAATACTGTGTACAGTCCTGGTGCACCCAACATAGGAAGGATATGGAGCTGTTGGAGCAAGTCCAGAGGAGGCCACGAAGTTGGTAAGGGGAAGAACACCTCCCCTGTGAAGACAAGCTGAGAAAATTGAGGCTGTTCAGCCTGGAGAAGGTTGTGAGGAGACCTCATAGCATCCTTCCAGTATCTGAAGGGGCCTGCAAGAAAGCTGGAGAGGGGCTCTTTACAGGAACTGTAGTGACAGGACAAGGAGTAATAGGTTCAAGCTGAAAGAGGGGCAATTTAGGTTAGATATGTGGAAGAAATGCTTTACTATGAGGGTGGTGAGACACTGGAACAGGTTGCCCAGAGAAGTTGTGGATGCCCCATCCCTGGCAGTGTTCAAGGCTAGGTTGCATGGGGAATTGAGCAACGAGGAGTAGTGGGAGATGTCTTTACTCAAGGCAGGTTCCATCTAACCCAAACCATTCTATGATTCTGTGATTCTAAGAGGAGAGAGCATTTGTCCATTTTGCTGGCAACTGATACAAAATAATCTTTCTAGTCTCAATTTTCCTTAAATAATTCTGAGATTTTAATTCCAATAGAGTCTGTGAGTGTCTATTGTTTCCCATGTGTGGCTAGTATTGTTTAAGGGCTGGATTACTGTGTTCAGGAAAGTGGAAGATCAGGCAGGGCATGGGGCACCTGCTGCACTGTGGCACTGGCCAGGTGTTGTATGATTACATATTCCCACCATCAGTTTCTCTTCCATTAAGTGTGTTTAACAATAGGCCTATTTTCTTTTATTTTTGTTTTTTTTAAAGGAAGATGTGAATAAACTTTGTGGTGTTTTTCATGTAAAACATTGAAGAGAACATGTGGCATTAGGTAACCAGGGTTAATTTGAAGTCTCACTTTAAAGCCACCAAATTATTTGCCTAAGGACAAGCTCACTTTATCAACTGGTAAATTTCTCTTGCCCTATAAATTAGTGGTAATAATGTTAACAAGTTGTAAAAGGGGAGAATATCGCTGTAGACCCACATTAGTGCAAACCATTTGTCTTGAGTTCTAAGCTGCACTTTAACTAATAGTTACATGCTTAGCAAACCAAGGCCAAGCATTTCAAAAGTCCCAGATCCTCAACTTCTTGAAAATATTCCCAAAAATATTTGTCTAGGCTTATGGACCTGGAATCTCCGGTTTAAGTAATCTTGCTTCAAGATAACTTCACTGTGATGATGGCAACACTGAGCTGTGGTGGAATGGCCTGTGGAGTAGTGGAAGGTGGCTTGGTTGTTTTTCACACTTCAGTATTAGCTTAACAGCTGAGTTTAATATGTAACATCACACTTTGAAAACGGACTCTGTTTAGAGTGTGGTATAAGCACTGAGCTTGTTAAAATTCAGGTATTTTTTCTGTTGCTTCTGGTCAGCCTTTTTGTATGGATATTCAAAACAGATTTCTTAGGCCACTTGACCTCTGTGCTTGTATTCTACTCATCCTGTTGAGTCAGCCTTATTGAGAGGGCAAAGTTCAATTTCTTCCAGTTTGGGGAGGAAAAAACAAAGATGGTTTCTGCTTTTCATAATTATAATCCAAAAGCAGTTGACTTGAAGAGCAGATCTGTTTATTTAGTTGTCTGAATATTAACAGTTTTATAGGAACAGCAGCATGAAAAAACCCACGCACTTGATGTGGACAGATATTGTGCCCAGAAAACGAACCTCTGGATGTTACTGATGAGAAGATGTTTATTTTTATTTATTATTTAAGCCTGGGATTTATGAGATTGGTTAAAGCTGCTGTGACTGGTCTTGAATTGCTTACAGCTGATTGGAAGTTCAGGACAAATGTCCATGTACTGCATGGATGCAGGTACTGCATTGCTGTATGAGCGTGAAAATACTGCTGCTTTTGAAGGGAAGGATTGGACATTTCAGATCATAAATTTCAGGTCTTTAATGGTTTGGGGTTTGTTTTTTTTTCCTTACTAGCTGACAAATGGTTGTTTCTCTGCTTTATGTTGCAAAAAGTTCAGTGAGTGCAGAGCAGGACAGCATTTCACACTGATCCAAGAAGAGTTTATCCCAAGCTCTTCTACTTCAAGGTATTTATGTACAAGCAACCTCTTCTGGCCGGGGCCAGAAGACTTTGACTTTATACTTCCTACATATTGTAGGTGTCTCCCTGGGCATAGTGTGATATTTTAGGAAACCACCCTGTTGCATTAGCTATGTAGGTGAGGCTGTATGTGGTGTGATAAGTTATTTTAGGTATTCAGATAGGATGGTGGTCTTCTCTACACATAGAATTTGTAGAGAAACTGTCTGCAATTGTTTTCAAATATGTAGCATCTTGTATGCATGCATCTTGTCCCATAAAAAGATGCTGTAACAGTAACCTGGGATGATAAGAATCTGTAAACCAAACAGGATTTACTTGGGATTTTTTAGTCAGAACAGTAAATGAAACTTCCTGATCCTCATTTTCAATTTTTTTTTTAATAGCATTTCCACTCCAACCCCTCACCCCCACTCTGAAAACTAGAGCTAAGTCTAACTTGGACTGAGAGCTGAGCTGGTAAAAAAAGCATTGGGTGACTCCTTCAGTCTTCTTGAAAAATTATTCTGTCTGGATAAAAAGTGTTATGTTAATTCAACAAGAGTAAGTAATTTTATGGTATGCAAGGGACTGTGCCACAAGGTCCTAAATACACAAATGAATTGAAGTGACAACGTATGCTTTTAATAAATGATTAAACTCATTCAAACTTAAGACTTCTCCCACATCAGGTCTAATACTGCTACATCTAAGATGATTCTTTGCAGTGTAGCTGTAAATGCAGTTTCCAGGAGTTTGACACAGGAAGTGGAGATGAGAAGGTGAGAGGAGTGCTGCAGTGCAGTGTGGTTACAACTTAAAAAGGAGGTAGCTCCAGTCTTGCGTTCTATCTGAGGTGTTAAGTGTGGGCTCACAGGAAAACTGGTTAGGGAAGCAATTTTAAGAGACCGTGAGTCATGACTGCAATGTCCTTTCATTGTAAATGGTCATTTTAGTAGTGCTGAGGAAAGTAAATGAAATTCCTTCAGAAAAAGCTTTTATGTTCAAAACCAACCATCTCTTGCATGCTCTTCAAATGTGGAACAAATACCTTTATATGACTATATATATGACTTTATATGACTAAGTGTGATTCGTTGTTCTCACTTTCACTGAATTTTTTGTCAATGTACAGATCAAATAGCTTTGGAGAATGTGTGTGTGTATATTTACGCTTGCACATATATGTATATGCATGGAACTTAGTGAGGTATTGCATGATGCCTTCTTGGTAATCAGAGCAGTTGCTAAGCTGTGATTTTTTTTTTTTTTTTTTTTTTTTTTTGTTCTGCACCGTGGAAATATTTATTCAAAATGAAAATGCATAGGGGCTTTTGAAAGTAGTAGTTTGTGTTACTGTTGTGCTGATCTTGAACTAGAAGGAAACTGCATTTACACAATCAGCACATTTTCTGAAATCAGCAGTATCTCTTTCTAGGAAGGTCTTTGCATTCAGTCTGTGGTTTCATAAGCACAGTTAAATCTGGAGGCTCCCTACTGCCCACAGTAGGGACAGGAGTGCAGGTTACCCACTGCCCTCGATGGGAGCCAGCCTAGGTGCTCCCCGAGCCTTCCTCCCTGCTATCAAATGCACCAAAGGCCAACAGGAGCCTGCTTAGCTTGGGCTAGATTCCTATCATGTTAGTGAGTTGAATCAGCTCCTGGGGAAGGCAGGTTTGATCATCATGAAAATAGGCATAAAGTAGCTGGAAAGTGTTGGTGGGAAGGAGAAGAGAGGTGAAGAGAATGAGACTGGGTTTGGCTGTCTCGATATTGGATGATTCATCCTGTCTCATAAACCTCCAGTGTTAGGTTTCACTGGTTTGTCATTACCTGTGGAATTAGCTGTGTATGTATAGGTCTGCCATCCCGTGATAGACTTGTTCATTTGGGTCCATCCCCTTGTGGAGGGGGTGGCACACTGTGTGAGTGAAGCAAAGAGCCATGCCCTGGGTGCCAGGCACCGTGCTTGTCACCTGCCAGCCAGCCCACCTGGTGCCTGGGGGCCTGTCCTGGGAGCTGGGCTTAAAAATGGTGACTGTGGGGATTAGCTCACATGGGTAAGGCCTATTGCCATGATATTTTAAAGGGGCAGTTTGTATCTCTACTGTAATGACACTTCTATTTTAAACAGAGAATGCAGTGATTTATTTTTTTTTTTTATTTTTGCAATTACTTCCCTGTCTTGGGGGTTAAAATAACTTTGTAGCCGACCTTGCTACATGGCAGGGAATTGAATATTTGGTAATAAGTATTTTAAATAATGTTTTAAAGATCCTGGCATGTGGACTTTAGAAAACACTCTTTTGTCTGGAACTGCAAGATGTCATTTGACACTGTTTACACAACTTAGGCAGATGCCTGTGGATCTGTATTAACATATTATATAAGCTTATTATTTAGCTTAAGATAATCAAGTCTATATGGGATTTACAGTATAATATATATATTTTCCAAGGAGCATGAAAACTCACATGATACAGGATTTTTTATTATTTTAAACAAAAATGTCACCATGGGAGAGATTTTTGGGGAAGAATTGGCATATATGGAAATAGTGAAGATAAATGCTTCTAAAAGCCCAAATTAGGTCAGCTGCTCACAATACTCTAGAATCCATCTGCACATATTTTCTTTTCTTCCCAAGTTTTTCCTTTATTTTTTGATTTTTGGTGTACTATCACTTTAAGTTAAATTGAGGGGAAATTTTAAACCAGAATAAAGAGTGACTTTGCGTAATTATTTCATATTTAGATAAAAAACAGGGGGAAAAGTACTCAAGTAAAAATTTTTCGAGCCACATTTTTGAAAAACTTGATGACCGGTGGGATGTTCTGTACTTGGATAGTCCATGACCTGCTCGGCATTGTGCTAATTTCTGTCCCTTCATTTAACACCAAATGTGCCTAGAGCTCTCCTATTATTTTATCTTTGCTTAATTGATGAAAAAAATTTATTTTATTGCTGATGCTTAGTGAAGGCTACTCTGATTGACTTCTGTTCATAATAGCTTGGAAGTGTGGGCTTTCTTTGTCTTCTGTAGCGATATCTAGGTGCATAGTCATCCCTCAGAATTTTTCAAGGACCACCATGCACCTTATCTATTAGACTTTTTATTGAATTTGATATAAAGAAAAATGTGGTTATGCAGACCACTTACAAGCAGCTGAGCCATCAGTGACCTGTGGACCAGTGCTATCTTGTGTTTATAACCCTCACTGGAGATCCAGATGAGGCTTGAGCTGTCTCCAGCACCAGCCTCTTTCAGCCAAATTGTCTGAAACACCTCGATGAACTTGGAAAAACATTTGACAGCATTTATCTTCATGACTTTCAAATAGGGGAGTGTGGACACTGTTTCCCTGTCCAAGGGGATGCTGTCCTTGAGTTCAGGACAGAGCAAGGTCTTTGTAAGCATTCCTCAGCACTGGGGCCAACCTGGTGTTTTCTCCTCATCTTTAGGCACAGAACCTTGAAAAATTTGGAGCACAGGGTCCTTCCTAGTTAAAACCAAACTAGATAATAAAATTCACAAGTCTAAAGAGAAAACCTGTAGCAGGGCATATTCCGGGATTGTTTTCCTTGCTGACCCTACGATAGAGGCTGAGCAGTTGGTTAACCCAGTGGGGGCTGGGGAACAGTACAGTAGATTTTGCCTTTTTTTTTTTTTTTTTTTTCTCTCTCTTTGGTGTATCTCTTTTTATATTTTTTGCGACAAGACTGCAACTTTTATGTATTTTGTGGAGGGAAGTTTTCTCTTGCTTAAGCACTTGATAAGGATCAGTTTTCAAGCTTTGTGCAGACGTTTAGTGATAGTGAACTCATCCTTAAAGGGTCAGTTACAGGAATTCAGCCTTCAATTGAACTTGTAATCTTGTTATTTTTAATTAGGAAAAGGTTGGTACTCTTTCATTTATGGAACTGTCTTCCCCAAAACCTTTTTCCTTCCCTTTGGCTTTTGCTGCTTTTGAGATCCCCACTGCATTTGATGGGACTCTGAGGCAAGCAGTTGCCAACTGCTGCAGCTGGAAGCCGGAGTAACAAAGAAATGTTTCTTTATTTTATGAAAGGGCTGTCCACTGATGAGGATTTTCAATCCATGTGCAGCTGAGGAGATGGGAAAGGCAACCCCAGCATGTCCCGGTCTGGCTGGCAGCACGCGAATCACGAGTTTCAAAGCGGCTGCTCTCATTCCGGCTCTGCGTCCAGCAGCGGTGTTTATCAGATCTTCCTGACATACAGTGCTGAGCAGATGTTCCCTTTTTTAGTATGAAGTGATGTTTCTGACGTGCTAGCTGAGATTAGGAAGGCCAAGGCTTATAAAGTTTTGTGCTTGAGTGAAGCACCAATGTATTAGCACAGAAGGGCTTCTGACAGGCAAAACCAAGGGGAGGGAAAAAACCAAACCCCAAACCAAGAACTCCTCTCTGTCTGCTTTTCTCTGGGTGCCCGGTGTTGCAAGCAGGGTCCACATAGTTCAGTACTGGCCAAGGATTAGAAGCAGTGACTGCTAACCTGTTCTTCCAATGTGCTAGTCACAAATGACAAGTCTCTTGTGCAGCCCTGGGCCCAGTGGTGAAGTTAAAGCAGAAGATGATTACATGGAAGTTGCTGTTGAGCTGAAAGCTGTACCATCTGGTCTTCTGCATCTCTGGGGCTGTCAAAAAGATATCTTTGAAAGAAGATCACCTCTCTCTCACTCTCCAGATGTGCATGCATCCATATGCACCAGCATCCAGAATTCAGTATTCCCTCTTTGAAGACCAAAATATGACCTGCACATAATCTGATTGACAGATAAAAGCAGGAAATCTTATTGAAAGAAGATCCCTTTGTATGTAGGTGTAGTGAATGCCAAGTACTGATGAAGGTGAGGGGACTACAGAGGAACAGTTTAATGAAATAATAGCAGTTGCATACAAAAGAAAACAAATTGCAGATAAGTTTAGCAGAGTTGTGGAAAGGAGCTCATAGATGGGGGGAAAAAAGGCACAAATGGAGCCCCTGCAAGTTCAGTGTGTCTGTGTATGTGAAGAAAAGGAAGCAGTTTGGGCCCAGATAAAAGAAAATAAATAAAAGGAAAATTTTGACTATGCTTTTACTTTGGAGCTTGGATGTCCTATCAAAAGTAATGCTAATGTTATGAATTAAAGGAAAATCTGTTAATGGTTTGTAGAATTGTGTAATACTGTAATTGTTTAGGAATGTTTGTCTAGTGTCTTAATAGTTTCAGTAAAAGCAATTAGAAAATTTTCTAAATTGCAAGAGTAGCTATCAACTCTGTGGTGGGTATTCCCCCCTAACCAGTTAACAGAAGGCACCTCTAGTTTCTCCTGATCTCATTGAGGTTGCTGTCATTAGTCATCAGATAAGACTTTGGATATAAACTCTTCACTGCATGGTAGTGCCCCTTGGACAACCAATATGGGCAAAAGATGGCTGCACATGTAGTTCCAAACAGAATTCAGTAGGGATCAAGCATGTGACAGCCACTTGCCATTCCAAAAAACTGCCATGGGATATTTTTAATTGTTCTGATTAAGAAAAGGAAAAAACCCCAAACTGAACAACAAAATCTGCCTAAGCCAAAAATCTTACCCCTGCCCTCAGTCTTGTGTAGACGTTCTGTAACCTATTACTGTCTGTTTGGATGCCTTTATTTATACCTATTAATGCTGCCTGAGATGGGATTCCAGCATTTCCTGTGTTGGTTCAAAAATCATTAGAACTTGTATCAGCACTTTCAAGAGTACCCATGAGTATACAAAGAATCGAAGCATACATTTGCAATTTAAATAGGTAATATTTTGCTGAGAGAGACTGGGAAGACTTGTTTTCTTAGGTAAGCACAGGATGCTCAGGTTTAATCTATGTTTTCATGTGTGTTTTTGTGCATGCTCTTTGCTGAATTCCTGTGTGGCTGATTGTGAAAGTAAGTATGGTTCTCTCTTTTTACCTTCCGAAACTGATTTCCTTCTCTGTAATCTTAAATTTACTCATTTTCAGGAATACAGTAACAGCAGTAGTGTGGTTAGGATGGTTTGAGGAGTTTCAATACTGGTTTATTGAAAATACAATGTTTTTGAAACCTGTGTTAGTTATTTTTGCTCTGAGCAGGCGTCTAGTTTTTATAGGTTTGGAGTTTTTTTCCCTTTTGGCCCTAATACAGGGCTCTCATGTAAACCAAGCAGAATGCTTCCTGTCGTTTTCTGATAAAAAGCGTACTTCCATTCATTGTTTCCATGCAACTTCCTATCCTTTCTACAGTAAAGAGGGATAAATCTGAGACAATTTATGGGCTATCTCTGGGGAAAAGAGACTTTTACAACATAAAATTTGAATGTTGTTAGGAATAATGAACAAGGAATGTTAGAAATAGTTTGTTTGTTCATTTCTTCCTCTTTGTACAATCACTGGGCTGAAGACAACTTCATCCATTAACAGTGATGCAAATGGAATGCTAAATTTGGTTCCTCCATTAAGGCTGTTAAGGCACAATGATTATTTGGATTTTAGGTACTGCTTGTTATCTGAAATAATTCTATATCTTTTACAATCTCGGTACAAATTTGTGATGAAAGTTGGGTTTCTGACATAGAACCATGTCTGGGGGGTGGGGAAGCCCTTATTCTGAGTAACATTGACGACTGTTTAAAAAGGGATGGTCCTTCATGGGACATAAGATTTGATTGAAATTTGTCTGTTTTGTACTACTTGAGGATAACAAAGGGAAAAACTAAACAACCCTTTTTGGTGGACTACTTTGTGTTCAGTTCTTTGGCATGGAAAACAGAAATTGTGCTTTCTGGGTTTATTTAAATGAGAGTCAATGCATTCATGCTGTTCTGTTTATAGGGATTAAAAAGATGCTCTTATGTTAGTGAAGTGTTTTCCAAATACTTGCCTGGGAGAAGGAATGGGAAGAGAGAGAAAGCATATGTGGATGAATTTGCACGTTCAGGCATGGAAATATAGTAGAGAAGAGTTCCTATAAGCAGTGTTTTGCTGCAAACCTCAAGAGAAGGTAGGGCTCTGACAGTACTTCTGGTCAGAAAAAAGTACAGCAGAGGTTACATAAAATGTAGCTCTGTGGTAGAGTACATCTGCTTTTGAAAGACTTCTTTGTTTTCCAGGTGCAGATGTTTGTTTTCTAAGATTGTGCCTCATGGGTAGCAGTGTCTTGAGATTGTGCTCAGCGGATGTTAAACCGAACAGGTTTTTCATTCATTGCCTCTTCTGTTTAATTAGCTTAATATGTGTATAAACAAGACAGCAAGAGTGTCTGTTTCTTTTGTCAAACAAGATACTGACTGATTAACATTGCCTAGCTTTGCCTTGCTTGCTCAGGTATTGAACTAAATTTTTCTGTATAACAAATGAATTTGACTTTGACCTTTACAATTTTTCATTAAGTGGATAGTTTAAGTACAATTCATATTTTTTAAGTAGCAATACATTGCTGCAGAAATTGAGTTTTATTTGATAGTTTACCTTTCTAATTGAACTTGCATCAATTTTATGTCCTGGTAAGGACAAAAGATAATAGAAGCTTGTTTTTTAAAAAGTGGGAGAAAGCATTCCTGCTTTCAAAATGTAATTTGAATTTTTTCCTGCATGGAAAAAAAAAAGTGTGGTTTGTGCAAGTAACACCTGAGGTTAGATCATCTCTGCTAAACAGAGGAGATAAATTTTGTGCTTTTATCAGTGTCTAGGAGTGGGAGTGGATATTTTGCAACAGATGCACCAGAGAGGCAAAAAAGATTATTTTGCTTAGAAGGAGAAAACAGGATGAGTTTGTACCAAGCAGAATAGCAACCCAAAAAGGTATGGAGCATGTCATCTACAGGTGTGAATGATTCCTAGTGGGCAGGCAGAAGATGCTCGATAGTCTTTACTGTGTATATTTCAGATTAAGTGTAATCTAATGTGTTGAAACATCTGAATAGTTTGGTCCATACATGGAATAAGTCTGGGCAGAGTTGATGATAGTGGAATGACAGTTAATTGGGGGATGGTAGTTGTGGATAGAGAAAACATGGAGTGAGGGTCTAATTGCAACGTAGCATTAGCAGTGGAAGTCAGTCTAAAGGTGAAGTATGTAGGGTAATGCATCTTTTCAGAGAATAGTTGTGTTTTTTCATGCTTGGAGAAAGGGAAAAGATGCAGGGATGGTGTCATGAAGTTGCTGGAGATTTCTGGGCTCAGAGCACTGGAATGGGAAACCTTTGCTGTGTTTTTGCACAAGCACGTGTTTTTAGTTAGTATATATTAACTCCTTCTACAACCAAGTGTTGCCATCTGTCCTGAATATTTCTTGAGGATATATTTTTCCTCTTCTCAGTTTAAGTTTTACAGCTCACTCATTTCAAATAGATATCTGTGGAGTCTGGTATCTTGGGTGTGTTGGTTGGTTGGGTTATTTTTCCAAAATAGCCAAAATCAGTCCATGTCCGTGAATCTTTTCCCTGCAGTTTTAAACCTCTGCCCTTTGCCCCAGTGATAATTCAGTCAAAAGTAGTTTCACCATGAAATATATGTGCTTTTTTTCTGACAAGAAGCCTATGCTAGACGTGACAGAAAAAGAACTAAAAAACTCCACACTTTAAAATTTATTTCTTAAATATAAAAGATCAGAATTGCTTTTTTTCTTTGTCAGAACAAATCCAAAACCTTGATTACTCCCATGCATTTCTGGCTATGTACTAAGGCAGAAAAGTGATATGGAAGCACACCAAAGTTTTGTTTGTCAGTAAATTTCTTCCTCCTCCTTACCAAAACTATGGCAGACTAGCAGCCGTGTTATTCTGCATCACATGTGCTGTGTTTCACCCAAGTTGCAACTGCTGCCATGAGTTGTATAGAACAAGAAAAGTGTAATGCTCTCCTCCGCAGCCGAATAGTGTGTAAGATACAAAAATAAATAAATCAATAGTAGATTTGTACAAATATAAAGATGACTTTAGACAGTCATCCTTTACTTTAGTCTTCCCCTTGGCCTGTATGAAGGTTCAGTGTTCTCTACCTGCTTCTTTTTTATGGTGGTCACACTTATTTAGAGAGGAAACTTGTGTAATCCAGGAATAGTCTTGGGCAGCCCAGATCCTTCTTGTTGCAGATCATGGTGGAGGTCTTCTCTTTTGAGAAGAAACACTGCAGTTTCCTCTATGCTGCTGCCTCTCAACACAATGCAGTGTAATATTTCCTACCATCTGATCTTGTCTTTTCCATCTCTCAAGGCTGCTTGCCAGAATCGACTGATCATGAGCAGAGATGTCTTGCCCAAGTGCTGGCTTGGGAGTGTGATGCTATTTTTTCATGGTCCTCTATACTACAAACTGCTCTTCATATTAATGATGGAGGTTGTCCATTATCCTCTATACCATTTGAATTACTAGGAATTTGGCTTTCCAGGTGGTCTTTTGTCAATGGGCATGCAGGAAGGAATTTGGTAGTTACTGTTAGAAACCGCCCATGCTAAATAAGTAGTAATGACTTATATTTTCTCTTTGAATGATAGACGTCACTTCTCTCTGTAAATTCTTATTTGCCTCAACCCTTGAGTATATTTTTTTGCTATAAATGCTTCCCTCAGTGAGAAACCTTTTATGAGAAGAAGATTGTGTAGGTGGTAACAATTATTCAGTGTAGAACAGTGTCCCTTCGCCCATGCACTTGCATCTATAGAAATGAGTGGCGAAGGTCATAGGAAGAAGTTATTGCTGAGTCTTGCACAAGTGTTCCATGGAGCTTTTGAGTTCAAGGGAAACTAGCTTCCCCTTCCCTTTGTCATTCAAAAGGAGGTTTGAGGATCCTGTCTTTTTTTCTTTTTTTCTTGTTTCAGTCATCATTGTTACTAGCTAATATAAGAGAATGCCCTTAAATTAACCTTCTCCAAAAGAACTTTCGTGCAAGTCTGTCATTTGGGCATACTGAAATCTCTGCTTTAGTTAGCCTCTTCCACATCTTAATGTGCTTTTCAGCATATAAATTGATGAATTCTAGCAGGATCTGCAGTAATTTATATTACTTTGTACCTGACAGCATAGAGATCCCTGGTGTTCCTCAAGTCTGGATTTTGCCTTTTTTGTCTTTATATATAATGACTAGATTTGTGTCATTCCCTCATTCAAAAATTAATTAGAATAAATCTGTCCTTTTTCTGAGGAGTGTTATATCCCATTGGTGTGGCTTGTACCCTCTGGTATGGCATAGGGGAACCATGCTAGCGTGCTGTGGAGCCCCCAGCACAGATTCACTCAATTTGCAGGAGCTGCTCACAATTTTCAACTGACAACACTATAGAAACCACCATGGAAATACAACAGAAAGTACATTAGCCTTTACTATTTGAATAAATCCATCACAGTTATGTGTTGGTCTTGGGTTGTTGTATTATCCCCTTTAGTGTCTTACTCCCATTTCTGCTACCTTCTTACAGCAGAACACATGTTGTTCATTAGTAGCATGGATGATATGGGAAACAAGAATGTTGAAGTTGTATTGAATATGTTCCAGATGTTAGTATCAAACAAGGTTGGGTCTGCATTGATTTCCTTTAAAATATTCTTATTATTTGGAAGTGAAAAATAATTCAATACTGAATGATTGTCTAGAAATCTGAATTCACAAAATATTTGCCATTGTAAACCACATACCTAATAATTGGTTCACCTGCTTTCCATCTTCTAAAGGCATTAAGCAACTAAAATCTGATTGTGGTAGGAGCCAGGATTTTCTAACAAGATTAAGTGGTTACATGCTCCAAAGTTAAACAAAAGCCCAAGGATAGCTGTGCGTGTGCACTTGTATTCTCAGCAGAGAAGGCGCTAAAGGCGTACGACCACACTAGAATGGATAAACTGGAAGATAGCTTTGACTCTTTAAGTGCCAGTTTGATGGGGATGGAGATGCAGGAGAACATCTGTACATGTTTGGAGCTGAAGAGGCAATCTTGGTGTGTTAATCGGATGAACTAAAGTGTTGATGATAGTGAATTTTGGCAGGATGTTGGTGTCTCTGATCCAGATGAGGTTGGCAGGAACAAGGTGTGGGGCTGTAGGAGGAAGCTGGCAAAGCCCAGTCTGGGGGTTTGTGCAGGGCGGAGCAGTGGAACAATAAAACCCAGGCAAGATGAGGTTGTGGTTTCATGCTGGCTTTCAAATATAAGTAGGCGATGTGGAGGTGATAAACAATCAGATTAGTAGTGTCATATAGAGGACTTTCTGTTTTTTTTTCAGAGTGGTAAATATGCATTTTGTAGGATTTAAACTACATAGAAGTAACTGGCTCTCTAGTCAGAGGAAGCTGGCAGGAAGGAAGGAGGATAAGGAGGAGGGGTCTGTGAAGGAGCCAAGAGCTGCTAATTTGGATAGAGGAGAGCTCTTGCTGCTCCTGCTGGAGTGACAGTGCCTTGTAGCAACATCTACCTTTCTTTGACTGGTGCAGGTCTGCAGGTATGGTAGGAAGGGCTGGAAAGAAATATGGTTAGTGAATTTTGAGCAAAAAGCTCCAGCATTGCTGGAGTGCAGGCAGCGTAAGAATAGACTAAAATACAGTATGAATTGGGAGATGGTGGCAGAAGGAGCTGTCTTGTGCTATGTACAGGCTGAGCATTCAGTGGACTTCATGATCTAGAAGTAATTTTTCCTTTCACTTGGCACTCCCTCCAGGCATGCCAGTGTATGTTGGGCATGGCACTACACCCAGATTAGTGGTTGGGCAAATAACACGAATATCAGTGTGTGAGGATTGTGGATTGGTACTGCCAGCATGCTTAAGAGAAATAGTGTTCGCAAGAGTCTTGAGTTCCTAGAAAGAGTAGTATAGGTCCAGAACAAAGCTACACAGGCAGCTATGTGAAACTTGGCAAAAATGTGACAGCTGGAGAAACCTCTCTGTTAATTGCCCCACCAACATGCCTTGTGCATGGGCAGTATTACAGCTCTGTGGTCTGACTGCAGTGGAGCAGCCTCCAGGAGATACTCTGATCTTCAGTTCAGATTTCAAGGGCTGTATCTCAGTCACTTAGGAGGCTGGTCTGAAAGCAGCTCTATCAAATGCAGTAGCTCCCTGAAAACATTGGTTTCTTACACTGAGCAGTTTAGAGCAGCTCTGTGCACCCCTTTCCTCAAAACAGAGCTGCTGGAGGTGGGGTGGCCCAGGCCAGCAGGGTATGTGGCCAGACACTGTGCAGCTGCACTGGTTTGAGAGCAGGCCTACAGCAGTGAGCCCTGCTCAGGACTGGGACAGCACATGGGCTCACTGCCAGCAGAGTGACAGAGTTTCTGCCGGAGATCTGGCCCCGTCCTGCCAGGGTGGAGTGCAGGCAGAGGAGGCATGCCTTGGTCCACCCATCGCTGTGCACATAAGCCTGGCTGCGCTTGGTTATCCGGGATGTGAACTTCTGCTCCCTCTGGGAGTGTTTCCATCTTGCATGTTGAGCAGAACAGAAGACTTTGAAAGAGGGATTTAACGCACATTTGAGGTGCTGGCAAGGGAGACAGAGCCTGAATGTACCAGTCACCATCATCTTCATGTGGATGAGTCCTTGTAGGAAGTGAGGGGAGTATCCAGATGTCTTCTCCACTAATATGGTAAATTTGTTCAGAATAAATACCAAATGAAGGCTGGAGAGGAGGATTTGTAGATGTACTGCATTGAAATAGGTGTTCACAGGGAAATCACAAAGGAGGTATTAGCTCTTTGTCTTGAACCTTTACTAAGGAAAACTCACATTTTTGTCAGCAGCTCCATTTCTGGTTTTGTTCAGTCTTACACCTTGTTATCTGTGTTTGTTATGTGTTATGATTGAAGCATCTTAAACATGAACTCCATTCTGGTCTGCAAGAAACAATTCAATGAACAAGTGTTCCTTGGCACTCTGTTTGCTCCCTAGCCCAAGAAATCCTTGTGCAGTTTAGAAAAGCTTTTTGTGCAGGTTGTATAACATGGTCTGCTGCAGGACTTACACATCAGTGGCTGGGCTAATTGGTTAACGGGGTCTCTGATCTGGTCCTGTACATCAGGAAAATGTGGCCTCTCTACTGGTTGTGTTATTGTTACAAATTCTAAATATTTCTTCAAACATTACAAAGAGCAGCTTTTTAATGGATTTCTTTTTTTTTTTTTTTGGTAAACTGAGTATCATTACTTGGACTGGTCCCATTTTGTATGCGTATTCTTTAAAAGGATTTAAATAAAAACCAAAAAACCTCAAGTCCTCCAAGCTGGTGGTCAGTGCTACTGCCAAGCTCCTCATTTAGAGAGCAGAAAGTTTGTTTATGCTCTGTACCCCAAGCACAGGCATGCATAATTTATGCCTTGAGTATTGCCTTTACAAATATTCCTGCTCTGTGGGAGCTGGGAGGATATGCACTATGCACTGGTGGGTTTCAGGAACGGCCTGTTTGGCAGGACAAGGCACACATGGCCCGAGGCACTGCAGAAATTTCCCTGTGCTCAGGGGCTTTGCTTTTTCCAGATAGTCTGGTTTAAGATAGTCTCTTTGACTTCTAAATAAATGCCCAGCTGCAAACTCTATCTTGAAAAAACTGTTTTTAACCAATAAAGTGTAGGTCAGCGCTAATATAATTAAACATAAGTGTACACCGAAGTCAGATGATCTCCAGTGCTGCAATATCTGGCTCTAGACTTGACAAAACCAGAGCTCTGCCATTTGATCAGCTGAGGATTTTCTTTAATTTTGAACTTTTTTCAAAAGAAGCATTTTACTTGAATTGCAGATGTACGCTATCTGGAAAAAAATATGCTTCGAGCTTATATTTCCTTTTTATGCCTGGCAGCCTCTAAACTAACTGGTTCATGTGAGTCTAATTCTTATCTGAGTGACTTTAGTGCAAATTAGGGGTTAAGTCAATTATGTTCTCCTGTGACCTTCTGGATCAAAAACATGCTGTATCTGTTACTGTCAGGGGTGGGTTTGAGCAGTTTTGGAAAAGCAGGGCTGCATTTCATAAATATTTGTCTTGATTTAGTTTCCTGAGATATAGTTTAAATGTAAACTGCTCTGTATGTTTCAGCTTTTGCGCTATCTTGCTATATCACATCACACGGTCTCACGTACTATATAAGAGTATGGCACTACATCATGCTGTGGTGATTATTTGAAAGGGCGGTGTACACTCTGTTTTGGACTAGATATCTGTTATCAGTGTAGATAATTGCTGTCAGACACAAAATAGGCTCAGTAAACAAACATTTCATTTTATCGTGTGACAGATGCCTGCTGTTTTGTACAATGTATTTGAACGACGTTCACTATAAATCAGCACTGCTTCAAAAGCAACAAATCCAACTCGCCCAAATCCTTCCTGATGTAATTACCTTTATAGTAGAGATTAACTTTTCATTGTTATATATACATGAATGCATTTTTCAATGTTTGGAGATAACAATGTCTGACATAAACAAATAATTCACATCTAAGACAAACCAGTTCCTCTGACTTCTATCACTGGTGGTAGTTTGTTTTCTCCTTGGATCCCTCCATGGTAACCAAAAGACTACCTTCAGTTTTGGAATTCATACTTGAAATTTAGACTTTCAGAGAGAAATGAACCAATGAGTTAGCATATTCAGGAGAACTTGAAAGGGCAACGGGAATAAATGTCTTCATTTTGTGGAGAACGAACACGAAGCTTCTGCTTCTGTTCCTATGGGTTTTCTGAACAAAAGGATCATCATTATTTGATTGTAAATGATGTACTGCTTTTTTCTCCAAATAATGTCTATCTGTGTCTTCCTCTGCAGGTCCTGTGCCTCTCAATGAATGTGTCTTATCGCCTGTTAACAATTCACATCCAGTCCATGCCTTATTGGAAAGTTTTACAGTCTTATCTGGCTGTGCAAGCCGAGGCACGACGAGCCTGCCACAAGAAGTGCACATCCTCAATCTCAGAAACCCTGAGGAGGGTCTTGGCCATCATGAAAGAGAGGTAAAGGGGAAATTACTTTTTGTCCCTGGTGACAAGTGTGTCTGCAAATGGCATTGTTATACATTCATTTGCTGAATAAAGTTACTTCTGAATTGTCACCAAAATACTACAAAGAACTATGTCCAATTTGCATGAATATTGTCCCTATGCTTTGCATGTCGTGCAAGTAAGCTGCTTCCATACCCAGTCACCCTTTCAATCACCTTTCACAACCATGAAGTATACTTAAAAAAGGTGGTGGGGTGGGCAAAGGAAATAAGAAACAGATTTAGATCTCCAACAGGCCTTTGCAGAATTGGCTGTCTTCAAAAGCAGATCGTTTACCTAAATGTGTTGTAAATTAACATAAATACCTTTGGATCCCTGCCATGACCACTATATACAAATACTGAAACGCAGATTCTTTTACCTCTGTAGTGCAGCCTTAATGCTTCACTGAGGGGGCATTGCTTACAGAAAGCAAGTGTTGCTGACTATGGTAGTCCAATTACTTTTGTGTGTGTGTTGCACTCAAAGGGACTGGCCAGAACTGTAGCTGTTCTGAAAGCAATAGAACAAGAAGAAAATTTTTGGTTTTAAGTTATGCCATACTGTTGTTTACTCTAAAAACACATCAAAACAGAGTGCCAAAGTACAAAGAAAACATTGCAGGCTATGACAGCTGAACTTCTTAGTTCATATTCTTACAGTATTACACACACAAATCCTTAGTACTGTGTCCTGTGAGAGCAATGTGTGTACACAATTAGGGAATTTGTAATGAGAGAGCAAAGATGCTGATGTAACAGGGATTTTGTTGAAAATGGACAGAAGAGTGCCCTTGCTGTGGGAACATGGTATCGGGGGAATTTGTAACTTCTTAGTTACTAAAGGGTGCCCAGGGATGGGATGAAGCAGGCTGCAGATGGAGCTTGTACCTCCCAATCAACTGCCAAGTGCACATTTGCATAACCCCAAATTTCCCCCTGGTGCGGTGCTGCTGGCGCTGCTTACGTCAAAGGGCAGTTTCTGCAGTTGTGTGCACACAACGTGAGCGAGTCACACACACACGAGGGTGCAGGCTGTGCCCCTACTGCCTAATCAGCTTGACAGAATGGTAGATTTAAATATTTGGCTTTGAATAAAAATACTTGCTGTTGAGTAGAAAGAGGCTGCTTGTGCCTCCTTTAATGTGCTTTTGGTAAGAAAGCAGTTTGCCTGAAGCTGTCTTGTCTCTGTACTTCAGGGATACACCAAAGTGTAGGACACAGAATATATTTCATGATTTGTAGTTCTTAGCCTCCTTCTCCCATTTCCCGACCAGTTCCCAGTCTCAGCCCTTGGAGATGGCTGCTCTAAAAATGCACAGGAAGCTGGAGCAAGGCTTGCTGGCAACAGTGTCGAGCAGAAGAGTGTAAACAACTTGGAAAGATCGGATTTTACTTATAGGATCAGACTCTGAGAACAAAGCAGAGCAAATGTTATCTTTTCCATTATTGCAAAACCAACTCCAAGTGGCCTTCTGTCTAAAAGTAGAATGTATCCATCACCTCAAGTTACATGAGCTTGATTTACCAGCTGAGGTATTTCCTGTTGCCTGCAAATGCTGATAGCAAAGGTAGAGATCCGTTTGTCACACAGTATTTCCAGTATACTCCAGGATAAAACCAGTGCTTTTGTTTGACAGCACATTAGTTAGATTTAGCAGCATCGAAAGCATGTTTAAAATAAATCATGTATTTGCTCAGAGGTTGGCTGAAGTTCTGATAATATGAAATGCAAGATCTGAAAATCTTTAAGTGAAGGCTTGCTTTGGGGGAGGAGGTCGGGTTTCATTTTGTTTTTAACCTGCCCTGTGCTAGAATGCTGCTCAATTACACATTCCTTACTTTCTGGGAGGAGTGTAAACTTCCCCTAGCAAATTCCTTGGAGGGCTCATGCATTAAACATACTTGTGCAGTAATCCTGGTTCTCATAAATATGCAACATACATGTATGCATTAATTTAACTCACTTTGACACTTGTGTAGAATATACTGACAATAAGGGTTTGCAAATTTAAACATAGGAGGGGTGGCTGATGTGAGGGGGGGGTCAAGGCAGGAGAGGCATGTGTTCCTCCTGTAACACACCCAGGCTTTTCAGTAAAGGGTAGTAAGGTTTGGGTGCTTTTTCTTCCCTGTAGACTGGGGCAGGGGGTGGGGGAAGAAAAAAAGACAGACTGGAAATGTATAGGATTATGTATTCTGAACAGTCCTTGCAAAACTGAATCAGTAATTTAGCACTTTCATGTTAAGGTTGAAATCTGTTAAATGGAGGGTCATATCATGAAATGCTGTAATCATATCTATGATCTTCAAGGAATTTGTTTGTGTTTTACTTCATTAATCCCTGTTGGGGTGACATCTCATATGTTAAAACTGGGAAGACACTTTCTTCAAGTAAGAACCCCTGAAGTTCCAATCTCTTTCAAGTATTTCTTAGAAATGTCTTTTATCACAATTCATATTTGGCCGTGCTTTATCATAGGAAATAGAATACGGGTGCATGTAATAACCTCAAGTGTTTATATTGAACTTGGCATGAAAAATGCAAGCCTTTTCTGTTTGTTTTATTTGATCAAATATTCCTGGGGAAGTGAGTGCGTGTGTGCATTTCTGTACTGATCTGGGTCTCAGCTGAATGCCAGGAACTACTGAACTCTTACAATAACTTTCTTTTCGGCTTTGGGTATCTTCACTGCTTCAGTTTCCCAGTTTTTAGAAAGGAGATAGTTGCTTTGTCATGGAGCTGCTTGTTCTGAGAAAGAATTAGTTTTTGCAGAGGCACTTGGAAACTCTAGGGATTTGAACCAGAAAAATGTGTATAGAAAGGCGTAAAAGTTTTAAGATGAAAGTGACTCCTTAAGTTGTATTATCAAGTCCTAAGTTAATGAAGGATTCTTTTATTATGCCTGTCGGTTGAATTTCCCTGAGCTGCTTCAGGCACATAGTCACAATTGAAATAGTTAAAGGGGGGAAGGAGGGGCATATAAAATTAATCTCATGTGAATACTTAGGATTGAATACATATGAATACATGGAATCAGAGTTCCTGGCAATGGATTCACTATTGTTTTCGTTGACATCCTCATCCTCAAAACCTTTAAGATGTTATGCCTGATACAGATGTTTAACATGTGTTATGTGAAATGAAGTCAGGAAAATCAAGGACTTGTCTTTATTTTTTATAATTTTGAGTAATGCCACTGAGGCTGTAATAATTTGACAGACCTTTTTCCCCACGACTTAATCAGCGTTGCTTTGCAACAATTTGATAATAATTTTTAAAAATTTCCTTTGAGAGTAAATCTGATGTTAGTTCCTGGAGCAAGTTAATTATAATTAGCCTGATACTTGCTAGTGATGTATCTCAGGTACCTGAGCCAACCCACTTAGAAGTTGTAAACTGAGGGGCAAAATTATTTTGGTCCGCTATTTAAATACTTTCTGAAGAGATCCTCTAAGTTGAAAAAATGGGACAGGGAAGGACTCTGAAACAGTCACCTAATAATGTATTTCTACATTATGACTTCCAAAGTATCTTGAATTCGGGATAATTTTTCTGTGTCACAATGTTTTTGTATTTTAGAACTATGAAGATCTGGGCAATGAGGGTGATGAAAACCTAGTTCATTTTGCCTATTATTCTAGGTATTTACTGTGTTTCTCAGTGTGTTTGTTTTAGCTGTTTTCAGAAGTTTAATACCACAACAGCCTTACCCAAGGCTATGTCAGGGAAAAATGTTTTGTTTCATGCTCAGGCATCCAGAGATCCAGGAACAGCCTTGAGATTCAGCTTGGATAAGGGGGCCACTTTCTGGGCATATTTTAAACATGCTGACCTGTGGCACTAGTGCCATGGTCAGAGGGGGCCTGGAGGTCTTGTGCTGACAGCAGGCAGGAAGGGAATTCAAGGTTTGTTATTTGACAGCTGGAGTTAGTGAGGTTTTTGTTACCCATTGTTTGAATAGCTATACACTGCTGCATGTGGGTATATGTAGTATTTCTGATAAGTCAAGAGGCCTTTGCTTTGAAGAAAAATAGTTGCTGCTTTAGAAGAAGCTTTGAGAAATAAAACAAAGCACTGTACCTATGCCCAGGTACAGATTGGATCTGAACATTGCAAGGGTATTTTGCTGTTCCTGCCTCTATACTTTTTGACTACCTTAACTTTGCAGTAATAGTGGATCTCTAGCTATGGCAGCAGACTCACAAGTTTCAATGCCAGTATGTAGAGCAGTTTTGAACCTTCAGCCTCTTCACTTGGCCAGCTCGCCTCTTATGTGAGCCCATCGAGGTCAACTTGATCACTTCACCCTGTTATTGCTTGTTCCTTGATGATCTGTGGCTCATGAACTTGTGCAGAGGCAATGTTATCAGTCCAAACAGGATCTTCAGAGTGACAGTAGAAAATTAGTTTGACCACCTGCAAACCTCTGTGTCAAATTTGAGGTTGACCACTGCTTTTTATTGGAATCTTCTTGCACGGTGTTTTGTGAGGGAATGGTGTCACATCAGATCGAGAACAGAAAGTCCAGATGAATTACTGCTTCCACCAGTGCTCTGTGCCAGGGAGGTCTCAGAGTCAAGTTGTGAGTGACACTGTGGCAGACATACTCCAGGAACACCCTGTATTTGTTGCTTGGAAAGCAGTAGTTCCTCATCACATGCATCTCTGATCCTGGGTATTTTCCAAAGCTTGCCTTACAGCCTGTGGTAGCTCTACTGGCTCACCACGGTTGTTTTGCAGGCTGCTGTTACTCCCTTTACACACAGCCTTGCCCAAGAGCCTTTTCTGGGCTGTAGTACTGGACTGAATCAGAAATTAAGCATGATAGACCTTATAAAGATTGAAAGATACTGGCAGCATGCTCCACAGAAATTGTAGTCAGTCAATGTCTGTCTCAGATAACACCATGTCTGCTGAAAGCTGCAGATACACTAAAATGTCTTAATTGCCTTGATTGATGAACATGACATTCCTATGTCTTTAAGAAGTGGAGTTTGCTTGTCTTTTAAAAGCCTTCACAACACGCTTCCCCCTCTTCTCTTTGTTAGCACTTTGAGGCATCTGTGCTTTCATAAAATCCCCTTTTTTTTAATGTGGCTTTTTCATTTTGCTTGTCTGGACTGCAGTCTTGTGGGTTGTTTTTCGCCGGCTCAGGATTTGTTGGTCATTGGATTTGGCAATCATTTCAAGTTCTGCCCACCAGAACTGCCAGAGGAAGTGCTGTGTTGGCCAGAGGAGACTGTTTGTACAGAGCCGGGTGTCCTGCAGGAGCATGGCTTGATCCATGTCTGCCCTTAAAGAGGCAGCAGTGACATCTCATGACTTGGAAAGTGCTGTGCAAACTCTTGGTATTTTTTGTTTTTAAAAATGGGACTGTTTGCTGTGTGCAGAAAGTGAGCCCTGTTCTCAGTTCAGAGAGCTATGTGGAGCGGTGCCTGAAGCCATGCCAAGGCCTACCACAGAAGGCAAACGGAAAGGAAGGAAAAATGTCGAAAGGAGTTTTCTGATTGCTGACGGTTTTTGGTTTTGCTTAAAATGTCCTGTTGGAAGCTGAAAATTGGACTCTTGCTTTCCTCTGCTGCAAGTGTCCACAGGTACTGATGTGTTGTTGCAGGACTGCAGAGAGCAAGTGGGGGCTGCTGCTGCTGTTCTTCTTCCTCTCTCTCTCTCTCTCTGGCTTGTGTGTGTAAGCACACTACACATGGGCTCTCACGTTCTTTCAGGAGGATGGAAGTATGTTGCTTTTTGATCATAAACTGTGATTCACATTTGTGGTCTCCAGTTTCTTCAAAGCTTCTATCTGACATGCCTTAAAGTATTTATAAATTACTGCTTTGTCTGTAGTTACTTTCCCCAAGAAAAGATAATTAAGGAAGTGATGACATTTCCAGGAGTCTGTTTATATCACAGACCCCATGGTCAGGTTCCAGTCTAGCTTGGGCTTGTATGTGTGTGTGTGTGTGTGTGTGTGTGAGATGTTGGAGCAATGCTTGTCATGAGTGGTCATGTTTATGTTGTTCTCTAGAGCATCTGTTTGAACTAAAAGCTGGAATTAATGAAGTCCTTCTCCTTCAGCCTCCCAGCATAGGGGAAAATTTCCAACGTAAGTTGTGTGGAGGTTGCCGTGCCTGACAACCATGCTCCTGTATCAGCTGAAACAGTCAAACCATGCAGTGGCAAGATACAAGAACAACGAATGTTTTAATTGGTTGGGTGTTTTTATGTAGATCTTGCTTTTGATAACACTTAAGTTCGTGTTTCTCTACCAGAGTCTCTTCTTTTCCCTGTGAAAAACAGAGTACTTCTGCAGTAGGATAACTTTTTATTTAAAGGAGAAGATGCGAAAATAGCACCACCATGAGGTACAAGCATCTGAAAATTAAATTGCTTGAAAAAGTTTGAAGGAATCACTGGTAGTTCATAGCTGATACTGTCTCATTAAAAATTGCCATAGAAATTTAAAATAAATATTTTTATTATGATTGCAGCTCACACTGTATGTAATAGACATAATGGTGGCAGTAGTGTTTCTAGATGAGAGGTAATATTTGGTAGTGACTCAAATGTCATCAGTGAGGGAAAAGTATTAAAAGTTGTCACCTTTCTGGAGATAAGCAACATTCTCTTACACTGGAGACGGTTTGAAGTTCTGGCTCACTCTTCCATCATCTCTCAAGGAAGCACAGTGTTCGTTTCTTCTGCATGGGCATGATGTGCTAGTGTGTATGAATGTTTAAATGGGGTTTTGAGCTTTCTTTGGTAAGGTGACTCTGTATGACATTGGTTTTGCAGAGAACTCTGCACAGTGGCACTTGCTTTGTAAGTGTCTCTTCAGAACAGAGCACTGGAACGTGCATTCTTTCGTCCACTAGTTGGGTTTCAAGCGATACTTGCAATGAAGCAAACTGAACACTGAAAATGCACCTGAATCTACATGCAGTTGGTTCTTTCTCACTTAGTTGGAAAGCAAGCCAGTATTTTCTTCAGTAAACCTGCTTTCAAGCAAGAATCAGCAAGGTAGTGCAGATATGAAGCGCATAGAATGGTGTCATTGTGCAAGAAAATACTGGGTAGCATCACGAGTGTCTTCTGGAATATTTTGTCACATTTCATGGTATTGATTCTGCAATTATATAGAGGTATGAGTAGTCTTACTTATATGACTAGGCCTGATTAAATAGAAAATTTAGTTCCTTAGGGTTTTTGTTGTTTTGGGTAATTTTTTTCTGTGAAGTCCGTATCAAAAATTTATTATTTGAAATATTTCCCCAATATTGTTTTGTTTTGTACAGAGACTAAAAGTTCTGATTACTTTTTGAAGTTTGAAAATAAGAAAAAATTTGTGAAGACAGAAGACCTGCCCCAGGGGAGTAGAGAGACAACATTGGTTACAGTTACTTTTAATCTTCTGAAACCAATTTCCTTTGTATTTAATTTCTAATACTGTTTGTGAACATATGTGTTACAGACACGCATTTGCACCAACTCTTGCTTGGGCTGGTGGATTACTGACAATAAAGTAAACAAAACTGTTTCCTAAATCTGGTGCTGTTGCTGGGTTGTCTGTTTTTTATGACTCATGCACACATGCTGTTCTTTGCTCTGGCTTGGAAAGCAAGCATGTCCAATAAAGATGTGAACTTTGCATTTTGCACTTTGCCTATGTGACAGTGCTTCTTTAAAAACACCCTAGAATGATGTTTCTTTTTCCCAGTCATCTGGCTCTGTGTTGTCTAGCTGCAAAACCTGGGAGGACCAAATTGTTTTGTATGTGGGGGCTTTCAAATGTCCTTTGTCCTGCAGTCTGTCATCTTCTTCATGATCGATTGTAATATTTTCTTGCTTTCTGAAGCCCTGTTGTCTCAGCCTCTTTCCCTTCCTCACCTGCAGCTTGTGAAACAGTGGAAAGTATGGTGTCAAGCTATGTAGGATTTACCCTGAGATTTGGAAATTCTGTATTCAGATTCCAGTTGTGCCATGATGTTCTTAGGACACTGTGTCATGACTAGCAAGACCTGTTGAGAGGCAAGATGTATCTACTGTAGTGATACACTAGTGCAGCTAATTTCTGGCTGGGTGGCTAGCACCTATCTAACTTGCTGAAAATACAGGCAGTGGAAACTTGTGCTTACCTGGAAAAGCACGTGTAGATTAGCTCAGAATGCCCCAAATGCATTTAAAGAAAATGGTTCTGGCAGAAATTTGTCATCTGCCTTTTTTCTGTCAGTTTAAGAAGCATTTCCTTTGGGACAGGAGCTGCTTTCTAGTATGTACTTGTATATCCTCCAACACAGTAGTTAACCCCCTCCCCACCTGCCTTGTCTTTTCAGGGCATTGGGCACTCTGTTACACAACTATCTGGTAGAAGTCTAGGGATGGGAGAAGGGAAGAGGAGTATAAAATTAAACTTTGCAGCCCAGGCAATGAACCAAAGAAAAGCTTATATCTGCAATACATGTACATGTAAGTGCAGAACAGAATATTATCAGGGAAGTTGTTTCATTTTTGCATGAGTCTTTTACCTTAATTGTTAAAGTAGAACTTAGTCTGATGTGATACCATTTTTTGAATAGGTCACTAACAACAGTAAGGGAGATGCTGTACTTGTGGCTCACAGGAATGGATCGTGTGCCCTTAAACAGATCTAAAGCCAAAAATAAATTTTCCCACAAACCGTATAAAAGGAGGACTGTCCCCTCAGGATTCATTATATGGCATGTGAATGGTATTGACATCTACTGATTTATGCAAAGCTGAGAGAAACATCATGTTTTTAGGGTTGAAGTGCTGGGAAGCCTGGCTGCTTTCTAGAAGGGCAGATGGCACAAATGATTTCACTTAAATCTTTGGGAGCCTGAGCATTTAGTTCAGGTCACAAGCAGAATGGGCCAAGTAGTCCCAGTGTTGCACTGATAGACGTGGGCTTTCCATTGACCGAACCATGGTGCTACAGATACTTTTTCCATATGCTGCAAACTCTTAGGCTTTTATTCTAATAATGGACTCTTTCTCATCTGGCTGTTGTGTACAGCCACTGTGTCAGTGGATGGGCAGGCCAGTTTTCAAGCTGGTTCTGATGGTAAACTTCAGATCTTAATTAAAAATGGCTCTGAGTACAACAGGTACCAAATTCAGTAGCGATGCTTCATCCTCACTGAAGGTGAAGGGAGCTTTGCTTAGTTCTGCCTTTGAACGCATGCTTTGGGGCTGGCATTTCTCCTCTGAATCATTAATAATGTGTCTTCATTTTAAAGAGGCCTCTGGGAACATCATGCATTATTCAGAATAGTTTGTTAATAGCATGTGCACATGCTGCAGGACTTGATTTTTAAGCTCTTTGTGTCTGGCACAGCACATCCTGACCTTTAGCCCCTGTTGCAGGACAAATAGGGAGAAAAAAAAAAAGGAAATATCAAGCATTTTTCAGTCAAAGGTTTTTGACAGTACTTCTTAATGAAAAAAGTGCAATGGGCCATAGATCATAGTTGGGTAGTCCTTATCAACCTTTCTGTTCTCTTGTCTTCTTTTTGATGGAGTCATCCTACCACTTTTTGACTGGAGGTTTCCCGTCTGGGTGGTAGATCATAACAGTCAACAGATTGTGCAATAGTATTCTTTTTTTTAAAGAAGTAATGTATGGGACCACATCAGTCTCTGGTTTAATGCCAGTAGCTTCAGTGGAATTATGCCAGGGGTGAATCTTTCCCATGATTTTTACAACTGAGCTATAACTGCTGTTTAGTCAATCAGATTCTCTCAGTATTGTGTGGGCGAGAAGGTCCAGGCAATGCCAATTCATTTGCAATCATATATTTAGGATAAAATAAACAAAGGGTTGATTTTAGAATTACAGTGTTACATGAGCCTTGGAAATAAACTTCAGTCCCCCATGTACCTGGTGAATGCTACCAGGGACTCAGACCCATTCCCTGGGGACTGAGTCATGCCTCATCCTGGCAGCAGTGCAAAAAGAAAAGGTCTTTTCTTCCCTCATGCCCTATGCACTGCAGCCCTGCTGCTCTCTCCCAAAGGGGCAGGTCCATTAGTGCTCGCCTGGCAGAGAGAAGAAAGCATGGCTTGTCTGTGGCAAGGGCTGTGAAGGGGGCACAGTGTTGAGTTCTGTGGGAGAAAAAGTAACTGTGGGTATGAGGGCTTATTTTCAATGGCACTGCAGTTTTCCTGGAGTTAGTTGTTTCTCTGATACTGTTTTGAAGATCTTCCTTCTCATTGCTGGGATGAGTTTTCAGAAAAATTGGTGCTTGCCTTCTATGAATAAAGAGTGTGCGTTGGAGAATCTTCCCAGAAGGGAAGCAGGGAGCAGTCTCCTGTGCTTATAGGAAAGTGCTTATACGCTCATTTGATTTAAGAGTGCAAATATGCAACTGTTTGATCAAAACTACCTTCAAACAGTAACACCACTTGAACGTATTTTATGTTTCTTGGAAAAATCAACGAACTCTCTCTTGGAAACTGTTGGCTCCTGAAAGCTGGGCAGTGTAATCTACTATAGCTGGCTTGCTATCACGTCTATAACACAATATTCAGTGAGAGGTGAGGAAGAAACAGTGTTCCATTTTGAATTCACAGTCTCTGTCTAAAGAAAAGATTTTTTTCTTTACTTTTATCTTAAAAATAAAAAAAATTGGCCAGAGGATCCTTCCCAGAGTAATTGATAAACTTCTGAAAAGTGGTGCAGTACTAGATCCCACCACTTGAGGTGGATTCATGGATTAATCCTCGACTGAATTCTGTTATGGCCAATGTATCAACATTATATTTTTCCATTGAATTTCAGGGGAAATTCGAAACCTCCTATATTGATTATTAGACATGAGTGAACTGTGAAGCTATGTTTCTTCATATTAATTTCTTTGACTGTTACAGTACCAGAATAAATTATGTCCTATAAATATTGTATTAACAAAAAGAGTGAGAACACTTAGAGCAAGGATAGGTATAAATTTTCAAAATTCTGCTTTAAATTTTGCCTGCTTTGAATGAGTTAATTTAATCTTTGCAGCAGAGTAATGAGTTAAGATGTCATAAATCTATCTTTAGTGCACCACTTGTAATTCAGAAAATGTGCTTATGTGATCTGAGAGTTAAAATTCTTTTCTTTTTCTTCTTTTTTAGAGAACAGCTGTCCAAGCCTAGGCAGTGTAATTCAATACAACACAGCATATTTTGTCCTGGCTTATTAGCACAAATTTGTAATGGCTGTTTTGGAAAATGTGCTATGAATTTATCTGAAGGTCTTCATGATGGAATAGTTAATTCAACCTTACAAATCCTTGGCACTTAACTTTCATCTTTTTAGAACAAAACACAAAGCCTGTGATTTGATGCCTTGAAGTCAACAAAACAAAATGGTACTTTAACAGCAGCATTTACTTTGATCAGTTTTCAGCATTTGTGTCCTTGCCTTTCACGTAGTACAAATTGCTTTACCAGAGTAACGGGGCAGGAGCCCATAGACTGTTTTTGTAGTTGGTTTCTGTGGTGATACTCAGCCCTCCGTGAAACTGTGATCTCTGGGGACAGAAACCTCTGCAGCCTCCTTAACCTTGCAGCTGCTGGAGACCTTAAAGGAACTCTGTGCAGCCAGAAGTGACCAGCATGGGTATGTACAGATACAGCTGACTGAGTAATGCCAGCACAGATTTGATAGACAGGGCACCTGTGAACGTGGTAACTTAAAGACTTTTTTTTTTCTGTTTTTTTTATGTATGTGGAAAAATGCATTCTAGCAAAAATGGCATAACTTCTTCATGTCCCAGTCAGACTTACATGCTTTTTAAAAATGAATTAGTAGGTTTTGGTTTAAGATTTTCAGAATAATTTTAATCTATACATTTCATCTGTGTCTAAATTGTTGTATTCCTCACAAGTTGGTCATGTATTATTTGGAGGCGTGTGTGCCAAAGGGGGACACAAAGGGCAGATGTGAGTCTGGAAGAGGAGCTACTTTGGTAAACTGAGATTACAGTATTTTTATTGCTTTATAAGAAAACATAACCCCAGAACAAGATAATTATATTTAATAGTTTAAACAGCTTATTAGTAATTAACAGTGATTACAGCTGAAAACCCACAAGAATTAACAAAAGCTTTTTAATAGTCGTGAATTAATAGTGGTTCTAAACACGTTTTCCTTTCACCTTGCCATTTCTAGACAGAACGACAAAGCAGGAGCCTTATAAAACAAATAATTTCACTTTCTCTCTTATTTTCAGCTAACAGAATTACTTTGGCTCTATAGCTGATACCGTAAAACAGTTTCTGTAGCTAAAAACATGCCTGTTTGGTATTTCAAGTCTCTGTACTCCCACTAGAACTGAGAGCACTAACACCCTCCAGTTTCCAAAAATGAGGTATTGTATTCTTTAGAGGCAGAAAATGGAGAGAAATGTGGTTTGTGGTAATCTGTGGTACTTAGTGTTTTCTTTTGGAAATGCATAAACACCACTGGGTCTTCTGCTGGAGAGGCCAAGTGGTGACAAAGATGGCAGCGGTGGGCAGAAAATGGCAGTGCCTGGCCTTCCTGCAGGCAGCACTGTCACTGCCCAGCTGCTGATGGGGAGAGATGCTTGTTCTTTAAAGCAGCTTGGGTTTAGTACAAATACGGATTTATTCAGTTTTCCAACAAGTTTTAATCCGCTTAACAAAGAGGAGGAGGACAGAGATGCCCTTGGTGCCCCCAGAGATGTGCCTGTGGGATTTGGTATCTGTGCCACTGTGGGGATGAGCAACACAGTCAGTCATTCTGCACATGTAAGCAACTGCTTTCTCATTGGCATGAGAGCACAGCCAGCTGTTTGCCAGCTTTTTTGCAAGTTCTTGAGTAGTGGACTCCTCCAGGTGTCTGTCAGATCTGAGACCAGGTCTTGGCGTTCGCTTTACAGTGATGGTGAACTTTTCAAGGGGAAATGAAGAAAATTAAAAAATAAAAAAACCATCCTAACTTGTTCTTTTGGAAATATTTTCAGCAGTAATGGGTACCTAATTTTCAATTTGGTGTTTAACTTTCATGAAGTTAGTTTGCCAGAAGAATCTATGTTTAATGGTAAACTGATGTCTGCTTGCCATTATAGAAGAATCATGCAATTGACTAGACATGGTCTCAGATCTCCTTTCAACTTCTTTAGCAGGATACAGAATTAATTCTGAATTACCTGTATGCTCATTTCTATTTGCCACCACTCAGATTGGTGGTTGTGTTCGTGTTTGCTCCCTCTATACCTTTTTGAGAAAGAGCTGTGGTTGTCTATCAGGGAATCTGCCTATCACCCATTATTGTGGGACATCAGCTTCTCTGCTCAGTCTGTGGTAGATCATCTCTCCATTGCACACTAAATGTTACTTCCTATAATGTGGGTTAAGCTATCAAGCTAAATAATCACTGCTTAAACAGCTTATTAGATGCTGTAAAAACACTGTGATATCAGTTGCAAGTTGTTGTATGCTAAAAACTGACAGGCTGTTCTATCATGCATTTGGTGAGGGTTTTGTCCAACATGGGACCCTTTCTAGAGGGGCAGCACTAGCATACAAGGAGCTGAGCAGGAGGGGCTTCCAGAAACCACAGACTGGTAGCTTCAGAGCCACCTGTAACAGGTTGCCTCACTTTTGTGATGTCCACTTTCTTGAGATCATTTACCCTATATATCCTTCTAGTCCCTGAAGACAGGCATTTTCTTTCCCTAGTGTATGTTAAAATTTATTTTGGAATTTCTTCCATGAACTAGTGTAGTGCTTCCTTGTGTTTCTGGATTTTTTCCTCCTGTTTTTTGTTTGTTTAGTTTTATTTGTTTTGCAGGCTAGATTTATGCCCCTAATAGAATCAGCAGATAAGATTTTGTACTCTAAGCCAGCTTTGTAGGCTACCATCTAGAAACCAGAAATCGGAGTTTGCTTTGCAATTCGTTTTATCTCCTTGTTCTCCAACTCTCAGCTTAGTGGTTTGACCTTTTGCATAAGCTATTTTTCATCAACATTTGCCAAGGTTTTCTTAAACACTTTAGCAGTGCTTTGCAAGCACAGAGCACAAATGTTAACTATTTCATCTTTTATATTCTCTCTGCTCTGTTGACTGATTTTTGTGGAAGTAGATTAGTCTGCAGTCTTGAGTCAAGAGGTCTGAATGCTAAAAGTCATAATATATATAAAAATTACTTTTGATTCGCTGTTTCAAATTCCAGGAAGTATTCACATATTTCTGTGTTTCTCTGTAGGTCACGTTACATTTGAATCCAATTTCATCAGTGCATATTCACCAGAAGCCTTTGGTGTTTCTTCTTAACTCTCCTTTGCCTTTGGTCTGGAAGCTAAAAACAGAAAGACTGGCACCTGGAATCCGAAGAGTTTTCTTCGTAAGTATACACAGTCCTTTGGCCTGCTCTCTATCATAGCTACTTGTCGCACAAGACATGGAGTTAATGGCATTCATTTGGAAGTTTTTCAAGCTTACATTAAAAAAAAACAAGTTAACAGTAGATCAAGTTTCATTGTAGGGCTCTGGGGAACAGTTAGGTGGTAGGGCAAAGCAGTTTGGAAAAAGTAGCCAATTACTTGTTATGTGCATTCAAGGAAAAGAAAGCAAAACTGCTTTTTCAGAATCTGCACATTGTGTGGTTAATACTAACAGCCATTTTAGTTCAAAAGCTGTGAGGTTACAAGATTGCCAGTCCTGATTGGAAGTCTAATAGTATCGTAATGCAAAAAACCTCAAAGCAACAAGAAACTTTAAGGGTGGACACTTGTTGTGTGGTCTGTGACCAAAACAAAACTTTGTATATATTGAGCTCAATATGTACAGTTACAGCTTATGTCTCTGGTGAAGCTTGGTCTATTGAAATGACCAAGCTAAGCCCAGAATGAAATCATTTTTATTTCTCAGAAAGACTGGAGCAATGCTTATAATGTAAGATCCAAATATTACCTAGTATTTGTAAATCATGTCCTTACAGTTTGCCAGGACATTCGAGTTTGCTGTTTGTAGTGAAACAGACAAGTTGTTTGGATTAAATTTTTCATGTGTGACATCATGTCTAATCATGAGTCATCTTTATGAAAGTTGCAGCTTTTACTATATTCAACTCTAATTGCAGAACTAAACTTGATTATATTTAGCTGTATCCTTATAGGGCTTAATTTTTCTCCTCCAGCACAGCTGACAGTGGTAGGCAAGACTGTTTCTGCAGTACCCAGTGGGAATGTAACGGTGTCACTGTGCATCAGCAGGACAGGAAGAGGGGCAGTGCTGCAGCACTGGGAAGGGGCACTGCTCTCTCAGTTGACCTAATGTGGTGGTGACACTGTTAAGTGCACCAAGAGGTCTGTCACTTGGTGGATACCATAAGCTGTCTGAGATTGTTTTTCTTTTTCCTGTCATCAAGGTACAAGAGAAAGAGTACCCTTGATATTTTGAACTTTGAAGGACTCTGTCCTATTTCCAGTACAATTTGTTGCTGATTGGTGCAAAGAACATGAGCTTGTTTGTACTCTAAAGTATTCATAGTCTTAAGATTTTCATTACTGTTTTGGAGACTCTTCACTGTTATCTTCTTGTTGACCATTCCTGTCATATGTCCTTAATGCAACAAGTACAGTTCAGGTCTGCTCAGGAAACAGCTGAGGAACAACGTCCTGAACAACAGTGTGATAAGAGTCCTCATTCCTCTCTGGGCCGAAAGAACAGCATCTTCCATCAGTTAATAAAATCTTGGACCTACTTTCAGTTTAGTTTTGATCTTCTCTTACAATTACTACATCATCGCTCCCATCTCATATCAACTAGCTTGTATTCAGCTAGTTTGTGTTCTTCCTCCTCACCCAGGATTTTCCCTCTCCCCTTACCTTGCTCTGGGAGTGGAAAGGTGCTCCGCTGAGAGCCATCCGTTTCCGCTCAGTGCACTACGCAGGTGTTCAGACTGTGATCATGCTGAGCTTGCTTGGTTTGGCTCAGCAGGGCTTCAGCTACCTGCATTAAGGCATAGGAACAATAGGAATGTGTCCCTAAGGCTTTAACTGCCAAAACTGTACTCTTAGATAAGTGTTTGCTTCAGAAAACTGTTTCAGGCTCTTCTGGTTACAAAAACAGGCTTGAAACTGTGAGCAGCAACCCTCAGAATTCATGCCAAACAAGAAGTTACCTGAACTCAAGAATTGCCACAGTAAACTTAGCCACTAATGGTGCAGGAAAGAGTGACTGTTTCTCAGGTGGGACAGGACCTGGTAGATGCCACAGCTTTGCTGCTGTGTTGGTGGGACTCAAATACCTCCTCTCAATACTCTATCTTAGTCTCTGCTGGTCATGGTAAGGGCTGAAAGTTGTGGTGCCTCATGGCATCCTGCCAGCATGCAGCAGTGGCACTGGGATAATGCTGCTGAGCAGATGTGGGAGCTCACCTATTTGTTGCAAGGAGTTAACCGGCTCTCAGTATTGACCCATCCCTAATCACATTTAAACATCCGAATAGCTCTCCATAACCATTTTGGATCTCCTTAAGTGCCATATGATTTATGTATTTTTCCTTCCACCATGTTAAGGTTTCTATTTTTCTTTTTTATAAAGAGGTCAAAGAATCAGATTGCAGAATGCCAGGGTACTGATCCACCATTACCTCTCCCAGTTTAGTCCCTGTGGTCCCTCTCCCTCCAAAACTACATTCTCTGTGTTTTCTCTTTAAGGCACTATTTTTGCTGCAAGCAGAAGCTAACTTCAGTCTCTTATTAGGGACTCATCAGCCTTCCCACTTTTCATGACCCAATTTTTGAGTAGGTAGGGTAGCTTGGGATGGTAAACCATGAGGGTTACTGGGTGAACAACTTTGTGTGGTCATCATCTGTTGCTATTCCACAATTCCACTCTGCTCACAAGGACAAATGCATTGATTTCCCAAAAGCTTTCTGCAAAAAGAGCACAGAATCACACAGAAAACATGGGAAACGCTGAGGAAGCCCTAGTTGCACCTGTAGACGAGTGCAGTATGCCAAGTAGAAATCAAGGGCTCCAGTTTTCCACAGAGCTGTTTGCCTGTGTTGTGCCATGCCTGTTTCCAATCCCTGGGACTGCCTCTGTCCTAGAAGAGCTTTTCCCTTTGCTGATTCGAGGGTTCTTGTTTCACGTGAGTTGTGGGACAAAGGGACATTCTGCTTCTACTCTAGTAGCAGAGAGGCTCCCTGCCTCTGTGCCAGAGCCTTCAGTAAGTTCCAAAGAATTGAACCTGGAGGGTAAAGAGCAGCTCCAAGGGCTGCAGAGTCTGGCCCTTGTTTAATACTGCTTGGCTCTGTCTTGTTCATTCTCCTTAAATATGTAGCCAAGCCAAAAAACGGGAGTATTGTGAATCGTAGAAGATTTTAAATTTGAAAAACCTTTTCTAATGCCCGTGAATTCTATGCTCAAACCAGAAGTCTGTGGCATGCATACCATAGGAGTGTCATAACTATTGTGTCTGTCTCTATGGAAGCCTCAGGCAGGATATTCTTTGACTTTCCAGCTTTTCCTTCAGACTTTCCAAACAGTACATTCATTCACAATTTTATTAATGTACTGTATGTAAAATATGAATTAAATTTGTTTCATTGACTGAGCCCTAGTTAGAAAGGCAAGTATTGTTTTAAATGACAACTTCTGGGACTTGCTGCTGATAAAGACCACACTGCTAGAGCCGGGTCAAAGTTTGTAGTTAAAGGATCACGTAACTATTAGTGAAGTCATAGCTCTTTATTTCTTTTTAATACTAGCTATTTTTTCCTTGTAAAGCATCATAATAAAGTTCTTAAACTGTTCTAGGAAGATGTGTTTTGAATAAATAACTAAATAAATATTACAAGTTAATTGTACTAAAAATTCAAAGGTTATTTCTAACAAAGATAGCTTCAGGGTATGAGCAGATAATGAACTGGAGCACTCTGAAGTGCTGTTAGTACCACTAACAGCATATTAGGGGAAACTAAGGCATACTGAGCTTAAAGGATGATTGTATTGGAGCTTAGGGCTGTGTTTTCATGTCCTCAAAAGGAAGATGGTCTGCTGCCTTTGCTCTGTGAATTCATTGTTTGAGTTTCCACTAAAGCTAAGCTGTCCCAGATTGCTTTATTTAGAGGAAAGGATGAAAAGATTTAAAGCTTGTGTCAGCACATATCCAAAAGACTAGGAAAGTACAATACTACTGAGTTAGGCTGGAGTTTAACTTCTTATCACATAGTTCAAGCTTGGTTTTTTGCCTTGGGCCTGGTTCTCCATAAGTTAAGAAGTTTAAAATGAATGTGGGAGAAAATCCAGCCTTTGGGTGTGTATGGTTATAATATAGGGGGAAGCACAAAATACCTTCTTGATAAACATTTTTCAGTATAAAAATATAGATTTGGTGTATACATGTGGCTTTGCACTTATTTTTATCATGTAATGCACATAGTTTCTCTCAGCACAGTGACTTGTCACATGCTTTATCTTCATGGAGACAGCTCATGGTTTCATTTTTACGAAATGTCTACTGGTGGCTAAACCTCACAGTGGAATAAATTAACATTAAAATTAAGTAGCATGTCCCAAACAAACCAAAGTTTGTGTTTGGTTACCATCCTGATTTTTTGAATGTCATGTTTTGAAGAGTTTATTTCCAGAAGTATGGTGCTGAATGGAAGCACAGTGATGCTTACAGAGTGACAGTACTTTGGAGGAAGCCATCATGACAGGGCATGGGTGCTAAAGGAACTTGCTCTTTACTAGTCTGTTGCCTGTGTTGTCATTTTGCTTCTCAAGGTGCTTTCCTCATCTATAAATCAGAAGGAACACTAGTGAAGAGTCTTAAATAAAAATTTGGACCTCTTGAAAAGACCTGACAAAAATTCCTCTGTGTGTTTACGAGAGAGAGAGAGAAAAGAATGTATGGTGACTGTCTAGTGTGATGTTAGCAGTACATTTGGCATGGACAGGTTTATTTTCAGACTCTGCACGAGTTGTTTCTATATTGACAGGTGAAGAAGTTGCTGGGAAATTATTGCAATTTTAGTAAAGTAAGTCCTGAGTTTATTCTCACAGTGTTAAAAATAAACATACCTTAGTATCATGGCATTTCAGTCCAAAAATACCTGAAATGGGTTAGTGCATGAACTCTGCCTGACCTAAGTAATTGAAAATCATCACTTCAATTACCAGTACATCTAGTCATATTAATCTGATCGTATATTTTTACCTGTCACAAAAATACAACAGTTTGGGAACAGGCATTTTTTGTTCAGGTCTTCCTGGGCTCATTGCTCTAAAGAGTAGCACATGGGTGGTGAGCTCCATTCAGTTCAGCTAGGGGGAATACTTAGCTACTGTGCTAAGTATTTTTGCCTCAGCAGGGAATAAATGCCAAAATTAAATTGTAAAGGGGGAGTGGGAGAGGAAGTTGAAGGACATCTTCACTGGTGACTAGGCTGGTTAGATTACGACAGATCACAATTTTACATAAATTAGGCAACACCTGTAGAAAATGCTTTTGCCTGTGATCTTGTTGCAGGTCAGTCTTGGAGGAAAACATTACCAGACTTCTCCCACCACCCCACTTTAAAGTTTTCATACAGCAAAATAATTTCCTTCCTTCCCATCAAGTCATCATTTCTCTCCTTCCCTAAAGCCGGTTTATTGCGAACATGTCTTGGCAGAAAACCAGGAGTTTTATGAAACTTCACAGAAAGAGGGTTTTATAGGTGCTACTCAGCAAGTAATTTTTTTCTTTAGATTTGGTAGCTTTCTCAATTGCTTTTATAGCCTAGGAATGTCTTTACTCAGCAAGCTAAAATAGTGAGAATTAAATCAATGAAAGAAAGGACCCAATCCTTTGTGATTTCCTGGCAGAAATCACTGTTAGAATAGATCCAAAAACCCCTTAAATGTCTACATATGTGATTTTATATAATATATGATTTAAGAAGTAATGCTTCAGCTTTTTCTCTTAGTTATTCAGGCAATTGAATGAGTAAGAGTTATGGATGAGAAAGCACTTATGCAAGCAAATTAGCTTACTCACAAGAACTTCTTTAATAGGACTGAATGTGTGTGTTAAGTTAGCAAAATGGAGAAAGCAAGAGCAGTAACGATAAATAGAAAACCAGATCACATGGTCTTGGCTTGAGATTTGAAGATAAAGTCTTTATAGAAGACTAAGTGTTAAAATGAAGATTTTAATTATTAGTAATTTCTGTATTTTTAAGAATTAAAAAGCCATGTTCTTATTACTTCAGCCAATAGCTGGTTTATTCCTTTCACTTCATGAAAATATGGTTCACATATCTTGGGTCACTGCCACCAAACCACAGGCTGTTCTATGGTTTGTACTAGATTTGGATGACTGACAAAACTCACTGAAAAACAAGTGCTATTTGTTTTCCTGTGCCTAGTATTTAACGGGAAATCAGGAGGCTAAATTTCCAATCACTGGTTAAACAGACCCAGATGTGAACAGAACGCTCTGCTAGGAGAAGAGTGAGGAAGGATAGGAAATACATGACTAGTGATAAATTTGGTATAAATAGTGACCTTTCACTATTCCACGTAAAACCAGTAGATTTTTAGCGTTGTGTGAAGTGTGAAGAGGAATTTAAAAGGACGTTTACGTTTCTGTAGAATCATGGGGTTATTTTTTATAAATCTTCATCGTTCTACTCAGGAGCTGGAAATAATCCTGTAGTTGCCCTTTTCCACTTGGAAAAGTTCATATGCTCCTCTCCCCTCCTCACACCATTTCCCTGCCTTTTGAAAAAATGTGAAAATTATCACTGTGTGTCTAATTAAAAGCAGTGTTTAGTAAATGTAACTCTTACTGTGCTTTTTGCAATAGTAATTTTCCCTGTAGATTCTGTCTCCTGGTCTGATTCAACTACTGCAAAATACTACTTTTCTAAAGTCTGTATAACTGGGTTTGCTCCCAGAAATATTAGGGGGACCTCAGGCTACATATAGTGGTGGTTCTTACATTCTTGGAAGAAGAGGGGAGGAATTCTGTCAGCAGTAGGGATGGCTAAAAATGACAGAGTGGTAAATACATGCTTGAAAGCAGTGCATTGCCTGCATTCGGTAAAAGGAGTTTAAGATTATACAATAACCCCAGTAAGGCATCTTTAAATATCTAGGGGGATTGGGTTTTTTTTCATTTAAAGCTTGCTTCAGGCAGCTCTTACAGTAGAGAAGGGATATTTCTGGCTTAGGAAGCAAGATACAGTATGTGAAATGAATATGCGGTGTATGGTAAAAAATTTCTATATGTGTGATATCCCAAAATAGTGAAATTTTATAATGTATAGGTATCCTGTGCTTTCACTGTAATCACTTCGGTTTGGGCAGAAATATTTCAAAAATACCAACTTGCCAGTAAATTTCAGAGAAAACAAGGCAGGTTCATGTGATGTCGTAGTTTCTCCTTTCTTGAGACTTTAAAGTCCTGCGCTTTTTTCAGAGCCTGGTTTGCCAAGTTCCTACTTGATCCCATGTAATCTAAGACATTTTTCAAAACTCAGGTTCTGTTGCTTGGCGTTTCAGCTTTGAGAGTGGGCCGTCTTCATTGGTCATCACTGCCAACAAACCTTTGTGTTAGGAGTGTGGATAGGCCAGATCTGGATGATGCTGCACCTTGTATCTCCTGCTGGTCTTTCTCATTGCTGCCTCTGACTGATCCTGAGTGTTCCTCCTTCTGGTCCTTCTAGGAGCCCAGACCCATCACTTTCAGAACCAAGATGACTGGTAGTCAGGAAGACTTGGGCTTTAAGTTAATCTAGGCTTCAAGAGTAAGGAAAGAAAGAATATTCTGGAATTTAGTGGTTGAGGTCTCAAACCCATCATGCAGCAGACTGAAGGGCCTGGAACAGGCATCTGTGATAGTCTTCTGTATGGTCATGGCTCCTTCCCTTCTTTGCTTGCTTCAGTAAACAGGAGGTTTAACCAGTGGAAGTTTACAAAAGCAGGCAGTGGATTTTGGCAGACTACTGGTGTTAGTGACATGGAGATAGTAAATCACAACAGGTTGTGTCACTGACTCATTGATTCCAGTGGAAACTGTAGCTGCAGTTGCACAGATAGGCTTTAATTCTCATTTCACTCCTTCCACTACATGGACTCTAACTTGAAACAGAATCCCTTCTGCTACCTTATTTTGCTCCTGTCAAATGAGTGTTATGTTGAATCTATTAATATGTGGTTAGATTAATGTAAGATGGCTGGACAGTTACCTGTGTGCAATTAATAATCCCCTAAACTTTGGGAACAGATCCTTTACATGGATTTTTTTGTTTGTATGTTTTTTTATCATTCTAGTAACTGTTCCTTGGGGGTTTTGAAAGTTACACTTGAGTTGACACAATTTCAGCTTTGATAGAAAATCCCAGGATCTTATTTCTAGATCCATAAAGATGTGCAAGAGCCTGATCTCAGATGGTTCTGCTCTTATCCTGAGAAAACGATGAGCAGCCTTAATTATAAAAGGATCTTAGGTACCTGGCAAACTGAGCATCTCCTAGGAAGTAGAACTAAAATCTAAAATGTAATTGAGATGATGCTTTTTTTATGTGTTTGTTTTCAAAAAAATGAAATCTGGAAGTGCAATTTTGTAATTACTGTATGTGGTCTTGAGAACACTAAACTGAACATGAGAAATTTTACTACTGCCTGAAAGCATCACACCTCTGTGGCTGGTAAGGACTATGCAAAGCTGATAGAGGATTCACAAATGTTACATGGCGTTTCAAAAGCAGCATGTTTCTTAGTCCCTTATCAGAGAGAATTTTTCTCTTGATGATTATAGTATGTGTATGTGGATTTATGACCAACAGAAGATACATTTTTGCCCTTTGGAATACCTGATATTTCATCCATGGCGTTACTTTTCCTCTGTAAGGGGAGCAAAGCTCATCAAAGTACAGTATCAAAAAACACCGGCTGAGTCTGATCCCTATGTGGGCTTCTCTGAAAGTTGGTTCAAGTTTTATAATTTTATTCTGAGCAGATTTACTCCTCTCCTGCGTGTTCCACCGCAGGTCTGATATTGTATAGCTCAGATAAAAATATGAAGCATGCTACTTTTTTCTGCTACTATATTTGCCTATATCTTGGCTTTAGGGGTGGATTAGTTGCTTAGTTGTGCTGGAGGGCCCTTGGTGAGTAGTGGTGTAGCTGTTGCTGTTAGGGGAGGGATTGGTTCATGCTGTGTGGCTGTGGACACTTAACTTTGTGTTCTGGGTCTTCTCCCAGAGCTGCCTACCTCTCTCTCAAGGCTTAAATTATGGACTTACTTCCTACTTGGGAGTTCTGAATTATAACTATGTTAAATACTTAAAATGTCATAAAACAAACGAAGTAAATATCCCGCCTGGATCAGATTCAAATAAAAAAAGGCAATAAACATTTAAAAGGAAAGAAGGAAATAGGTAAAATAAGAAACAGAATGTGCTATTTTTGTGAGTGCAATATTCACGCTCACCAGTGTACATAGTTGAGATGGCTCAGGTTTGGTTCTAAGAGTTATTCCCTCTGATGGATAGTAACTGGAAAGTTTTCTTAGGGGACATATAAAGGCTTTATTTCCCCCCCACCTCTTTCATCATGAGGGGTATGTGTTTCCTTGCCTTGGTACGGTGCAAAGAAAATTTCAGTTCCTATTTTCCCCAGTCGCCAGCAGGGCAGTAGTGTATGTAGCCAAACGTGTTCCTAAACACATTTTGTTCTTTGATGGAATACTCAGGTTTTGGTAGCAAGTTTTCAAAATACCGTACTTGATCCTCATTCCCTCTGACTGCAGAAGATCCCTTTGAACCGTGGTCCTTGCTGTGGTTAGTGGCTGTGGCCAGTATCTTTTGGTCTTGCAAACGGATTTTCCATGTCCAGTTTGGAAGTTTCCTCATTTAGCCTCAGAAATGTCACAGGGTGTGTGGTGAACTCAGCAGCAGAAGATGTTTCTGGTGCAGTCACTTTTCATGTCCTCACAACTGGAAGAAATAGAGCTGGGGCACTTTTTCCACTCAGCAAACTCAGAAAGTAACCACTACAGGAGATAAAGGGAGGAGATAAAAGTGTCTGTGGCAGCAGTTTCTTAATCACCAAGTCAAGCTGTATAATTAGTACTCCGATAAAAATTAATATATTCCCAAATATTTAAAACATTATTTGGTTTTAATGCTCTGGGTTATGCTAAGCATGTTCAAGTTGCTTTTAATTTGTTCTGAAGAGTAAGTAGTTAATGTTCAAGGCAGGTGTTGAAACAGTGATGCTTGCCTTTTTTGGAAGGGTCTGTTGAATTCTTTCCAAAAAAAATAACGTGTTTGGCTCACTTAACCTTGCCTTAGGTCTGTGTAGTAAAAATCCCAACATTGGCAGGCACAGCAGAATGCTGCAGTCCTTTCTGAAACCTGGTTAGCGGAACCAGCATTTCAAACAGACTTTAGTATGTGATTAAAAAAATAAATTATGATAAGCTTCATGTTTATTTAAAGATGTTTACTATGTGATCACTTAGTGAGGATGCTTATGCCAGACTTCTTAGTTGCTCTGCTTTCTGTCTGTCAGTTCCTCCCTCACAGGACTTGGTAACTTTGGTAGGATCTGTCCCTCAGGAAGACATTTGTCATGCTGCAGGATGATGAAAAAGGTTTTCAAGTTTTAATTAGTAATAAATGCAAACCCAAGTGTTTTCTAAGGAGGAAAGCTGTTTTGTTAGCAAACATTTAACTATCTCAAATGAAAAATACAGTGAAAATGCATTATTGCAAGGTAATGCATTTCTTTGGTCATTATTTAGAAGGAATAATATTTTCTCTTATGCTGTCCTCACATGTCTTAAAAGATACCCTAATGCTGCTTTACCCTTATGCTGACCATAAAAAATACCAGAAACATTGTGTAATTGAAAACTAACTACTATACTATATTGGATAAACTGTAGTATTTTTGAGGTAGTTAAGGAGGCTTGTTTCTGTGGGTGGAATGCCAACATCTATTCAATATTCCTCCAAATAATCACCAGTCAAGTCCTTAAATCCTGCAATTTTCATGCATGGGAGATTTTTCTAGTTAGGCTAAAGCTCTACAAAAATATCCCACATGTCTCTGATATAAAAGACAGCATTGCTAAGAGGTGCTCTGTATGCGATTTGGCATGACCTGGCTTATGCTGTGTCAGTGTCATCCTCTGAGACTGTATGCTTTTAATTTACACAGAATTCAATGTGTTAGGAGCACTGTAGAGATGTCCCATAAAATCAATCCCGCAGCTTCTAAGTGGTGAAAGTACAGTGAAGTACTTTTAGTATATTTACTAAATACATTTTAGAGATAAATGTGTTGCTCTCTTTTCCTAGTATTGTAGTTTTGGGGGCAGTGGATGTACTCTAATAGTAGTAGCATGTCTTATTTGAGAATAAGACATGCTGTCTTATTTGAGAATTATGAGAGTATTGAGAGAATGTGCTGTAGTCTGTGTTACACTGAGTAAAGACTTCTTTTTCATTTGAAGGAAGTGTTTTATGGTAGTCATATCAAAAACAACAAATAAGGAAGATTATTCAGAATCAAAACAGATTTTAGTTTAAACTTTGAAAATTATTGTGGCAAAAGGTTTCCTAAGTTGTTTTTTGTGACAGGTGTGGTCAAATTGAACTCTTAATTACCTGGGCTTTCTCTTAGAGGAGAATATGTGATATGTGCATAATAAATACTAGCTGGAAGCACAGGGAAGAACTTAGAAATTCTTTCCATATGCCAAAAGCTGTAATTTATGTGTCTACTTTGACAAATATTTTTGTCGGTGCTAAACAAATTGGTATGTATCACCCTGAAATAGTGCTGGGAACAATAGCTCCAGGGGAGGTAATAGTTGGTTGCCGTTGGGTAATTTCTGTAATTGGAACCTGACTTCAGATAATTTCTGTAAAATAATTAGTTTTATAAAAGACTTAAGAGATACTTATGACCCTTACCTGTTGTAATGTGTAAATAGTACTCTGGGCAGAAATTGTTATGATGTATTTTTCCCTCTTCCAGTCATCAGTAGTTTTGGACAAAAAAAAATACACTTTTGTTCCACCAAAGAAATCTGAGTTAATAGAAATATGGGAAATGTGAATGGGGAGGAGAACAACAGAGTGACTCTGACTTCTTCCTGAGGTGCTCTGAGGACAACAGAAGAAAATGTAATGGTACTTCTTTCATGAAGCCTTGTCTGCTGCAGTGGTCTGGAAGTAGGGGCTGTGTGTTATATCTGAACAAGCTACAGGGCATACATCCAAAGCAATCTTCACTCATGCTTTCACACCTGAAAGCTTATTCATCTTGCTGTGCTTTCGCTCAAGTACATATTATTCTTGACGTGATGGTTTTAGATCTTAGTGAAAGTGTTCATTGAAGGACCAGTCTGGATAGAGCATGTAGGCCCCAGTCTGTCAGCACCTTGAAGGAAGAGACAGTAAAGTATATGGATGGGTGATGGCTCCTGAGGTTGGGCAGATGAAGGAATGCTGCTCTTTCACCATTTGCTGTAGGGACCTCTTGAGAGCTGACAAATGTCTTGGAAGTGTTGGGCCAGGCAAGTCAAAAGGTTGCTGTTGGGATGATGTTGCATTGTAGTAAATCTGGAATGATTTGTTTATCTCTCAAGACCATCACAAGTTGAAGCAGGTCCCAATCTGAAAGAGAGTCTGACCCTCTGCCGCCTTCTGTTCTTGAATGATGCTATTGCCGCTTCAGTGAAGTTGTGTTTGAAAGTCTTAGGCTTTCCTGTAGAACCTGTTACACTTCTACTTACTGTTTTTCCATTTTGACTGTTTTAAATGACATTTTAGCTTTCAATGACATTTAGTCAAGATCTCAGTTAATGTAACCTATTTTTAAGAATTTTTCTGAAGATGTATAACTCATCTGTGTTATGTATTAGACTAAAATATTTCCTTACTTCCTGTAAATAAAGCAACAGTAAACATTTTCCCTTTCTTTTAGCCTTTTTCTTTCCTTACCCTGTGTTTATGGGCTGGCCTTTATGTGTCACTGATCTTGGACTCATGTTCTGTCTGATTTGGGAGTTACTTTAGTAGCTCCCAGTTTTATTGAGCTTCATATTCTTATCTGCCTTCATTTCCTCAGATCATCATCTTATTCTCTCCTGCTTAGTTTTCCTATTGTCTTCCAGCCCTCTCTTTGCCCTCACAGTTTATCTCCCCTTGCAGCACTGTGGTTCCACTTCTGCAACAGTATGATTTCAGAGAGGGGCTCAGAGCCCTCTGTTAGTCTGCCATGTGCACCCTACCCAGGCTCATGGGCACTTCATTTTGCAAGAACAGCTCAGAAAAAGGAATCGTTATGCAGATGTTAAAACGTGTGACATTTAGGCAATAAGCCATAATCACCCTCCAGTTTGAGTGTGACAGATTACATTGCTTAAACTTGCTACTTGTCTGGGTGGTTAAATGTACTCCATTAAAAATATGTTTTTATTCCCATCAGGTGTCTTTAGGTTCCGTTGTTCAGTTTGAGAAGGGAAATTTCTCCTTGTCAGCAGAAACAGAAGAAAAGTTTTTTCCTGAGAAGAATGAACATCTGCTACAGTGGGCCCAGAAGGAATATGGAGCAGTAACATCTTTCACTGAACTTAAAATATCAAGAAACATCTACATTAAAGTAGGAGAAGGTAAACCAAAACAAAACCAACAAAATTGATAGATACTTCTGGATATTGTGTTGCCGTAGTATTATTTCACTGTTTTTTGTATTTTAATCTTTAAACATACCTCTCATTTTCCAAGAGATGTGATAAGAAAGGGGAAGGCAGAGAGATAAGAGCAAGTCTAAAGACAAGACCTTGGATTTAGGCAACTTTTAGTGGATTCTGATGCCATAATTTTATGCTCGTAACTGTGGATGCAATTGCTCAGAATCTTAAAAGAGTCAAAACTTTGCCTTTTAAATGGAATCAGCTACTCACAGTGATTGGGTGCATTCATCTGAAGAACTGGAGACCTTGATGTAGGGGGTAATTTCCAAAAATACCCGAGTTATGGGTTTTTTTCAATATTTGCTTGTGTAAGGATCCAGGCTACTTTGGGCAAAGAATTACTACTTTCCTCACCAAAATAAGTTGCCTCAGTCTATCCTTGTGTGTTTTCATCCCAAGGAGAAAGATTTCCTGTCCCTGTGAGCCACATGCCAGATTCGTCAGGTGGCCTAATGCAGATGGGAGAGGACTCCAGCTCCTCAGGGACTTTACAGGCCCATATTAGGGTAGGGTTCGGGCTGTAGCTCTGCAGCTGAGCAGTATTGGAAAATATAACAATATGAGCCTCTGCAGCAATATTTCTATAGAAAGTCCTGCGTAGCTGAACTAGTTGGCTAAGAAAAAAAAAGCCAAAACAAAACAGCCAAAAACCCTCTGTGGAGAAAACATTCTTTCCTAACCACCTGTATCTGGTCATTTGATTTCCTGACATATGAGGCTTGCCCCCCAAATCAGAACATGCCTGTGTTGGTTTTTTCCAAATCCTGCCAAATTTGTAGAGGATTCCCCTGTGTGATTTTTTTTTTTTTTTGTTCTACTTGGCACCAGTCTTGGATTTTAATGCCAGAAAATCATTCAGAAATATATTTATTAGCTTATTAAAGTGCTCTTGGAACATATACATGGGAGTGGTGGTCTCTGTGTTGCAGAGATGAATATTGAATTAGGTATGTCAAAAAAAAACCAGATAAAATTTGGTTTGTTGATTTTTGCATCCAGTCAAACCAGGCAGCTAAAGAGGAGAGTTCTGTATCATCTTTAGAATGTGTTAAAACACAATTTAATTAGGAGTAACTACACAAAATGGAACTTGGCAGGCAACCAAAATAGACAGTTTCTGTGAAGGCTCCTACAAACTAGCTCAGCTGTAACCATATTGGCTTTTGATTTAAATTCTTGGCAGAAGAATGAAAGTGCATGTATGTGTGGGGGGTTATGCATGTGTTCAGGGGTGGGGAGAGGGTCAGTTCTTGAACTGCAGCAGTCATGCAAGGAGTTCTAAGGAAACCACGTGGGACGTGGTCCTGCTCTGCTTCTCTGCAGACTGAACAATAGAATCACTGGATTTCACAAACCACAGCATACAGTGATGTACATTTTGGGCTTTTCGTGTAAAATTTATACTCCTCAAGCAATTTTAGTAAGGTACCTTTAGCTGCCAGTCTGTGCATCACTGCTAGTATTACTCCTAATATATAGGTGGTCATATGAAGTAGTTCCTTGCTATGTGACTGATACAGAATTTAATTGCAGAATTCATATAATTGTCTACATTTCAGATTCACTCAAGGTAGACAAATCTGAAACTGGAAGATGTAACATTTTAGAAGTGGAGGCTGTAGCTGAATACAGTGAACAGAAAATGCAAACCAGAGGACTAAAAGATCTGAAGAAGGATGATTTTTTCATAGAATAAAGCTGCTTCTGATGCCATGGGTCTCTGAAGTCACTTTTGAAGCTGCAAATGAAAGGCAGCTGAGAGCACTAGCAAACTGGGTCAGGGCCAAGTGCATCTGAATCCTGTTGATTCTAAAGACTGGTCGATAAACACTGCAGGGATGGTGACCACAGCAAGAATTTTGAGGGGCCAGAATGGGGGTGTGGAGGAAGGGGGCACAAGAAGTGAGGTTCTTGTTGTTGCCTTGATTTGTGTAGTGAAGGAGATGACAAAGTGACTGCCATGGTAATCACTGTCAGATTCTAGAAAGGAGGACTGTTCATGATGAAAGTGGTCTTAGTACGTGTTTTTCAGCAGAAGGCAGTTTAAATCCTCATGCCTCAGTAAGATACAATTGAACAAGTCAGGAAGGCTTATCAGTTAGTAAATGTTACCTAACTCACCCAGTATTACCAGTGTAAATCCAAGGCAAATGCTAGCCTGGAGGGAGGCTAGTATCATCACATTTCTTAGCTAATAAGAAAAAATGTTAGTCAGCCATAAGAATAACTAAACTGGAATATGTACAGTCCATTTACAGATGGTAACACTGTGCTTCTGTCCTGGCAGAAGATGAAGCTTCAGTCATGAATCTGAATTTATAGCCTGTACACACCAGTGCACATATCCTGCATGCCATGCTTGTGTGGTTTAATGGTTGTAGGTGATTGCATTGTGCCTGGCTTTAGCTGTATGTCCTGCTGTGGGATGAGTACTGACGAGAGTTTCCATACTCCCTACAGAGACCTCTGTAGTCCCTTCCCTGATCCTATGTCTCCCCTGCCATTAAATGTCAGTCAAGGTTTTGATCTCTGTGCTAAGGGCTGGCAGACTCCAAAATGCACATGAATAAGCCCCACCATCAGAGTGCCCAAGGAAAATTGCAAATGCCTTGCTTATCCCCTGCTCAGACTTTGAAAGGCAAGCTCTGCTTGGATGGGATTTTTATTGCTCAATACAACTGCTGCTGCCTGGGGTGCCTGTCTTGGAGAGTGACACTAGACCTCCTCATGATGTTAAGCTTGGATATTAAACTTTTAGCCAAGAACCTGTGGATGACACCTAATTCATGCAGAATAGAGCAGGCGATGTCTGTCCTCATCTGTCAAATGGAGGTGCTGCCCACAGAAACTACAGATCCCAGTGTGCAGTCCTCTGTCTCCATCCAGGCAGTCTGGCACGCGCCGAAGGAGAAGGTGGCTGCTGGACACTTGTGCACACAGCTCCACCACGTGCCTTCTGCACAGAGGGGCCCCTCGGCACCTGAGCCTGCTGGCTGAAGACCCTCTGCTGAGGGTGTTGCTGCCAAAACTCATGTCTGATTCCATACTGGGAGTCTGTGGAGATTAGAGAGGCACAGGGTCCGTAAATTGACTGTTTGTTGACTGGTTTGGTAATGTTTTTAATTGATTGCAGACACCTGCAGTGCCTTTCCAAAGTAAGTAGACAGCCCTGAAACTAACAAAGAAAAGAAGGGTAGTGAGCAAAGAAAGATGAAATGGATCCCCTTTTCTCTTTGGTTCCAGCCCAGATTTTGGTAACTGGTAGGGATGAGAGTAAATACATTTTGGTGTGTGTGTCAAGTAGCCATTGATAGAGTTAAAATTTGCTGCAGAGGAAAAGCGTGCTATCGAGTGGAGGCCCAGGCTGGGAAGCCTCTGTGCTTCTGGCGGCAAGAGTAGCAGTTCTGGAGAGCTCCAGAGGCACTTAATGGAAGTGCCAGGAGCAAGAACTGATTTCTTTGCAATGGCAAATGATAGCACGTGTGGTAACTATCCACACAATGCTCAGAGGCTGTTATTTTATGGCCTGAATTGTGTTGCGCAGCAGCTAAGAAGCAAATAGCTAGTATCTCCGTGTCTGTGTGTGTATGTGAATATATATATATATATAAATTCAAGCTCAGCATAAGCCATTTGGGATCATTTTCCATTCTGTGCTGTTGTGGGAGGAGCTGGCAGAACTGCAGCTGTGTTCAAGGCTAATCTGGCAGGGCACATACCAGATAGTTAGAGGAGTGCTTTGCTTGGGCAGTATGAATAGTTACAGCCTTATACAGCTTTCCTAGATTCTGTAGAGAAGACAGCACAGTTCATTTCAAAGGCTACTTTGTGTAAGATCAGAAGAAACTCCCCTAATTTTTTCTGCAGAGGCCAGGGCCATAGGAGTCTCTGGTCTCTCTGCAAAGTTGTGCAGCACAAACAAATGTGCTTCAGAGGTGACATTTCAGTGGTCAGTTAGGGGGCACATGGTCTTAGATAAGTTGTTAAGAGTTTGTCCACAGTTTTGTGTGCACAGTGCATGCTTTTGGTTTATTTCTTTTTCTAATCTTACTACTGACCTTAATAGGAAAAGTCTTTCTTATAAAGCAGAAATGCAAAGTATTCCTGATTTTCAGTGGAAATACTGTTTCTTATGGTACAGCAACGTAAGCTGTGCATGAGAACTTCATACCAAATGACTATTTTTAATAGTTTGCATTTTGCACTAGTTAATGCTCATGATCACTTAGGCAGTTAAAACCGAAAGAGAGTGAATATCTATGCTAGAATTTCATCATTTCAGTTATGGATATTATGATTAGACCTCCTTAATATCAGCAACTGGTTTCATCCTTTTCTTGCTGTATTCAGTTTTCCACACACAAGAGAACTGCAGTATTTCTAGAGAGCACTGACTGACTACACAATGTATAGGGAAATAGATTGAGTAAGGAAATGGAAAGTACTTTCTATGGTATTTTAAACTTTCTATGGTAAGTTTATAATAACAAGAATAAAACATTTTCCAGAGGGAGAAGGAATTGATCACAAAAGGTTTCTGAGTAAATTACAAAAGAAAGAAATATTTTTTAAAGACACAAGGAACAAATTAAATGTATTTTATTCATTTTGAAAAATGCTCACATATTTTCCTTCAATATTGTTTTCAAATTTCTCTTTGTAGGAATTTTCTTTCATTAAATGTTTGAATCCATAAATAGAAGCTGTTCAGTTTAGAAGTATATATTTTATGTCAGAAATGTGATGTTACTGCAACAGTGATCTCCCTTTCAATATGATGTTGATTTGTTGTGCTTACAGTAAATAACAGATATACCTTTCAGCAATATAGTGCCACACTGAAGTAGACGCAGTATATATACATATCTAAGCTGATAGCTATGTTTAAAGGTACACATGCCTTTTTTTTTTCCCTCTCCAGATCAAGTTTTTCCACCCTCGTGCAACATTAAAAAGAATTTTCTCTCTTTAAATTACCTTGCGGGATACCTACAACCAAAGCCAGCAGAGGGGTGCCTTATGTCTAACTTAGTCCAAGAAAGAGAAGTTCATATCATTGAACTAAGCACTCCAAATTCCAATCCTAACAGGTAAAATATCATCTAAATAGACTAAAACTGTTTGTAATCATAACTAAAGGTTTCACCTGTCTATTTAAAAATCAACTGAAAGTTGATTTACAAGAAAAGCTCGGACTTCAGTACTTTGCCTTAAATAGAAACTAGTTCTTCAGTATGTAAAGATTTTGGATTCTGCTTCATAATCACAGGATCTTTCTGGACAAGACTTCAAAGCACAGTTTCTATGGACTATATCCCCCCCCTTCTTGCTCAATCAATTGAATTTTTCCAAGACTAAGATGAATAAGGGAATATCAGTAAGGGCAGCATCTGACAGATAGGGTTTAAGGTTAGACTGCTGTATGAGGAGGTGAGAGAGAGGTTGAAAGTAATCTTGACCTGTCATTGGTTGGAATGACTGGCAAGAAAGCCTAGGACAGTGGCTTCCAAACAGTGGTCCAGAGGTTGCAAATGACCTGTGGTCTATGGTAATTGTTCCACAGTTGGTCTGAAGATCCATGACAATATTTTCTGTCAAGTTTCCAGTTGAGTTTAAGGGATAGTTTGATAATTGCAAAAAATGTTAAGGGTTGACAGTGGTCCACTGACCAGAAAATTTTATAACTAGTGGTTAGGGAAAATAACTCTCTGTACACATTATGAGGATTATCTGAATTGTCGAAGGTACCTTTGGGAGGTAGGACATTTAAAACATTCATCTTTTGCTCGTCTTTCCTAGATCTCAGTGGGAGAACATTAATGGGGTTTGCTTCAGATAGTCATACTTGAAAAAGCTTGTGTTAAGTGCTGACTATGGTTACTAGAACAGAAATCTGCCGTGAAATGTAGATGGTTACAATTTCATCAGAGATAAGATAGCATTAAAATCCTGTCTGCTTACTGCTGACACTGGATATCCAGCACTGTCCAGTCATGCTCCTCATGCAGTTACACATGAGCATGTCCTATCCCTAATGAGAAAATCACACAGATGGGATGGGAGGAGGGATCTTTGTAAAAAAGGATAATTATCTCATTACAAGATGTTGAATCCAGAGCCTGACAATATTCTTGCCTAGCAACCTGGGGAGAATAAAAAAGTGTTAAGATGTAGTGGAAGGAGAGTAGGTAACCCCAAATGATTTGATTCTGTGTGGTGTGAGTTGCAGGCCCATCCTGAACAGAACTGATCTTTAGCATCAGCCATCATTCTACATCCCATGTAGTGCTATGCAATGACAGCCTGGATTCCAAGCCCACTGGGCTTTTGGCTTTGGCTGATAGTACAATAGGAGTTTGGTTTTCAGATAACAGTGAAAATGTTTAAGTATTTTGTTATTCAAAATAAAAGAAATGATAAGTTGCTTTGTTCTTAGTTTTATGTGTTATCCATAGCTATCTTTACAAAGTTTAAATCCTCAAAGAAACATACGGAAGCCAATCTGAGTGTGTGATAAAACTCCAGGAGGTGAAACAAAGGCCCCAAAATACAACTGAGTCTCAGTGCAGAATATTAGTTGAAACCTGTTGCTTGGGGATGAGCATGTTCTTGTGATGTGTGGCCCCATAAGATGGTCTAGAAGTTTACGTTTTTCTGTTGAATTGATATTTTGCATGACAAGGTGTTATTTGCTCTGTCCATTTGCTTATTTTACTGAGATCTTGAAAATCTGTATAGTGTTCATCTATTTTCCAGCAAGCAGTGGGCTGGACATCTGGGGTTTTTTCTGTTTCGAGTAAGTATATATCCAGAAGGATTGGAAACTGAATACACTGCTTAATTCCTCAACACACACAAGATCCTAAGCAAAGTAATTTCCACAATTTAACTGCCTAAGCAGAGACATCCTTCAATACAGTATTTGTGGTTTGATTTGGGTTTGGATTTTTTGTGTGTGTGTTTGCGTTAAGCTGCTTAATTTGTCTTTTTGCCTTTTTTAAGGTATTATTTTGAGTTTTAATACAGTTGTAGCCAGAGGAAACTGAAACAGCTATATTTATATGCTGTCAGAGGAAAATAAGAAAACAATGTTTATTTTATAAAGCAATCTGCTAGTCATATAACTTACCTGCTCTAAATAATAGCTGAAATGAATAGCACACACTTTGTAAATAAGAGACAACAATATTATTTGTCTAAAAAGTACTTGTTTCTATTGTTATGCAAAATCACTTAAGCGTATATGGAATAACAATCTGTTTTGCACATGTTGTGTTGCCTGGGATAATATCCAGCATTTTAATCAGCTGGCCAGACAGTGGAAACATGATGGATTGGAAGAAGGTTGATAGCTGCAAATTTCTGGCATTCTGTTCTAACTTTCTATTTTCCACATCCAGTGCTCTCCAGGTGGATATAATTGTTGACATTAAACCATCTCAACCAGGCGCCAGACTTGTCAGAGATGTCGTACTTATCCTCAAGTGTAGAAAGTCTGTCAACTGGGTTATCAAGTCTCATGATGTCCAGGGAAAGCTGGAAGTGATTGTAAGTTAAGGCACCTTTATTTTTTGAGAGATATAATACTGCAACAATATAGAATCCATTTAAATGTGATATAATTGCTTTTTTTTAATTATTAATGCATGTCAGGGAGCAAATGCAGAAACTATTTTGTCTCGTTAGTTTTTAATATATGGGCTATTAGACCAACACATGGCAGAAGCCGGGTGGTTAGTGCAAGGATTTAGGGTCTGTGTCTTTTAAACTTCTGTTGAAGTACCCTAAACACAGAGTTGGATCTTCATCTCCGTTTTTACTGTTACTTTAGTGAGTGGATCTACAGGTTCATCTCAGAAGTTGGAACAATGCCTCTGAGTGCAGAATGGATAATACTGAATATGTGGCACACACCCACAACCCTTAGAAGTGGAAACAGTTTTACTTCTCCTGCTTGTGGTTGTAGTTGTGTCTATCCCTCTTCCCTGCCAGTACTTCTGCCCCAGTAAATGTTTGGTCAAATTGGCCTCTTCTCTCCTCAAACTGCAAATAATAAGTTTTTTAAAAGTTAAAACCAGGATCTCTAAAGCTAAACTTCTAAAATTAGAAGGGGATGCTGGTTAACATTGATTTTTGGTACGGGCTTTGTAGCTCAGCACCATTTATACTAAGAAAATGTGTTTTCCCTTGGTCTGAAATAAATAAACATAATTGGACTGATCACGCAGCCAATAAATGTGTGACCTATTTCTGTCTTAAGTGATCAGTTAAGAGCACATTGTACAGTTGAGCTGAATGTTTGCTCAGGACCACCTAGTGGCCTCCTGATTAGCAGTTTTGCAGTAATTCAGTTACGTTTTCAAACTTCAGCTCTCTATTTATGGGAGTTTTACTTTACTGAGTAGCATTCTGCTTTTGATGTGTGTAAGGGTTGTTTTGACAGGATGCAAAGGCTGATTGATCTAAATCTCCCAAGAGGACAGATTGGTAGATAGAATTTCATGCTATATTTTGAGAATGAAGGAAATAAAAGAAAACAAATTTTGGTGTTGCTCAGAAAATTGAATGGAAAAATTATCTAGGGTGGATGATGAAATTCCCTCTTCATCCCTAACACAGATTTGTCTTACAGACAGGAAAGGGTGTTCTGGTCATTCTGTAGGTCCTAAATAATCAGTCTTTAAAGAGAAAGGTCAAGGTTAGGTGCTGAGGATTACCACTCTTGTAAGCAGAAGGGCAAAAAAACAATGCTTGACTTTAAAGTTTCATTCTAGGTTATTAAGTAAAATTCACCACTGTGTATTTGGGCCCATATGGGTCTACTTTCATAGGATAGAGAATTGTGCTTTAGTTCCCTCTCTGCTTGGAGATAGCTCAAGTACCATATTTCACCTCCATGAGGCTATCACTTTATGGATGATCAATTTTCCTGGAGAGGATTTCTACAGAATTTTAGAATTCTGTTGTGTGTAAACTGCTGTACTTGAATATAGAAAAGGAAAGCTGCTATTATTTTTACATTTCTTCTTTATTAATTATTATTAATTGGTAAAGTATATATATATAAATTATAAATAATATAATTATAAAAGTATAATTAAAAATTCCTTCTGTAATGAGTGGCAGAAGGTAACACTTTATTTAGATTAACAAAAAGAAAAAGTAATACATAAAATATATATGGAAATGTCAGTATATAAAAGACTGTATTTATGTTAGGATTTGTGGGTAACTGTTTGCTTTACTGCTTTATGTATATAGATGTTTCATTTTCTGAATATGTTTGTTCTCCTTTATTTAGAGAGGGTGTGGGAGGGGACCAAACTCCCCCATGTCATTAAAAAGTCTGCATATCCAGCATTTAGGATCTCTTCATATCTCTATTAAGCTGAAGACCTTTCCAAGCCCAAATTTAGAGTGCATAAAAACATTACTAAGCAATTAGGTAATGTTTCACAATGTTCTTTTTATTAGTTGAAGCAGTTCCACGCACTTCAATTTTCCTAACTTCTTGCCGTCAGTACAAATCAGAATTGTCTTGAGGGGATTGGCAGACTGAGAGGGAAAGGTTAGTGCTAAGCTGCCTCAGACCCAGGACTGTGAGTTATTGAGGTCTAAGTTCACAGACAAAAAATGAAAAAGACACTGTAGCTCATATAGCTCATCTCCCAGATTGCTGTGTTTCTTGAAACTCTGGAAGAGGCTGTATACAAACACCAGTAAAATGGGAGTCATTTAGGTAAATGATACTGCACATCATGTATGTGCAGTGCTTTCCTCCCAGGCTGTGTTTAACTCCAGCGTGCAGTCTGTCCTTACAGCAGCCCCTCTGCAGTGCTTGTCTGGTTATGTGCCTGTAGGCTGCTGTTCACACTGCTTTCTTTGGTTTTGGTGTCCTTTTGCAAAGCTGGGAATTGCACAGTGAAGTTGCAGAAAGAATATAAGTGTGTTGAGGGGCGAAGAGTGAGAGAAGTGAAATGCACAGAACCCTGTGAGGGTTTCAAAAGCTTGGAGGGACTGTTCTTTACATGAGAGCAACTGCCCACCACTTTCAGAAATGGTCTCTCTTCTGAGTAGGTTAGTGGGGGCTCTGATTGCCTGCTTTCAAACACTGTGTGTGAAGCTGTTGGCAGGGCAGGCAAGTGAAGGTCTATTCCTGCAAGCCCTTGTTCTCAGGTTTTGTTTCACTAAGGTAATGCAGGATTGAACATTTACAGGCTCAGTGTGGAGTGGAGTGGTATAAACAAGCCCTGGAAGTGCTTGGGTGCCAGCTAGGACAGTAAACTTCTGGGATAATATTTTTTCAGCTGTCTCCTTCTGACAAAAAAGTAAAAGAAAGCTGAGAGGCAGATGCAGCAAAGTTGGAGTAGCATAATAATTCCAACCAGTCAAAGCTGTGGTAATATGACATTGTGTGATCAATCGTGTCCAGATTTGCATCTATTGAAGATCAAAGATCAGTTGATCCAAAACTGATTAAGGCACTAAAATTAGGATACCTATTGCTCCATTTTTGTTTCTTACCTTCAGTGGCCTTTGTTGGTCATTGATAACTATACTAGTAACAGTATCCTCAGACCACACACTGTACCTAAAATTATTTTTATTGTGGAGCTGCAAATGTTTAAAAGCTGCAGAACTGGGTCTCTAGGAAGAAATGAGGGAGGGAGCTGAAAGTATACTCTGCCATACCATCAGGACTCTCTACATGCTTTATTCACTTCTTTGTTCTAAAGTCGTTTCTGATGTCAGGTGAAGTGCAGCCAAGCTCTGTGGCCTGTGTAGCATGTCCATACAACCACTATCTAAAAGAGATCTCAACAGTCAGTCCTATGATGTTCTAGAGTGAAAAAGATTTAAGATTTGAGGAAAACCAATGGGGATGAAAAAAAATGCAGCCTATATGATGGAGAAGATAATTGAGCATGGAAATTAAAGTGTTTATGGAACATTCCGTGGTATCAGCTGCATTAGAAAGTGCAATTCAATCACATTGCAAAAATCATTGAAAAGTGGGTCATCAATGCCTTTCCTGCAGCATCTATGTTCAACTTGTTCTGTAGCCATTGATATGATTGTTATAGTGATAATAGTAGTGTTGTGAGTGTAAAAATAAATATATATGTATTTAGCTTTGTGTGAATACATGTTAAAGATGCCAAGTACTTAAATGCAAGTTTAAGTGTAATACCAGTTAATATTTTCTAACTGCCCCTCTAACAGTGAGAGATAGTTGTTCTATTACTTTGACTTACCCATTTGGACAAGAAAATTTGAAAGTTAGCAAAACATTTACCGGAAAATGGAAACTAGCTGACAGTGTGACTCATCTGTATTCCAGTGCCAACTTTTTTGAGGCATTATTTGTAATTATTAATAATTTAAAAAAATGAAACATGCAAGTGCATTTATGAGTTTGCTGTATCAATTTATTTGTGTAAAACTTGTATTGTTAATTAAATCTTAAAATTTTTCGTATGCAGAAAGTATATGTTATTTGAGTAGTCTGAGCATGCATAAATGTGCATGCTCTCACTTACTGCTCTGTTAAGCATTTAATTCAATCCTGTTTAACATAATCAAAAATGTACAGGAGGCGTGCAGCGTTTCTAGGGTGCTCATTCAGACACAACCTGTCCTTGGTGCCAGCTGACTTTAAAGCATGAGCTGGTATCAGCTCTACTTCATGAGCATGCTGTTTTGCCTTTTTCAGTAATGCTCATTTGAACAAAGGTTTTCCATTATGCAGCTGAAGTAATGCTCTCATCAAAGAAATGAAGGGGACATTTAAAAAATCAGTTGGCATCTTGAATTCACCTCACCTCGGAAGTAATTTCAACTCAGTTTTGAAGAAAGTATTGCATTATACACATTACTGTAAATATTTCTTTGTCTCATTTCAGGATTAACAGTTTTTAACTACCTTGATTTACTGTACTCCAGCCAGAGGCTGGGAGGAAGGGGGAGGCCTTTTTCCATGTATGCAACAGTTATGTGCCTACAGTGGCAGGGTTTGGTTTATTTCCCAGGTGTCCTCAGTTTGTTGTTATATAATAGAGTAAAACAGATTAAAAAAACAGGTTCAATCAGTATCACTACTCCATTTTAAGTATCCATAAATCATAAATCACCAACTAAGTTTGTCTTTATTTGCAGACATCAAATAGTATTGGGTTTGGAAAGGAAACAGAGAGATCCATGACTATGAGTAAATCAGTAATACCTGATATTCCCTCATCGCATGAGAGTCTGATCAAGTGGGCTTATGAGCATAACTATAGTCCAGTTACTTCCTACACAAAAGCCCCTGTTGCTAACAGATTTCATCTGCAACTTGAAGATACAGGTAAGCTTAAAAATGGATTTTTAACATATAGAAAAAATACATCTTGTATTTCCAGGAATACAATTACTTAAAAGATGTTTTCTCAGTTTTGAAGCTTTGGTTTTGGGCATTGCACAGCTTTTACTTTCATCAAGAACGCCAGTAATATCTGTAAATGATGGCTTTTTGATTAGAAAAGTCCAGGCAAGTTGTTTTATTTTCTGAAATGTTGGTGGAATTAGGTGTTTATAGTTTATCCAACACACAAGACTTTATATCTGACCATACTCAGTGTTCACTGAAATGAACTTGAGCAACCAGATATCTTGTTAGTTTATAAGTCCAGCTTTGATTTTTTTTTTAGTGTTGTTTTTTTCCCCAGAAGTATGAGCATAGTGTTTTCTTGAGACAAGAAATTGTCTCAAGAAACAATTAAATAAACATTTAAATTGTTGACAGACATGATAATAAATACAACCATTAAAAAGAAAAAGTTATTTGGCCAAAGTCATTGCTGATGTAAAGATATCTGGGTCCATTGAAGCTAGCAGAGTTGCATCTGTTTTTTTCACTAGTTCTGAGTTTCAACCACTTTAACCATTTTGATAAACCTTGTGTTCACATAATTTTATCAGTTGCACTCTGATGGGTTACAGATAATTATCTGCCTGAGGCAGATGTTGAGATTCCTGTCCTGAGCAGTCACATGTATAAGCCAGGAGATAGTTTTCTCATTTACTCACTGTAACGTTAACTCTCATTTAGCTTCACTCTGGTTATGTAAGTAGTTTCACAACAACAGAGTGAATGAATTTGTGATGAGTTGAGTAATAAAAGAATTTAACCCAATGATTTGCACTTAGACTATTTCAGCAGCACTAAAATAGTATATTTATGAATGTGATGTTTCTTTTACCTCTGTGGTTCTTTTGCATGTAATAGGTCTACTCCTCAAAGTTTAATTTCAGCTCTTAGTGTTGGAGGTTTTTAGCAGGGACCAAATATACCAAGATTAGGTGCCTCAGGAACAATTAAACCTTTAGTTGGAGGAGTTTTGGCTAGTTATCTGAAAAGTACAAAGATGCTACTTTAGATGTCCTTCAGGAGCTTCTTTTCTGGATACTTTTTTTTTTTGGTATGAAAATTATTAATGCCGGATACTTTTTAGGAAAAATATCTAATGAACTTATGGGGGGGGATTGTCTGGTTCTTTTTTTTTTTTTTTAGAAGAGATGAATGATGAAGAAGACCATTCCCTTCCTCCAGAGCTGACGGAATTGCTGGGAGCTAACCCACTGCCTGCTCCAAAGAATCCCACGTTAAGTGATGGCCTGACTTTTCCATTTCACATTAACAGAGGAAGGCATGATACAGTGGGAGAAGAAATCTTCCCATCCAGGCATTCAGTACATACGTTAATAAATCATGACTTTGGACATTCCCTCTCAAAACATAAAGAACCGGAAGAGGTTCAGGGCAGTGCTGATGTGGCCCTGTCGATAAAGTGCGATGACAAAGCCATGACAGTTGCTGTAGAAAAAGATGCTCTGCAGGTTGGTGTGCTATCTTATTCTCAAAATGGGGTAGGCTTTTTTTGGACAGACCATTTTATTTGCATTTTGATTGAAAAAATAAACATTCTAAGATCTACAGCCATCACCACTCAACCCCCCCAAAAATAGTTTGGTGAGGAAACTATACTGTAGATATTCTTTGCCATAATTCAGAATCGTGTTTCCTCTTCACAACAATCCGATGGTTTTTAGGAGGATTTCCTATTAAAGCTTTGCAGGGTTGGCTCTGTCAAAAAAGTAGTGTGCTCAACCATCAGTCTGTTTTTAATTTCCGAAGTATAAAGAAGCTGCTTTTGATAGCAATGTGAAACCTGAATAGGTCTGTACCATCTACCAGCTGACAGGTTGCTTGTGTCCATTTGCATTGTGGAAAAGAGCCTGATACAGACAGCATTTTTAGCTTATTTCAGACCAGAGTCAGCATTATTAATCAGAAGATTAATAATGAACCTGTTGTTTTCTTTGTTCCATGCTACATTTATTCCCTGTCTGTCATGTGTAACAGCATTTTGAGAGTGACCTTCCCTGGATGTCAGTACAATGAACTTCACTTCCTCCTATGAGCAATCATGAACAGTATTCTGAACTTCACTTTAAGCAAGAGCTGAACACAATTGTGTTTCAGTCACTTACAAAGCATCTTTGTTTCAGGCCAGTGGCTACACCCGGACAGAGCTCTCGCTGCTGGATCACTCTTGCAAAGCCAGGATGAATGGCACCCATTTCATTTTGGAGTCTGCACTGAACAAATGTGGGACTCGGACAGCATATATCTTGAACAAGATTGTTTATTTTAACTCTGTGAGTATTTTACAAAGAGGACCCACCTTCTGCACTGCACATCATAGTAGTACAAGGAAGCTGTTGCAGTTAGCTTTAGTCTTAGCAAAAAGGAGGCATCCTGATCTTTTCCTGTCTAACTCAAACCTCGTTGCAGCCACAGTCCCTGTATTCATGGAGGCATGAAGGCTTCATATTCAGGGTGCTCCTGTGGTCAGATAGTATCCCGAAGGAAAAAGCAGGAGTTGGAGTTAAATACTTTTTACAAAACTGCATGGCTGCCCTTTGGGGACTATCTGTACCAATCTCAGAGAATTTGCACCAGCTTTCCCTGTGCAGCTTTGATGCATTGATACATAAGCAGTACTATATTCTGTAAGGAGGAATGGGAATTTTGTGATTGTACAAAGCAATACCAATTAATTTGTATGCTGAATTAAGTGAAAATTTTTTCTTCTAAAATTGTGTGTGAAAAAGGCTCTTAAAATATGAGGAAAATACATTAATTATGCACACTTCTTTAGAATTTGAGTTTATATTTTCTGTCTGTTGATGTACATGATGAAGGGACTCTTGGGTACTTGCATATAAGTGTTGATGCGAAGGAGCACAGTTAGGTTGTAAGTGACTGCTTCCAGACTGGCTAAACTTATGAGCCTGAGTGCAGTGCAGCTAATCTGGATTGGAAAGTAGTGACACATTTCTCTTGCTGAGCTTTCCAGTACATAGAATAACCTTGGCAAATGATGGAAAGCCTGTGGTCCAACCCAAACACAGCTAAGGCAATCTGATCTGACCTTGCCTGGTTACAACTGTTCTATACTGGTGAGTTGGTAGCACCTAACTTTAGAAACAGTCCCAAACCAGCACTGTGGATAGAATCATCAGCAGACTACAGAGCAGCGTGTGTCTGGAGCTAAATACTGTCATTGTCCCTGTATTCTATTATGGCCCAAACTAAAACAGTCATTTACCTCTTCTCTTTTCTCTATCACGTCTTTTAAAAGTCTTGGCTACACGCTTGAACTCCAAAACCCGTATGGTGTTTTTCAGAATTTCGTAGCATTTCTCCTGAAAAATAAACACCCAGCAGTGGAGTGTCAAAAGGTGTGTATATGCCACTTTTTAGCAGTTGCTCTATGTCCAAGAAAACAAAGTTGAAGTCCTGGAAGGGAGGGAACTAGCTGAGGACCCACAAGGCATACTGAAGCAGAGTACAGAACATTGGAAAACAAAACCAGGGAATTTGCAGGTGAAGTAACGGAGAAGTGTACAAAGGATTAAAAGAAAAGGTTGGAATTCAGTACAAATTCAGTGAAAAACAAGGGAAAAATGAAGAAGAGACATAATGTTTTTGGGTTTACGTCTCTGGAAAGAAAAAATGCAAGTGACAGAGGAGAAAATCCTGTAGCAACCCTAACACTTCTAGTGATTTTTCCTGAGTACCTTAAGGAAAACTGTAAGTTGCAAAAAATCGCTTTAGAAAGCTGTCTCCTTTTTCAGTGTTGGTTATAGAAATACCAGAAATAGAACAGAAATGCTAGGCTGCTCATTCAGACACCAACACCCAGATTGGTGTCATCACTGGCTCTGAATTCTGGAAAAAAACTAAGGAACATTCTTGAAATGCAAGCTACATGTCCTACATGCTCAGCACAATGCTGTTTAAGACATGCTTTTACTATCTGCTTAGCTGGTGCTCTTCTTTTGGCCTTTGCATTGTTCTGAAGAGAGAAGAAAATAACCATGAGAGTGCTCAGTTATATCTAATCTAATTTGTTTGCAATATCTTTTGAGCAGATTGTCATTCAGCTGTCATCACCAGCTGAAGGCAGCGGCTTTGATGATGATGACATGGAATCAGGTGATAATGGATTTCCGGGGGATGCTGATGAGGGAGATGTTTCTTTCTCAAGCTGGCCTGAAATAGCGGTATGTTACTCTCAGTTTGCACCTGCCAATAAAGAAATACCTATTGTAATAGGCATTCCACATAAATTACATTAATTGTATAGAAATTAATTTGTCTTTTAACACATTTCTTCTCACTACTGTTTCTTATGACCCTGTTGAAGATTTACACTAAGTAGGTGGAACATGGGGGAGGCCTGTATTGCACACACCAAATTTGCCCTTATCCAGCTACCACTCCTGACTCAGGATGTTATTGTATTTATTTTTTTTTTCATTTCAGTTTAATTGCACACTGCACCAGCCAGAGGATGACAGAGGCATATTTTGGCCTCCTGAACCACACATCACCAATGTTACCTTCAACATGGAGCTGTACAAAACAGATTTGTTCCTTGCTCCCTCCCAAGGACTCTTCTCTGTTGCTGAGAATGGGCCGATATATGTAGAGGTAACAAGTTGAAAAAGGCTTTCAAACTAAAAGAAGCATTTTGCAAGGCCATGCAATTGAGCCAAATCTGTTGTGAGTTGAAGGGTTTTGGGCAGTTGGTTTAGGCAGGCAGGTAGCTACTGTGGTGGCTGCAGAGGACAGAAACTGTGGGGTAAGAAGTAGGACAGTGTTTTGGGTAAAAACCAAAGGATTCTTGCAAAATGGATGAATTTTTCTTACAAGGTAAATCGGTGATTCTTGCCAAATCTGCTTTTCTGTGCAGAACTTATAAGTGTCTCTGGGCTCTTGCTCTGAACTGGCATGTCCTGATGAAGGCTTCAGGGTTCATTATATTTGATAGTAGATCTGAACCTCATCTGAAAGATGTAGACGTGCAAAAAATTATTACAAGTGTGTGTCTTTCATATGCTAGTTGTTCTCAGGTTCCACCATTAGTACAGGTTCTGATGTCTCTCCAGTTCACTTAAAAACATCAGTTACAATCCTTTTGAATGCTGCCACACAAGGATCTACCAGATTTAGATAAGTAAGACTAAAGCAAAATCAACAGCCCTTGACTTCAGGTGTGTTTTGCACATGATAATATTTCCATGTGTTGTTCCTCATCTGGGAAATTTCAAACTAATACAGTCAGTATTTCTAAATATAGCCATGTGTACAGAATTTTGGATTTTGCAAATAATGGTAGGCATTAATAAATACAACTTTGGCAGGGAAGAAGTATCACTAGTTCATAGATGAGTAAATTACCAGGTGTGAACTATGGGCTTATAAGACCAAGAGTATATTTACTGAATTAGTTCTGTGCCATATTTCTCTTGCCCAAGGTAGTTCCTCTTTGTGAGTCCATGTTGCACCATGATAAGCACAGTGACCTGTCTGACATTGGTGCAGTTTTCTTCATATCAGTGCGTTGTGTCTCTTCCTTGTTCTCTACCCAGTGAAAAGAGTTTAAGATAGTCGAAGCAAAAACAAAGTATGTTACACTCTATTAAGAATATGTTTATAAAAGACACTTCTTTTTTTTTTCATTTGGATAAAACCGTCTGCTTCCTTCAGTGATCTGAGATGAATCCCCCTGGCTCCAAGCCCTCTGGATTTGTCTGGTTCTGTAGCTGTTTATTCAGACAGATGTTCTGATTTCTTCATCACCTGTCCTGGCAGAAGCCTTTTTTTTCTGTTTTTCCTTCTTGTGCCTTGAAAAACGTATGAGTTTTGAACTTCTGTGACTCCATTTTTTTAACAGACTCAGATAATTTTTTTTGCTTTTTTGTTTCTATTTTGCATTTTTTAATAACAAATATATTTGGGGGGGTTGATAAATAGATCATAATCAGTAAGAACTCTATATCTCCCTTTTCCTTGTCTGCTAAAGATTTTTTTCGTGTTTCAATATTTTGGGGGGGTTTTTTCTTCTCTGGTGTCATTTTCTCACCTTCCTCCTGTAGTTGTTTTCTTTCCTTGAGATATCATTCATCCTTTTATTTAATGAACTGTAGTATGCCTGTCCCCCTTCCCATAATCTCTTTTTAAACTAATTTACACCAGCAGCTTGTTTCCTGTCAGTATTTATGGCTGACTTTCATTTATCCATCTTTATTTCTGTTCTTTTTGGAAGATGGTCTTTCTTGCTTAGAAAATCCCTTGCACATCCCTTCGTCTCTAGTTTGATTGCTGCTCACACAAGGGAGAGAAAAAATGAGAAATGCCTTTATTCACGGCAAAACTCATAGCATTCAAAAATTACTGCACAAACCACAGAGTTTGGCAGGCTCTTCCTTAAAGATACATGAGGCACATATGGATTAAGTACACAGATAAGGCACATTTCTTCTAAGAAGCAAATTATTTCTTGTGGAACTGTTTCATTGGGCAGTGTTAATGGTTAGAAACAATGCTTCTGTTGTTTATTAAGAGCAACACAGCTCATTCGTTACAAATTCCATTTATTTTTTTTTCTTCTAATTATTCTGTAGCATTTGTTGTCTGCATTCCAGTCCAGCTGAGCAACATTAGGGCCTCGGAAGTTTGCAGTCTTAATTATTTTTCATAAAAGAATATGAATTTCAAACTTACAATAAACTAAAAGGATCCTTTCACAAGAAATTATGGCTTTTTAGGAGGCTCCCTCAACCCCCCAGTCCAGGAATGCCACCCACACTTCAGACCATGACCTCTTCTCTGCCTTTGCATTCCTGTCATGGCTGGGGGTGGGTTCTCTGTGTCTGTTGCTTTTGTATTTTTTCTTTTTCATTATAGTTTCAAACAGATACAAAGATATGGAATTAGTGATTGACTTCCATCCAGCTCTGTCACAGCGTGTGTGTCTAAGGGAAGCAGTGCCATTTCAGGTGGCAGTCACAGTCATTAACTGTGTGTCTCGTCTGGGCTGGGTTTTTCATCTGCTTTCAGGAAGATAAGAGATGGCTGTATTTATGCACAGTTATGCTATTAAACAGCTGCTGATTTTGAAACCACAGATTTTCTGTCTCTCAGTTTGACAGTCTACTCTTAACATTTAGCCTTCAAAATAGTTCAGGTTGGAAATGGTACTGGAAAACTGCTTTAAAAATTGTTGAAAATATTAATGAAATGTGAACTAAAAATGTCATTTCTGAGATCTTACCATCTCTTTCTTTTTAATGCAGGTGTCTCTGACTAAAGCTGACAGATCCTTGGGCTTTGCCATTCAAACATGCTTTGTTTCCCCGTTTTCAAATCCAGATAGAATGTCTGACTATACCATTATAGAAAACATTTGTCCTAAAGATGAATCTGTTAAATTCTACAGTACTGAGAAGGTGAACTTTCCAATACCACATGCACAGAGGGACAAAAAAAGATTTAGCTTTGTGTTTAAACCAATGTTCAACATCTCACTGCTCTTTCTTCACTGCGAGTTGACTTTGTGTACAAATAAAGACAAAGATACTCAAGGACTGCCAAAGGTCAGTAATTTATAAAGTTAAATCTTATGATTTAGATGAAAATAAGGTATTATTCTCATCTGACCTCTGAAGTGAATAAACGGTTTTCTGTGGAATTGATGTAATAAACATGGTATCTCTAGGCTCAGGATTTTAACAGAGAAGAGTTATTATAGTATGCATTTTGACTACATGATTTACAGTTTCTGTTTAAATTTCATTGGATGGTTACGAATAGAAATTGCTTTTTATTACACAAGTGGTTCAGGATGATCTTTGCTGTCCATATCACATCCATATCCAAAGCACAAACAATGTTAGCTTCAATTTCCAAAGCCGTGCATCATATAGGTTAATATTGTAATCTGATTGCTACAAAAGAGAATTGCCAAATTTTGCTTTATAACTAATGGAATTATATATAAATTAGTTGTTAAAGAATGTATTCTAAGAGTTCGGAATTTATTTTTAATTTGGGGTTTATACACATTTCACTTAAAATGTGTTTTTTAAAAATGATTTGTCATTGTTCATTAACACATGTCAGTGGCTACAGTTTTGACTACCAGATTTTTAGAAAAAAAATTATCCTGAAATAAAATAATTACTACCATTTAAGTTTAATAGTAACAGTCTCATAAAGGTTAGAGAATCTTTAACGAAGGCAGAGGTTGCATCCTGAAATACAGCTCATTACCTTTGCCAGTACATTACATGGGGGTTGTTTGGAGGTTCTTGGCAAACAGGTGACTCTCTGACCTCACACACAGTTTTTCCACTTGCAGTGCATTCCTCCTGATGAAGCTTGCACCTCTCTCAATGTGGATATGATCTTGGCCATGATGCACAACAAGAAAACCTTCACCAAGCCCCTTGTAATAACACATGAAGGAAAACAAGAAGGTATGAAAATGAGCTTGAACTCTTTAATAAAGCTATATATATTATATTGTGTAACATACAGGGGCTTGAAATGAGGGAGTGCTCCAAGTATGTGGCGTTGTGTAATCTTATGGTGATACTGTGTCTGTAAGATGTTACTTGTTTAGACATTTCCCTGGCAGCAGTCACCAAGGCAGTTCGTTGCTGTTTTCTGATTGTATTGATCTCTGGACCTGTGGTTTTGCCAGGCATAGAGAAAGGAATGCTGTACTGGGGTTTGGATATGAATGCAGCAGTAGCATTTGCAGCAACCTTGTTGCCCAGAGATCAAAGGCAGTGCTTTGCTCCCTACTTTATAATTTATTTATTGTGCTTGTAAATATAAATTTAGGAATAACAACAGTGGAATTACAAAGTATTGAGGGTGCTAAAGCCTGATAAGTTTGTAAAGCAGAAAGGTGGCCACTGGAGACTCATTAGACAGTTAAACTATTAAGAGCAAAGGATGAGATGCACAAAGGTGCTCCACTTTGGCGGGACTTGTTTGATTATGTAATCTGTATTGCAAGAAAATGACTGTGGTTAGTAACTGATTGAAGGATTTGGAGAAGCTGAATCAAAATGTTCCAATAGTGTCCAAGGACTGTTTGACCTTTGGAATGTTTTTTGGGAAGCATCAAAAAGATGGAGATCAGAAGTCCTTTAACCTCCATTGTACAGTGCATGCTTTTTAGTCTTCCAACAATTTAAAGTACCGTACAGCGTTGCTAGGGGACATAAGCAACAACTGCTTCTGTCTAACTCTGCAAGTCAGCTCATATTTAGTTTTGGAGAGTTTTCTACGAATTTGTTAATTCAGATCAAATCCACTATGAATTAAAGGTGAATATTTGATCTGTCACTTAAAACCGTGCTTTGGGTTTGATTCTGTGCTTTATTTTTGCTCAACTCTCATTTTATTTCAGTGGGCTTTCTATTGGGAATGAGTAAATCCTGCAACTGAAATTCAGCTTTCAATAAACAGAGTCGTACTCTCAGCTCTCTTGCCCTTGTGATGTGTGGAGCATTGTGCGCAGCTCCCATCTTGGGCTCCACTCAGAATGTTGTCTTTGTCAGAGGCACAAGGTCTTAGTGTGCAAAGACAAGCTAAATTTATAAAGATTAGTTACAAGACAACAGTGTGATAGAGTATTTCGTTGCATTGTGGACGATTTACTTTAATTGTGGGATGTTTGGTGGAAATCTCCCCAGCATATCCCAGCTTTCAGACATAATACAGAGTGGCTCATTAACAGCATAGCTTTGTTGGTGTGCAGTTGTCCTGCAGTGAATCAAGCAACCCCTTTCTTAAAGCCAAATGTCGTGTTGGCCAATATGTGAACCTAAGATTTGAAGAAATTATATCACATTACTGAACAGTAGAATTTACCTCTCAGAGGTGGTGTTCTTCATTTTCTTTAATATGAACAGACCAGCTTTCACTGTTATAAACCATACTGTGTGAGGTGCTGCCATTGGATCCGCTCAGCAAGCCACTTGTGAAAGTTAAGCGCTTGATGTTTCAAAAGTCAGAACAAACTGGTTGTTGCAAAAGTGTCTTTTATTCTCTTCAGGCATAAGCTTATAACTGTCATTGACTGTACTAGAAATTACAATGGTATATCCAAATGAGAATAACTCTTCCTTCTCTCCTAATTTTGTTAGTTATTTACGAGACTGTTGGTTATATTATTGCACTAGATCTCAGTGGAAGTGTCTAAAACCTAACTCCTTGCCACGTTCTTTCCCTTTGCATTCCTACATTTCACACACATGATCTCCCCCACTTCAATGAAAGGCATATGGATGGCCATTTAAATGATAGGAATTACATGTTCTTCTATTGAAATAATCTACCACTGTCATTGTTCAGACTTTTGCTAAAGTGTGGAAACTTCAGATTCGTATTTCTACTGCAAAAGGAGACAAGTCATAGAAAGGAGGTCAAGTGGGCAACTAACAAGTGCTTCTATCCTACAAAGATATATAAAATTACAATAATTCTAAAGGCTGGTTGATCTTGTTTTTAAATTAGATGTTTTTTGTGGACCTCAAGGATTCTCACTGCTTCTGAATTGCTCTGAGCAAACCACAATAAAGTACATGTAAGAACTGGATGACTGAAGCGAATTGATAATGGACTACACAGCTTATCATTAGCAGATTTCATATTCTCTGTAGAGAAGCCAGTGATAGAAAGAGCATGGAAAATTCATTTTCCTCTCAGCTTAAAAGGAATTTTTTTGGCACTTGGGATATGCTAGTGGAGTGTTTGGACAATCTGATAGTGCCCTTACCCATGTTTGTACTTTTCACTGCTCCTTGGTTTCAGTCCAGCCCTCCTCACAAATCTTACATTCAGTTATACCGTTGGTGTTATGTTTGTTTGATTTTCCAGCTTATTTGTGAATGCACACCCAGACACCCACACACCCCTCTATGGTCTCACCTGTTTCTTACTTCTGTTTCACCTGTTTCCTATCATATGCCAAGAAATACTCGTGTTCGAACAAGAGTCAATAACACAGTTTAAGAATAAAATGCTTTTTTGGATTTTGTACGCACGCATCTCACATGTCTCAGAGCCTAATGGTCTAAAGGATATTGCTGGAAGTTTAGCACTGCTGTCTGGGTTTTAGAAGTTAGAAGCATAGTCTTGGTTTAAGAACACTTAAAATAAATAAATATATATATTTATTTTTTGCGCTGCTATGTTTGCATAACACTTAAACTATTTTTTTTTCAGTTACTAAAGATACAAAAACAAGTATTGAATCCAATCCTTTTACATCTGTTGCACTGAACATAGTCAGATAGGCTGGAATTTAAATGAGACCCCTGAGTTACTGGGCAATCCAGTATCAAACTACAGCTAACCAAACAGGTCCTTGGGTCTGAAGCCAGAATCTCTAGGTCTTCTGCTTGAGGTGACATTCTTGGAGAAAGATGAGAGAAGCCAGTTCAGCAAAAGAAGGGAAAATTCTTCATTTTTTAAACAGTTGTTTACTTGTCTCTTTCTGTTACATGCTGATAATGATGATGATATTTGATGTTCTTGCCAAGAATAATAGCTTTGATACAATAGCTATGATCTTTCAATTCTTATATATAATTAAAAAACCAAACCAAAAAACCCACACAACTTTCAAGAATAACAAGTAGGACTCAGGAAAATGAATGAATCAATACATATTCATGTGATTTGGACAAAGTAGTGTTTATTGTGCCATAAAATCACTATTCTTTAGAGGTGATAGCCAGTGTTTGACTTTTTTTGTCCCTGTGATTTAGCATGCTGGTATCTCCTGTTTGGGACTAGTGAGTAGTCAGATGAATGTAATCACCTTTAAAACAGCCTTCCACATAGGAGTAGCCAGAGTTACTGTGGGTCAGACCTGGTGACATCTGAGTTGGGAAAGGTTGCACTGTACTTGCCAGCAAAATATGTGATGTATGAATGATACCGTAGATAGGGTCCCTTGAGGAATAATTGTTATATGAATAGAATTTTTCTGAGATAAGTGAGATTATTGAATTTGGGATGGTTTTCCTGAAATTCCTGGTTTGTAAAAATTACAATTAATGTTTTCCTGTCAGATCAGAACCTGCATAGTTTGTAGGCTGTATGTGGAACTCTATCTGATTAATGTTTTGTGGATTTTGTTTTTTTGTTTGTTTTAAATTAGATCCTTCCCTTCCAAAGCCAAATGTGAGACAGCCACGTAAGTAACTCTTAAACCAATCACTTTAAAGTTTTAAATATTTGTCTATAAAGCATTAGATAAATTAAAATTATCTTCAAGTTTTGTGAGTGTGTATGTGTATAATTCTGAAACAGAACATAATTCTGACTCAGTTGCTGATTGAGAGGTTCCCATCAGCATTTAGAGAGAATGGCTGTGACTTTTGATGTATGTGATAATCAAATTTGGGAAAACACCGTTGAGAGTCTCAGCCTTAGCAAGTTCATTTGCTGATATGTGTGCATTATTTCCCCCTTCTCTGATGAGGCCACTGCTTCCCAATACCTGTGTTTGAGCAGCAAAGATCCTACAGAGCTTCTGTGTCCTAAATATGTCCTATTCCAAACCTCACTCATATCCTGTGCTGCAGCTGGCCACATCCCCAGTTACTCTGGCACCAGCACTTACGTGCTGTAGATGAGATCACTGACTTGATATGGATTAATTTCTTTGGTTTTTCTGTTGTCTTGGTGTAGTGAATTAATCAGGGTCTATTAATGACCCAGAAAAGGAACAGCACTGGAAGGCAATAATAAACAGGAAGGTACAGATGATTTGCAGCCAAAAGCAAGAATGAATGGAGAAAAGGGAATTTAGAAGAGGAAGTGCAAAGAAGGTTTTTTCCTCTGTTCCTGCCTTCAAGACTAAATTTGCTCAAAATAACAAGGGCAATGAGAAATTATGCTTCTGCCACTTCTCCATGGGACTTTCTTCTCTCCACTAAGTTTCCTCCTAAGAGGAGAGGACACTGGCTGGTGCCTGGTGGAAAAAACAGTTGTGTTTAGGAGAATTTTTTCTGTTTGCATTTAAAATGACTGAAAGTATCCAGAGAAACCAGAAATAGCCTCATGGAAGAAATGAGAGAAGAAACTTCTAAGCCATTATATGTCAGGTGTTGCATATGCAAACTAGGTCACAGGTACCCAGAAATGGGTCCTGAAGGCCCTTGCCAACAGGAACTGCTGGAGAAGACATTTGTCAAAAGAGGATAGGAGATGTCCTTAGGGACATCTGCTGGGTGCAGGATTGTGTAAAGTGAGGGTGTTGGTTGTATTCTGGGAACTGAAAATTCCACTAAAGGATACTACTGAGATCCAGTCAGCTCATTTCCTGGCCCGAGTAGTCAGTAAAATTCACTGTCCTAAGCCATTTTGTGCACTGGGAGACATTAAAAGTACTAAAACTAAAAATCAGTTTTGTAAGAAGAAATTTTCCCAAATGATTGCTGAAAGAGTGATTATTATTTTTTTAAGTATTTCAATTACCAAAAACAAAACCACAGAAGCCAAAAGTTTTTCTATTTGGATGGTCAGCATTAGGGGGCAACACAGCCAGGGGCGAGATGTTGTTACCCTTGAAATGGTCCTACAAAAGGGCCTCTCCCCTAGAAAGTGATTTGCATGTGTGTGTGTTTCTATTTTTGTGTTCTGGAATTAATTTTAGTTATTGAAAGCATTGCCAAATGTGAAAAACAATTGCTTCTATTTATGTTTTTGCTGACTTTTTGCTGGCATCTCTTCCCTCTTAACAGCAGTTCCGTTCTCCACCTAGATTTCAGACTGAACTTGCAGGAGATGTAGGGGAAAGCTTGCTTAGGCCATTTAAGTGAAAAGCATCTTCTGCCAAAAATATCAGCCTTTTTAAAACACTTTTAAGATAAATGAATATTTAATTGAAAGCAAGTTATTAACAGCCAACTGAAAATGCTTAATTTTTGCAACGCTTTCCAGATTAGGGTGTGCTGAACTGGGGTTTTGCTTTGTGATGTGGAACAGTTAGTTGACCTGAAGCCACTCTCTGAAAGCTTCCCTTTTATTTCCTTGACGCAAATTTGCTAGGCTGTTCCTTAAAATGGTGCTTAATTAACCATGAATTTTTAAAAAACTCTCCCATGAAAGTGTAAGGGTGTATTTTTGTAAAACGGCATCTGCCACTGATAATGAAAAGTCCTTGTGTTATGTGTGTTTACCTTTAGCTGTGTTCTACGGGCTGGACACGCTGACTGTGGTGGGCATTGCCTTTGCAGCCTTTGTGATCGGGGCCCTGCTGACGGGAGCGCTCTGGTTCATCTACTCTCGCACAGGTGAGTACGGGGCTCTCACAGAGCTCAGTGCAGGTCATGCAGCAGGAAACTTGGTGTGGTCTGAAGGGGAGGGGAGCCAGCAATGGCTGTCCTGGGCTTTTTTATTTTTTGCCCTCTCCTCTTAACTAGGGAGTTTTCCAGCAGCTCCTCCCGTGAGCCTGTATTGTGTATCAGCCAATTGATACCCGCCCTTCCCTACAGGGAAATGTTACACGTTATGATTTAAAATTTGCTAAAATAATTTTAAATGTGAATCTTGAAAACTCACATGGGACACAAGTAAAACTCTGAGTATTCATGGTTTGTGCATTATCATTAGTAGCATCTCTGTATTTGAAATTTACTTAACATTTCAGTTAATGGATCCTTTTTGGTTCCCGTACTGCTTTTTAAAAATTTTTTTGCAGTTACTTCATTAGACCGATGCGTATAAGGAGTGGGCCAAATGGTTAAGTGAATGCCTTATTTATGTAGACATACTCTGAATATAACTAGACTTGAAAATTTTTCTTGGGCCTTGATTACCTGAAATTTTTGCCACAATTATTTATTCCTCCATTCTTCAACTATTACATTCAATTGGTAGAAGTCACATGTAATCTTAATTGTGCCCAAACAAATAATCAGGAATGTGCCTGAATTTGGTGCAACCTTTGTGCATAGATAATTTTCCAGTATCTCCTCAGAATTTTTTCCCGTAGTAAACTAAGTTTGCAGAAATAGAATACTCTATTGGAAGAAGAGGGAGTTTTGGGAGCTTTCTGTTGCATGTCATCTGCAAGGTGGTACAAAGACTGGACACTGATGGAGCCAGCATGATTTCCAGCACGTGGCCTTGGCTGCTTGTGGATTATGGGGTATCTCAGGATTCCTAGAGCACGCTCTACTCCCAGCTACTTCTACTTTTAACCTCATAAGACCCTACCAAGACCTTTAGGAGGAGGGGAAAATGAGAAATCAATTACTCCAAACCTGTGCAGCTCTAGAGCAGTGGAATTTGCCTGTAGCCCACTACAGTGTGTTGGGTTTTTTGGCATCCAAAACCTCATGGAAGCTATTTAGGAGTGAGAGTCTGGCCCTGTTGGGTCAGAGCTCCTGTAAATATTATGACCCAGGAGCTTATGTTAATTTGGAAAAAAAAACCCTGTGGGCTTTTTTCCAGTTGGCAGTACAACAATTTTATATAAGCAGTTTAATGCTTCTCAGTGCATCAGCTGTGTATGAAACTTGTTTGGAATTGGGGCAAATGTGGAAAATTTAAAGTTTGTGATAATATGTATAAATTGTATAATCCTGTCTCATATACTACTGAAACATTGTGGAAGAAAAGTAAACATAATTTCAGTGAGTAAATATATAAGTTAAGAAGGTAATTTCCACAGGTAACCTTTATTAACAAAAAAAATTAAAACAACTCTTAAATTAATAGGTCCTGCGTTTGTGGAAGTTCGATCTCTGTTCATGTACAGAACCATCTATAGACACAAGTTGTGTGTCTGTAGTCAAGGAACACTGGGAATCCAGCATGAGAAATCTTTCAGCAACAATAGAACTTGGACCAATCCCGTGAAAAGAGTTATATTAGCAAAGTATATCAGTCATAGTGACCACATACGGAGAGGGCAGCTGCTCTGGCTTTGTGTTTGAGAGATGAAAAAAGTGGAGAAAAAGGCCAGAAATAAAGTAATAAATGAAAATAGAAGAAAGGACAGGGACACTGTAATGCATCAGATTAGAGAATCACAGAAATTATAAAAATTATCCAGGAAATTATCTGGTTCAGATTTTCAAAGAATTGTGAAAGTGAACCTATGTTCCTGTGCACATAATTTTTGTGCACATAGTATCTTGTATCTGCAAAGCACAACTTGCAACACAGTGCAGCCAAGGCTCTGGCAGGGACAGTCTCTTAAGAGGGCAACTGCTGTGGCAGACAAGATAATCCAGCTGCAGTGGAAACATTTTAGAGCTGGCTGCAGACTTATATTAACACATGGAGGGGGGAAAAAAGATAATCTAAATTTCATCTACAGAGTGGCTGTCTTTTGCCATTAGAGAATTTAGGCATTGCTGAATCTCTCTGATATCTCATCTTTTGTTGCAAGTAGTACTGGGTTTCTAACACATGATTCAGACCAAAGGTTGGAAAATATGAGTTCATTCTAGAACTGTATGCTGCTGATACTCAGAGCACAGATAAAAGCTACTGCTGGTAGAGAATGGCAACTTGGGATGTGTGAAGTAAGGTGTTTTTATTGCTGTAGTGCTGTGTGCAATGCAGCAAAAGGCCACCTTTTTGCCTGTAAGGAGGTTTACCAATGCACTTTTATCAGTATGTCTCTGCTGGTAACAGAGCGTTACATGAATGAGCTCTTTTGTTCTCTTGGTGGGCCATTAATGTTAAAACCTCAAAGAGATAGCAGAAGGGAACTCCAAAACAGGTAGAAGTTAATCTCCAGATGTTGAGCAAGGATTGTTGTGTGGAGTTTTTTCATGTAGGTCTTTTGCTGAGTTCAGTCATGAAAAGTTTCTGCTAAAGCATCAAAACTGTGCTTCAGAATACACTAGATTTTCTGAAACAATTCAGCGTGGAGTACAAATGTTCTAAGATACATGGGTAGTAAGAAAAGAGAGAGAGAAAGCTAATATTAGAACAGCAGAGGAGGAATTTTAGCTGACTTTTCTGCAAAAGGAGTCTGTACTTTTGATCCTTCTTTTAGTCAGTTAAAGGACGAGAAAGGTGTTGGTCCTGCCTGGAGAAGACCCAAGGACAAATGGAAATAGCAAGGATTTGCCACAATTAACCCCATTTATCTGAGGATGTTATGTAGGAGCAAAATTGTTGCGGTGTGCATGGATGCAGAAACCCTTCAAAATTTAACCATATAAATATGTATCTCTTAATAACTGCCTTAATAGGGATAATTGAGTATTTTTAGGAAGGGACATGCACAAGTCTGATTAGTTAATGAGAGCGTTAAACCTTGTAAACTGTGTTAGAGAACATCTGTCCCTGTGTTCTCTTAGGAAGCACGCTTTCCTCCTTCAGGCAGTGTTGCAAGTTGAGAGGATAAACTGTTCCAAAATCCGAGAAGTTAAAAACGTCCCTCCTCCCCCACTTCTCCCTTTTTTTATGGGATCTGATTTAAAGTAAACTGACATAGCAACCAATTATATTTGGCAAATGGAGATAGAAAAGCAAACATTCAGACTTCCTGGACAGGGAGTACAACTGGCAGCTTTCCTAAGTGTGAATAATAAAGTGCGTGTTGTTGCATTCAGATGGGTAAAAGCTTGTTTACTGTCAATAGATGAAACATGTCCATTCTGAGCAGTTCTGGTTCGGTAACATGAGATACGTGAAGCTGTTTACATGAAAAAGACAGATGGAGAATGCCTCTGTGGTGATAGTTTACATTTCTTTACATCCTTTTCTTGAATATTCCCTTAAAGAAAGCTTTTCTACGGTTAGCTAGGTGTTGAGGAAATAAAATACAGGAAAAATCATCCAGTCCAGATGTAGTTGCTAGGCTGTGTTCGTAACATCACTGTGATTTGGATTTTTTTCTTTTCCTTGAGGACACTGAGAATTTGCTATTGTTCAACAAGTGATTGTGATATATTGTGGTATATCAGAGCTGCTGATTGCGCTCTAGAAATGAGGTCCTGTGCAGGCCATTGAATTATAGTGGAAGGAAGGAGTCTTCCAACCCAAACAGAAGGGAAGGTGCCTCCTAGGACACTTTCCAGAGGAGGCGGGAGGGGAGAGCGAGCCATTGGGCTTGTACAGGGACTCTGGCATTGTGCTTTCGCTTTGCCGTAAAATGAAAACAACATGTGTTTAGCTTATAAATGAATTTATGGTTAAATGCGTACAGATCGTGTTGATGTGCTGAGGCTGACCAACGCTGTGTGTAACCATGTGGTTTGTAAAATGGGTGGCAGCAGAGCTGTGGGGAGAGAGGCGGGGGCCAGGGGCCCTGCCGGGGGAGCGCAGCGGCCGCCCTTCCTCTGCACCGCCCCAGCAGCTTCTCCTGCGGCTGGGGATGGGGGTTTGCCACCTCCCCTCGCTGCTTTCTGATGTTTGTGTTCCCTTGTTTTGTTTTAATGAAAGGGAGTTTGCTTGTCACTGCCTTTATAAATATATCCTGTAGTACAAAAGGAAGGAAGGCTTGTACACAAACAACTGAAGAAGGGAGCAAGTCAGGAGGGGAAGAAACATCCAAACAAGGCTTATGAAAGCTTTTACAGCACGATGACACAGACTTTGATTTTATACAGTTTATTCTGATTGGTTGCAAAGCCATTTCCAAAGCAAGTTAGAGCTGAAAATTGATTTATTTGCAGATGACTGGGGGCAGATTCTGACCTGCTGCCTTTGAGCAGAAATTCACTGCTCGTGGATGAGCTGCATAGTTATTTGTTACACTGGGAAAAAGAGAATCAAACTCTGCTCACAAGAGTAAATGTTAGACTGAATGCTGAATTTAAAAGCAAGATCCTCACCCTCTTTTTAAAAGTTTTATTGGGCTCCTAGGCCATGTGGTTTAGTAGTTTAGTTTGTTGTTTTTTCTGTCCTGTCCCATCCCATCCCTTCTTTCCTCCCCATTCCTAAACCAGTGGGGTGTAAGGCAAGAGCTGTGCATTGTGGGGCCTTATGTGCACTTCAGCTGTGGCTGTGGCTTCAGCTTGCAGCAAACTTGCTGGTTTCCATTACACAGAGCACTTGCAACCTCTGCTGTGAGAAATCCTTAGACCTCCCTTGTTTGTAGCAGACCTCAGAATACTGAGCAGCATGCAGAAGGATATTTTGTGGCCTGAACCACAAAGTGTTAAAGGCACACTTCCTCTGCAGCCGCATTCCGAGGAGCTTGAGCTCTGGCAGCTGGGCAGCAGCACACAGGGCAGGGGGATGTGCCAGAGCAGCTCCTGTGGGAGGAAGCTGTCTCGTCCCTGCACTGTAACCCTCTGGATGCAGGCTGTGCCTCCAGCCTTCAACCTGTCGCTGAAGCAATCAGCAACTGGGGAACAAGATCTCCAACAAATCCTGAACATGGAAGAAAAACTGGGCTCTGCAGACCTGACCCGTGGCTTCAGGTTTTGGATAACACAGGATAATGTGAAGCAGGAGAGTTGCGTCACTACAAACTCATGGAGTAGGAGATGAGGCCTTTGATTTTTCCTAATTGCTCCTACCCATGACCAGCAAAACATTTCTGTCTTGCTTTTTTACTGGGAAAGCAGCTGTGCTGTTTCTGACTGCCACAGGAGGTCTGCAGCTCAAGCAGCAGCAGTCTGACTGTGTTACTGTGCTGAGATCACAGGTTCACATCCTGAGAGATGAGCTCAAGGGAGGGGGCAGCTACAGTGCACATTATATAAACTTAAGTCTTGCCATCTGTTTTGAAGAGATGATTTTGTAATACTGTACAGATTTGAGCACTGTAGCTTAAAAAATGCCACAGTTATGGTTTCCTACGTGGTCTCATGATCTTTTGGGCATTGACATAATGGCACAATTTTTACTTTCATGCTTAGTTGAGAGCTGAATTTTTCCCATGGAATCCCAGGCACAGGTGCAGAAGATGTATGAGGAGAGCAGACAGAAACCTAGGTTTTATCAGGAGCCATAAATCAGGCTTTAAATCCTAGTGCTTGTTTTGGCAATCTAAATAACGAAGGGCTTTTAATTTATTGTCAGTAAACAATTGACAAGAAATAGTGAGACATGTTCTCACTACAGATTTTAAGTGCTTCACATACTGTGGTAGCTATAGGGGAACTTCCTGCATTTTGTGTTAGGAGTAAATCAAGTCAAGCTTTAAGCCTGTTGTTTTTCTGCATGAAGAAAACTGGCCATGTCTCAGGATATGTGGTATCCAGCTGATTGAAGGACACTGTCTTCAGCTCCACTTTTAGTAAATATGCTACTCTATAAACTGGCATTAGAACTAAAGCCTGCATTTCAGAGGCCTTTTTCCTGCAGATAGCAAAACTATAAAGTGGTCTGTAACAGGACCCATTGAGTGACAGCTGACAGTAGAAGGTAGACAGTGTCTATCTTGGCAGTTTCCATCAGCTGCTTTTAAAGTGCAAAACAGCACTATTGTTTTCCCCACATGCATAGCAATGTTAAGATGCCAAAGTCTAGTAGCATTTTCAACAATACTCTGTTTAAGGTTTGTCCCTCAATGTATTTATTGCATGGAAATACAGACCACCAAAAGAGGAAGACTGGGAAGGAGTGAATTGCTGTTTTCTATGATATTTAACATTTTCAATTTCCCTTTTCTTGACCCCACCTTTTCTCTTCCCTTTCCTTCAGGGGAAACAACAGGAAGACAGCAGGTCCCTACATCCCCGCCAGCGTCCGAGAACAGCAGTGCAGCTCACAGCATCGGCAGCACACAGAGCACCCCCTGCTCCAGCAGCAGTGCCACCTAACCCGGGGGGGACACAGCTGAGGAGCAACATAGGAGCACATGGGTTCCAAGGACTGTGTGTGGACATCAGCTTTTTAAAGTTAAAAGGGTTGTTTTGGTTGCTTCTGAAAAAAACGAGGAGGAATTTTTCTACAGGAGAAAAAAAAAAGACTGATTTTCATTTGGGGAAGCCACTGTGTGTGTGAGTGTGTATATGAGCACACAATGCATGAGTGAACACAGCCTGTTGGATCTTGTTAGCATGTTATGCTACATGTGACAAAGCTACTAATTTTACAGTACTGCAACCTTTTCTGGGGGTTTGTGGGCCCCTCAATGTGAAGTCTATGCCAGTTTGGAAAAATGCTGCTTTGTCTATACAATTTTTTTCTTTCCCTGAACCTTCTCATTGACACAAAGTATTCATTAAGGGAATTCAATCATAGAATCATAGAATGCTTTGGGTTGGAAGAGACCTTAAAGATCATCTAGCTACAAACCCCCTGCCATGGGCAGGGATACCTTCCACTAGACCAGGTTGCTCAGGTGGTGTCCAGTGTGGCTTTGAAAACACTTCCAGGGATGGGACATCCACAACTTCTCTGGGCAGCCTGTTCAGTGCCTTACCACCCTCACAGAAAAGAGTTTTTTTCTAATATCCAATCTAAACCTGCCCTCTTTCAGTTTAAAGCCATTACCCCTTCTCCTGTCACTACACAAGATATGGAGAACAAAGATGACCTTAGGTCAAAGGATTTCTGTTTGCCTAAGCAAGAAAGCTTCAAGGTCAAATCTCTTTGGTTAATAACATTTTATTATTTCAGCTACATTTAGCCACTTTTGAGTAATCTTTGTTTTGTTCAGCTTACAGCTACAGCATCTCATTTGCTTTCCTGTTGTGTTTGTAGGTTCAAGTTTGTTCCAGGTATTTTTGTTGTAATATGCATTGATTTGCTAATTGGAAAAGAGCACACTAACATTCCCTCTCTTGTTTTTTGGGCCAAAGCTCTTTAATAAGAGATTTTTTTTTTAATCTACTATACCAAATATAGGCACACACAAACATTAAGACAAAGAATGGTCTTGTGCACTAACATAGGTGTGTGTGTATCTTTAATGACAATGTCTTTATGCAAGTAGATGTATACCTAGGTATACAGAGCCTAACTTACCACTTTAACAATTGGAAATTAGCTCAGTGTCCCTTCCACACATAAAATATATAATGTTTATATATATATATATGAATAAAAAACTGTCTCTTTGGTTTATAGAAGATAGAGGAGATAAAGAAGTTGATTTGGTTCTAATCCTTCAGCTAGCCCTTTGAAATAAGAGATGGGTTTGAGAGCACAAAGAATATACAGTAGAACGTGTTGTTTGTGCAGAATACTGCCTATCGAAATTGTTCTCTGAAGATAGTTGTGCAGTTGTTTGTATCAAACTGTTGTATGAACATTGCAGTTGGATAGTCCCAAAGTAGTATCAGAGTATGGAAATGGCAGAAAGGTACTAATTGTCACAGTATTTTTCAGTGTTGTTGCCTTATCTTGAGCTTCAAATTGATGCCAAATGAAAAAAAAAGACACTTTTAATGTGTAATTGTTTGACTGTTGGTTGCCACTTTGTAATTGTAATGTGTTCTACTGATTCTTCTCCTTTGAGGAAAAGAGAGATTGTTTTCCTCTAAAAATGAGATGAATAATTTTCATTAATTTTAGTGAAAGTTACCTGTGTTCTGCAAGAGAGGAAGGGAGTTCATTACACTGGAGCGATAGTCTGCTCTGAAGTTTGAGCTGCCAGTCTCTTGCTGATTCTACACTTGTGCCTTGCTGATGCCAGGATGGTTGAAGTGCAAGATAAGTGATAGACCTAAGTGCCCAGGATAAGGTAGAATGTTGCTCACTTTAAATCAAATCTGTTACTAATCCTGCAAACACTTACACATGTGAGTAACTGCATGCCTCATCCTTGCTATTAGAAGCACATGCTGGACTCTACACACCACAGCTGGTTTCAGTGTCCATGCAGGCAGTTGGTGCACAGAGTTACGCATACAAAAATATTTTATGTTAGCAGGCCAGTGAGTAGTCCTGGTCACATGGACAGATTGTCACGTGGGTGTAGTTCTCCCATGTGTGAGGGTTTGCAGGATTGGCTCTGTTACGAGGTGTCGGGAGGATGAATGTGCTGCCTGTGTGGTTGAAAAGAAAGCGCTTTGCCTAACCTTCAGCAGAATGTATTGTATAAGCATATTCTATGTGTAAAGTCTTTAAAGATGTCTTCAAAGAAGACTAGAGTCTTTAAGTTCAATCATAGCTATATTTTACTACATTAAATTTCTGTATAAAGATATATTTAAATGTTTTAGATAAATGTAAGTTACTCTATATGAAATGTTTAATTTCAATTACTGTGAAATTTACATATTTTGTAAATTCTTTTCCCCTGTTTTAACCCTTTCCTTCCTCAGATATTTTATTAAGCAGTTTCTGATAGGAAGTATTAGATTTGGTTGTTGGGACGGATAGGTTGAAAACTTCTCTGTAAAACAGATAATTATGTACTTTTGAGAGAAACATGCTGCATTATCAATCTCTTTAAAACTGTAAATTTAAAATAATTTACAGATTTATATTTTCCATTGGATAAACCAAAAATATATAAAGGTCAAAGATTTGATTTGGTGACTCGTGTGTGAAATACAGTTTAAATTAACTGAAATTGGTGTACTCAGCTATTTAATTCAGAAATTTTAATCCACTTGAATTAATTGTCTATTGGAGGTTACTAAAATGATTACCTAGCAGATGGAACAGCCATTTCTGCTTCAATAAAGAGAGAGGCAACCAAACCTGGGCATTCCCAGTTAATAGCTTTACTACAAAAATGTATAGTACTTTCCAGCAGCTGGTAAGCTGCCTTCAGTTCAGATCACTGATACACTTATAAGCTCTATTTTTATAGCAGCCATTTGTCTCTGCTGCAAGTCTCTGTGTGTGGTGTGGCAAGGTCCCAAATGTGTAACTGCTCAGCCACTGATTCCCCCCTCTGTCCAACGTGGTCTTGTCATGCTGGACTCACATGGCAGATCCCCGTGGGGTGTGGAAGGCCAGTGAGATGCTGCTATCCCAGCAGAGGTGGTACAGCAGAGTTTTGGAGGGATGGAGTCAAGGGGTTAATTTCAGCGTGGTGGAATCAAGTGCAAAGGAACTTTTTGTGTAAGAATGGGAGGATTGGGCTTAAAAAGGGACACCTTCTGCCTGTAAAAGCTATTAGTAATGTACTTAAACTCCACAATAGACTGCTTCTTCTGTCATGTGTTGTCTAATCACTAACTCTAACCTTTTACAGCATTTGGTTTTGGACATTACTATATTCATATCTCAAGAGGTCAGATCTTTCTGTGTTAGGCTATTTCTGTAGCATATTCCACATGGAAATGGATTTTGCAAAATTCTGTAAATGCTGATGATTGTAACCTTCCCCCTGCCCCTTTCTAACCCTTCCTCTCCTGTTTGTTCTTTCTGTTATGTATATCTACCTCATGCTTCACAAGAAGACTATACTGTTGGTTGTGCTGATAGCCCTTCGTGTGAGGTGACTGTTTGCCCTGTTGTTTGTCATTCATAGGGATGTTCACAGTGTTATCAGATCTTTGCTGCCGTGTTCCTACCAGTTCCAAACACAATAGTCTCACCTTTGAATAAATAAGTATATTTCTTTAAGATGCAAATGCCAGATGCTTTTTTAAATCAAAGAATGGGAGAAATTTACTTGCTAATACCTGTGGCCAGTCTGAACACCCATTTGTATTTCATATTACATTCAGTATTTCAGAGACTTGTGGAAATGCATAGTTGTACAGTTTTGATAACCACAGTGTCATGTCATCTTAGTCTCTTGTGCATAATAAAGTATATCAATTTATTAATAATTGATGCTGTGATTCATTTATTTGAAGCCAACATCAGTAGATCAAGTTTTGTCTCACTGCCCTGTTCTCATGTCCGATAAACTTCAGTGGGAATTGTGTGCATTAAAGGTAGAATTTGATTCTGTGTGTCCACCTCTGTTTTCACCTTTCTGTGTTATTTTATCCATTGGCTTTGATTGACTTCTCAATATCACGGCTTCTTGCAGAAACCAGTAGTTATATTTAGTTAATGTTGCTGTTCTTCACTCTAATTTGAAGTCCAGAGCTCTGATCCAGTGGGCATTTAGTTGTTGCATGTCAAGACACAACCTCAGTCCACTCCTACACAAAGCCTGGCTTGAGCACAGTCAAGCCCAAGGGTCTGCAGCAGCCAAGTGCCCTTGGGTTGTACCCATGACCGCAGGTACACTGGAGACACATGAGCAAGTCTGTGTTTTCGGTTGTTAAGGGTCTTCCCCTGCTGGAGCAGATAGTTGGCTGCATATCAGCAGGACAAGGATTTAGGTGTTTACTATCCTGCTTATTGCATTGCTTTCTGTATTTCATGTGCAAACTGTTCTTCACGGGCACTCGAGGGGAACCAGCCTCAGTGGTATTTCCCTGGGTTATTCAAAGGTTGTGGTTATTGACTCACAAAAGAGAGTTCCTTAAGAAGGGAATCTAAAATGTTTAATGATCACTCTTAAAAATCAAGATTCCTTCAGTACAGAAAAGGCCATTAATTAGAAGCAGTTCTAAACTACATGTTGCCTATGATTTACAATTCACAGAGCTGCAGTAGATTTTTTGCTTCATAACAACCATATTTCAGTTTCTGCATTAAGACAGTTTTGTTTTCCTGTGGAAATGAGCTCCATAGAGCTGACTCACAGCCTAAAGATGCTGGAGCTGCTGTTCACCTTTGCCTGTAAGATTTGTATTTTGACAGAAACATGGTGGGAAAGCATGATCAGTGTCTCATATGAGGAATTAATTTTAAAATGTAATTATTAGCCAACAAATTGTGATGCATTTGCATGAGTATTTTTAGACATTAAGAAGTAAGACTATTGCCATATTGCAGAATAAGTGTCAATGTTGTGGGTGTTTGTTCTGTCAAGCACTATGAGTGAAGCAAACGTTTTGGAAAGTCAAAAAATACCAAGTGCCAGTTTCAGAAAAAACACAGTCCAGAGCTCTTCTAATTTAAACAGAATTAAATTTATCACAGTGTTCCTTCCAAGACTTATAAAAGGAAAAGGAGACAATATTTTGATAAATTTTCACAGCTGTCACTTTGTAATTGTAAAGCAGATATTTATGAGGCTGGAACTCTGTTTGCAGCGTATGTTTTTGTACAGTGTTCCCAAATCTCAGGCTCTAGATGTGGCCTTGCCAATCTCTGTGCATTTACACTTTGCGTAAGAAAGATCAAATTACATCTCTTCACCTGCTTGAAGAAGGTTATGACTCAAATTACACATCTATAGTCCCTGATTTGCTGGAAGCCTTCAGGGTCTCACTGCAGCTTGTCCAGAAGGTGATGCACACTGAGCTGTCTCCCGGCTGTGCAGCCAGTCTTGCCTGTCTGGCCTGCACTGCTGAGCTGCAGGTTTACTGTGTTTAGGAAAAATCTAAAAAGGAGTTGGTTTATGGATAGCTGAGGACGAAGAGCAGCACAAAAGTGTTACTCCTGCACTCTTGTTTAAATGACAGATTTTTTTTCCACCCAGTTATTTTGGCATGTATGTCTGAAGAATTGGTTAAAAAAATACTTGGGTGGAGGCTCTTTTTTGCTGTTACTGCTGCTTGTAAACTGCTGGCTCTAGTAAAAAACATACTGTGCTGACAAAAAAATAAATCTTATTCTAAAAACCAAAATACTGAGTGTTAGGCAGAGAAAGCTGATGGTATTTAGCAATGCATTAAGTGGCTCACCACTCTGTTTTGTCAGTAGATCTTTTACAGTGTGCCTGCAAAATCACACTGCAATCTGTGCAAGTGGCTGTGGTTTTCCCAGTGCTCTAAGCATTTAACTTCCAGATTTGCTTTGTAAACAGGGCAAAAGGATTAAAAAATTCTAAGTCTGTCTTTCATACAAGGAGGCATATCCCATGAGGTCGTAAGAGCTTGGGATGTAGGGAAATTCTTTGCTCTATGAATATTTTTATTAGTTCATGATTCTAAAAGTGATTAGTAACATTGGCTGTTAAGAACGAAAAATAAAATAAACAGGAAGATTTCAGAGGAACATACACACAGGGCATTTGCAGCAGAAATATTTTTGAGTGCCAAAACATGTCACAGAAAATTTAAATCACACCAATAAAATAACATGAAGGAAGCAGTTAAGAAGTGTGTGGAAATGGGAGACTGAAGGCTCATGCCTGAAAGGAGCAGGACCTGGCAGGCTTCCAGGGCTGCCACGCACTGGCTGTGGCCACAGCCTGTCCCCAGCATGCCAAGGGCATTGGGCTGGGATAGTGCCTGTCACTGGAAACTCAGGATACAGTGCTGGGCATCAGCCAGCTGGGCAGGATTATTATAGACAGGACTTGTGCTGCTGACTTGTGCATATAACCCTGTGATATGCCCTTTATTAACAGAGTGTTTCAGACAAATCAGGGGTGTGTGTGTAAGCTAAGCAACTCTCTTTGGCTTTTGCATTGGCAAGAAGGGCCATGAAATACAAAAGGCTCTGGTCGAAAGTCACAAACTGCAGTGCTGATACTTGGGATGGTCAGACAGAGCGTGTTTGCCTTGCAAGCAGAACAGGTACAGTGGCAGTCCTGCCTCTGGGGAGTCCCTCCACTGCTAAACACCAGGCTCAGGAGTTCAAAATAAAAAAACCCATCATGGAAAAGAACAAACTCCTGTCTGTCCCTGTCCAACTTACACAGGAGCAGCGAGGCAGAGCGGTTGCCCTACTGCTGGGAGATCTGTGGCTTCAGGCAGGATCAAAATGGCAATTTGACTGTCCCAAGAGGGTTTTGCAGTGGAGCTCAAAGTGAGAGGGGAGGCAGCTGTCAGCTCTGGGGGCAGCTGCGGGGTGCATGGCAGCATTTCACAAGGGCTTCTCGGGGGAAGTGGGTGTTCAGGTGTAGATTTGAAGGAGTGCAGACATGACAGACCATGTATGCCCAGTGGGAGCGTGTGATGGGAAAGACAGAGCTGTTGTGACCCTCTTTGGACAAAAATATCACTGCTGGTGAAAGATGCATGTGGGTTTTGGTGGGGAGGGAGGTGGCTCACGTTTTTAACTTAATAGTTAAATTGCTGTCTCACTGACCTGCCATGTGGGGAGTGATGAGGGGCCCTGCACCCTCCAGGTCTCCAAACAGCTCTGTACAGCATCTCTGCTGCAGGAGGCACCTGTGCCATCTGGGACTCTGGTCACAAACAGAGCTACCCTCGCTTTAAGAGGAAAGAGACCCAAAGGTGGAGTTTTGGATCCCAGTCTTCTGACAGAATGTTTCAAACCCTCTTTAGCCCCAGAAAGAGCTCATCAGGCAGCTCCGATACCCAGGGCAGAAGAATCACATGCAAGCTGACAAAGGGTGCTGGTGATGGGGAAGATGGTCAAGAGAGAGAGGCAGGAGCAGGTACAGGATGACAAAGACCTACACAAGGAAGGTGAGGCTGTTACTTTAATTTACATAGACTAAGCTGGCAGTGCCCTGAGTCTGATGATGTGGGGAGACGATGTTGATAATTGAAGATGGAAAAAGGAAGAAATCCGTGATGAGGTTATTGTCAGGTTGGTTGACAGAGAAAGTTGGATCGGTGCTGTGATTATGAGTGTTGTAGCATGAGTGTGCTGGCTTTATCCGGGGAGAGTTGAGGGATGATTACACTGGAAAGCATGTATCAAGCTGACACGCTTTGTACCATTACAAAGCCGGAGTAAGTACACCCATGTTTTTACTGGCAGTGCTTAGTTAATTTTTCTGTGACTTCCCTCAAACGTGTGTCCCTGAACTGACTCATATTTTAGTACATGCTAGACAACAAGGGTCTGTCATAAACCAAGAGGTCTTGCCTGGGCCGGCTGCCGTCCCAGTGGGCCATGGAAAGAACAGGATGATCTGCTCTGTGGACAGAGTAATTTCTCCCGCGTGGGTTGCGCCCATCACCTGCATCATGGGATCACCTACCCAGGAGGCCACAGTTACACTGGGAACTTCAGAAATCTAGCTCTGGCAAGGTGTTGGGTACGGTTAATTTTGCCTTCTGTTCTGTTCCTGACTGAGCACCTGCAGTGAGCCGGGATGAATCCATATGTAAATCTTCTGTAGACAGCATTCCTCACACTGGGGAACAGTTCTTACAAAAATCTGATTCTTATATGTGCTGGTGATGCCAGTGTAGAAATACAATGATATAAGTTTATTTTGACACAATCAGTGAAGGTAACAGTTACATGGAAGGAGACTAAAGGAGATCAGAGTCACTGCCATGCAAGTATGCAGCTTCTGTCTCTAGGTGGGAGAACTCAAATGTTGCTTCCTGCTTACAAACCTTTAAAAAGATTTTTTACAGCACTGAAAGAAACCAATGTGTGTAAAACTGGAGGCATTTGCTGATATAAACCTGCTCCTTCAACTTCAGTCAAATTCTGTCTGTTTACACCAGCAAAGCATCTCTCAAGTGTGTAAGCTGTTTTTTAGCACCAAATAAGAAAAATATAATCTGGCAAGCAGACAGTTTTGACAGCTGCCAGTGTGCTTCAGATCCAAAGATGATTCCTTGAACCCCAGCTCTTCCCTCCTTCTTTAGACTTTTATTGAAAACAGGACCTATTCCCTAGTCTCTCATGTCATGCATTCTTCTTGCAATGTTAGTTCAGCACACTACCCATTTTCTCCAAACATCTGAGTTTTGCTGTGCAGCTGTAAAGCCCTCTTCCTTGACTCTAATCAGCATTAAAAGCTCTTATTTGCAGCTGAAATTCCAACAACTGTGATGCTGGTCCTGCTTTATGCATTTAAGTCAAGAAGGCTCACCTTTCAGACCAACCAGTGCAAAATGCTGTGCTCATTTTTTAAAAATGCATGTGTTTTGAGCAGAGTGTGCAAGGTAGCAAGGCACTGGAGCGATTCTGGCTTCAATGACTTGGGTAGGTTTCATTATAAAAACCGCAGAGAAGGTTGAAACAAGTGTTCTGTGCAGCACACGTGCAAACATACAAACACTGTGTTAATTAGTAAGAGATGCTCTACAGCAAAGCCCACAGGCTCTGTCTGGCACAGCACACAAAGGACAGCACTTGAGATCTCCTCACTCACGGTATGGTTGTGGGCAATGTCACTCTCCTAAATGGAGAGAAATGCTGCCAGTGTGGAGCACTGTGTTTCCCAGTGCCACTTTGGCATTTGTGAAGCTCAATGGCTTCCAGGCTGCCAATGGGCTCGTTCCTGACAAGGACAGCCAGCAACGGGCCACTGCTGCTCTCGTGTCCCTCTTCTCAGCAACACTTGGTTAGGCCTCCAAGGAAAACATTAGTCATACATGAATCAGCTGTAACTATCCCACCCCTTATACACCCTATTCACATTGCCTGTTCCCAGATGTTTTTAACTGGCAGCTACTTTAAAGTGTGTCCATGCTGTGGCCAGGACTGGTCTAGTTAGCACTGCATGTGATGCAGCCCACTTACCAGGGAGGCTTAAAAACTTTTTCATTGATCCAAGTTTTCAGGAAGGTTTCTTCCTCTTTTTCCCTTGAGCTCATTGCTATTCCTGCATTGACTGCCATCCATTTACATTTCCACTCTTCCACTTGGATAAAGCAAACACATCTCTAGCTTGACACTTTTGCCTTTGTCTTTTGCAAGTGAGTTTGTAAGTTAGGTCACCTCACTGGAGACAAAGAACTAGCATCTGGCTTTGAGTTCTTCAGTATTAAAGAAATATTTCCAGAAAACAGCCTGCAAAACCCACACAGACTGCAACGTGCATTCAGGGCTCATCAAATGCCTTGGAATAGCAACCAAAATAGTAAAATCACACACTGCTCTTAGACAAGTAGTAGGTAGGGGGGAAAAATAACTGTATGGGCTAAATATGTTTGTTGTGTTAAACCCTTTGGGAAAGATCTTAAGTTTGTGGGAAGAAATGACTGTTCAGTCCTGTAAATACAGATGCATGAAGCTGTTGCACAGTGCTAAAATATTTTTTAAAGGAAGTAGAGTTGTTCTTTTATCAGTCACCAAATTTAAGGAAACAGCTCATCATATGTCATGAGCTGTGATTCATTGTCAAGGACTAAGATATTTCAGGGATGTTCTGTGAACTTCTCACCTTCCCCAGGACTGACTGCCATTGAAGTGCCTGACTAAAGGCTTCTAACATGTGATTCAGACTTGACCAAGCTTGCATTGTCCCTAAAACTCCGCTTTATTTTCCCTAAGATTTTAGTACTAAAATTAAGCCTATTTTAAGCTGATTTACTGAATTATATCACACAACTCTATGCCTCTGGTTGTGAATTTAAATAGATACTAGCAGCCTGTTGAGGAAATTTCAAATCTTTGTTTTATTCTTACAAAATACTTGATAACTTCATGTGGATGTCATTGGGATAGTAAAAACACTCTCATGGAAGGGTTGCCCGTTTTTTTCATGAGGAAGCTTGGTTGATCAAAGCTATCATATAAATCTTGCAGAAGCATCAGGTTTTACTCTCCATAACACAGTAATAAGAACCATTCACTGGTGATGCTATTTAAGAAAAACAGTTCTCCATGGCAGTGGTTTTCTTTTGATATTCCTATCAGGCCGGTGCAAACAGGCAAATGCCACAGAGCTGAAACCTTATTGCCTGCTAGAATGTCACTGGTATCTAATACTGCAAGTCTGTTTTCCAATCAAGGCACATGGAGTTTTGTGTATAAATTATTGAAGCCTTAGTGGGAATTTCCCACCTAAAACTCTCTCCTGCAGATCTGATGAACAACTGGCTCTTTACTGTTGGTGTCTGTTTATGTATCTTCCTCCTCTCACAGTTAGAGTTCATTTTGCAATAAAAGCAGCTTGTGATTATTTCCTTTCTTTTTAAATCCTGATAGTGACAAATAGGTCTTAGCAACCTATTTCTTGTAAGTTTTTGTTATTTCTGCATACTTCAGGTGCTGCAATACAGTGGAATTACCTTTATAATAAAAGGTTCACACATTGTAAATCAGACACAGAAAATATCTGTTTAGGCCACCTTGTCTGAGACATCTGGAGGTTTGACGCAGATTTTATAGCAGAGAATTAGTGCTGGTTTCTGTGACACAACTCCTGATTATCACCTGAGTGAATCAGGTTCTGGTACCCAGACAGAGAAAACTCAGAGCAGATCTTGATAGGTCTAAATCCAAGGGATTTGGGATGTAATAATATATTGTTTGAGACTTATACAATCTACTTTAAGGCATTTGGGGGCACCTCTTATCTGCTCTGTTTCATTTAGGCATCAGTTCTGAAGAATGACGTTCCCTGGCCAAAATGCCATTCAAGAAAGGTAACCCTGTGGTTCCCAGGGAGCGATGGAAACCACTCTGCGGGGCACAGCACAGTGGAGAGCCCAGCTCTGCCAGTAACCCTGCCAAGGCACTGAATTTTTCTCTGCCTCACTTTTTTTTCATATGGGGCTTTCTTATTCACTTTAGCACTTTAAAGATGATGCATGTCTGAGAGCTGACGTTCTGGGAGGAAGGTCTCTGTTCTACTTTAACTACTTCAGCAATCTGCAGAAAAACGTGAAAGGTTAAAAGACTGTGCTCTGTTTTCTAACTTTTCTTGCTGTAAGACGCATTTTGCCAGATGCAAAAAAAGAAAAAAAGTAGTCCTTCACTATATTTTTTAAGGATTGCATCAAGAAAATTTCCCTAAAATTTTGAGGTACATATTTCTTGCTCCTCTCAGTAATTTCTTTTCACCATGCTATCTGCAAAGGCAAACCAGTGAAATACTCATTACTGTTTCCTATTGCAAATAACACCATGAATTGGAAATAAACAAAGCTATTTTATCCCAAACAGCAGGTACGGCCATGAAGAAGTAGAATTCAAGAGCTGTTATTTTATAGGCGCAATCTCTGTTGCCAAAGCCAACTTTTTTTAAATACTGTTCATTTGTAAATCCATAAGCTACATTAAAGGATAGTATGTAGGATGTAAGAGGCTGTTCTTCCTTTTTTCTGCTTCCAGTTCTCATCCAGTGTGTTTACAGCACAGTGTCTTTGTCACAGCACACAGAATTTGTGGGAGAGTGAATCTGCACAAGTGTTAAATGCCATGCTGTAAACTAAACACTCCCAGGAACAGGAGGCACCATGAAAGGATTCATATGGTGAAGAAATACTGTTTTCCTGGGTAAACTTGAAACAACCATGTTTTGTTGACTTCATGTTCTGAGAAAACCTTTGCTTTAAGCAATGATGCCATGCCCTGTATTTTTTAATAAACTTTTCACTCTTACATAGAAGAATGTTCTGCAGAATGACGGAGGTAGAAAATATCCCGACTTAATAGAGTTGATTTGTAGGTCAAAAGAATTAGTCTAGTAATCATCATTGATGATTAAAAGATGTTGAAATGCACTGGATCCCCCACTTAACTGTGGCCAGTTTATTTTAAAGTTCCTCGTGCTGGAAGGATGAATGTTGTGCCACAGCTGGGTGAATCACACAGTTCAGTGGGACATTCAGTACAAAAGTATTCTCCTCTTTAGAAACCTGTGTGACCATGGCCAGCATCTCTGGTGTGGCTGAGGCTCAGTACTGCTCTTCTCAGCTCCCATTCTGAGGCTGACCACGAGGTTGGGAGCTGGGATACCTCAGTCTAATCTAACCTCTGTTTACTCTGTAATTTGAATAAAAAGAGTTTTCCTTTTTAGTACCACTGTTTTCTTTGCCCATCCTTTGCAGGAAGTCTGAAGTTTGGCTGCAAAGTCTGCGTTTCCTTTTGTGGACCTTTGCACTGCAGTGCTCTTTTCTTGCTAGGAATGAGGGGTATCCTGACTCCTTGCAATCTATCCTTGCCCACCATCTCCTGCTACCCTAACAGGCTGGAGCATCCTGCAGCAACTGTATTGCTCCTGCTCTGGGATATCTTCCTCCATCTCTAGTCTGACATGTCTAACCTACAAAAGGGGTTCCTTCTGTAGACTATCTTCTCCATTTTTAATTTTTCCTACCGTGCACTGCATTCAGACTGGAGACAAGCACAGTCAAATAAACAAGCATACTTAATAGTGAAAAAGCCCTGGGCTTTTACTGGAGGGGGGTGTTTTATCCATGATGACTGCTCTGAAAATAGGATGAGAAACTGGAAGAAATGGTAAGGGGCAGCTCAAATGGTTTTGGAGATTTCTTGGGAAAAAATTTTTGAGACGTCTACTTTGTGTGATGTGATTATTGTATGCTGGGTGCATTATGGAGGTGACTCACTTGTTGCTTGGGTGCCGAAGGGTGAAAGAGAAACAGGAGAGGTTGGCTGTATCCTTGTAGAAAGCTTTGAGTTTTCTTTAGTAAACTCTGCGGGATTCTTGTTTTAACTTTTCACAGAAAACTCTCATCCTTTTCTCAGTCTAATTATGATGTTTCTTGCAGAGGAAGACATTTTCCCATCTGAGCAGCCAGCTTGGAATAAGGACTACAAGGGACATGAGTAAATAACAAAGGAAGGAGAGGTGGAGGGTAAAAGGAACATTAATTAAAATCCAAACTGCCAGTATACTGCAATTTATGATTGTTTGTGGTTGTATAAATACTTTCCTACAGTGTAGTTATCCAGATATTATCCTTACAGAAATTCATTTAGTTAGATAAATCAACATGCACAAGAGTATGGTTCATGTTTTTTTTGCTCAAGTTAACTCTCCCATATTAAGTATGCACTGACATTTATGGTTCTGCTCGAGTATCTGTTTACACTGAATTTTATGTTCATAAATCTACTTTAACTTTTGACCATGACAGTAATCAACCTCTTGCACAGAAAAATTCACTGAGTGCAGCAACCTGTCCATGGAAATAGGACTCTAGCAAGGGAGACCACTTCATTTGAATGGTGACTTTGGAGCAATAGGATTGCATTAAACCGTTCTTATGTTTCTCCTTCCTCATCTGATCAGTTCGTTGACTGACTTGAGGTTTCAGTGCCAAAAGTAGTGGTTTGTTTTTAAATTATTTAAATGGGATTTCTCTTATGTGCCTTCTGTTACCATTTCCCCAGCCCAATGGGAGGGTTTGTTAGATGAACATCAATGGGTCAAACGCCTACACCTGCCACCAGGCTCCAGGTGTGTGGGTTGTGTGGCCGGGGTGGGGCTGTTGCCTGAGGACTCTTTCCTGGTACGGGATGCAGAGGGAAGGAATCAACCACCTTCAGTGTTGGAGCCCACTTTGAGCATGGCAAGCAAAGGTAAGGCAGCCTAAAAAAGTGAATGTGCTTGATTTTTACTTTTGAAATGTGGCCTTTGAACCTAAAATTGCTGAGTTACAGTGAATATGAACTCTGTGGTGATTTTGCATGTGAGAATAAAGCTACAGCAAATAGTGGGGAGTAGGAAGAGTCCTTGAACTGTGTTTGTTTGACTTTTGTCAGAAATAATTTATTAAGGCTAATTTGAAAGGCTGTGTGGATAGAGCTTGCAGACGCTGAAATGGAAGGATTGCTTTAGCTAACACATGGAAAATATTTACAGATCTTACACAATGGTGATATATAAGAGTAAACAGAATGTCAGATAAGCCTTGCATTCCTTTATTTTTACTTAAGACTCAAGAAAAAATATATGCCTCCTTGCTAGTAAGGAGAGAGGAATGGCTCCATATTGAGGGCAAACTGATCTGGAGAAAAATGTGTGTGTTAAGCAAAATGAACTATCAGCTTTAAAATCCTTAATAAATTCACATGTTAGGATATGTCCTCCGAAGTATGTGCAAAAGCTGATTTTTGTGGATTAGGAGCTTAGGCAATGGCTCAATTTTCTGTCCACTTTGATTTAACTTGCAATTAAAATTGAAAACTTCCAATGATGTTGATCGTGGTGGTTGTGGTGTCTCTCCTGGCTGGGGAGGGGGGCAAGCCAGTTCCTGTGGCAGGTTAAGGCTACTCTTCCCAAGGTAGCACCAAAGGATTTTGCATAGAAGCAAAGGTCTAGGAGACCGAAAGCAGCAGGGTCTCGCTGTGCAGCAGGTCAGACGGAGGGAGCAGCCCGGAGCAGCACTGAGCAGTGCCTCGGCTCTTGCCCCTCATAGCTGGGACCTGAAGGCAAGACTTGGATATTCTGCCTTCCCAGAGCTGAGCCCAGCTGCTTGGGCTCAGGCGTGGTTACATTTTCCTGTGGTTTCATACCAATTGTATTAATGCATAAATCTGTATTTTCCTGCTCCCAAAGCTCCCAGGGATTCCCTGGGAGTGTCACGGAGGAACAGTGCTGTGCCCTAGTGCCTGAGCAGTGACCGGGGCCGAGCTCCCCGGGGTCGTTGCTCAGGCGGAGAAAGGCAGGAGCAGGCGGACAGCCCCGACAGGATGCAGAGCAGCTGGTGCTGACTCTGCTCTGCCGTCCTGCAGCCGGAGCAATTCCAATAAATGCAGGCTTGAGTTACCAGAGTTTTGCTGTAGATTCATTAGTATGGAGCGGGTTCCTATGCAGATGGTTTCTCATCCACCTCAAGTGGTGAAAGGCTGGACTGGTGATGTGCTTTTTTTTTAAATTTTAAGGCATAAACAATAGCTGGTTTTCTAACAAAGGCAATATATAGGAAATTCAGTGCATTGCTAATGCGGTGAGGAAAAAATACATCTCTGAACAAATATGTTACTAAAGCAGAGATCTAAGAAATGTTAGCTTGTGCAAAATCCTGGTTTGAAATAATGACATTTTAAAATGTTGCTGACCTAAGAATTTTCTTTGACTTTAGCTGTTGTTTCTTTTGGATATGCTTAGTTGTTTATCCAAGCAACTCTGGTCATTGAAAATGAGGTTTCAAGAGAAAAGGTAAATAGAGGAGAGAAATTAATGCAGGCAAATGCAGATAACTTCTGCTATAACAACTACATTTCTTTCATTTTGCAACTCTGAAACTGTATTAGAATGTATTGATTTAGTAAACTTTTTCATGTTTCTAAAAAGAGCAGGATTGAAAATACTCATGCATATGAAAATGCTTAGGAAGTACCTAAGGTTTGTTAGTTTTGGCACAGGCCTGCAAAGGCAGTGTCATCATGTTCGGAAAAAGAAGGACAGTGGCAAAGAGTGATTCAAGTGCAGCATAAACTTGGTTAATTTACAACATGATCTTGGTTTTAATAAAAGCCAGGGGAATTGGTACGCAGTGCTGGCAGAAAGTCTGGGGTGAAATCAGATTTAGCTGTGGATATCAATTAGGAAGCACAGCCAATATTTGCCATTGCTACGTTTATTTTTTGCTGCTTAACCTTTTAAGATGACTAAATCTGTATGTTGGAGGTTTTTCAGTTTTGCTTGTTTTGGGGCCTTTTTGAAGGCCAGTCTGTAGCTGTGTCTGAGGTACTTTTTATATGACTGTGGTGTCCTGGTCTGCTTTAAGTTCCACTGACAAAGACACACCAGGTCACTTGCTGCTTGGTGCTCACTCACGTCAATGCTGGGTCCAATAAGAACCAGCTGTGAATGCATCTGAGCTGTCTCTGATACAGCTCCAAGTCTGGAAAAACTAATTCCTCCCTTTCTTTTCAGACAGTGTTGTGCAATGGCCTGAGCTCACTAAATACTTCTGTTGTTCAGTAGCAAGTAACCTAGGTACTGCATCTGCTTTAATGGCAACTGGCTTGTCGAGGCAATAGATGTTTGGGAGTTTTTTTGCACCCTATGCTCTGTACCAACTAACCTTTTTATGCTGATGGAGTTTCAAGAGATCAGTACAACCATGCCATCTTGGCCACTATTTCCATACTATCTTGCCAGCTAAGCAGACCTGAGCGACACTGTTTCATGGCAGAACTCTGGGAATTGGGTTAATTCTGTTGCTGCTGTACACACAAAGCCAGTGTTATGAGGTTTCTCTTCTCTGCTTACAAACTGCTTTGAGGAAACATTTTATAAGACAGGTTTCCTAAAGAAGTGAAATGGTACCATGAACTAAGTTGGCTAATTATTAAACCATATGGAAAATCAAATGATAAAGCAAGAAAAACAACCCAGGCTCTTTGGTATGTGGTATTGTAATGTTTCCTGAAAGGGGTGAGCTTGGCTAGAAACATTTCCATCATTATCCCTTTCCTGTTCTACCCACTATATCCCTTGGCTCTGTAGTGCTCTTGCAGGTGTTATTTGTTGCAAAATACATCTAATCCCCAAGGAATCTTGACGACTACTCCTCAACTTACAATATACTATTTGTGCCAACTGATCTGTATTACTGTTTTCGGAGTGAGAAGTTTGCTGTAGTTTTTCTTCAAGAGGTTTTTGCCACCTGCCTTAGTAATTTTAGAATTTACAGGTCTGCAGTTGTTGACAGCATTAACTGTTTTGTTTGTTCCCTTTCCTTCTGCAAGTAGTCTGATGTCATACAGAAACAGCATCTCACCAACTTTCCTATTTTAGGATTCCAGCAAGCAGTGTAGCATTCCTGGTCTGTTTATTCTCTGCAGCCATACTCCGAAGGTCCAAAATGAGGGCTGAGAGACAACAGATTCAAGTAGTACAATGTTAATTTTTGTGCTTTAACTTCATAAAATACTAATGCTAAGACAAGAAAATGGCCTCAAATATATTTTACAACAGCACAGTGCTTACAGCTTGCAATGCTAGCAGGCTGCAAGCTGGTCTAAGCAAATGGATATTCTAATTTCTCATCTCCTTTCCAGGAAATATAGCCTATGTTCAGGGCCAGGACAATCAACTCTCTAAGTTGGTGGAGCTGCACTAAGATTAGCAAAGACTACACACTCACAGCTTAGGACTAGCTTGGGTTTGACAAGGCTAATTATCAAAGTGAAAAAGCAGTAAGAATCAGTTCTTGAAAGAGCTCCAGTGATCTTAGGGGATGTATCTCAGAGTTACAGTTGGGGTAAAAAGGGGAGAAAGCCAAGGGGTCCAGGTGGTATAGAGGCAAAAAGTGGTCACCAAACAAAGGGGTGGGCTGCATGAGGACTTAGTTTAGAAAATGACTGTTGAATGTGGATAAAGGTTCACTTCATGCCTAAGTATTATACTTGGGTTTAGGGTTAACAGAGAGACAAAGATAAAGCCCAAATAAACACTAACCCAAACCGGAACCTTAGTCCTAGTCATGGCCTGAACCCATGTCCTTTCTCCAAGGTCACAGTTTCACAAGGTTGAAAAACTGTAATATTTCAGGACTGTGGTTCTGTGTTCAACAACTCCATTTTAAATGTAGCCTAGAATAAATGGTTACTAACCCAATCCACTCAGCTGGGGACAGAATTGCTGTCAAGACCATGGAAATGCACTAACAAATGTAAGGCTGAACAAATGTCTAGTACATTGTGTCACATTTTTGAGAAGTGTCACAAGGTAAAATACTCATTCTTTGGCAAGGGAAGATCTCAACAAGGAGGTGCCAAAGGAATTGACAAAGCTTTGGAAAGCTTTACATATCCCTTTCTCCAGGGAAAGAAGGAACTCAAGCATGATTTCCTTGACTGTTTACATCTGAAAATGAAAGCTGGAAACCCATCAGGGACACAAGAATTTCAACACAGTTTGTTGCCACAATTAACACTGAGGAATATTGATTCTGAAGCTGTTGAATTTGTTCTCAGGGGTCTGTTTTGTAATTTATATTGTAGGGTTTGCATTTTATAATCTAATTGGAATTTGCAAGATTTTTATACACATTGATTTAAAAAATCAAGGTTACATACTGAGATTTTTAGACCTCTACCGTGCTAATGTAAATATGAGAAGTGTGTATTTAACAGACCAGCCACTGCTAACTCAAGGAGCAGCAAACCACACTAACCTGGCCTGGACTAACCAACTAAGATCAATTAAGATACAGAAGGTCGTTGACAGCCACTTCTCTTTGTAGTGTCCCTGAGATAGCAACTGTTACAAACAGATGTACTTTGTTCAGTAACTGTGCCCAGCACTGGATTTGTCATACTATTAGTATTATTAGCTGATAGTTTAAGAATCTTCTCCTTCATCTGGTGGTGTGTTTGGTGTAAGCACAGATGTGTTGCAGCATGGTATTGTCTAAAGCAGCATTGCCTGAATACCATCCCCAATGGTGATGTAAATTACCTTGACAAATAAAGAGGTCAGAGGTCTGAGGATCCTTAAGTATGTTGTACAGTACTCTACCCATCTCCTTTGGCGTGAGCACTTGTGCATATGAGGGCTTGCTATAGTCTGTTCATGTTCCAGCCTCCATCTCCTCCTCTGCCTGTGTTTAGGTGAAAGGTTGAAAGGATTTTCTTTTAAGAAAAAAGGAAACTGGTGGCTTGGGGAAATTCAAAATGCAGTCTGCTGCAGCTCCAGGGAAGAACTGTAATTTTCTCTCTTGGTAAATTAGCCAAAACCAGCGCCAAGAACTGGAAATTAATTAACTCAGCTAACTGGGGAAAACAGGTTCTTTTGTTTGAATGTGTAGTGAGCATTTGTCATGTCATCAATAAGACAGCATCAATTTCCTCTCATTTCTTTGTCCCTAGCTGCTTCTCTCAGGTATTCCTACTCTTAATCAGGCTTATTTCCCCATGTGTTCACCTGCATTTTTCTTCTGATCTTCCTGCTGAATTTTTTTGTCTTTTTTTTTAAATTTTAGTTTCTTCCCACAACACCCTTCTGCTTTCAACTTCCATGCCCTGTTGGGTATGGCATGCAGTTAATGCTACATTTCAGCCTTCCAGTCACATCTGTTAAAAATCTTGTGATTAAGCTGGTTATCACGTACTCAGGGTTGCTGAAGCTTTGTGGTACAGGGTTCACAACAGAAGCTCAGAGAGAACAAGCTGCTCTAGGTACTTCCTTTGCTTCTCTAGTGGGTTCTGAAACCCATGTCAAAGTGTATGCTGGGAAAGAGAAGTTACTGTTATCCATGTTGGCTGGCTTAAACTTGGCATGGATTTCTGGTCTCTGACCTGCACAGCAATTACTACAGAATTAACCAAAGCTGCAAGGACAGCTACAAACAAGTTATTCTTTTTAATGAAATCTAAGGATTTTATTAAATAGCTCCCCAGCACAAAACTGAAAAGTGGTGATAAAATTACAGTTTCCAACATGGACTTTAAACAAATTCTGAATCAGTCTGTCGTTCCGTGCAACCCTGCCTCACTATATAGCAGAAAGTAAAGCTGGGCAACATTTCTGCTCTGAGGGTTTTCTGTTCATCTAAAAGCTCCAGGATAGCACACAATAATACATAAACTCTGTTTATGACAGTCACTATTTTGTGTCTTTGCTGATTTATATCCTAATTAACTGAATAAAGCCTCGTACAAAAATCGATTGGCAGACTGTTGGTTGTCCTTAACCTCTGGTGTTGCTGAGGATGTTGAACCATTAGTGATGCTGGGAAGCAACACAAGTTAGACAGAAACTGGTATTTCATCATGTCACTATGGTGGTATGAGCTTGCTGATAGTCTGCGATGATGGATTGGGACAGTTGGCCTTAGAGAAAGTCTTGCCTGTTTAAGGGCTAATATGAGGAGAGGAAAGATAACTGTCATGCCTCCAGGCTGATTCTGTGTAAGAGAAACAGACCACTGGACTGTTTTGCTAGTTAGGATGGAAAGTGTGTTTGGTTTATGTCTCGTATAAATAATAAAAGTAATAAAAAGACACAAATACCTCACTGCAAGTGAAGCGGTCAGGAGCAAATTTAAGAGAAAAACAAATAGCTGACCAAAGCACATTAACCACTCAGACTGAAATCTGACTTCAGTTTGCAATAAAAGGCTTTATTAGCCTCTACACTTGATGTGCTCCGTTGATTCGAGCACCTAGGGTTTTTTCCCTGCTTTCTGCAAAAACAAGAACTGATTAGGATAATCGCGTTCATGAATGTCGCTCACTGGGGAGTAGGAAGGGGGTGCCAAGACTCCTCTTGTTCACTCTTGTCTCTGCCCAGGAGACCAGTCAGTGCTTGCTCTGTTAGGAGACGCTGGCAGGAGCGTGTGTTTCCTTGGCAGAAATGTAACTTGTTCTATTCACATACACACACACAAAAAAAAGTACACAATGTCCTCTTTCCTCAAGCACTGGAAATGAGCATAATGCCGTTTCCTTGCTCAGACATCCAAGCCTGCCTTCCAGCGAGTGCTGTGCCCAGGTCCCAGCCCCCAGCTCCGTGTACCCTGGGCCAGGCTGGGGGCTGGGCTCCCACAGCTGCAACCCGCCAGTGCTCCGGCCCTACGATAATGTTCCGTCTCCAAGGGAACTGCTGAAGCCAAATTGTTCAGATTCAAAGAGTCCAAGCCTTACCATCTATCAGCCTGTATCCTGGTCGGTGGCTTCTGGTGTCTGTTTCTCCGAAATGCAGAACTATTAAATCTATTTAGCCACTTTATTTAGCTCAAATGTAGTTTTATAGTGTCTCATAGGTACAAGAAGGCTGCTGTCGTCTCCTCACATAGTCTTTTGTGGAAGATTTTTGTTGGCAATGATCGACTTTGTGCTTATGAGGACCAATTCCTATTTAGGTGATATTTTTTTTTAAAAGGTACTCAATCTTTAAATGTGTGTTTTTCTGCTCATGCATGGTTCACAGAAGTTTGCCTTATTCAATGCTGGGGAAAACACTGTAGGCACCTTCTGCTGATATAAGCTGCCATTAGCCAAACCCTATCAAGTACATCAGCAGACAGCAAGGCTTCTTAAGTGCTTAGGAAAGATTGTAATATTTATTGTACATATTTTAGTCATTACCAGATTTCTGACCTTTATTAGATGATTACTTCACACAAGAAAACTCGCAGACCAGCTGTGCTGCAGCAGCGTCGCATGTAGGGACAGTGTGACAACAGACCTGTCTCTTTGCTCTTGGATAAAACTTATTAGAATTAAGATCCCATCACTTATAAGCATTTGGTTGTGAAAGAAGCTACCTGGGTTATTCCTGGGGAGGAATGAAATAAACAATTTTCAAATCCCTAGGCCTGATGTGTGATGCACCAGCTGGGTGCCCCCCTGGCTGCAGGTGCCAATGGAGAGAAAGCTGAGACTGAGCAGACTACCAGGTTTGTCTGAAGACATTTTTTCCAGATACCAGGAACTATAATCTATCCTGGCTTCCTTGAAATACTGAGTGCTAAAATAAGCGCTGTAGATGGAAAAACTGAAGGAGAACATACAAACAACAGATCAAATGGAGTGAAGGCACAAACTTTCACATTTCAGGTTTCCTTCAGAAATGCAGGATTAGATTAATAAAGATGAGGATGATGATACATTAGGAAAGACAAGACAGAAAATTCTGTGGGATACATATTACTCCCAAAGAAAACACACAGCTCTTTTAAGTCTCAAGAGCAAAATAATTTTTTACTGAATACAATACATCAGGTTTTCAGGATAGAAGGAACTAGGGAAGCAACAGTTCTGTGATTTGGAAAACCAGGCCAGCACAGGAGGGTGCAGCCTGCTTGCCAGGACAGAGCTCCCCAGAAGTGCATCTTAAGCCACAGCTTGATCAGCTGTTGTAGTCTTGGGAATCTCTATGTGGAATTTCTATAGTATATACTTTTCGCAATTTATACTGTGATTGAATAGGCAATTATAATAACTCATGATTACAGATTGTTCTGTATAGTTAACTTGAATTTTATGTTAAAAAAATTTAAATGGCTTGGGACATCACAGCAGAGAAAGTGCTGCCTCCCTAGAGGTCAGCAGAGGTGTTGGGGCTGGAGTTCCCCTGGTAAGCAGGAGGGAGTATCTGGGGGCACCTTCTCATACTGTCTTTGGGAATGTGCTGCTCCAAGAGCCTGCCAGATGCTGGACATGTTAGTTCCCTCAGTGACCTGCAAAGGCCATCTTCTCCCTTCTTTGCAAAACCTCCTGGAGGATGTGTGTTGAGGTGGATATGTTCATGCTGTAATTCTTATTTCTGTGGATATGTGCCCAGAGTACTGCACGGGTGCCTCCAGTTGTATCCCGTTATTTTGAAAAAGCTTGAAAATATAAAAGCCACGAAAAATATAAACTCCACAGTATCTCAGAGGAGCCTATTTAAGAAAAAACATTCTAACTGAAGTGAGGCCTGGGAATGCACAAGCTGTTGAGTCACCTTCCACCCTGACATTCCTTCTCTTTCACTCTTACCACAGCACGTTTCCCTCATATGTGAAGGCACTCTGTCAGCACTTCATTGCAATTAGCTTGGTTGCACTGGGAATGGTTCTTAACGAGGCAGCTTGATGCTGCCTGATCTCAGGAGTGCAGCTGACAGGAGGAGTTGTGCTCAATAGATGCAAAGATGTGGAGCTTGCAGGAAAGCATGAGCTTTGTGTAAATAATCATGTGGATCTGATGCATATGTTCTGGATAGTGATTCATGCTAGAAGTTTAATTTGAAGTGAACAGGAAAAGAGAGAATTATCAATGGCTTAAATCTGATAGTTGCTGAATGCTCTCCGTTCCCCATGGAGCTTGAAAAGCTGGTTCCTTTTTCTTGTTACTCTTCCCTTCTTTATTCAGTATTCTTCTGTGTGGTTTTATTGTATCTTTATTTATAGGCATGTCTTTTGTCTGAGTTGCTAATTGAAACTTTTTTATAAACAAGACATGCATGCATGTTAAGTATGGAGGCTGTATACCCAGAAGGGCTACAGTGAGTTTTAAACAGAGCAGTCAGGAGTTGCACTGCTACTCCGGACTAAAGCTCTGTGGGGTAGGAATAGACTGTTGTGCATGCAAGGCAACTGTCTTGGGGAATTTGATGTTTGCTTAAATCGATTTGTGGAAAAAAAATTTGTTTCTTGGGAAAGAGAGTGTTTGACAGTATGACACTATCAGACTGCATCGAGGAAAAATAATAAAAAAAGGGACATTTTTTGCCTTTGTTTTAAGGGGAAGTAAATTTATTTTCAAAAGTAGACTCAAGCTCTGAATGCAGGGGTATGCTCCATGGGACTGCATATTTTCTGCACTCCTTGGCTGCACCGAGATATTCAAAATGTTAGCGGGTTCATAGTTCAACATTGCTAATGAGAACCGAGTGCAGCATTTCTCTCATTGAAAGCCTCTTCTAACAGTCTTGTGCAAAGCTCTCTAAAGTCAGTGGAAATGTTCCAGCTAACTTTAGTGAGCACTGCATCGGGTAATACATCACATCCGTCCTATTCACCTGTGGATGGACATAAATAACATGCAGTAGAAGGTGCTAAAACTGTGCAGCAAAGTTCATGAGTTTTTAGAATCTATAATGCCTTCCTTTTAAGAGCAATAATACAATGCAATCCTTTTAAAAACATAAAATAAAACCAAAACTCACCAGAACCCAACAACAAAAAAACCAGCCACAACCAAACAAAAAAGCCCAACAAACAAACACACAACCCAACCAAGCAAAACCAAAATAAAACCACACACACACAAAAAAAAAGAAAATAAAACACCAAAAACCCCAATGCCAAAAAGCCCGTGTGGGGGACGTTCTGCATGTTAAAAGAAAACAGAATTTTCTGTTGTAATACTGCATGTTCAAGGAATCTGTGAACCACTGGATTTGGAGAGAACAGGTATATTAGCAAGTGGATTACAAGTGCTTTATAAACTTGCTCTCTTTAGTGTTCTGAAGCTGAAGTCACCTCTCTGGGCAATAAAGATTTGAAACTCCTCTTAATGTTAGACAGTAGATGTTACTACTTATGGCATAGGGTTTATCTATTCCTGACTAGCTCTAAAGTATGAGCATTTTGTCAGTAAACTTCAAATTCTTAATAAACTTGTGCTTCACCAGCAATGGTGGAAAGTACCACAAAATGCAGTAGCAGTCTTTCAGTGTTTTCACATGTTGGTTTGATTGCATGTGTGTATGTAGATATATGTGTGTGTGTGTGCGTGCAAAAATATAATTAATTTTAAAATTTGGTCCAATTACCAGGAAAATTCTTGTCTTGGTTGTCTACAGGTAGTTTAAATTCTTTTATAATTTAAAGAATTATAAACTTTCTAAAATGAATACTACTTTTACTGTAGTGCAGAGTAGAGTGATATTTTTTATTTTGCGGCCAAGAAAGGTAAAGCAACTGGCCTGGTGCTTTATTTCTGGATGAGTGGGCAGAGAAGCAGCAGCAGCAGCCCCGATTTTTTTAGCAGGATGTGAGCTCCTTTCTTGCTTGTTAGCTGTGATATCCCCTTGCTCCAGACTCTTGTTTTCCTCCCACGTGCTGCTGATTTTATAAGACCTTTCTCCTGAGTGCTGAAGATACCCACTGACACTTTAGTCTCTTTAAAACCACTTTGCATGCTTTTTCTGTGCTGGAGTGGAAAACTTCATTACACTAATGACAAGCTCATTTTCAGAAACAAGCACATTTTCCTTTCAAGCCACTGCTGGGAGAGGGTTAGAGTTCATATTTTCTTCAGCTGTTATAGTTGACTTTTAAGTCTTTTTACTTAAATGGCTTGATTTATTTTGGTTGTCAGAAATTTACACTTTCAGAGCTCTGATAATATGTACAAATATTTACAGATGGCAACAATACTTTGGAGTAATGTCCAAACAGTCCTCTTGAGGGCAGTTATCAGGGTATCCAGAAAGAACTGAAACTACAAAAGGGGTTTGTTAGACACAAGCAACAAGAGACAAACAGCCTACTCAGTGGAGATGACTAATCTCCATTATGGTTTTGAATTTGCTTTCTCCATCTTATTAGTCTACATTACTGGAGAGAAGTGTTATCAAAACCAACTTTCTTTTCTTCTCACAGAGACTTTTACAGAGCTTATACCCTCTGGATTAGCCCAGCTCAGGGTTTGAGGAGAATTTCATATTTGATGTCTTAGCTCCTATTCTGGGAGCTTTCAGTGTGATAAAATGGGCATTTTAATCTACCTGGTGAGGCAGCTTCTCTCTACAGCTAAACCACTATGTGCTTCTACACATTGCATCTTCTCCATAAGGAAAAAACAGGATCACTCTAAAGAAACTGCCTCTTCTAATAAGAACATTGGTAAGATTTCCTCTTTCCTCACATCTTGTAAGTCACTGATGGCAGACAACAGCACAGTCTGTGGATCAGTTCCTATGGAGCTTGGGTCGTGGCAACACTGATGCTTTCATCAGATGAAAGATTTGGCTGCTGCAACTGGGGAAAACCTCCCTTGTGATATTTCTTGCTTTTGTACCAGAACTAGTGTTCATGTACATGACTGTTGGACAAACCAGACCAGAGGCATGTGCACAAGTGAAAACTAAACATTTGGGACAGAAGGAAAGGGAGAAAGAGTTAATTTTCAGCCAGATCATCTCCCTGATTTATCTTGCGGTTGCACTTGCTTGCATGGTTGCTGCTGTTGGTAAAGGAGAATGCAAATTGGCTCTTCTGACAGCAGCCTGCACTTGGGTCAGTGTGAGGAGAGTAGAAAACCACTGCACAAACCTCAGTCTGTGCAGCTCCCACATTTGGCAGGAGATTCAGAAGCACAGTTCTCCACAGGTTTTGGTTTGCCATTTTAAGCATCTGGCTTCGTCAAAAACAGTGAATGAAAAGTTGTTCTGTTGCTGGTTGTAACTATGAAGAGCGTGTGGAATTGAATTCATAGAAAATATTGGTGTTCAAAGCAGCCTAGATCTCCTGAGGGCCTAACATGCTCTGAGGCTGTAGCTGTATCCTGATCTGATTAGAATGTGTCCACAAAAACCATGAAATGCCACACATGCTACTTAATTACTGAGTGAAGCTTCTAAGGCCTTGTCCCTTTACCTCCCTGGAGATGAAAGGGTGAGCAGATACTAACAAGAGCCTGATTGCTGCAACCTGAATGAGACCTGAAAATATAGTATCTCTTTCTGAAAGTTGTAATGAGTTCCTAAAACCGGGTAGTTCAGTTCATCAGGAGGAGGGAAGTGCTTGGAATATGGAGATGGCTGGTTATTAAAGTCTACATACATTGTTAGTTATTTGAAGTCTACGTCTAGTGTGGCAGACCCAGCTTCTATAGACATCCAGATACGGTCATGTGTCAGTCTGCTTCTTGTACTTCTTTCCAAATGCTCCTTAGTTTGTTTCTTCCTTTGAGAAAGTCCATTTCTAGCTACTCTAATTCTTTTGAACTCCAATATGCATGGACCATCAGCTGTAATTGCCTCTTACTGCCAATCAAGTGTTTTCTGCAAATACCATACCCTGCCCTTCCCTCATCTAGTTGTAAAATAATCATCCCAGTAACTGTGTTAACACTGAGTATTCATAAATTATTGCAGAACAGCTCCATTCCATCACAACAGGATTTTGATAAAGCTAAAACTTGTCTATGTGGACTGTGTTGTAACAGAGTTTCTTGACTGCACTGTATTTGTAATGTGAATTGATCATTAGTCTAGCATGATTTATGGAATTATTTTGTAGTGTATGCACTTGAAATAGAAGCCACATTAGTACCTTGCTAACATGAAGTACAGTGAAATACATTTCAGCTGATGGCCTGAAATGATGGACTTAGGCCCTTGTTGGAGTTCAATAGTCTCTGACCAAGTTCTTCTAGATGTGCTCTATGTGGAGAGCTTTATGTTTATTACCAGCTTTACTTATTTGAAGGTACCTGATGTTATAAGCTATCCAAAATTCAATTATAAATCTAATCCTGCATTTCTTGTGCATCCAGTATTATCACTGAAACCAATATGTTTGTGTGCTGTGTGTAACACAAATATATGTAACTGAGAGTAATTGAGTTTCCATTTTTACAAAAAGAAGTGCTCTACAGAAATCGATTTAAAATTCCTTCAGAAAAGTCAAGCTAAACATGTTAGTGGCTAGAGTGGTGCACTGGGGCCATGCCTAATATCAGAGAGCAAAATGGTGCTGTGTGGTAGGAGCTGGAGTTGGCCTGTAAATGCTGCACACCACTGCTGCTGTGTGAGGAGTACAGGTACTCCTGACTGGTAAATCTCAGAAGACAGCATGCAGACGATTGTAGGATGTAGGATGGTGCCTCATTGCCTTGTTACTCTGCAAAACTAGTGCCAAGCTGTCCTTTGATTTTGATGTACAAGTTGCTTTGAGACATGACATTAGGTGCTCTTCAATGTCTGAGCAGAGAACAGAAATCACAGCTGCTAAAAAGCTTTCAGAGATCAAAAAACCAGCCTCTAAAGCAAAGCTTGGTTTGGGAATTAAAGATACATCTAGTGATCAAACAAGAAATGACCATGCAGTTCTCTATATAGCACTTGATGACAAGTTGCTAAGAGTGATTTCAGCCTTAAGGTGTCTGTAAAAAAGTTTTTTCAAAGATGCCTGGTCAGTTATCTTGTGAAATCTAGTTTTAACCAAGCCATGAAAAGTATTATTTAACCTAAAGATATCAAAAAATTACTTGTCTAGTTAAACCAAAATGATGGAAGATTAAGTTATGGCAAATAACCATGTTAAATGAGGGTCAGGTTGCTCTCTTAATCAAATAACTTTGCCAAATATTTACTAAAATAGGACAGACTCTTGTAAAAGTATAAATAGTTTGTTAGTTATTTAAATAAAAGATCCTTACAAACCTTATTTGGTATGATTCTTTGATAGTGTTTATGAGGGGGGTTTTAATAGCAGGATTTCCATTGTGATTTTTCACTAGTGAAAAGGAACTTTTTTTTTTCCTGGCAAAGTAGATTTTCCCTATAAAAATCTGATAAAAAGCATACTACTCAGTAAATTAGGAGATATGCTTTAAAGACTCCATACATGAACTTTACCACAAAGTTGTTGCCATTTGTGAGATTGACTAGATATTTTGTTGCTGCTCTGTAATCAGCAACTTCTGAATCCCTGATAAGAAAGTACTTAGATGTGCAGGGAGGAGGGAGAATGTTCTGGAAGAGAAAGTTCGTAATCTTTTGTCCAAACATGTTCTTTGTGCATCCTTGTATTTTGCAGAACAGGATATGTTCAGAACATATAAGACAGAATTTTTCTAAATGTAATATTAAAAAATATACATAAGATAATGTAACATGAATATTGAAAGCAAATGTGCACATTTTCAGTCTCCCTGACCTTGTGGAGATGGGAATGCCTGTATTTGTGTCTTGCTCAGTCCTGTTGTGTATGATTCACAACACTCCTCAAAAAAAAAAAAACAGCAAGGAGTTAGAAAATACAAATTGCTCTCTCATAGTGTAGAAGTCCAGCACAAGGAAATTTAAGCACTTTATGAAGTGAAAATACAGGTTGGACACTTCTTAATATGTGGGAAAGAGCAGGATTATTTGGTTAAGTTTCAGGGCCATAGATGTTAACGCCCCATATGCAGTGCAATTACAAATGGGATGGGGTGGGAAAGTAGTAAACATTACCTGGTATGAATGGATGGATCAGAAAGTATCCCTGTTGGACAGATTAGGCAATGATTATTCACCAGGTTAACCAAATCATCTTCTTGGTTATCCTCTGTCTGGTATATCTCAAGTCTTGGCAACTGTAAGGCCATAGTCCATCTTAGTTGAATGAGGTGACACTTGGGACAGCAAATATCATGTGAAAAAGGTGGGGTTGTGTTGGAGAGAGATTAAAACAAAGGCTCAGCAATATTTTCAGCCAGTCTGATATGAAAAACAATTTGTCCTGAGATCTTGAAGGCTGAACTGTCTGGATGTAGATTTGAAAATATTATGTCCATGTAAGTTTTGCTGCTATTTTTAGTGTTCTGATTGTGTAATCTGTGGTTGTGATGGTGAGCATTTATGTGGATCATTTCTTTGGCTCTGGTGGGAATAAGATTTATCAACACCATCAACTCCTACTTTTGATTTTCCTCTTTTTGTCCAACCTTGCTCAAAGCCTCTATAGGAAGTAGGTGCATATTGTACTGAGGCACTGATCACAAGTATAGAGACATTCATTTCTCTCTTGGTGTGAAAATGGCCTACTCTAAAGTGATTTTGACACAGCATTCCATAGTAATTGCTGGAACTACTGGAAATGGCTGAATCCAAAAAAGGATTGAGCCTGGTGTTCTCCAGGCAAGAAAACCAAGCGGAGTCCCAGCTGCAAGACACCAGAAGCTGGAACCATGAAATAAAATGGGGGCTGCTCACTTTATTTTACAAAGGCTTCATCCTGAGCTTCTGCCTGTCTGCACATCACAAGGAACAGTAGGATATAACCTTATTTCAGTTGAAGACCAATACCATTGATACAGCCATAAAAATGCGGAGTATTCTTCATTCCTTGCAGTCACTTAATAGGAAAACGAAGCTAAAATGAAGCTAAGTGCTAGACTGCCATCTAACTCTAAGCATAATATCCTGTAATATTGTTTCAAAAGTCTGGAAGTATTCCAGATATGTGATCAGATGATTTGAGTCCAAATGATACCTAAGCAAGTGAGTCAATAAAGAGATTAACCTTAGATGAAGTAACTAAAAACATGTCAAAGAACTGAAAAAGGACCAGTAGAAATGGAAACAAAGCATAAGAAGTACAAAACCATAGCAACAGTCAGTGTTGCTGTCTACAACAGGCTTGTGTTAACTGGAAATAGAACTAAGCAATGCAACGGATTGGAGAATAAAAGATAAAGGCAGTTTGAGTATTTTCTGTTGTAAACCATACCATTTATGGAGGAATACAGCAGAAAGCAATAGAGTTTAAACAAACAATGTAACAAGATGGGAATAGATGATTCTGTGAATGAAATGCATTCTACATTTTAAACTATTCAATGAGAGAAAATTCAAAGCGTTAGCAGTTTACTGGTTAACACAGAAAATACTCTGATCATGCAGATCGTGCAGGATCTTTCCTGTGCAAACATCTGCAGAATAATCAATCTGCAGATTGATGGCAATCTTTAACTGGTGACACTGTTTACATGAAAGGCAATTCCAGTGCTAAAGCCTTGTGAAATATAATGGCAAAGTGAGATGTCTTTTTCAGTAAGAGAAAGGAGAGACAAGCTATAATAGCAAAGTTGGAATACTTGAAAAATTAGGGCAAAATACCCTCCAAACTTGAAAATAGACAACAGAAAAGAAAGCGAACAGCAAGATTTTGCAGTTCTATTAATGTATTTCAAGGGTTTGGGTGTTTGCCGGTCCAAAGTGCTGTATGGCTCTATTTCAGGAGATTTTAAAGCATGAATGTGCCTTACACCTGTGACTACTCTCAAAGAGTTGAGGTTGTGTGTGTGGAAGTCCAGCTGGGTGCTAATGCCATGCTTCAGGCTTTGTACCCACAGTTTTCCTAGTGTCCCTGTGGGTGGATTTCTTGGTTTGTGCTGTACTTGTATACATACACACCACAGATGGTCCTCTTGTGGGCAACAGATTTGGGTGTCCCTTCTCTCTATGGGCCAACTATTAACAAATCTTAGAGGCTTCAACCCTTTAGCAGATTTGGTAGAAAAAGTAAAAAGTGATTTTGTGTGGGGATAAGCAAGAGATAGATGTACAAAGAGTACAACTGCTAAAACTTCCTTACTGCAGGAGACCAAATGAAAAAGCAAGGTAATGCAAGAAGAAATGTATCAGTTGTTTAACTGAAGGGTGTGTTGAGTGAAATAACATGTTGGATGGGGGAATAAACAGCTGGGAGTCATTTGATTGTAACACTCAAAGCACCAGACAATAATGTCAGAACTTTTGCAAAGCCAAGAAATTCTCAAGAGACAATGCTCATCTGCTGACTTGAATGGAATAGTGGGAAGAATAGCATCAGCCAAATGACTTTCATCTAGATTTGTTACAGTGAATACTATTTGATGAGGCAAATTCTAGAATATTTGGTATAAATAAACTGCATGGACAGCATCAGTTTCTGTCTTCTGTTGGTGCTCTGTACCCAGTGTCCCTCTGACACAAGTGCAAAGATTTTGTGGGCACACAGTATGTTTTGAGAAAAAATTGCAGAAACACACCAGAGTAGCATGCTAAAACCTATGTTCTGTCTTTGGAATTGAGACAGCACTCGTTTTCTTTTTTTTTTTTTTTTTTTTTAATTGCTAGAAATCATAGATACTGGGGAAGTACAGAAATGGGAAATTCTGAAACAAACAGGAAAAGCTGAGCAACTCTAGGCATGCTAGTGCCCTACAATGGAGGAAATACTGCTTGCATGTTTACTTTTATGTGGAATTCCTTGCCTAATAATGTAGGCAAAACTGCTTTGCTATCCTTTCAAAGGTGAGGGTGGATGGCAAAGTGAGCTGTTTTTAACCTACCTTGGCAATGTTGTTATTTCATCCAAAAGTTGAACTGTTAATCAGCTATTTATGATCTGAACTTCAGGCTTCAGTACCAACACATGTGCAGTTATAGTACCAGCAAAAGAAAAACTTCCAGTAAAATATGATTTCCAAATTATTGAGCAGAGCAGAAGAGGTAATTTTTATTTTTAAAAATTACAAATGAGACTGTAGAACTGTGGTAGTATATGTCCTCTATATGTGCACAGGTGGGATTTTGATGTGTCTTTTTCAATGACTGTGTGTTATCCATGAAATTGGGTTAAATTAACTTGAAAATATAGCTTGATACACTTGCTCTTCTAGTAAGGCCTATTAGAAAAAACTCATGGCTCTCCCACACCCTAGTCCCTTCATCTGCACATGCTCTCCTTATAGTTCACTATCCCTTTGCAGTTGTGTGCTGATTTGCCCCTCTGAAGTGACACACCAGAGTTTCTAAAACAGTGGGGTGCTGCATTGTTTTGGTGTTCACTTTGCAGCAAGGTCAAAAAAGCAGCTGTGCCAGTGTGAGAGAATGGGAGGATGTTCCTCTGCAGGAGGGATCCTCTTAAACCAAGAATGTTTCTGGAGGAAATGTAATTTTGCTGCATCCTTCAGGCATTGCATCTCAAGAGTTTGAAATCTGTAGGTTGCTGTCACAATCTAGAAGGTAAAAGTAGTGAAACTAACTATTGCATGTACCACGTATTTCATTTTTTCAAGTAATCCTAGAAGTGATTTGAAGAAACTCACTAAGAGCTGTGTGCTGTATTCTCACCATAAGGATCTATGGCATTTCTCCCTAGGACATAGAGACTACCCTTCAATTCCTACTTTATTTAAGCTTTAACTTGAAACTACTTGAACTGCTATTGGAGACTACAAACAGCTCAGTCAAGTCTATTCTGTGAAGAGTCTCAGAGTAAAGAAATTAGGAGATTAGTCATGCCAGTTTGCCAGGAGGCTATTGCCTTATATGTCACACAGAAATTGCAAAGGAAACTTGTATAACTGTGCATGGTTTCATAATTCAGAAATACATGAATAGCAGCAGCAGAAGGCACAAGTGAGTCAATGTTGGAGTCGGTGTTGCCCCACAAAGCCAGGATCTTGTAGCTGAAAGATTGTTGTTGCTTTGTACTTCTGATAGAAAATGTACTGTCAGACAATACTGTTCTGTGATGGCTGGATCACTACATGCTCTGACATGTCCAAATCCTGAATGTCTTGTTCAAAGAAAGGTTTATATTTAGAAAATCTGTGTTTATGACTCATCTTTATTGTCCAAGAGGAGGTGGCTTGCACATGGGAAGCTGTACCCAGCCCGGGAAACATGGTCTGAACTGCAGGTTCAGTGGCCTGAGCCTGGTGATGAGACAGTGTGTTGCAGATTTTGGACAATGGTCCTGGCTTTTTGCATCTCTGAAGTCTTCTGGTTGTACGAGACACCTTTGGACAGATGAGGCTTCCGTGCCGAATGTGCTTGCGTTACATACATGCCATGGATGGGTTCAAGTGGCTGAGTCACCGTGAGAGGAATGGGGAAATAGGCACAATTCCTCCCATGGTAACTGCTGACATGTAGAAATAGGCAAAATGGGATCCCTGATATATGCTCATATCTTGTTTAGTGTAGATCAAAACAGTTTGAATTACACTAAGAAAGGAGATGTCTAATCTGTGGAGCTTCTGGTCTGGTCTGAGTATATTGGCACATTTTTTCTATAGCCTGGATGTTTTTCTTTTGTTTTTATGAAAGCATGGTCAAATATACTATTCTTTAAAAGTTGATTTTAAATGATTGGTGAAGTTAAATTAAGAATAAAATCTTGTTCTTTGTCTGCCTCAGTGCCCAGTGAAGATATTTAAAAGCTTACACGCCCTGATTCTAGTTTTTATATCTAAATCATTGTTGTTGTTATTATTTGATTTCAATCTAGAAAAACCAAGTACTGAACAAATATTAGATTTTTGTGGGTTTTTCCTATACAAAAACACCCACAATTCTCATCATAATATAACATCACTTCAGAGCAACTGTTGTCAGGAACAATCAGAATGGCCAAGTATTTCCCACTACCTCCACCCAGTCTGTAGGTTGTTGAATAAATTTGATTTAGCCTGTGTGTAGATGGAAGCAGGGTACTGAGGGAATTTGGTTTTTTTCCTCCTATTCATTACTAGCTCAAAGAAATAAATAGACTTTAAAAAAAATCTATTTAATTCCAGCTTCAGAAGAGCAAGAAAAGGTCTAGAGAACTAAAAGTCTCCCGCTTTGATTTTTCTCTGTGAGACAGTAGATATAAATATTTTCATTTAGAATTTAAATTTTTTAAATGATGATGATTATAATAATCAATTAAACTCATGCAAATGAAACTCTTCCATATCAGGACTTTTTGATAAATCAGGATTTTTTCTCCTGAAACAAAAACTTCCGGCTGAGACACTGGCCAAAACTTCTCACTTCCAGGTTTTGGACTAGGGAGTTGAGCTATCCCTAGTTGTATCAAATATATATTTGATAGAATGCATCCTCAAAGGAAATTAAGGAAATTTAACTGAAGTAATCCATTACAAAAATACCTTGATTAAGGAATAAACTGTCAATGCTAAGGAAAATCAGCCTTGAGGTTTTGCAGCTATTCACTGGGAATCTTAGTATGATACAGATTTGGGTTAAAAGCCAGACATATAACAGCTGTGTAGTTGGAGAATGTAGAGATCTTATTCTAAATACTTCAGGCCAGAAGAAATGTTTTTAAAAATCTGCTATGCTTCAAAATGGTCTCATGTGAGCAATCTCATTATCTTTAGGGGAACAAGGACTGTTTAACTGCTGTTATATCTTGTTCTTAACTGGTGACGTATTTACATTCCTAGATCAGGAAGAAAAAAATTCATAAACCCGTGTATTCTAGTGATTATTGTTGAAGTCGCTAGTGTCCTTTACAAAAGCAACATTTTTTAAAATACAAAGAAAAAACTTATCTATCAAACTTTAGCACACCCAACAGATCTAGCTATTTTTTACGGTTTTTTAAATTAATAGAATATGTGGGGAGTAGTGGGGAGGAGCTCAGAGTGCAAGGTAGTGACTCCTGTGCCAAGTTTTAGGGAAGCAGGAGAGAAGCAGATGCAAGCCACAAGGGTCAGTGTGTTGCAGTTTGCTTAGAGCAAGCAGATAACTCTTTGAAAACACAGGGGGATTTAAGGACGTTAATTGTTCATTATGGACTCATCGTCAGCACTGAACAGAGATTACACGTTTACCAGTAACCTGCTGGGTGACACAGAGTGGTGAAACCCTCAGACTGCGAAATGATCATACTTTGATCCTGTTACGAGCACTTCAATTATGAAGAGCTGTTCTGTGTTGTAGCTCTTAGGGAAAGCTATCTCTGCTGGAAGAGGCAGAAATGAGGAGGGCCACCAATGCACGCTTACTACGTAACAGTTTGTGACAGGCAACACTGGTGGTAACTGGGGCACTTGTTTGGCTATGAGGTGGGATGAAATTCAAAGAGAATTGGAAGGTCTGGTCTCCTGGGAACAGCAGGTGTGTGGATTCTGCCATGAACACTGTAAGAACCCCCTTTGCAGGAATGTTTGTATGGGTTGAACATTTCTGTTCCGTCTCGTGTACTGACTAAACTTACAAGAACTTGCAACTTTGCTTTTAAAATTTGCTCAAAACTATCCAACTATCCACCTATCCCTTCCAGAGTTCCCAAGGGTGGAGATAACACTGCCATAAGTAGCCAGTGTGAAACTTATTATCACTGTTATACTCCAGCTTTCACGCAAAAAGTGAACCATATGTCTTGGAGTGGAGGAGTGGACATGTGTTTCTGCATTTCCACTGAGAAACGTGGCTGTTCATGGTTTGGTGCAGCAGTTCAGCCCAATTCCTTCAGGGGCAGGGCATTTGCAAATATTTGACATTTCTGAATTTAGCATGTTGGATCCTCTACGGAGTCTCTTGTTGCTTAATGCACTCCATTTCCACAGTGCTCCTGAGTGTTCAGAGAGAGCAGGTATCTTGCCAGGGTCAGTGGGCCTGTCCTAACCCAGGACTCTAGGGCTTGGCAGCCTGTCCTGCAGGAACACCTCCAGATGTTTGGAAACACTTGGGGTGCTTGGTGCCAGAGCTCGAGAGCAAGACAGTTCTCTGTAGAGCCAGCGCTCTTGAAAGTAAACCCATTCCCCTTTCATTGCTCAGAGCAGCCATCTGATTAGAAATTAGCAGCTTGGAAATATTTGGAGCATGGAGTAGCTGGGATAGGAGGTAGAAGAAGTTGACTCTTCTGAGTCACATTCATTTGGAGTCCTGATCTTGTACATTCTGCTGCAGCCCAGTGACGCATAGGTGACTTGACAACAGTGACCACTTCCTCATAGATGCAATATGGTGCACTGACCTACTTTAAAATATGTGATTTCAGCTGAGTCCCCCTCTGCAGACCCGGCAGGAGGCTTGTTTCAACACCTCCCTTATTTTCCTTTTCCAGACTAACTCTTTAGTGGAGTAATTATTGTACAAACTGCAAAGCCCAGCAAGCTGCTCTGCATTCCAGTTTCACAGGAAGTAAAATCTGAGCTTGCCAAGTCTGCTCACTCATCTGTGGCTGTTCGGAATCCTGAATTCCCGAGCCCGTTAGCAGGGGGTTACGTAACAGGCGCATACCGGGGCTGTGACTTTTTCTATACAGAAAACCAGAAATGAATGAGTGTGATGTGGCAGGAAGCAGCTTGTATGAAAGGCACAAATGGAGATCGAGAGATGACAGTAATATGTTTTCAATACTAAGTTAAAGCAATGAAATACTTGCTTGAGCAGCAACTCTGAAGTCCCTGAGGCTGGTTTTAAAAGGTATAAATGAAGTAAACCTCAAAAATTGCATGGTCAATTTATTTGACAGCATGAGCTTAAATTACCCTAACAGCTGGCTTAAAAACTGTTCTTTTAAGAGAGAGACAGAAGTATTGAGGCAGCTGTTTTTCTTTTTGGAAATGTGATCATAAAAGCAATAGAGTTACAATAGTAACCCCCTCCTGCAAGGAGATGACCAGCTAAGGTTGAAACCACTGAGTTGGGACCCCAAATGCACACAGTGGCCTCCCCTGGGGCTGTGCTTCAGCTCAAGCTTTGTCAGTGTGTCTGTCTCCAACTCTGGCCCTGCCTCCTAGATGCATCTTGGGTCTGTGCTGTGGCCTTGTCTCCAGCTCTGTCTCCTTTTGCTACTGACTGGACCCTCTGCATAGACCCTGGGCCTAGTTTATATCTCTACTGCTTTATCAGGGACTGCTGATATGCCTGCACCTGGCTCTCCCTGTCCTGGTCACACATGGCAAGATTGCTCTGATTGATGAGGGGGCTGTGTACACCACTGTCACCTCAGCCTCTGGCTCCTTCATGGAGCAGCCCTGCTCGTGCTGCTCTTTGCTGGCCTTCAGTGGGCATTTCCTTGGTGCTGAATTGCAGCTGATGCTCATGCCAGGAGGTCCCAGACAGCTGGCACAGGGAAGTACCTACCAACTCTGCAGCAGTGTGGCTGCTGAACTCTCCTGTGCATCAGCAACTACAGAAGCTGATGGAAGTCAGCTTCATCCTGTGCCATTCATGCATCTCAAGGGGTAACAAAACTTCTCAAGGTCTCTGGCTGCGTGTGTACTCAAACCAAGCTGGTTGCCAGCATGTTTCCTGACCTCTTTTTCCAGGTCATATCTTTTTCCTGTGTACTGGGAGCATTGATTGCTTCTTGGGATGAGCTCAGGCTTTTGTTTAACAAATTTCCTGTTGTTGTGGGGACCAGAGCAGGGGTGACAGTTTCTTCGGTGTTCTTTCTATGATGTTACCAGGCTTTGGGGTTCTTGCTGCAAGTCTGAACCTTGCTGATGTTTGATGAGAAATATTTTGTAGCCTGTGGTGATATTTGGAGTCCTTCAGGGCTCAACAGTTATTGTGCAGATATGTTAGACTTGAGTCCAAAAAACTTCTAAGCAAGATGCCTGTCTCAGTTTGCCCAAGAAAAGAAGAGAGATAATACAAGGAGGAAACTTTTGGTTTTGCTCCATAGCAGGGGTCAAATTTGGGAGATGCTTGGTCTCTGACTGGTAAGATTGGGAAAATTTTGATCTAATCTTCTAGAATGCAAAAAGAGCTTCTGCCTACATTTTAAGGCATTAACAACTTAGGAAAAAAAAAAGAAAAGGAAAAGTAAAGAAAAAAAAAGCCTAGCAAGCAAGTGAAACAGAGGAGGATCCTGCTTTCACCCCTGCTGCAGTGGAGGAGTGGTACTCAAATCTGGTGGTGTGTGCGTGTTCCCTTCCTTCCTTCATTCCTTCCCTCATCCTAGCTGGACCAAAATGGCTCTGCCCCAGAAGGCAAGGCCTTCCCTGGTAGAGTCCACCTGAGCCTTAGTAACTCCATGTTTACCTGCCAGTGTTGTCCGTGTGGATCATAGAGGGGCCACCCCTTCCTGACCCAGGACCTGCAGCACAACAGTGACTGAGCTTCACCTGGCTGGAAATGGTCAAATACTCTGTAAAAGCAAACCTTTCTTTTCAAAGGAATATATAGTAAAATATTGCTAAATATCAGCAAATCTTTTCACTTGATTTTTGGTCCTCCTAAAGATTAACTAGAATTAGGAATGGGGAGGGAAAAGAATTTGCTCGTCCTCTAGAATTAGAATCAAAATACAAAGAAGATGGAGGGGAACTGGGACATAATTTACTTACCAGGATGCTATAGCTCTCATTCACTGTGCTGCAGTAAAAACTAAATGAAAATCCAGATCACGTCTGAGCACATGAAGAAATAAACAGTTCCTGTGTATTTCAGAGAAGAATGAATTTCACATTGCTGTAGTTCCCAGTAGTTCTTTGTTTTACTCGGAGATGATAGTTGTTAGGATAGTACATTCTTTAAAGATGAATTAAACTTGGGTTTTTTTGAAATTACGTACCTCTATCATCAACAATACCCTAAGCAAGACACTTTTTGTAAACTTTATTTGTATTACAGTTTTATAATGATGAAACTAGACTAAAATAACATATATGAAATTTAGAAAGTCAGAAGGTACAGCCAGTATCTTTTGGGGGTAAATTCTCTGGTTCCTCTGAAAGGACTGTTAACCTGATACTGGAGTATTCTGGTGCCTTGAGCAGTGCCCCATCTGAGCAATCTCTTCAAAACTGTGGCTCTCTAGGGATGAAAAGAAGAACTATCTTACCTCTAGCATTGTTTATTATTATGAAAGCTAATGGAAAAAGCAGATTTGGAAAAGACTCAGATTCTGTGCTACTAGAAATCCAGCAATTGTATAAAGAACTGTAATTCTTTCTGCTCCAGATCTCCTGTCCTTTTTCTTGTGCTTCATTGTGTCCTTTCTTTGTACAGAGGCAATGGAATTTGTTTGAAAATCCAAGCAGAGCTTTGGTCCTTTTTGCTGGCCTGACCAGGCAGGTACCGCCAACGCTTACATAGGCTGCTGATCATTTTTAGATCTGATTTTAAAATCATGTGTAGAGTATTGAATAGAAGGAATTTTATAAACAATGTAACGTAAAATTTATTTTTTATACTTTTTTTGGTTGAGATTTTTAAAAAACTATAAATGAAAATTATTTCTAGTACACTTAAATGCTCCATATTGCAGTATTGCATTAGCTACATTCCTACGTTCAGATTGCTTGCACTTGCACGTGTGCATTCATCCTCATGATGGATGATCTGTGCAGCTGAAGTTTTTGGGGAACTAGTCTGTTTCAGCAAATGCAACCAGGTAGAAAAGGAAGAATCTCCACATTATCACTGCAAATCTCATATGTAAAGGGAGTAAATTCATTTAACCTTTGAGAGAGGCTTAGGCCTCCTTTCATAGATTCCTTCTAAATGGATCATTTAACTTACAATAGTAAGTGTGCTTCAGAAACTAGAAAGGACTAAAAAAACCTTTTTTTTTTAATTGCGGCAAGACTTGAACACCTTGTGACCCTCTTATCTCTTCCTTTCAAATGACTTGTACACCTACAGCATTTTGGAAAAGACAATTGTAAGAAAGAGGTATTTTCAGTGTAGCTTGATTAGCAAGTCAGTTGCTGGAGCACCGGAGAAGTGTCTGTGTGCCAGTTTGTGTTTGTAGTCAGTAATCTTTTGCAGGAATACGCTCGTATATTCACCGACTGTACCTCTCACATGGAATTTTAACCAGCACATCTTGCAATCTGTTTCACAACCACCCTTGTCTCCTATATGCATTGTTTGCCAACTGTAGTTAATGGACTGAGTTTTATAGCAATGCATGAGCGTGTTCTTTATATATGTCCTAATTCTGGCAAAAGTTTAATTACCCAGGTCTCACTATGAACCACATTTCTGTATGAAATCCCAGCATGCGTGTGTGCATTCAGCAGGCTGTTGAGATGGCTGCTGGAAACTTATCTTTAAAGCTTTATTGCAAGTCAGAGTATTTTGAAACTTGGCATGCAGCATTTGGAGTGGGTGCAGTTCTTTTAGTTAAATCTGGGTCTGTCTCCTGCTCTCTTTTTATAGTCCAGGTTCCCCAGAGTAGAGGGAAGTACCTAATTGCAAATCCGTCTTGCCAAATGCTTGGCAACTAGAGCTTCCCCCCAGAGCAGAGTGTGTCTCTAAAGCAGATAACATCCATTTGGAAGAACCTGACATTTTATGCTAGAAAAGGGCAAAGAGTTTTGAAAAATAGTTTAGAGATTAACCTCAAGTATTTTTAACACACACAGTCATTTACAGACATTTTGGATAAGACACTTTTTTAACATGTCATTGGTTGAAAAGAGTGTCTTGTAATAATATCTATGTTTTTCACCTTCTCTTGCATTTTTAAAGCCACTATTGCTTTAATGTGGCATTTTAGAATATTTGGGTCAATAATAATGTTATGAAAACACTTTGTACCTGCATATCACAAAAATATATCTATATTTAATTTTCAAGATATTTGTGTGCTTTGAATCAATTAGATTGACGGAGTTTGAGAAGTACTTTTATGGCTTTGTGTATGTTACAGAAATCTGGCATCTGAGTCAGTGTTTGCAGCCTGTGCATACCAATGAGCACATATCAGCAGAGCAGAGGTACCAGCAGAATTAAGGGCCTGGGGTTGCTGTGAGTCAGTTCTGTAAACCAGCAATCCTGCAGAGTCAGCACAGGCCCCACGAGCAGAAACCTAAACATCTGGTTAACTTTAGGCGTGTGCTTAAGCTTCTTTGACATGAGCTGCTAAGGCGAGTGGGTTTGTTTTTAATCATTATTCCAAGAGCTTTACTTCACAAGGTTATGCTTAGAAAGCAATTTTTAAGCAGGATGGAGTTTGTTCCCTAGATTCAGCCTGCCTTTGCATGGTGGGGCAAGACATAGGCCTGCAGTCCCCAGGTTTCTCCCTTCCTTTTCTTTCTCTCCATATTCTAGCTTTGCAGAAGGGGGGACCTTGGGTGTGCCAGCCTAAAATAGAGCCATAGCTTGTTCATGTAAGTATCCAGTCTGGAGAATCGAGGGATGGGGACTGCACAGCTGCCAGGTGCACACCTGCCCGAGCGTAAAACCAGCCTACCAAATGCTTAGAGTTCGGATTTCCCTCTCGGCTGGTGTGGTGTGTTCAGTAATGCTTCAGTGCGTGGGCTGACCAGTATTAGTGCAATTATCTGAGGGACTCTGGCTGTGAAAACTTGCAGTGGGCTTGTTCCTTTACTACCCCAAGCTCTGAAAACAAAATATTCTTCCTTCTGGATTGAATTCCATTCCCATTTCATTTTGTCGCTGCTCCTCCTATATATTTCTCTCTCATCTGTTTTCCTCTGCTTTTTGCCTATCCCGACCTTTTCTGTATTCATACTGATTATCAGCTGGAGTGGTCTGTGTGCATATATTCTATATACTTACTATAAAGTTCTGAATTAAAATCTCAGTTGTCCTAGCTCTAATGACAACAGGGTCAAAGAGGATCTTTTGAGAAAAATTGTGGCTGAAAATGCTTGGAAGAAATTACATTCTTGCCATGGCATTCTTCCCATGTTGTATCTGAAAAGCTACTGGAAAAACAGCTCTAGTCTGATGAAGCCTTTCAGTTGAGCTCAGATCCCCCAGACAGTGGAAAATGTTGCTTTGACCCACCCAAATAAATTCAGCTCAGAGGCCTCTTCTGACTCTTTGGTCACCAGCAAGCTTGGAAAAGTTCTTAAAGATCTCTTCTGTGTTTAGGTCTGGTATACTTAATTACATGTTATAAATTTGATAAACCCACTTTAGGTAAGAAGAATGAAGAAGTCAAAAGAAGGGGGTGGGTGGGGAAACACCTTTTGCTTCTTGCTGTTAGAAAGACTTAATTCTGGACTGAGGGAAATAAGGCTTGACACCAAATGGTATGTTTCTGTTAACGGACCAACAGGAAGATCTCCCTCCATCTGAGTAGGAGGACGTTAACGACTTGTTACAGTTTGTTTGATGGGAATTGGAATTTATTGTGGTATCTGGTAGCATCCATCTTTCAGTTCTTCATCTGTTTTGATAAGGCAAAAATCCTGTGCTGCTGTATCCAGCTCCATTCCTCCTGATAAATAAGCTGCATATCTTTATAAACCATCAATTACTCTCTGTTTGTCAGTTTTACAAACTGGAGAAGATTAGTGGGAAGAGAAAGGGAGGGTTGCAGCTTGTTTTGTATGCAGGTCCTGATGGTGTCAGGGAGGTGGACAGCTGCTCCTGCAGGAGGGAAGGTGGACAGGGGGACACCCCACCATTGCACTCTCCTGCTGCTGCATTCTCACCTGCAGCTCCTGCCCTAAACCCTGCATGGTCCCAGGTGTGAGGGTACACCCCTGCCTGGTGCTGCCACGTTCGCTGGGTCTGGGGAGCTGATTGTTTCACAGAATCACAGAATATGCTGAGTTGGAAGGGATCCACACAGATCATCAAGTCCAACTCTTAACTCTGCACAGGACCACCCCTGAGAGTCACACCACACGCCCATCAGTATTGTCCAAACACTTCTTGAACTCTGTCAGGCTTGTTGCTGTGACCACTTCCCTGGAGAGCCTGTTCCAGTGCCCAACCAGCCTCTGAGTGAAGAATCTCTTTCTAATAACCAAAACTGCACACAGGACTCAAGATGAGGCCGCCCCAGAGAAGAGCAGAGTGGGACAATCTCCTCCCTTGCTCAGCTGGTGATGCTTTGCCTGAAGCCCCTCAGGACATGGTTGGCCCTCCTGGCTGCCAGGGCACTGCTGACTCATATTCATCTTGCCATAGACCAGGATCCCCAGATTCCTTTCCAGCATCTTGTTCCCCAGCCTATTTGAACATCCAGGGTTGCCCCATCCCAGGTGCAGAATCTGGCACTTTCCCTTGTTGAACTTCATATGGTTGATGATTGCCCAGTCCTCTAATTTGTTGAGGTCTCTCTGCAGGGAGACCTTTTGACTCCTTTCAGGGAGTCAACAGCTTCTCTGAGTTTTGTGGTACCCGCAAACATGCTTAGTATTCCTCCCAGTCCTGCCTCCAGGTCATTTATGAAGGTGTTGAAGAGCACAGGGCCCAAGATAGAGCCCTGTGGAATCCCACCAGTGACAAGTCACCACTCTGATGTTCCCCTATCCACTGTTACCCAGTGTTAGCTGCTGAAGAAGGAGGTCTTCCGCTGGGCTGAAGGGTGCTCTGGAAGGGCTGATAACCACCACCAAGAGCCTGCTACCAGCAGAGTTCCTCCCCTGCATCCACAGCTCCTTTGCTCAATCATATGGGATGCTTTCTAAGCTGTGCCAGCTGCAGTGGTTTTGGGACTGAGTTGCCCCTGCCCCAAACACTGAAACTAGCAGAGGTAGCTTAGCACTACATCTCTACTTTACTTCATCCCTTCCTTAGATTTCCACAGTGATGGGCATGGGATGCCTGTCATCCAGGTGCATAAAGCTAAGGGAATGAGAACAACCATCTAGAGCTGACTCACCCCAGCCTCGGCACCAAACAGCAACTTTTGAAACACATGTGCACACCCAATTGAGGCCACAAAGCCATCACAAGACAATGCTGCTAAGAGCTGTCCTGCGCTCTGAGGGGTAAGCACTCCTCTCCCAGCGTCTGTAAGGATGGCAGGTGTATTTCTTGTGCTACCTGAATTTTTCTTTTGACCTCCTATTTAAGCCTTTCTCATAATTTCCATTAAATTCACAAGGAGTTTGTTGCACTGGAAGATGCAAAATAGACCTGCTGGGATTAACCCAGGCAACATGCACTTGGCTGAATTACAGTACTGAATTTCTCTCCTGGATATTCTGAGTCTTCTTTGAATGTTGCAAATTAGCATTTCACTTAGACTTATACCAGCAATAGGGGATGAGTGACATTAATATTTGAAAATTCTGTGGTAGATCTAATTTTCACGTTTGCATGCCAAAGCTTAGCATGTACTGAGGCACTTAAAACTGACATATAGATTTTGTAGTTACAATTTAAACGTGTGGCATGTCTCAGCATTTCATGCCCCTGATATACAAATGTTACAGGGTTAAAACCAATGAGTTGTAAGCATGATGGTATGGCTTCTCCTGAATAATTAGTACATGACAGAACAAAACAATAGCATCTCGCAAACTGTGATTATGGTCCGTCAGCACTTGAAAAATAATTGGTTTGGTAATTATAAATTTTTGCTTCAAATTTTACTGGCAGGCCATAGGCAGAGTGAAGCATGTCCAGATTATGGTCTCATCTCCAAGGATCAGTATGTAGTCCTAAAGGTGGTGTGAGGGCAGGAGCTGGGTGGTCCAACAGCAATTATCTGAAGTGGCACAGTAATGTCCTACCATATTCATTAGGTTCCAAAAGGTCTGAAAACATTGGGCTTTGATTAATCAGTTTTATGTGCTGTATAAAATTTGTAGGTGATGAATCCCTATGGAAATGTTTCAAGGAAAAGCCTTAGACTAAGTCTCCATTTACAAACTCTGAAAAAAGGCCAGGGAATGCAGTTCTGGACCACCGTTGGTCCAGTATATTTGCATCCATGTCCATGGTGATTTACTAGGGAATTTGCAGTCCTTGATTTGCTGGCTGTTAGATGATTTACCATATGTAAGTCATAATGCATCAAATTAATAAAATAATTGATTTTTAGCAAACCAAAAGAATAGCAATCAAGAGGTAACTCAGACCTTTCTCCCCTCTCAGTATGGGCTGCCTGTAAGAAACTATTTCAGAATACTGTGATTTATACAAAGACAACTGGGGTAAATACCTCTAAACTCAAACTAAACACTATTTTTTCATGAACGAACTGTAATGAATGTGACTCAAGTTACAGAGTTAGTTGCAAGCAGACCTGCAATGGGAAACATATGGCAGATTGCACATGTGAAGGATCCCAGCAGGCAGTAACTGCTCGGCTGTAAGCTGTATGGGGGACAACTGTGTGTCCTGGTGAATTGTCCATGGTAAACTACCATAGTTCAATCCATTAAAAGTACTGAAAAAACAAAAAGACCCTCAACATGTCTGAGCTCAAGAAACATTTACACAACACTCTCAGGCACATGGTGTGATTCTTGGGGTGTCCTGTGCAAGGCCAGGAGCTGGCCTTGATGATTGTAATGGGTGCCTTCCAGCTCAGCGTATTCTATGATTCTGTGTGTCCTGGACTCCCCTGCAGCAAGTCAGCCATCATAAGTCCCTCACTTTTGGGATATGGAAGGAGCCCCACAAGTAGCTAAGGCAGCCTATGAGAGTGGGCTGGCAAACAGAAGGCAGAATAACTTCCTGGGGAGTTTTGAAAGCAACTTTGAAACAAATTTTATAGCTCAATACAAATCTGGTGAAGGAAAAAGATGTGGCGTTGTTTATAGAAGCAAGAAAAAAAGCTGGCAGTAGCATTTTGTGTCCTCTGAGATCCATGTTACTGTCTCACTTCAGCACTTTCCTCCAGACAGGTGTGTACTCACAGAGTAGAAATTTCAGCAGAAGTTAGGCTTTCTCTTTCATTTGAAATTGGTATTCCCAGATCAGATAAGACAAGCCTATGGACAAAAAAAATGAAATGCTACAGAGAACTCTGGAATTTCTTACCTACCCTGCCAAGTCCAAGTGAGAGGTTTTTGATAAGGAAATTGCAATCTTTGAAACAAGTAAACAGACAGTAGAACAGAAGCAGGACTTGAGAGAGGAACCCCAGGACACTTGGAAATAATTGGTGTTTTTCACATAACGCACAGTAACATTCAAAGCAGCAAAACAATCATTAAAGACAAAAGCAGCAAGAGAGAGTGCAGGCATCTAATCCTCTGGTAGGATTTTTTGGGGGCGGTGATGAGAGGAAACAGGAATGGAAAGTACAAGAGAGGTTTTATCAATGGCCTGCCTGCTTCTACATATGAGCTATGGCATTCATTAAATCAATCATATAAAATGTTAATTTTCCTTTAAAATGTCTATTGTTAGGCTGTGTCCCTATCTCTTCCTTAAGAAGTAAAGTTAATTATGCATTATTTGTTACAACTAGTTTGTTATGCCATATAGAAGACATGGATTGAATAAATACCCTGGGCAAAACATTTCTTAGCACTAGTATTTTTGAATCAAAGGTTTAATTAGGGTTTGGATTAAAATCTGACTCCTCTGAAAACTATGCAAGAACTTTATGCAAGAGCACAAATAACATGTAACAAAACCATTCTCTTCCCTGCCATATACCCACAGGAAGATGTAAGTCTTTCCATAAATGGAATAAACAATACCCTGGGGATACTCAGGAATGCTTATAGTGGTTAGTTTTTAACATGATACAATAAAGCATTGTATAGGGATAATATTCTTGCAGAATAAAGGGACATGAAAGTAAAAAGGGTTGAGTCAGGGAGAGGCAGATTTAACCATATAAGAGGCAAATTTAAAAACCCTTGGTTATCTGGGTTATGCTGTACCTTCCTGATGCAAAATATCTGATTTACTGGACCCTCACTTCAGCAGTACTAGAAATTTTTGGTTACCGGGGTAACAAAACTCTATATGCTGGCCTTTGTAAGCGTATGATCAAAGGGACTATCCAATTTCCACCCACTGTGTGCAGGCTGCCAATTTAAATATTTACTACCCCTTGAACTGGCCAGTAAGCAACACAGCAGCAGAGAGGGGTATGAACCATATATGTACTGTCACTGGCCTGGGACATGTTCTGTTTTCTGGAAAACATAAGAGAAATTCGAAGTGAACATGCTGTGGCTACCTTAGTAGAATAATTTACTATGTGCTCTAAAAAAACAAACATAAAAAAACTCCAACCCAACCAAAAAGCCATTTACAACTATAGTGCAGTAAGGACATTGTTCAGTAATGTCTCAGAGAACTGTCCTTGCTGTAAGTGTACACTTGAACTGCATTGTTTCATTATAGAATAGGAATTCATTAAGCCATTAAGTATTAATTTTAAAATGCTGTTGTTCTATTATGCTCTTGTTCTAAATATGTATTTACTATCCTTTTCAAGTAGGATGAAAATAACAAACTCACAAATGCCTCAATTTCCTCACCGAATCTAGCTTAGTGTTGAGAATAAGCTAGCTTCCCCTATGCTAAATACACAGATGTATTTATATTTGCTCCCAGCACTCTGTTCTCAGGATTCTAGGTATCAGTTTCTCCTCATCTTTCCAAGTCCATGCTGATTTTTGCCGCCGTTTTTGGTTTCTGTCCAATTTGTTAATATCCTTGTCATAGCATGGTGTCCAAAACTCAACAGTAACCCAGCTGTGGCCTCACAACTCCTGTACATTTACTGTAGCAACGTAATTTCTGTGCAGAATCTTTTTCTAATTGTAGCTCTCCTGGTAGGAGATTCACATTCAGTTTAGAAACATCTCAAATCATGCAACTGAACTTTAAAGGAATCTTAAGTACTTGGCTTTTACCTACAAGATTATGAGATTCTCAGAACTACAGGTGAGAGAAGCAGAAAACTCAGTGGCAACCACTGCTCGCCTCCAGTGTTTTAGTGTTTTCTTGCTGTTTTCCTTCATTTTTTCCTCTTTTTCTTTTTTCCTCTGGTGAGAGCCCATTGTATTTAACATTCTACTTCTGGCTTTCTTCTTTTGTAAAGTGCTAGAAAAAGTACTTCATAAGCATATGCTTGTTCAAACACACTTTTCTTTTCCTTTATCCCTCCCCTGGAAAAAAAATTCTCCATGTTTTAAATAGCTATCTGGAAGAAGTAATACCAGTGTGTTCTTCCAGCTCATTATGGAATACACTGAGCTTAGAACTGGTCCTTACAAATTTTATTTACCCTTAATGTTTTGGTAAAAATATCATTAGTAATGCTTTTGCCTTTTTGGCTATTAAATTTATGCAGTGGTTAATTGTTGTAGTGCCTGTTGCAAGGAGCTGCTTAAGGCTGTTAGCAGGAAAGCCTAAAGAGCTGGAGTTGCTTAGAAAGTTCACAACAGATAGTTGACATATTTTCGCTTGCTGTCAGCTAGTGCTCTCATAAGACCATAGACAGCACGAGTGAACGTAGGAGGAAACAATACATCTGCAGACACTGGCAGACAGCACTGCTTGCCAAATTTGGCCACAGTTCCTTTAGATAAATAATTTCTCAGTGACGCGCTGTGTTGAAATTATATAAACAGCAAAAATTACTAAGACCTGGGCCCCAGGGTCTTATGGGTTTCAAGATTTTCTGCAATCAATATTCTGACATCTGCAAATATTTTTCCCTAACAGCTGATGCCAGGAACAGAGCAATATTACCATCACTTTCTATGTGCTCAAGATTTTGAATATATTGAAATAGTGTCTCTTCAGCCCCAGCCCTGGTCAGGACCTTTGCACTGTTGTAACCACGAGTTCATACCAGTTATGCAACAGGTATCAAAGCAGCAATCTTTTCTCAGAATGGCTTGTAACCTCCTATAGCAACAACTCCATTAGCATTTCAAGAAATGTACATGGAAAAACACTGTATTACATTTCAGTCCCCAGAATTATCAAGGGGTTTAGAAAAACGTCTGCTGAACATAATGTAGCTTACTTCACACATTGAATGTACAGGGTTATTATGGTGGATTTTCCTACTTAGGACCAGACAATAGGCAGCTCCTAAGTCTGTGGTAAGACTTCCTTGATAATTAAGATACTTCCACTATAACAGTCATACACACTAGAGCTATCAGAAAAGTGTCTTCTAGACTGAGGAATTCATGCAGGAAACTAGTGTGCATGATCTTCCCCAAACAGAAGCATAGCAGAAAACCTTACCTGGCTAATTTTTGTACAGCATCTCTAGACAAGCTTCTGAAGTTATAAAACCAAATCATTTATTGAACAGATATTTTTTTAAAAATCAGTTTCCATAACAGAAATCAAATCTATGCCTGTCACACAAGACATTCTGAAGGCAGCACCTATTGAATACTGACAGTTACCCGTGGCACTAAGGAATATGGGCTATGCAAAATGAGTACTATGCATTTATTATTACTGCCTAAGTAGGAAAGGCCAGACACAAAAAAAAATGTAGTTTTAAAAGTTATGCTTTTCTTTTGATGATATAACCTCCAGCACCTGGCCTCTCCTCTAGCAACACTTTCAAAGTAATACTGTTCTCTGAAAATAGTCTGAATAAAACGAACACACTTTGCTCCATTTTCAGTCCCCCATGTACTAAACAGGAACAAAGCAGAAATAAGAAAGTGCTTGAGAGACTTTTTTCCATACTTGCATATTTCGGTCATACCTTAAGGCAAATCTGTAAATTTTAAGGGAATATCTCGAGAATTAAGCATAGAGCTTATGAAACCCTTTTTCTTTGTTGTTTTTGATCAAAGGTAACTTTTTCAGAGAACAGGTATGCACAGCAATAACCCCTCATAAGTGTCTTAGGATAAGACCATGTTAGTGATGTTTATGTAACTTTTACATCTGCACATATTTCTTAAACTGACATTTGCAGTCTAACTGTACAAGACAAAATTTCAGTAGTTCAGAGCACAGTGTGATGTTATTTCAGTGAGTGTAAATGTTGAGGGCAACAAGGTAAAACTGCCTCAGTATCTCATTTCCACATAAAACACATGAAAGGAATAACAGAATACAGGATCTTCTCAGAGTCTTACGTCTTTAAAAAAAGGATGCAACAAAGCCTCCTTTGCAGTTACTCTTGTTGCAGGGTTTAAGTCTAGTAGCTTATCAAGTAAGTCATATGCTTCATCAGGAACCTGATCCCATCCTTTCATGTCAGTTGCCTTAATTTCCAAAGCACCATCACCTTCCTGAAAGCTTTTTTGTTGTTGAATTTGTTTCCCAAGTGCCTCAGGAGCACACGGTTTGTCTACTGCAAATGGCAAAGCTGAGTCGTTTTCAGACCCGTTGGGCACTTCTCCCTGAGATCTCCTACAGCCACTGTTTGTTCCTCTCAGCTTTTCACAGAGGGTTCGCAGGTTTTGAGTTGGGACAACCTGGGTACACACAACTGATTTACCTGGAGGAAAAAATTGTACAGGTAAGCCACGTTTTATTATACTTTCTATGCAGCTGTAACTTTCAAGTTTGTTTCAGAGAAATTTCATGTCTCGAAGTGTAACCAGAATGAAAGAAAAACACCTCAAACCTATCAAAGAACCAAAACCAACCCCCCCCCCATACCAGCCATGCTGTTACAGCAATAGTCCCAGCAACTCAGAAGGGTCACAGCCTCAGTTCTGCTCAGAACAAAGCAGTTTGGCTTATATGAAGTTACATAGTGACAGGTTGTCAGCCACCCTGTACACCTGATTTTTACATCTTTGTCTAGAGAATGAACACTGATGCTGTTAGTTACACATACAGGTAGCAAGTGCTGCAGCATTTGGCCTGCAAGCAATTAGGGGAATGGTTATTTTGGTTTGTTGTGTGTTCTGCTGAGGTGATTTTCTGTTTTTTAAACAGGCCAGCTGTTGGGTTTTGGTTTTTTGTTGTTACTAGTTCTTCTTGGGGCGTGGGGGGAAAGTAAGGTTTACATCATCTAAATATTAAGTCATATTGACTTAAGCCTCCAGGACAAATTTTGCAGGAATAGAAACACTGTCTCAAGAATTCTAACCAAATGCCAGTAGAAAACATTTAGTTGGCATATTTCACCTCAAGTAGCCCTGACTTAGTGAAAGGCAGTAGACAGGTTGGAAAAACTGTGGCATGAAGCACCCCATATACACATTGTAAAAGGCAGAAAGTACAAAAACATCTTAGAAGTCTGTAAATATAGACTAGTACTTTTAGTTTTTACATGCAAAAAGTGTCATTTACTTCCAAAATGACTCTAAAACCTAAAAATATATTTATATACACAAACAAAAAAAAATCAGATTGTAAGTCACAGCATTAAATAACATTTTTCCCCTTTTCCCCATAATTAAGGTTTGCATACCAAAAGTTCTAGCAGCCTGAATGGTTTCTCTGGATCCACGGACTGTCATGATTTGTGCCAAAGCAGTTAAATCATCACTTGCTTTAAAAAATGGATACCGTCCACTGAGCAGAGAAAGGAATATGATTCCTGCAGACCACATGTCAATTGCTGCAAAGGAAAGCAAATTTAGTAATAACTAAACTCACAATTTCATCACAAACAAAATCACAACCTTCTTTTAAAAGAAATTATGATCTGAGAAGTTCCTATCAGCAGAAGTTATGTTCTGACTTTAGTCACATAGATAATTACTTTAGCAAAGAGTGGAAATTACTATAATTAGAATGAAGAATAATTTCCTACTTTCATGCAGAGAGTGTGTTTTTCTTGATAAACTTAAAATGTACCAAAACAATATATAAAGTTGTTTTACCCAGGGAGATGAGATGGGTCAAATGAAATGCCCAGTTTTGATACTTCTTGAACTTTACTTCATACAAAGAAAATCATATATAAAGGTCATAAATAAAAAACAATTCACAAATTAATGCGAATCTGAATTTTTTGGGGAATGAGGCTGTAGGCAGCACTAAGAAATTTATCTTACTATGAACTTTGTTGCTCTCTAATATGAAATCATTTGACAATATAGGCAGTTTAAATCTAATAGGTAGAACTTATTCATCACTTTCACTCTGTTATGAAGAGTACAGAGAGTACTCTAGGGATAGATGCCAAAGCCTGATGGAAACTTTAGTTACAAGAATACCTGTCTGCCATAATTTCTTTGGCTCACTAAGGTGCACATTTTGAGAGATGGTGAGGTTTAGTGAAGGAGAGAGTTTGAAGGATTCTCAAACTTTGAAGAGAAAAATTAACAGCTGGGAATTAAAGACAGAGTCATCCTGCTCCTCTTCAAAAAATAAGTAGCAAAATAGGCAGTAATTAATTTGGATGTTTTAATTAGAAATACTCAGCACGGGACTTTGATTTTTTAAAAAAGTGTTAGGTTGACTTAGTTGCAAAGCCAGATTTTACGTCTTTTATTAAAAAATAAAAATCCAAGTTAATCATTTGGCACAATTCACAGCAGAAAAGTTTTCTACCTTCTGCACAGTTCCTGTAAAAAAGTTTTAATATTACTGTATCACTGCTGAAAAGATGATATGTTTGAGGGTTTGGGCATCACCCTGAGGATGTGTTTGAGTAAGCTGGAGCAATCAAGGTCAAGACCTTTGAAAAGGTTTAATTATGTAACTCTTGCTGAAATTAATAGGCATTATACATCTGAATGGCTAGTAAATCCTAGCCCTACAATTCTGGTAGACCTGTGATCATTGACAGACTCCAAGATCCTGTAGAATGACATCAAAATCGTGGTTCTTTCCTATGCTTTTGTATAGTGTTATCTAACTAGTGAGGAAAGGGGAGCAGGACAAACCAAGTGAAAGGGTAATGGACCTGTGTAGCATCAGCTTGAGAGTTTAGGTTGTATTCCCTGCACTGTGAACCTGGGTCCGATGCGCGGTGGTAGCTCTGGATAGAGTCAGCTGGATCCACCTGGTAAGTTGGTCTCAGCACAGAGACCAAAACTAGACATAAGATTGGCAGGAATACAAGGAGGTGACTCCAGCAGTCCCAGATGGAAGCGGACAAGAATATTTGTTAGTTCAAAAAAAACATAATATCATAAATATTAGTATTGGTCTACCCAGTTCTAATTAAGGCCTTTGTTGACATACTACAGGAGCTCAGCACCACTCAGACCTTTCAGGGATGTCAGTGCCACATGCAAGAGTTCCAGATTTACCCCTATTTTCTGTAATCCTGCTCTCCATTACCCTAGAGAATAGAAAACTGTCTGAAAGAATGTTTAACACCAGCACGTGTCCAAGATTTCCCAAGTACGTCTTCTTTCTGCCTAAATTCTGTCTAGACAGATTCAGGGATTGTCTAAACTTGTCCTAGATTTCTGGATGGCTTGTAGCCTATAAAGCTGGCTGTTACAGCACAGGCACAAGAACTCCAAACAAGCTGCCATATCTCTGAAATCCCAGTCATACCCACAGCACAGACATTGTTTCAAATAACAGTAAACTATCTAGGCATAAACTGATCAAATGTATTGTTAAGTCTATTTTGAGTGTGTATACACACTTTAACTACTGAAAATTGTCAACTTTCTCAAAAAGTATTCAGAAAAAAAAGTGGCTAAAACCTATTATTTTAAATCCACCTTTTGAGGACATTTGTATTTTTTCATGAGTCAAAACTCCTAGTCATACACCAAATGTGTAATGGGTAACTTTGCTTGTATTGGCTCTCCAGCCTTAGGTAGGCACAACCTCTTCCATGTTGCTTGCAACACCTAATGTATTAACCATCCCTCTGCTGTGTCCTGATATTTACCCAAACTACTGAATCTTGTTAAATAGACTTTAACACTGAGAAATTAAAATTTTAGTAAGATTATGCTATTTTTACAGACTAGCTATTTAAAGCACTAGTGAAAAGTAAAAATTGTGATAAAAATCAATAAATGATGCTTTCTAGAACCCATTTGCAATTCTACCATTAATTATGCCCGCTATGACAGTAAAGTATGTGACAATCTGTCTAGAAAAGTCTACAGTATGTCCTTTCCCCAAGATTTATTCAAGATCTTTCTTGAATAAATAAGCCAAAAAACTTGATAAAAATTATGGCTTTTTTAAAAAAATATATTCCACTCCTGCATGTGGCCCTAACCCTCAAATGAATAAAGATACATTCGAGTTTCAAACACAAGAAAAATATTCATGACTTGTTCTTCCTCCTAATAATAAACTTTTAATTAAAATCAGGAAATGTTTGATAAGGGTTAGAAGGGATGAAAAAATTAATTTCACATGTTAAAAAATCCTCCAATAAAAAAAAAGACAACAAAATATGCATAAATTAGAAGGATCAAAAGGTGAGAAAAGGCATTTGTTTTGGTTCGTTGTGTAGTACCTGTGGTCTGAGTGGGGCACTTTGTTAACACTTCTGGTGCTCTGAATCCAGGTGTTCCTGCCCTGGGAGCAACTTGTTGAGGCCTTGTAATAAGAAGTAAACATATTCAGAATATAAATGTTGATAAATAAGTTCTAATAACACTTAATATTATTTTTAGAATATATTTATGTAAGATGTGTAAACAGCCTAACCCTACTTTATTCAAGTTTTATAGAACTTTGAAGCATCTTATCTAGCATGACATTATGTTGCATAAGGCCATAGCCTTATTATATTATCTATTATATTTTTATTGTATTATCTAGCATAAGATAGTACCAGAGAAATACTTACTGCATACTTAATTCACAATGACCTTTTCTAGTTTCATCCAAGAGCAGCATAATGTTTGTTAAAGTCTAGTTTTCATAGCACACTTTGAAGTTGAAACTAATTCACCAAAGGCAAAAAATGCAAGAGATTCTTGAAGTATATGCTCTGGCTTTGTATTAGTCCAGAGCAAACTAAGGTTAGCTCTTTCTGAGTGTTGACAAGATATTACCTGTCATTAACTAAAAGCTGCGAAATTATCATTATTTAAAAAATAATGTGGGGATAAAAGGCAATAGTATATCATAATCAAAACTAACTGCAGAGGGACGGAGTTGAACTGAGCTACTAAGATTCTCTAACAGGAGACACTGGCACAGGTTGCCCAGAAAAGCTGTGGATGCCCCTGCCTAGAAGTGTTCAAGGCCAGACTGGACGGGGCTTTGAGCAGCCTGGTCTAGTGAAAAGTGTCCCTGCCCATGGCAAGGGCTTGGAACTGGATGATCTTTAAAGTCCCTTCCAACTCAAACCATTCTGTGATTCTATTATTTTTTTAAATTAATATAAAAACAGTCAGGTTTGCTTTTTATTCTACATTTCACCATTTCCAGAATCCCAACTGTTGGCATGATTTAGGCCTATAAGATAACTACTAATGACAGATTGATGTATTGTCTTTTCTAAGTGTTGTAATTAACTCAAGCAATTTTCTACAACACATGTAGGTGAATAATTAAATACAACAAAAAATCATTAACAGAGGATCTTAGTTGCTGCAGATAGCAGTGAACCAATTATCCCACAAATTCCATGAACTACTCTTGTTTAAAAAGAGTACTCAGTTTTAAGAGTTTAAGAGATCAAATCCTATCTTTCACCTACTAAATGAACTGTCTAGTAAATCTAAGTTTCTGACTTTGTTTGACATCAGAGTGGGCAATTTCACAAATTTTACAACATTATCAAAGCAAATTACCTTGAAAGGCAAACACTGCAAACTCTGTCCGTTGCGTAACAGTCACAGGGCAGGTCTAAGGGACCGGCAGCTTTCCTGGCTGCCCCATTGCTCACAGTTTTGGTAAAAATAATCTTCTTCTTTGTTACTAACTTCCTAGATGAAACATCTATCACCTTTGCTTGTTTTATAAGCTGCAATGTAGATATTTTAGAGAAAGTGACATATTTAAAATACTAAGATTGAACCAATGCTCGTGAGCAAGAAGCTGCAATTTTAGGACAGAAGACACCAAATCTTTTTTAACAGTATCACAACATCTATAAAACAGACACTGGAGCTTTCTAAATATTCTGATTTCCTCTCCTTCCCCTTCAGAAGACATTTTTCAGTGTTTACTAAAACCCAATATATATATTAGATATTCTGAAGCTGCAAGCCAAGTATTTTTCAAGTTAGTATAATGTTTCAAGAATTTTTTTGGCTCAATATGAGAATAAGAAGTAAAGAATATGAAAAGCCACAGCAACACTCAGGCACTAACCCTAATTCTACAATAAAATACTCACTGTTGACAAAACCCTCTAATTTAGTTGGGTTTCCCCCTTGTCATATTAGACAAATGACAAAAAAATAGTTACAAGTTTTATCCTCAGCTTCATATGCAAAAGAAAAAAAAAGTGGCACAAGATAAGTAGAGGGAGGTTGAGCACTGGAACAGGCTCCCCAGGGAAGTGGTCATGGCATCAAGCCTGTCTGAGTTCAAGAAGTGTTTGGACAATGCTCTCAAGACACGTGGTGTGTTTCTCAGGGTGCCCTGTGCAGGACAAGGAGTTGGACTCAATGATCCTGATAGGTCCTTTCCAACTCAGCATATTCTATGATTCTGTGATCAGTTACACAGATACAGGTACAGGAAAAAAGATTAATTTAGCATCCAAACAAGATCAGCTAGGGAGACAGCCTAGTTGTTCAAGAGTTTCAAAAGGGACTGAAACAGAAATGAAAAAATCCTTAAGCCTTTGAGCAAAGGCACACTTAATAATCTGCTCAAAAACTTTTAGTTCCGCATTATCCTGGAGAGGTGTCCAGTCTTAAAGAACCACCAGTTCTATAATTTTCCAAATATGTAACAGATTGATCCTACTGATGAGTCATACTTTTACTTTTGTACTTGAGTTCTCCTGGTATGTGGAACTGTAGACATTGAAATTCCTCTCTCCAAAGACAGAGCGCTGGACAGAATGGTGCACAGAGTCCTCCTGCAATACCAACGAAAAGGACAATAAGGATCCGATCTAACACACAGCTGGATACTGACAGTTCAAAAAAAAAAAGTGTGAAGTGACATAAAACATGAACAGCTGCATGTAAGTCATTTTCAGGCATCAGTTTACTGTGGATGAAGAAAACATGGTCTAGACAGAACAGCAAACATGCTTACAAAACAAATCACACCTCAGAAGTGCCCCAAGACAATCTGAGTGTAGTCTGTACTGCATTTGTTATGCAATAACTAAATACAGGTGAATAATTATTGGCTTGGGGAGGAGTTTCACTGTACATGTCTCTTAAAAAAGGATTTAAGGCTGTCTAAATAGTAACCCGTGCTAGGGTTTCATACAGCCTTTGGCACTGTATTATATTAAACAGATAATGATGAAGCCAATACAGTTACATAGGAGTAGCCTCTGTGCATCCCTCTGGGGCCCTGCAAGATGTGCACACATGGCTTCTGTGCAAGTATTGCATCTCCCCCTGTTGGATGAAGGAACACATTAAACATATACAACAATATTAATGAAAGAGACTGAGAACCTTTCCTCCTCTTCCTTGTTTAATCTGTGCTTTTGAAAGTGAGCTGGACTTTCTGTCAGCTGCTTTTGAGGCTGACTGTTGAGCTATCTGTTTAGGTGCTGTGTCACTGACAGAAGCCCCATTTCCCAAGGCTACAATGGGATTATTTTGCAAGCAACTTTCCTGCTGGTCTTCAGAGTGGGCAGTTTTCAGAAGTTCAATTTTTGTATCAGGGGTTCCTTGTGCCAAGCCAAAATCTACCAAGGCATACCTGAAATACACAAATTTAGAATCAGGAGTCACAAAGTATCTATCCATCATTTCAGTTTACTATTCATTACTTGCTTACTTATCTTTCTTTCACATTTTGTTCAATATGTTGCTTATCTGTACTACTGCCAGCATCACAGTCCTGTTTTCTTCCTTCACCTCCTGTGTTCCATCTTAACCTATCCCCTCAATGTTTTTTACCCTATACCACTCTTACTTCATTGTTTCTTGTCCCAAAATCTTCTCAAGTGCATACTATCTTCAATGGTGTTAAAAAAATATTCCCAGCAACTGATTTCTGGGGTTTTAATCCTACAGCTCCAAACCTTCAACCAACAGTCAAGTACAAGTAACTTCACTCTTGCAGGATTCTGACGGGCAGAGGACAAATGTAGAAGTGAAGACAGACAAGACTAACAATGCTGAAATTTTTGACAGACTTCTGGCAAATACTACTGAAATTTGAGTCTTCAAACAGGTAAGGCTACATTAGTTCTGTAGTAGTTCGAAGATATTATCTTAAGTTTTAAAAAAAAATTCTTCCCTCCTTAAATCCCTAAACACTGAAAGAAAAGTATTACAAATTAAAAAAACCCACCTTTTTTAGCTTTATTACTTAAGCACGTGTTATGCAGCTGGAAGGAAAGAAGCCTAAAAGCCTAATAGACTCTGTTCTGCCAAGGCACACATCCCCAAATGAGATCACAGTATGGCCAGACTTACTTTTTAAGCTGCCTGTTGTAGAGGAAGTTACTGGGCTTGACGTCACGGTGAACAATACCAAAGTGATGAATGCGCCTCAATGCTTTGAACAGGTTAAACATGTATTCCCTCACTTCTTCGAAGGAAAGAGAATTCAGAATGTCCTGAAAGATTATTTGGATACTGTAATTCATAGAATCATAGAATAATTACAGAATAATTATGCAACTGCTCTTAATTAAATGTTTTACTACACATTAAAATAGACTCACCAAGAAGGATTCATGTTCCAGGTATGGCATAACAATAACCACATGATCATTTTTCCTAAAGCAATATTTAACTCCCATAACATTATCTTGTCCCCTAGAAGAAAAGTAATGTTACTGAATAAAGATCAGAAGATGAACATTTATTTTTCTTTATTTCTTAAAAAATTCAGTCAGGCTTTCTTTTAATACTAACTTATATCTTGACAGCAGTCTTATCAGCAATCAGTAGTTGTGCTGTTGCTGCTCATTGCTATGTTCCATTTGAGTTCTGCAATTTGCAATGAGGGTACCACAGATTATTTGTGGGGCCGTGGTTTGTAGTTACCGCTGTAGTTACCCTGTAACTACCTAACCTTCACGATCCAACTACTTTAAGAAGGTGTTATTCAGCACACTCTGGCAACAAGTATTCATTCCTAAAACCACATTTTCTAATGAAGAGATTCTTTTTTTCAAAGCATTTCAGAACTGGAATTTTTGTTCTCACAGAGAAACATCATGGAATTTCTCAGATGGAAAACAGAGCACCCTCTGCAAACTGAGATTAGCAGAAAGGGGCATCCTTTACAGGTAAGACACTCCATTTGTTATTTGCTCTCGATAAAAAGAATTTTCATGTCTGTGGTTAAAAAAGAAGCAAGAGAAGTGCCAAAATTTAAAATAAATAAATACAGAGCAGTGAGACAATGTTCAGCAGTTTAGTCATGACAATCATAATTTTTTTGTTTATGTACCCTGCTACTGTGAGGCACTGAAGTTCAGCAGCAATTCGCAGAGGGTGGCTGGTTGGAATCAAGTGTTTCAGAGCCATTTTTTCCTCTAATCCAGTTTGTAGTTGTGCTGTGGCCAAGTAAACAGAACTAAAAGTACCTGTAAACAAGGAAGAAAAACACTGTCTTTAACATTTTTAATTAGGTCAATGCAGCTTTTTACAGAAGTGATGTAACTGTTCACAATCCTGCAGTGTATTTGATACCACATCAAAAGCAGATTCTAAAAGAGAAAAATCCAGTTCCTTTTTTCTACTACTGAATTCCGTGATCTTGTATACAAGTTTTTTATGTCAGTAAAAATGCAAATATAACACTGTCTAACTTGCCTGGGACACAGAGCTCTTTGAATGTAAATTTCCTATCTTTGATTTGCTTTCTTGTTCAGGTAGCTTACTTTCATCTGACATCCAACTCCTCTCTCTACAATGTAAGAGGACTATATAATGCTAATGTGGAAGGCACTGCCTTTGCTATTCAAAGCACTTCTGAAATTGCTACATTTTTTCTTAATTCTGTACCTTATCTATAAAGTAAGGCTTCTCACATGATGTGTGACTCCTATTGTTTGTTTTCCCAGAGCATTAGCACAAAGAATGTGACATTCATCTGAGAAAGGGATTTTTCAGGCTTCACAATAAACTTACCCATCCATTTAATTTTAAGGATATCCTAATATACCTCTTAGGAGGTTAATTCAGAACTGAGATATCTGAATACACAAGTTGAAGTGTTCTTCCATACGAATAAAGAATACAAATTACTTTTAATTACATTTTAAGTATTGTGTCTGCATCATGCTAGTTCAAGAGTCTGAGTAAACACATACATAAAAAGGCCAGCAAAAACTCTGAAATACTTTTTGCACTCATTAAAAAAAATAAAAATCTAGAGACCCATGCCTTCAATATAAGTGATTACAGCAACAAGAGTTACCAAGCTGACTTAAGACATTATTTTTGGTGGTGAGAACTGCTAAAATGAAAGTGACTCCAGAGTGGAATCCTAAGTTGAAGCTTGTTTTCTCATAGTGCTGCCAAACTGCAAGTGGTATTTTTGAAAAGCATTGTTTGCTCCCAAGAGTAAAATAAATAGACTTCTCACGTAAAGGAGAAAAAGAACGGAATGTTAAGACTTATTTACTTGAATCTACCTCAAAAATTTTTAATTGTCAAAATTGCAGTGTTGTTTTAAAAGGCTTTAATATACCAGATTTTCAAGAAAATAGCTTGAAAATGTTCCTAATTAACACACCTATGAGCTCAGCTATTAGAATTCCTACAGAGACCAAGTAGTAAGTCAAAAAGGAATTTGGATTAAACTGCATATATTGGGATCTTAGATTTATACTTTTTAAATTAGAAATGCCAAAAGAAATCTAAGTCTAAGCAAGCTAAAATGAAACATTTACCTTCTCCAATTTTTTCCTTAATTTTGAACACATTTACAAGCTGTGGCACCGCTTCATAAAGTTTTTCAATATCTTTTTTTATTCCTGTGGTGGAAAGAACAGGGAAAATAAGTTAGGAACTTTACTACTTGATTCAATATCTGATGTATATTTGAGATCACAAATTACACTTCAGTTCACAGGACTATGAATTCACATATACAGAGGAAAAAACAGCACAAAGGTATCTTATCCCTGCTGACATTACCATCTGCATACTTGATATTGTTATTCATCCCACTCCCTTATAAGCTGCAGCATTTAAAAAATTATTTTTTACTCATCTGATACCTAGGAGATCCTGAGAGGGCAAAAGCCTTCTGATTAGTACAACATCTACAGCTCATTGCCAAATGTTTACATGAGATTTGCAATATCAATTTCACACAGGACAAAACTGTAATAGTTGTTTCTGTAAGCACAGGTGCATATCCACCAGATGCATATCAAAAATGCAGAAGAGGAATTATTTTTTATATACTTTTAAGATCAATAATGCAATCTTTCACACTTTCTTAAAATAGTAAACATCAAACCCCATGTTTGGTCTGCATTTAAGTTGCTGCACTTTGTGCTGCAATCACTAGATGGCACGACAAGGATGCTATACTGTATTATTTAAAAAAAATCACGTAGTCTTCCATTCAGTTTACAAATTCTTGTACTTTAAGTGTTTTCTATACCCTGCATAAGAATTCACTTCTTTTGTTTGGTCAGAGTTTTATTCTCCAGGGCTAGCTTTTTTGAATTCTAGTATCCTCTTATAGTAACATATTCTATAATAAATAAATAGTAAATTTAGCAAATTGTGACAAATTGTAACACATAAAAAGCAGGAATAAACTTAAAATCAAAAGCCACCTCAAATGTTTTCATTTCATTAATTCTTTATACACCAGGACCATATACAGACAGGCTTATAATCTATATTGAAACTTCCTGAAGTGATGAAGCAGCATGCCAGCAACAAAACATAATGTTAACAATTCCTATTTCAGCGCATACCTGAAAGCTTGCTGTTCTGCTCAAGCTTCCTGTGGAAGTCTTCAGCCTGATGAGGGTGCTGTTCATCACGGTGAGACTTCAACACCGTCTCCATCACAAAACAAATCTCAAGTAAAAAATCCAAGACTTCGAGGGCCACTTCTGGACACCTGGGGGAGCAAGCATATCTGGTAAGACACTTCCTGGCCCTGCACTCAGTCCTTAAGATGAGATTTAGGGAGTCTGAGGAGTTCCTCTATGTTACCTAAAACAACAAAGTGTCATCCATTATCCCAGAGAAATACCAAACCAGTAAACCCACTCTATCTCTAGTAAAAGGGAAGAGCAGTGAAGGGAAGAAAGACTGCAAGATAAGCTTAGATAATGATTTTCTTTCATCTTTCACATTTTCTCATTCATATTAAAGCATTGTCTTTCCCCTGAAGTTTGCTTTGAAAGGCAAGGAACTGATGCACACGGAAATAGCTGCATTGCACACTGCAACAGCTGTAGAAAGACAGAAAACCTGAAAGAAATTATAAAAAATATCTTCTCAATACAAGAGATTTCTCTCCCTCCTAGATAATCTCAACAAAAGGCATAATTATTTGTTGTCCTCCCACCATAACAAGAAAAAATAACATAGGCTTATTTTGAAGTGCTTCTTCCCAAATATTGGGAATACTACATAAAACTGCAAATTAGTAAATTTACAGTTAATACCATACAATCAAAAAAACCCCAATAATTCTATTTCATGAGTGAAAGAGTGGCAGGAAGCCCCAGGGCAGAATAATGGGTGATAAGTGAGCCTGGAAGCACCACCTCTGACAGTTCCCCACACTAGTTCCATTCAAAAACCTTCCTTGCTTGTTACTTTGTCAAACCTTCAAAGTTCTGGATGAACTTTTCTTCACAGGGGAAACATATTCTGGAAAACTTCCAATGAAAGGATTCATCTCTTTCAGCTATGAGCTGGAAATACATTTTGTCCCCAAAGAATTCGAGCTACCTTTAGTCTGTCATCCATGTGTAACAGAACAGGGACAAGCAACAGCCTCCTTTTTTGACAGAGCTTTGCTGGAGAGTGGGACTTGGAAATTACTGGAATGAGATTAGAGAGGTTTCAGACACTCCCTCTGCCAGTGTTGAGCAGGCAGATGAGCCTGTTCCAAACCTGTAACAGCAGGGCCTCACCGGCAGCACAAAGAGTGCAATACGGATACTGATACAGTAAATCCGTCTGTTCCAAGACAGGCAACAGCCGTCCCGCCTCCAGCACTTCAGTTCGCACCGGGGGTGTCACCGCTGCCAGGCCAAGGGGAGCACCCGGGGCTCGTCACCGGCTCTGCGGGACAGCCCCTGACGGTGAGGCCGCGGCCCGAGCGCCCGTCCCAGGGTTCGCCACCGGCCGCGGGACTCACGGGCGGGCGCAGCGGGGAGAACGCGGGACGGGCCCTTCAGCTGCGGCCGCGGGGTCGCCGCTCAGCACCGCAGGGGAAGGGCCTCCGCGGCGACCGGCCGGCAGCGGAGGGGCGGGGACGCGCGGAGCAGGTCCCCCACAGGCGGAGAGGCCGCGTCAGGGCGGGTCGTGCCGGGCCCCGTCCCCGCGGAGGGGCCGCGCCAGCCCCGGGGCCGCCATGGACGGGGCCGCGGGGAGGGAGGGGGGTGCGGGAGGGGGTGGCGGGCGGGGGTCGCGCGGGGCGGGAGGGGCTCGCGCGGTGGCGGACACTCACGCGGACACTGGCGCGCGCCGCCCCGGCGTTTTGCTGCTGCCGCCCTTTCGCCGCGCGCGCGCCGCCGCCAATCCCGGCCCTCGGCGGAAGCCGCGGCCCCGGCCAATGGCGGCGCCGCGCGGCGAAAGACGTGCTACGATTGGCCGGGCGCCGGGGAAGGGCCCGCCCACAGCGGCGCGGGGGGTTCGAAGCGGGGGCGGGGCCTGGCGCGAGTCACCGGTGCCGCCCCCCGGGCCCGGCGCCGTCGGGGCGGGGTGTTTTACTGGTGTTCGTGCCCCCTGCAACAGTCTTCGGCCCTTAGGTTTTCTTTTTTGCTTGTGGTTATTGCGAAATAATTACTGTCCCCAATAAGATCTCGTCCTCATTAGCTCCGCTGTGAGTTCAGTCAAATAGCCCAGAGGCCGTGGAGCGGCCTCGCTCACACCGTAATAACGGGGAACAGCTTGGCTTGCAGCTTTGCCTTATTACCTGATTACACAAGAAGAAGGATCGCACTGAACACAAATTGAATTTGCATCTTGGCTCTGGTCTCCGCTGTAACCACTGACTAGCAATGAGCAGGAGTAGGAAATTTAGTGGAATAATGTTTTGCTGATATTTGAAGTAGTTGGATTTTACCGAAACCAATGCAGTTGCCTGTCTGCAAATAAGAGAATTAGCACTTTTTGTCTTTTATCCACTTTGATCAATTTTTAAGGTAAAATAACATTGCTCTTGTTAAAGAGTAGCTCCCCTGCACTCACTGTTGCACAGAGCTCTTGTTTATTAGAATATAAACTAAAACACTCTTGTTTATTGCATGCTTCAGGTAGGGATCTGTAACTGCAGCCCTTAGTAAATAACAACCAAACCTGAGGTTGACAAAGTTTCCAAGGCAACATTCTAATGTGACTTTACATTATAACAAGCTGTGCTTAGGCTAACAAATTGTTAAAAGCAGAAACAGGTTCCACCACTTTTGCTAATTTGCATTTCGTATTATACAGTCTAAAAGGAGGGTGCAGAATCAAGTTGCTGAGCTGCTTTGGTGGTTTTCAGTGGTGAGGTTTGATGTGTGCGGGGTTTTTCCCAACAGTTGTTCTAATTTACACTTTCTCTTTAGGGCTCTAATAAGCCAGGGCAGCAGTTTGACATTAAGCAAAGTTAAGTATGCTAGCTCAATAATTTCAGTTAAGGGTGACAGTATTTAAAAGCAGATTATACTAAACATGAATTAAATGAGGGATAATGACAAAATAATGTAGGCCAAATTCTGTTCTTTCTTGCCTATCCTCTGTTTAAGGTGGAAGTTCAGTCAAATTGATTATGACTCCTCATATGAATGTCTTCTCAAAAGTCACTTCTTCATCAATGTCTATCTCCATGTACATCTTCATGGGAGAGTGACAGATTAGGTGTACCTTTTCCACTGTATTTCCTCAGTATTTGCTTAAATATCTCCAGCTTATTTTTGCTTTATTTTGAATTAATGTAGAATAGGTAAAGACATAGCTTCTGATTTGCTTCTGCACAACTTCTGTGCCTTTCCTACAGCAGGAGACACTCCTTCTTTCCTGTTGGCTTGGATTAGCAGAAACTCCTTCACTCTTGGGGCAAAGAAGGCTCTACCTTATCATTCAACACTGAGATCCAGTTCTAACAATGCACCACAGTAGGAACTTCTCAGAAGGAAAGAGAAGAAATTGCATCAACAGAATATGACAAACAAAGCAGAACATCTAATGCTCTGCGAGCCTAACTGCTGCATTGTCTTGTGGCTTTATCTCTAGGTTGGATATGAAGGATGAGAAGCCAAATGACAACACAGGCCCATGCAGAACATTCCTTATGGCTGACAAGCCATCACCAAAGCCCACCTCTGGGAGCTTGCCAAGAAAGGATCCAAACATTGCTGTGTGATTGCATCCACTGCTGCCAGAATCTGCAGCTGAATCAAACTTTTTGTATCTGCTGACAGGCCTAAAAGAATCCATGCTGACACTAGAGCACATCTATTAACCTCTTCCTAGGTCAATTAAACTAGAAGCCTCCGTGTGTTTGTACTGTCTTCCAGCCTTGAAAAACTGATAAGCAAGGTCCAGGAAGGTAACCGATGAATGTATCCAGCACAAACAGAGGTAGGAGATCCTTAACATCCCCTTGATGCCAAGAACATCTGTTCATAAATTAGAAACCAGAAACTACTTGGAAATGAGCAAATAAAAGTATATTTAATGGCAGTATTAAAAATATATATACAAATATGCATATATACAAAATTCAATTTTAATGACAGTAGAGACTATTAAATGTGCCATTCAGTTTTCATTAGCCTGAATGACACATGCTTTCCAACTTTTAATTACTCTTTCTGTTAGCAATATGATTCTATGGCAAAATTTTGCTCTCTTTGGCACCAGGTTGAGACAAATCTCTTCACGCTATTGTGCCCTTTAGGAATACTGTCAAATTCAATCATTCAGGACTCATGAGTCTTGCACTAACATGAAGAGATTGATTTGAAAACCATGGGACTAAGATCCTTTTTTTTGTTTTTCATTTTCCATTTCCATTCCTTAACCAGGAAAGCTGAGATTGCCAGCTTTGCTCTCACATGCAAATGAGCACAGCCCTAGAATAATGCTCTTGGATGTGGCAGTGACTGTGTCTGCCAGCACTTTCTGATCAGTTATATCTGAAATATCAAGAGTTATTGTGGTGTCAGAAAACATACCACAATATAGCAGTCTCTACGGCCTATTTAAAGGCAGTTAAAAATAGATATAAAAATTACTTCAGGCAAAGATACAGAGGAATTCTTGACCTTTTATAAACTGGATCTCATTCAAACAATGTACGTTTTAATAAAATCTATCAATATATACCTAATAAGGAATGTAGACTCTCCTACACAATGGAAAAGTTTAAAAAGGACAAGCTAAGTAAGCTGATGAGTTTGCTGTAGCAGAAAGGGTTTGTGCAAACCTTGACTTATAGACAGAGCACAGCTGTTAATGCTGACAATTTCTACCTGTATGTGCGAAGTTATGATGGTGGTTGAGCCAGTTCTGATACTCATATTGCAAGATGGATACTGGAAAAAATGAAGTGAGTATAGAGAAGATCTGAAATCAGAGCAAATGCCATGTAATTGAAGAACTAAAAATCTTAAACTACTCACTGAACCAAAGAGATTTAAAGGTAAGTTGATAACAATGTATACATATATGCACAGGGAAAATATTGAATATAAGGGCCACTTGAACCTACCAGAGTTAAATAAGAAGGAGTAATGTCTAGCAGCTGGAATTAAGCAAAATAAAATAGTGTACTGTTCAGTACCTAGTTCAGTACCACTGATAACAAATAATCCTTGGAATAAACAAGTGCTGTGGTTGATTCCTTGGCTCTCAGTGTCTTCAAATTGAGACTCAATGCCTCCCTGAAAAATGCAGGCTATCCAAACACAGGCTATGTTGTGTTGAAGTCCAGCAGGCTCAGTTCATGGTTAAATAACAGTTGCCTGTAATTTACAGGAGATAAGACTATATACTCCCATTGTCTCTCTTCTTTAGACTTTATAGATAAATTTCTTTGATTTATAAACTTTCCAAAACCTCTATAAATAATTCTTTTCCTCCTATCACCCCAAGTTTAGCTTTCCTTTTAATGTATGCCTCATCTGTATTTGACTATCCTGTCCTACTTGCACAGCACTGTGGCTGGAAAAATACCACTGACAGGTTATGGGAAGATGGGCACACACTTCTTGTCCCAGCTCCTGAGACTGCACAACATCTCTCAGAGAAGTTTCTTAAGTAGTGCCCATGGCCTTCACCTTTATTTGACCTCTAGGAGAATGCATTTCATCCAGCTCAGCTCTCTCTATAGCTGCTCTTTTTCAACCTTTAGAAGAAAATACACAAAATCAGAGCTTTCCTCAGAAGTAAAAATCCATTTACAGTAATTTAAGTATTCTTATATTTGCTGTAGCTTTAGTGATTATTTACAGCCTAACAGGAATATTGGGCTTGGCCAAACTGGTACCTGCATAACTGGCAAAACTGGCATCTTATGTGCATTAGCTGTGTGCTTTTCCTTTCCTGCTGTTGTATATTGCCTCTTTGAATGTAGACCTACAGTTTTCTTTGTTATTTGTTATATTTCACCAACACACAAGGTTTTTCTCATGGTTAAATACGAGATTCTGGTCTCCTAATAGATATGTAGATAACACTGTGCTTTTGCTCCACTAGCTGACATAAGGCTGAATCTGGTAACCTCACTTACTGAAAAATTGTGTTGTCATTGGGAATACTCACACATGTAAAATGAGCAGGACTTGGCCCTTTGGTCATATTTTTGTAATAAAAGATAAAATGAGATTTTTAGGAAACTGCAACTTATGACCATAATATTTATGAGGCTGTCAGGACTGCACTGTAAAAATTCATATTATTTAATTCTTCACTCTGACACTAAAGCATCATTTCATTTATATGCAAATAAGAATATACTCTACTGCTGTTTCTTCACTGAAGAAGCTGTTTGAATTATTCAGATTTTATTAATAAAGCTTCATAAATAAGTTTTTTTTCTACTCAATTGGTAGTGGCCATGAGAGAGAATCTATTTATCAGACTTTGTTATTATGAGCTTCATAACAAAATATGAAGATTTATGGAGTACATAATTAGACGTTATGTGATTGTAATGGAAACATTGGGTTATCCAGATGAAATACTCTTTATGCATTTCTCCTTGGCAGAGGCATTGCTGGAAAATGGACTAAACCCATCCTCATTACTAAGTTCCAAGAAGTGCCTATGAAAGGAACAGAGCAATTTAATACCTTTTTTTAATCATACACACTGAAATAATTTTGAGTAAAGAAAAGATGCCTAAGAGAGACTACAAGGAATGCCAGGGAGAAGCAGGTAGGGAAAATGATGTGCCTTCTCTGGGCAGAGTCTGTGAACTGAGTATTAGCTGCATGTGTGACAGTACAATCTACAGTCTGAAGCTGCCTGGCCTTTAAATCATCATTTAAGTGACCAGCAATTAATATTCCCTTCAGGTACAGATCATAGTCAGAGTAATCCTGTGTGAACTCAGTTCTACCTGTGCTGTGAAGAAGGCTGCCTATGGTGCTGAGCCCCAGTGCTGAACCCTGGTTTGGGACAGCCAGGTCTGCAACCTCTTGATGGATTTGGGCAGAACAGGGATGTTCCAATGATCTGCTTAGACAAAGCATCAGCTTCTTCATGTTTGCAGCAGGTGGGCTTCAGAGAGCCAGGTATTTTCTTCAGCAAAATCAGAGCAAGCCACAGAGATCAAAGTGGCTAAAAGAAGTTAATATAAATTGCTTTATCTGAGTTAGGTCCCTGTATTTTTGTTAAATTAGTCACTTTTTTAAATACTGGCACTGAATTCTCCCCATGGAGTTGAAATATGAAACAGTCATTAGATGTCCAGTGCTATTGCACAAGAGCACTTGTGTGCCTAGGTAACTTAAAACAATGAAAATATAAGGGGAAAAGTCTAGGTATGAAATATATACTGAACATTTCATAGCAGCCCACAGGGATTTATTACTGTATGCTGTAATCCAAGCACAGTTTTAATCTCACACACAGTACCTCGGAAAATCACCACAGCAAAACTGCTGTAAATGAAAGGTAGAGGAGTACATCTTAGGCTGGGAGGCTTGTGCAGAGAGGTGAAGATATTTTGTGGGAAAAGTTGCTGGCTTGTACTTTGACATTGCTGGTTGGGCATGGACTGAATTTGTGTTTCTCTGGAAGGAAGATCGTGGAGCATGTCTTGTGGATATCTCTCAACATCTCAATCAAGATGGCTGTTCTTGAACCAGTTTTTTCATGTGAAATAAGGGTCAGCAAGCCACTATGTTGGGCTTCATCCAACTAAGCACTAAAGTATGTACATAACTTTAAACATGTGCATAACCCTCTTGAAGGCACTGAATTGGGTTGTGTGCTGTTGTTAGCAGCATGTGCCAGATAGATGGGGGGGGTGTGTGTGTGAATGGGCTTGCAGCTACTTGAGGGATCCTGGTTTGGATGACAGAATCAGGGAGGCAAAGGATGTTCTGAAAATTCTCAAATTGCCTTAGTCACTATGAACCTAATGATGGTCAGAGCAAAATTTAATTGTGTTACACATGATCGGGTGTTTTGAATTACAAAATTCCTACAAAAGAGACCCACTTTTCATGCTAGTTTGTATGACCACACATTTTATTTTCATTAATTTTTATGACCTGAAAGCATTATGCCTAAAGTACTCATTGCATTAATTTTTGAAGATGAATCAATACTGCAGCACTGTAACTTTCCTTTCTGGAGTTTAATTTAGAAAAAAAAAGTTGATACATTAAACTTCTTTTCTGGAGACTCTTTTATATTCTGCATGTTGAATACAAGCTAAAACTTACAGACAACAGCAGAATGCTATTATTCCTCTAACAGTACACATATGCTGTCTATTACAATATTATTCAAAATTATTCACAATAAGCAAAGTAGAAAGTAAAACAAGTATAAATATCTGTGACAGCATTGTAGCCAAGAATAACAAATTTTTAAGCCTACAGATATTTGATATGCAAAAAAAAAAAATCTCTTTGAAAATAGATTTAAACTGTAACACTTAGGACATTTTATGAAGCTTTATTTACCAAAAAAATAGTCTAAGAAGGAGCAGAAAAAAAATCTTGAAGAGTGATTTTGGTATGTTTAAACTCCCATGAATGAAACCCAAAAAAACCCCCAAAACCCCAGCTTGTATATCATCTAGGAAGTAAAGTTGTAGGCTGTCTGCAATATTCTAGTAAGGCTAGAATTAAAAGTACGGATGAGTTCAGAAAATGTGCATATAGTATTCTTCAAATACATAGTTTCACCTATGGAATTCAGTAAATGCTGAATCTGGAGGCTTGAATTGTCTCCTGCACGTTACATGGTGGGCACAAGTGGAAAGGATAAGTTACTGATCCAAAAATCCATAAGCAGTTTCTTTCTCTCCACTCCTGGTAGAGGACAGATACTAATTTTCAGTAGTGAAATTAATAGGAATTTTACTCCTAGCTCTGCAAAAGGAGGAAAACCTCGTATAAGAATATAATTGTTTTCTCCCCTTTTTTTGGAAGTGGTTACATACATCCAGACTTGCCAGAGCCCCGGGGGTACTGATGGGCCTGGTCAGCCCCACCTGAGGCCACACCCCACCCTGCCCAGGACCCTATTTCAGCCCAGCCTGGGATCATTAGCCTCGGCTTTGGTGATGCTGTAAGAGTGCTGGTCTCTTGCTCCCTACAGACCTGCCTGGTTGTGGGCTGATGTCCTGGGCTGTCCCTGTGCTCAGGGAGGTGGCAGATGGGTGTGGGGACTGTCCCCTCCCTGCCCTGCTCACCTCCCTGGATGGGGGGTGAGATCCTGCCTACCCAGGTGGTCCCTCCAAGCACTGCAAGAGCTGCCAGCCCTTGATATGCCCTGTCAAGACCATTATTACACCTGGATTTTACTGAGGAAGAAATGCAGCAGTCAGCTCAGTTTTCCTTTACTTCTCTCCTCCGTTGCAGAGATGTACAGCAGAGACTCCGTGAAAGCCTTTCTGACAGGTAATGTTTTGATCCACATCTTTCCAGCCTGGCAGGTCTCTTTGCATGTAACTGTATGTCCCTGGTTAAAACTCTTAGGTTCTTTGGCCAAAAGACGCAAGTATAGAAATTTAAATCAGGCACCATGTATCTTAGTCTGGGCAACCAAGTAACCTGATTTTTAGGTTCTCCCAGCCCAACTGTAAATCAGAAGAATTTCTCATTCTGTACCGTGATATACTTGTAGCTTGCTCCTGTTTCCACTTCAGTTTTTCCTTGGGGTAACAACATTAAAATCTGAGTAAAACAATTAATTTCTTGCAATCTCTTATACTGAAAGTAGTCGTACCTCCAAATCAGCTGCCTCCAATGCTATTGCAGTACCTACCAGCTACAGTAGGGATAATAGTACTAAACTTGAATATAGAACCTTTTTTGGCTTTTTGCTTTGGATTTTTTTTCTTTCACTAAGAAGAGAGGATAACATGCTTTGGAAAGGCATTATTTAAAGTGTGTATTGGTGCACTGCAGAACTTGTTCTGTATTAAGTTCTGAGGATGAATTCTCTTGTGAGTAGTTTGCTGTGACTTGACTGATTCACTTATTTTTAAAGAGAATCGTCTCTTGTTTGTTTGGGTTTTTTTCTTTTTTCATTACTCTTAGCTACTGGTAATGAAATGAAAACTAGCTTCGTTGTTATTATATGAAAAACTACAATGAGCAAACTTTCCTAATGACAGGAAAAGGTGGTAACTGCGGTGGGCTGACAGAGGAACATGTTGAAGCTTAGTGTGGCTTCAGCCCCATGTCACAGGCACAGCTCTGCATGAGAATACAGCAGAGCCTTCTCAGGTTTGGGCACAAGGAGGGGCAGGGGTGTGATGGTGTGGGAAGGCTGTTGTTTCTCTTCCTCCCTGCACGGGAAGGCATGCCATGTTTCTAGTCTACTGGGACCTCTGGCAAATAAGTGGGAGCTGTGCTCTCCTTGTTATCAAATTACATGTTTGGGTGTATCAGATAAGCCCTCTCCAGACTGGTGAGGAACAGGATCAAGTAACACATATGGCTGTATCTGGAATAGGCAGGACAGTCATTTAAAGATGAACTTTTTTGAGGCCTCAAGTGTCATAATCTTCTAATGTTCCTCTAAGCATAGAAACTCATCTAGAAAATTATATCACACCACCTCACCTATTATCTGGTTGCTTGCTTTCTGCTGTAGTGGTTTTTTGTTGGGTTTTTTTGTTTTGTTTTGTTTTGTTTTGTTTTTCTGCAGGGAGGCATGTAGGACATTAGTTTTTCCAAAAGTCCTCCTACACAAGACCACTTTGGGAGTTTGTGGATCCTTTCGTATCCTCTGTGAGGAAATATTTTAGTGCTGTAATTTGGTGTGAGCATACTCCAAGTAGAGGGTTTGGCTGCACATGAGCTTTCCAAGGCAGACTTCTAATGGCTACCTTCTGATTTTTATTTTTGTTCTTCACTCTGTGGTATGCAAGCCATAGGACCATATGGTACAGCTACAGAAATATGCCAACTTAGTAGGGAACTGCTTCCTATTATAGCTACAAATATGGAAATGATGAATTAAATGGATCAAAAGTAATGTCACAGTTCAAGAAAGCAGCAAGCCCAAATCACTTACCCATGAAAACAGAAGTATTGTTGTCCAATAGGTATTTCTAAAATACCTAATGCAAAGAAGACAACTGAAAATTAATTTAATTCACAAATAACACAGGGAGGTACTCCAGTTCTTTTGCCTCACTGAAAATGGATTTCCTACTAGCATCCCTGAAAAGGGAATGAGGGATGCAATGGTGGCTGTTCATACTTTTTCTGTGGGATTTGTCAGCTTCCTAGTGACTAGTGCATGTATTCAGCAAACATGAGGTGTTGAAATGTACCTGGTTTTGGTACAAATGGGGAAGTAAACTGACATTTGTGCAAATCCATGGCATTCTTCAGGTGTTACTCACTGTCACAGATTTCTCTCGTCCCTCTGCTAACTGAAATTTGTAGCAAAGTGAGTCACTCAGAAAGAGGTATTATCATATGAAGTTTGAAAACAAATGGAAAAGCGGCAGGATGGAAGGATTGAGAAAAGCTGGGTTTTTTCAGATAGCTGAAGCAGCTCAGGAGCAGTTTTATAAACAGTGTTGGTAAAACTGTAACAAAGGACAGAACTGAATGGTGACAGCAGTGCTAAATGGGGGAAAACCTCATAGGAACACTACAGTGCTCATTTGGAGTTGCCGGGGAAAGCTGAAAAGTCTTCGTATTTGTTCTGATTACGAGGACCATGAAGCTGTTGTGGAAGCATATGACTTAGCAGAGTGTCTTCCTTCAGAGATTTATGAGTAAGGGAAAAGAAATGAGGCAACTGTAATGCCCCCCTCTGCTACAAACACTGCCTTTCATGCCAGAAGAAAGGATGAGAGGTGATGCCATCATGATCCCTATTATATTCAATATTCTTGTAGCCACAGGCTTTGTGTCCTAACCATTGCCTCTCAACTCTGAAAACTCAATTTCCTAATTTTTGTCCAAAATACACCCTTTGGACACAGTTAGATGTATTTCGTATCATAGATAGTCTGTATCCCAGAGCACTCTTGCATAGCACTGACCAATGGAACATTATCCTCTGTTGACTTTATCTCCATTTGCATATATACAATGCAAACTGTGTGTAACAGTTTTATTTGATAGCATTTGGCATCCACACAGCTCTGATGAAAGTTACTTCTTAAGGAGAGGTGGAATGAAAAGTCAAGCCTGTAGATGAAGAGGTATTCTGGAGAAAATCCATGGAGGAAAACAAGAAGAGACATTTTTTAACAGATCCTGAAATCAATGAAGAGTTGGTAGGGATAGCTGAAGATTAACATGGTCATATTTTTACATTAAAATTGGCCGCAAGTGGATTAATTTTAATGTTTCTGTAGGGTGCTTATACTGAGAAGCATTAAGGTCAAAATAAAAGCATTTTAAACTAGGAAAGCAAACAGCTTCAATGATAGCTTGAAATAATCAGATTTCTTAATGGGAGACTTCAGTAAGGATGAAATTATGGTAGAAAAATAGATGGCTAAAGCAATGAGAGCAGTAATGTGCAGCCAGAGGAGATATGGGGTGTGGAAGAAAGCCAGGGTCAAGAATGAAGTCAGCATCACAGCCAACAGGGACAGCCAACAGGTCAGAACAGAGAAAAGCAAAAGAGAGTGAGCAGCACATGTATAACATATGTGATAGGCAGGGCCAAATCCTGCCTGAGCTTACATCAGTACAACTTCAATGGCTGAATCCTCTTAACACAATGTCACTTCCAATATGGTCTAACAACATACATGCAGGCTTTTATTTAAATCAGTGCACAAGGCTATATTTTCTCTTATGCTGTTTCCAGGCAATTGTTACTTCATTGTTCCACTGCTATTAGTATTATGGTCTTAGATACTGCTGAATTTCTTGTTTTGTATATTTTCCATGAGTAAACATTCACCTGTTTCATATCTGTCTTCTGTTTTACAAGATTAAATTCTTCAAATTAAAATACCATTTTAGGAAAGCATGATATTGTACACTATTGCTTGAACAATATACTATTTATTCACATTTCAAAACTGAATTCTGTGTGCATTCTACCCATTGAACCTAAATTTTTTTAAATGAGGATTTTTTTTTTTTTACAGTGTTGGTATTCATGTTTTCCGTGTTTTGGCATCAGTAGTGTAAAAAGGAGTGGTGAAGAGGAGAATCAGCTTCCAGAATTAATAAGCAGAAAAACTGACTTTGTTTGAAACACCTTTCTTGTCATATCTTTTTACACTTGCAGCATTTATATTATTTGTGAGGGTGTCACTGATGTGGGAACAGTTATTTTAATCTAACACCTGGTTTTGGATACAAGCAAAACTGTGCCCACTTATCTGCATGTATGCATGCACACAAGGCTTTTCTGTTCTAAACCCAGAAGAAACCATAGGTATTTATGGTTTTGAACTCTAGCTTTTTAAACTCTAGCTCTTTCAGTCTTGTTTGGAAAAAAATCCCTATAGGTGATTTTTCAAACAAACAAAAGCAGCAAGCTTTCTAAGCCCACTTCTCCCACAATAAAGTGTTGTTCCAGTCTTTGTCCCCACTCATGACCCACAGGCAACTTTGCCTCTTACTTCTACAGTTTATAATAAAAATTTTAAAAATTTTAAATATCTAAAAGCCACCAGGTTTTAGCTAATCTTATTTGTGTATACTTTATCTTAGATTACCATTAGAGAGGACTATTTACTGCTTGTGTACATCAATATAACGGAGCATTAATTAACCCTCAGCTCACTGACTAGTGCAGAGCAGCAGAGGTATTGTCTGGTGTTTCCCTGCACCTACCACGCTTTTGGTCCAAAAAGCCACCAACACAGGAACAAAGAACCACAGTTCATAAGAAAAGTGTTCCATACCCACATGCAGAAGAAGAAAGCAATGCATACAAAGCAAGCTGTACTGTGCCAGCACGGCAGCATCCCTGGTGGAGGTGTGCTGGGATCCTGGCAGGCTGAGGGAAGCGGTTTGGAGCCCCCAGGAGGCAGCAGTGCTGGGGCCCTCACACCAAAGCCGTCTGTCAAAGAGAAATTTTATACTGAAAGGAAAGCAAGACATATATCACTTAAGGCATCTAGCTTAAAATATTTAAAAGGAGGACAGAACTATGGTAAGGAGTGTTCTTTTAGAAAATTGCCTGTGGACTGTATTTTAATGTTCTGAAGCTGTTCCCTCGAGCTATTTTACACAATACCCAGTTTTCTTGAGTTTCAGAACTACTAATGATTCAATGGATACAGAATCACAGAAAGCTCCTGAAGTCATCTTACGCTCTCCTCCACTCCCTTGAAGTCCTATTTCCAGCTAGTGTTTCAGAACTATAGAGCATTGCAAAGGGGCAAAAATCTCTCTGGTGTTAACTGATACCTTCTTTGAAAGGAATTCATTTTAAACCAGAGAAATTGGATGTATACGATTGAAATATTTTGTTTCTTTTTCCTGAAAACTGGTAGATTACTAACGTAAAAGCTTGGTTTAATGCAGCAATTACAGTAATGAAACATAGCAATATTTGTGTTTAGTATCAGGGTTTTTTCCTCTCTTTTCCAATACTCCTGTAGATATTTCTTGTGGGTTTCAATGTTTAAAATAGCAGTTACTTGAAGTGTTGTGAATATGAATAGAAATTTGGTAAGTAGTAATCCCCTCTCCCCAATTTAATATGACAATAGTGCTTTTTTAATCCTTTCCAAATATACAGTCAACAGTTCTTTGCATAACATAAAACTATAACCTAGAAATACAATTTTGTGCAAATTTCAATTATATAGGGCTTAAGATGCATGCTACATAATGTCTAGCTATATAAATCATCAGGGGAAAGATGGCTCGTTTTTATGACAATAACAAATAACATTGCAGAGATTTTCACTATTAAAATAAAACTGGGAAATATAATGCAAAAATATAACTGAAATTAAAAAAAAATCATTTTACTGCCTTTTTCTACAAGGCTGTTGTTAATGAATTAGAAACTACTGAAATACTGTTGAAGCAAAACCACGTCCTGCTGGAATTTCACCATAATCAGAATGTGCCATTTGAGGATACCAACTTTGCCCAAAGATTTTATGGGAAGTCTTAAAACAATTGGATATTTTTAAAGGGAAGCAGTCTGAGGTATTACAATTTTACCAGGATAAAAACTCTATTTCCCAACCAGGTCTAGTGGAAATGCACTGTTTTAATTCCTGTGTCACATTAATGGTGGTCATGGTATTTCACTAGCTTTTACTTAGCTGTCCTCTGTGAGCAATGAAAGCTGTTCCCTCAGTCTGGAGAACAGACCTGACTTTATCCTACTCCACCACACTGTCTGAAATGGTCTTCAACAGAAAAATGGCAGTTTTAACCAATTAAAGCCCAGTGTTACTGTGTAAATTTCTCAAGCATCACCTTGAATGGGTACTAAATTGTCTGAGGATAAAGACAAAACCAACCAAACTGCCCAATACTAGTATCCTATATTGTAAAATCTTATACTTCTACTGTGATGAGAGTGCCTGTGGGCTTCCCATAAATCAACAAAGGAATCACTAGTTACAACAATTAAAAATAAAGCTATGCTTTACTACCAGAGAATTGAGGTGGTAGTTACAGGGAAATCAGTCTCAGTCCTTGTAATTCCTTGTATTTCAGTGACACATTGTACAATTGTTTAATTGGCAGGAAAGGAATAATGGTTAAAATGCTTATTTCAGGCTGAATATGTAGCAGTGGTAGTCAAAAGGGGAGTTGTGCTGCTCTCTTGTTCCCTAAGATAATCGCTGTAGATCAGTTTTTTGCTCTTGGAGTGACAGGTACTAGTACATGTGTGTGCTCGTATTTCTAGGCTGGAAGCATACTTCATGCTCTCAGTGTCAGGTAAGAAGGACCAGGTGACAGCCAAGCTGTATTTTCAACTATTGAAATACACACAATGCACACCCATGAGCTAATGACAAAGCAGAAAGACTGTGACAGACAAATTCCCTTTAGTCTTTGGGAAACAGATGACAAGAAGCAGTAGCAAAGACCCTGATTTAAAAGCTTGGAATATATTTAGGGAAATAAGAATTTACTTTTGAAACATGAAATACCTGTAAGCAAATGTAACTAGATTTTTCTTTGGGAGCTAACCAAGGCAAGTGCTGCCAAAGTTGGGAAGTCACAATTTAGATGCCACTCCCAGAAGCCTCAGCCACTCTTGGAGCCCTTCCCTATGCTGCTTCCCTTTTTTTGCTTTTTGTGAGTAAACCTCCTCTACTTTGCTGATGTCTGCTATTTTATTGCACGGTTGTTATTGTGGTGATAGATCTCAGCTCCATCGCTATAACTGCTTTGTGTCTCTGCTCTCCTCTGCCATCTGGAAAGCAGTGTTTGGAGCTGCCTTGCAGAGCTCTATAAATATATGCTCTAAAACTGCATGGTTGCTGGGCTTATGTCTTAACACTTCAGTGCATTTCTCTTGCTCACATTCGATTTCTTTAATTACTATTATTTTGAATGAATACTGTAAGTTTATCCAAGTTAATTTTGAAGTTCTGTGGATCTATATTCTGTACCTTGTGCATGGGTGATTAAGATTCTTCCCCATAGGTCTATAGTAGCTGTGAGGAATAGCTTGGCACTGTGATTTATTTTTTTTTAAGGGGAGATTTATCCTAACACTTTGTTTTTCCTGGTACTCCTGCTGTTGCTACTTCTATTGCCCAAGGAAATGTTTCTGCCTCAAATCCCTCTGCTTCCACAGTCTATGTGCAGACTGTGAATATAGGCCAAAGGTCACACTTTGGAGAAAACAGAAGGGTGGAGAGAAAAGGAAAAGTTACAGCTCTCAAAAAGGGGGTGACTTGGTGAAATTTAATGGCTTTTTACATGAAGGAGCTCATGTTGGGGATTCTTACATCCTCCTTTGTCATACCACTCTGACTCTGTAGAGGTGAAGCCAAAAGAAAAACAAGAGATAAAACAAGGAGACAGGAGGTAGATTTTTTTTTTGTATATATGTTTAATTAAAATATTGTCTGAATATCATGAGAATTTTATCAGTAACTTCTCAAGAAAGAAAATAACACGTTTCATGAAGAAATATTTTTTTTTCACATAGAGTATTTTGTAGTCAGCTTATGAAGACCAAATGTTAAAGTTATTTGCCTAGATGATGTGATTCCAGCATGTTTTACAGGGAAACAAGATGCTTAAATGAGTACAAAGAAATGATGAATCCCACTAAACACTTGAAACCCACACTTTGTAACATTTAGTGATGCTAGTAGAAACAGTTTAGCTTAGGCTGATCTTACTACTTTTTTGTAAGTTGGTATGATTTGCAGAAACCTTCTGTTAAGGAATGAGTTTTTAATCTTTAGTTTCTTTCATAGTAAATTAAACAGTTTTAAAAGCTATATAAAATCCACTCCTTCAATTCAATATTATTAGAGTTAACAAGTTACATTTTCCATTTTTAAATAGTGATTTGACCCTTTGGCTTTTCTTGCAAATGTGATACAAACATCACTGTTATCACTAGAAATACTTTGCTTCCTTATAGTGGGTTGGGTTTACTTGGTTGGGTTCCTTCGGATGAATTAAATATTTGGACAAGAGCACTCATGACTGTATTCTCTGGTAGCCAAGGGGAATGCAGTAATTTTGGGGGGGGGGTGTCTCCCAATTCTCAGGTGTTTTTCCTGAGTCATACAGTCATGTTGGCACGTATGTGTTCTTTTTATGTAAGGTTTAATTGTACCATACCATTTTAAATGGTTTTACCCTGACAATGCTGAGACAGGCTTGGCTCACAAAAGCGAATAATTGAGTAATGGGACTTTTCACTCACGAGGTGGGAGATGTGGATTGAAATCATTTCACTAAAAGGGGGAAGGGATCTTCAGTGAATGCTGTAACTGTAATGCTGTTTGGTAAAATGAGAAGGGAGAACCCTACCATACTTTGTAGTGATGTGCTAGACTCTAAGTTCCCAAGTTTTCCTCAGAATTACATAGAAAGCCAGGGCTTTCAATTTTCCACAGAACATTCTAACAGAAAGCACATATACCACCTTACAGTAGAAGACACAGAAAACTGTCAGACCATCATGACACCCTGAGTTCTTCTGTAGGTAGAGTCCACTGATCATTTCATCTTTTCTTCATCTATTTAAATATATATGCCCTCTTCTGAATATCTTATCACAAAATTTACCAGTAAGTTTATATGGTCTGAATTAATACATGAAAGGGCTCATTAGTGAACAGCTGGACTAAATATGCAAATTAAAAAGTTTTCTTCATGGCTTTATGTGAGGAGATGTTTTTAAAACTTTATCAATGTCAACGTGTCAGCCTGCATTTCTCTGTGAAATCTTGAAACTGCTCTTTCATCTATGTTGTAAACACATCAACAAGTATGTAGAATGTCTTGACTTTGAAATACTGTCACCTACTTTCTGTATCGTTGTCAGTAGTCAGCTTGTTATAAAAGTGTTTCATATCTAACTCTGTTTCTTTTGGTAGTATGTCAACACACTGCATTTTTCAACTGTGTTCCTTGCTGCCTCTTCCATTTTTATCAAAAATCCAGTGTGACAGAAGTTTTTCCTCTTTCTTTGCAACATGTTGATATCTCAGGTTCTCCACTGTCACCAAAGCAGTTGTGCTACTTTGAGGATAAGTTGAGTCTATGTAAACCATCTTCAGCATTTTGTGCCAAAGTACAGTGGGATTTTTGTGCTCAAATGTTTTTGTGATTGTGGGAAGTTCCCAAGCTTCAGTCATCGCCTTTACTTCCTAGCTTGGAAGTTTCTCTGAATGTGTTCAATCTAATACAGTGCCTACTCCTGACATGCTCTGCAGTTTGGAGTCCACAGTTGGCTTGGAACAAACCCACCTGGTGATGGACAATTTCTTAAATGTGAGTGTACTCAGGATTTCTATTCTGCTGCTTCTCATGTAATGTTTTGGGGTTTGTTTTCAGAAGACATCATGTCAGGAAGCAGTACAATTGCCTCAAATGCCCCAACTGGAAGCTAAGCATCAGTACAAGTGACTGCATGAAAGACTGAATGTAAGATACTTGCTACTTTCAAGTTTTGAATTATACTTGTTTCACAAGGATTTTCAGTCAAAAAATATGGTAGCACTGGAATTTACAGAGGTACAAATTAACTTGAATTGGAAAAAATATTCTATTCAAATGCCTTCAAGACTTGTGCAATAGAATGGAGGTCAGTGAACCCAAGAACTGTGATGAAGTACTCAACAGACACCTTAATCATAGAACCGTTTAGGTTGGAAAAGACCTTTAATATTATCAAGTCAACCATTAACCCAGCACTGCCAAGTCCACCAGTGAACTATGTCCCTAAGAACCATGTTTACAGATCTTTTAAATACCCCCATGGATGGTGACTCCACCCCCTCCCTGGGCAGCCTGTTCCAATGCCTGGGAACCCTTTCAGTGAAGAATATCCAATCTAAACTTCCCCCGGCACACTTGAGGCCATTTCTTCTCATCCTGATATTAGATACTTGTATCATTGTTGTGTGTTGCATCTGCAACAGTACGGTTTCCCCCCACCTTTCAAGTCATGTTAAGTTACTAAAACAATATGGTCTGAGTGGTGCAAAACATAAACAGCTTTCTGGTATTTGATATGGAGACAAGAGGGTTGGCTTATGTCCCTTCCATCATCTGCAAGGACATGTAATACTCCTGCACTTGTACTTACTGTTGTGTATTACCTGCACTGCAATAATATCCTAACACTCTCCTTGGAACTAGACCACACTTTGTTACAAGACACACAGCTTTGCACTCAACATTTTTCTGATGCATCAGTAAATATGTTATATTATCAAGCATCAAATTATTAAATTTAAAATCATAAGGCTCAAGGCAAATGTTCTTTATGATCATAAAAAGTTAAAATAAATAAGTACGGGAGAAAACAAACTTTGAGGAATGTATGCTTTCTACCTTAATGCAAGGAGAATAAACTTCATTTTTGAAGAAAGATCAGTGCATGAACTTGTTTCCTTCTCTATCAGTATAGATCACATTCTTGATAACTAACATATCATAAAGAAACATTTTCTAGTCATGGTATGTTTCAAAACCAGGTTGACATGAACCAGAGATCAAACAAAATCTGTATACACGGACCTACTTTGAAAAAGCTAAGGATCTGTAGGGTGTTCAGATCATATAGTCTGCAGAAATTTAATTGGCATATTGTTGCTGTTTAACTTAAAATGCACAGCATAGCTACAGTATGGAAGATTATTAGAAATAACTGAAAAGCAGGCTGTCATCCTAGAAAAGATAGTTTTAAATTAAGAGAATTATCTCTAGAATACATATGTGTCTTAATCCTCACCACATCAATCCATTAATCATACTGGCTGGACCCCACGCACTTTGTATGTGTATCACACTGCTGCTTTAAATGCTGTTTATGTGGCTGAGTTGCTTTATTCCACCTTCATCAGTATAAGTTTAGTAATTAGGACCAACCAGGAAGGAAGAAAACAAGTGAGGAAGATGAACTTTTTCTAGGAATCTTTTGATGAGCATTTCAAAGAGAACAGTAGCTAAAGTATTTGCTTTTTTTTTTTCTACAGAAAATGAAGTGGACACAAAGCCAAGAAAACAAATTTCTCTGGGAAGGAATCAGATACATAGATAGTAAGTGCTCATAGTGTAGTTGTTTTCTTACCTCTTGCCTACTCTTCAAAACATTGTTTGCCAAAATAACAAAACACATTTGAACAGCTATAAACTTTCTTGGAGAATAAAAATGCTATGTGTAAAACAAAATGTATTCTAAAAATTCATTCTCTATCATATCTGTATTTTCAAAACTCACAGATTTTCTTCTGTCCCTTGAATATGGACAAATACCTCAGTCATATTAAGGTTTCTGTATAAATAGCTTTTCCATGATGAGAAACCTCCTTTTTCCTTAGAATTACAATTTGTGGCTTATTCTATGGACCTTGTCTTCCAATAAGTGTATCTTCTTTTCAGTTTACTGAGCAGCAGCAAGTTAGAAGGATTTCACTTACAAACCTAACTCAAAGTCAACTGGTCTGCAAGTATTACTCAGGAATATGTATAGAACTGATGATTTGGAAGATGAGCTCTTTGGATGTACACTTTTTGAATGATTCAGAGTGACACATGAAGATTAATATGAGTAAATATTTTTAAAATTCCCAAAACTGTACATCAAATGAAGTTCATAAACAGTATGTTCTCAATTATGGAATTATAGTTTCTAATCCAAAGAAAAAGAAATTTTGCTGGCAGGAAACATTGTCAAAGGGTATAAACCATCAGAGGATCTGGAATTCAGATGTTAGCTATTGTATGATAGTAAATACTGTTGATTCATGATAATTTAGAGCAAAAAGCCAATAAAATAAGAACATTTTGTTGAGATCTGACTTCAACAAAATAGCTCTAGCTTAAAAAGCATCCATTCCCTTCCTACCTTTAAAAAAGTACAATGTTGGAACAGACAAGACGAAAATAGCCAGGAATTTTCCAAAACAGTGTTTGCAGATATAACTTTCAGGCTTATTTGTCATCTCTACAAAAGCAGACTCCACGGATACTATCAATGAAACATTCTTTATGTTTCACTTTTAAGGGAAGCAGCAATGACTTGCCTCCTAGGAGATACACTCCAAAAGAGCAAATATCACCACAGCATTAATCTCACTTTCTTTCCTTCTGCATGTATGTCTCATTTTATCAGCTGAACCGATGATTTAGATACAGGAATTGAAACGTATTAGCTATCTGAACTGTAAAATCTATACTCAATATTACATTATCTCCTTTGTCTATGTGCAAAATTGCTAGTGTATCTAAATAGCATATGACATAAAATAAATGTTTGTACATGATAAGATTTGTTCAGGGTGGAGTTGTAAATGTGGAATGTGCTTGTTTTGTTAATTTGAAGCACAACACTAATACTATACATAATGAAAATAGTCGTTGATGGTTAGTCTTTGCCTGAGGGGTTCAGTGGGAGGAGTTCATGTCTTAGAAGTGTAAAAAATAAATTTAAAAAAACCTGTATGGGTAAGAAATTTAAAAAGGAAACATGTAAAAAAGTACAGAAAAGACCGCTTTCGCCACCTCACCATGAAAAAAGCAATAGCGATAAAAATATTTTAATTTAGCCACATAAAATTCAAAGTTCAAGAGCTAAACTTCCTGGAGAAGCAGCTGTTGAGGGCACAGCAAGAGCAGGCTGCTGGCTCAGCCCTGGGGAGCAGTGCCTTGTATCAGCTCGGGGAGATCCCCTCCGGCGGACATGCAGAGCAGTATTGCCAGGTCCCAGCGGGAGCCGCGTTTAGCTCTCTTAAGACCTAATCTTGCAAACACTTATGCACGTGAGTAATTTCAGCTGCCACAAACTAAGTTATTCACCTGTTTAAAGTTTTTGCAAGGGTGGTGCAACATCCGGCCCACATTTGTAAATACTAGCCAACATGAAAATGGAAGAAACTTCCCTTTTCCTCATCCAGGCAACTTAATTTTTGCCGTATTTTTATTTGTATTTTATTTGACTGGAAAAGATTACAGCTGCAAATATTTTTTTAATTCTCGAATCTTACAATTTCTTTAATAGATGAGTAATTGAAACCACCTCAAGCAATGGTAAAAATCATGCAGTTCAGGGCTTGCCTGTGACTTTAGACCTTTTAACATTTCAGAGTGATTTCTGCCATGAGGTAGGGTGCTTTTTAGACCAATGGTTTTGTCATGCCTCTGAAATTGTGGATAAAGCCAAACGAAGCTGAAAGACACCACTGATTGTCAGATCACTTATGTCCTCCTCCTTTTATCCATTTAATTTGTTTGTTGCTGATTTGTTCAATTTGTAAGTTCTGAGGAAACCTGAATCTTCTAACAGCTTTGTATTTAGCAAGTATGAGTATTATTCTGTTATCGTACGGATCACTGACCAATGTCTGGTGTTCATGATTTTCTAGTTGCATTGCTCCAGAACATGCAAGTTTATGACTTAGTATGTGATCTCCATGAGCTGGAAAGACTCAAAACATATGGCAGATCAGATGTTAGGCTTCGGGAAAATCAAAAATTAAACTGTCTCGGAGCAGTTGAGAGACTGCTTTGCTATATATTTTATGTGATTTGTGTGTGTGTTGAGGGAGATGTCACCTAGGGAAAGGAATCGAAGAAAAAATAGCTTTAAAAAATGAACTGTTTGTATTATGGCTTTAAACATTAAAGTCTGGTCAGCTAAAAGCAGATGTTGTGAACTAAGATGGAAACTTGCCTGAGGCCAGAATCGAAGAAGGCATTCTTTAATAGTAAGAAGGAAAAATGCTTTCTGGTTTCAGAATTTATTACAAGCAAAAAATGAGTGCTTACTGTATGCTTATAAGCACAAACATTTCCCTGCTTTTATTCAGATTACCGAATAATGTTGGTGGCTTCAGAATTCAATTGCAGATAATGGGTTTATCAGAAATCCTAATTGTACTCTAACCTTTTTATCATAAAATCTTTTGTTATTCTGTGCTGGCCAAGATCCTGTCATGTTGGAAATACGAATGAAGTGCTTCTCACTTTTGGCTGTCTGCCCAGTAATTAGTTGGGGAGGTGGATTAAAGCATCTAAACATGTGGTGTAAATTTTGGGATATTATAATATGACACAATTCTGATGCAAGTATTTTTAAGGTAAGAATTAATAAAGACCTCATATATACTGAATTGTAAAAATGAGTATAACCTTTCTTGCATGCTTTTAATTGACCTGGGCTTGTATGGCTTGAGCAAACACACATTATGTAAACATACAATGTCTAAGAATTTGAAATGGAAAGTTAAAAATTAATCAATATTTTCAAGAAAGAAAAAAAAGTTGATTAAATAAAAATTATTTATGTTAAAATCAATCAATATTTGAGAAAATCTTCTTTTCATCTATTTATGTATGAGGAAATACATATTTACAGTAGCTGCCTCTATAGTATTTGTTGAATGGCATGAAGCTTTGAACCAGCTTAAAATTTAAACTGAGACAGTTCTGCAATTTATTTAAAATTTACTAGTTTAAAAACTATTCTCTAATGGCAAGTCCAGGATGATAAATTGCAGTATTTCTGTGGGGGAAAATAAAAAGCAACTTACTGCTGCATTTTACAAATACTTTATGTGATATTGCTTCAATTTGTAGAATTTGAGGCGTTTTGTTGCTCCAGTTCATCAGCAAGGGAAAAAAGTCGCAAAAATCCACTATAAAGTATATTAACGATCAATATTTTCCGTATATTTTTTTCTTTCTGCAGGAATCATTTTGCTAACAGAGTCATATGGGTCAGGAATCAGCTGCCTTTTCTAGTTTATACCGGGGTCGAAGTGAGTAAGGACTTTCCAAGAGAGAGTAATTCCCACGTTTGGACAAGCTCTAAATCTTGCACCAGTGGAGTCTCTCCACATTCCTCTTTGACAATTTATATGGGGAATTTAGCCCCATCCCTTCCTATCGCTGCAGGATTTCCGAGTAGCGGGGTCTGTCAGGTGCCGCGGCCGGGCCGCCCCTCAGAGAGAAGGCAGCTGGCGGGGAGCGGGCCTGCCGCCCTCCATTTCGCGCCGGCGGGAGCCCTCGGCCCCTGAGCGGGGAGGGAACAGGGAACGCCGGCGGGAGCTCTCAGCCCCTGAGCTGGAGGGGACGCCGGCCGGCCCCCGCACACTGCGGAGGGAGGCGCGGGCGGCCATCGCCGCTTCCCGCCGGCCCGGCTGAGGCGGTTTCTCCACGCGGCCCCACCGCGGCCGCCATTTTACACGGTGTTGGCGGCGGGAGGCGCTGTCGGTGAGGTGGGAGCGGCGCTCGCAGGTTCTGCTTCCTCAGTGAAGGGAGAGGAAGCCTGACTCTGAGGGGCTCGCAGAGCCCGGGAAGAAGTGCAAGCGAGCTGGGGATCTGAATCTTTGGGGCACCGGAACCAGGACTGGGAGTGCGCAGTCGCGGGTTGTTTGGGCCAGCGCTCGGGAAGGTTGCGAGCTTCACCTTGTGCCCCGGGAGAGAGCACTGAGGTGATCTGAGGAAAGGACTTGGCTTAGGAGGAGGGTGAAAAGTAAAGGGGCTTCAAAAGTGAGCAAAACCCCTTGTGGCCTGTAGTGTTCGTAGTGAGGTGTTTCTTAAAGCAGATACATGAGAGGTCTTTGCTCACAGGATTTGGCAGACACCTTTTTGTAAATGTGAATCAATGGTCCGTGCTGCTCCTGCAAACACCTACTCCCTCATTCTGCCGCCTGGAATATGCCTTTTACCTGTGCAGTCAAACAGTATTGAGCATATGGAAAGGATCCTTTTATTTCCTTTATTATCCTTTCCTTTTATTATCCTTTATTCCATTGTGGGGACATTTTGGGCTCCTTCCCACCATCACCACCACACCCCGACCTTTTTTGTTTTGTTCTTTCTTCTTTTAAAAGTCCAAGAGACTTTTCATTATTGCTTGTCTGGAGATTTTGAGAGGGATGTCCCAGCTTACATCCTGTGAGCAGCTGGATGAATGCAGAGCTGCACAAAGGAGTGCATCTCTTTCAGATTTCCGTAGTCTCATAGAATGACTCTCATAGAATCTTATTTTTATTTATATTATCAAGCAATTGGAATAAATGGAGCTGATCAAAGAATAAATGACATAGAGAGCAGGGGCCATAAAGCTCTGAGAGATCAAATATAACAAATATAACAAAGACTGTTCAAGGATGGGAATCATAAATCTGAACTACTTAAGTGGAAGTTGCATAATCATAGATTGGCGATGCCCCACCTGAGATAGGAAAGCCATTTCATAGTGGTATGCAGTGTTCGCAGCTCTGCTGATGGAGCAGTGGTTATTCAGTTGGATAAGCACCAGCATGGATTATTACTACTTCAGTAACAACACCTTGATAGTGTTCCTGATAGATGCTTTCTGCTGCCCCTACTGCTACCAAGCCTGAGAACTCCTGCTTTAGATTACTGGCATTAAAAGCACGCAAAAGCATGGTGGCAAAATTAACCACCTTTGTTAGATTTATCAGTGTGATTTCTAAATTCTAGATTTAATAATGTGAAGGGGAAAGTGGCAAAACCTGGCAGAGTGGGAGTTGCAGAAATTGGCAGAAGTGGTATTGCAAACTTTGTGTAGAAGGGGCATGGACAGACTTCTTGTTTGAAGTTCTTCACTGTGTTCACAGACAGTTTCGATTACATACTCTATATTCTCCTGGTATTGTGAAATGTTTTCTGTTTTAAGTTTGAAGCATCTCTTTGGAATATTTGAAGTTTTACAGATTCTGTAAAAGAAAAATATACTTTAAATTTTTGATTCACAGCTGACAGTACACAGTAATAAAGTAAACCTGAGTCCTAATTGCAAAGCACTCTCAAAGATTCTTTTCATGTGTTACTGATGAGATGCTGGAGTAAAAGAAGTGTTGCCTTTGTATATCTCTCTAGATAAAGTAGATAGTTTTGCTTTGTTACCTTATCTCCAGAGTTGGCCTTTATTGGACTTTATAAGCTTCATTTAGTATTTTACCATTTGTTTTAGTGAATCTAAGATTTTTGAGTCAAAAAATCATCTCTCTAGTATTCTTTTAGTAAGATCTTTGCTTTTTAAACTTGTCCTCAAGCAGAATTAAGAGCCGTGAAACTTCTCAACATGAATGCATAAAGAAAATATGTCTGATGTCTACAGTTGGTGCTAAATGAAAAACATTTAAATTAGGTGGAGTATTTTAAGACTGGTGTATATTATAAATAGTTTAGAAATAATCTCTGTTTCTGATGTTTCAGAACAAACCTGTTAACAACATTAAGGAGTTGGGTCTGTACACCAGTTATCCAGGTAAGCAATTTGCATGTAGGTTTAAAAAAATCTTGTTTTCTTGTAAATTAAAATAATTGTTGACTTTTTGGGTAACAGTATAGTTTTATTTTGCAAAAGGTTGTCAGACTGTAATCATAAGATGTATTTTTCCTTCAGAACAGAAACAATTTGAGAAAAAAGTATATAGTCTGCAGTTGTATAAAAGAATATTAGCATTTTACCTGGAAATTAAATACTTTAATATAAACTTTATCTTGATCTTCAGTCCTACCCACTTTTCTCCTACAGACACATCGTAGTAGTGTAAAGGTTGTTTAAAGTGCTGCCCTATGGAATTTTTTAGTCATAAGTAATAGGAACCATATTTTATCAGGACAGAGATTCTCTGTTTGAAGAAGAATTAAGGATGCAGGCAAAAGCTCTAAAAGAAAACAATTTAGAAAATATTGGCACTTAGAACTAATAAACTTCCTATTGCTTTATACAGGTTCAATTCTTGTAATTCTGGTTTTACAGTTGCTTGTGCTGCCCTTTGCAAATTAAGAGACTTCACATTTGATCTAAAAATGTTCAACTCTGCAGACATGGTCTTTCCACTGGAAAATTTATTTTATGAAAGACCAGAAATGAGACAAAGGTAAAGCTTTATTGTTAGACATATATAACTGTTCTGCAAGATTTTCCACACTCTGAATCATTTTACAGTAGTATTCTTGTGACTCACTTTTTTGTCTACTGATAGAAACATGGGACTAGAAATTTCCAGATTCATGACCCATACTTTGAAATGTCTCCAAGCACATTGTATGATGCAGGTGTATCTTAGGGTTACAACAAATAGAGGCTAGCAGAAGTTTTGCCTCTTTAATTTTATGTGACTAAAAATCAAATGAATTGAAGAATAAGAATATTTTGTAGCAATAGAAACAGTAGGTTATTTATAATTAGTTATTTTGAGCTAGATGTTGTGGAGGGTGCTTACAGAATGCTTTTACCTTATATTTGTGTGTTAAAAATAGGTATCTAGAAAATGAAGAGCCTAAGAATTGGTTTATTGCACCTGCTCCAGCTACTGCTGAAATTCCATCTGCAGAGGAGTTACAGAGGGAACTGGAAAAAAAGTCAGCCAACACTCATATGGGTAAAATATCATAGAACATAATCATGGAATCATTGGAAAGGTTGGAAAATACGTTTAAAGTGATCAAGTCCACCCATAAACATAACACTGCAAAGTCCAACTAAACCATAATATTTTACGTTCATTTGAAATTACTTAACAAATAATATGTGACAGATATTTCCTCCTCTTTTGCTGGGAAATATGAGCTATTCTAGGTATGCAAGTATAGACATAGAATGTATTTTAGTGGAGAATGATGGTGTTAGATGTATTTGGAGTCTTAACAGTCCTCTTTAGGCATATACAGGCCACAGGTTTACTGTGCAGAAGTGGGCAAGGTCAGAAGTATAATCAAAATTTCGGTTACTCCACGTTGTTTCACAAAGCACTGTAACACAGTGGGAAGGGCTGTAAGAGCACAGTGTTAACACATGGATCTGATGACCTGTCTCTCACCCAAGGTACAGAGTTTATATGAAACTAACTTTTATCTTCCCTTTTGGGGCTTTTATCAAATTGCTGTTCAGGAGGCGAAATTGGAATCTGGTTGTTAATTGCTGTGAAGTGGCATATTCCTCCCATCTAGACGCTTGGAATCACCTTAAGGAAATTTATTTTAAAGAATTTTGTTGCTTTCTCTCTGTCAACCAGATTTCTGCATTTCTTAGCTGCTGTGCTGATTATGATATTCTCTATTTAAGAATTATTTTAAAACAGAAGGTGGTTTGTTTTATTTTCTACTTTCAGCACAAGCAATTCCATTAGCAGCTACTTACTCAAATAAGCCTTCTGGTGTTTGTAGAATTAGAACTGTTGTGGTTGTATCACTAACAGGACATTATAATTTGAAATTTCCAAATGGATAACATTGAAATTAATAGACTGCAGAATAGAACTGTTTTGTTATCTTGTCAGGTTTAGTTGCTTATTTCTGCTCCTGCCTTTGCCTTCCTTTTGCCAACAGCAATGCTTGTTGATCTGGTCTGCCAGATCAGGACACCGATCCTACTGAGAACTAACCTTGCAAAATGTGATAATTAGCCAAGAGGGCTGTGAGAGCAGCCTGTCACCAGCATTGGTACCAGTTCTGACTGTTGAGACTGCGGTGTTTATCTCACAGCTGTTTGTACCAGGAACTTCAAGCTTGGTCATTGTGTCATTTTTAAAGACCATCTTTATTCTGGGACAGGGTGAAGAGTTCTGTCCTACAAACTGCTTTGTAGTTCTGAGGAACAGTTTTGCTCCTTTACTTTGTATAGGAAGCAAAGAAAGTCACCCTATTTTTATAACTTTTTAATTGACAACAAATACATTACATTCATTAGCATAAGTCAAAATATACACTAAAGTTCTTGCAATAAGATAGAAATATCAGTTCATATAACATATGTAAATTTGGCTGATACGGTTTGGAAAATATTTGATTAAATGATTATGAATAAGAATATGAATATTAACATAAATATGAATTTATTGTTTTTGTAGGGGGGAGAAAGCACCAGATGTTTATACAACAATGTAACAGTAACACTGAAAAAGTAGAAGACAAATCATCAGCACCTGTTCCTTTTGGCATAGCCTCTGAAAAAGAAGTGCTACAATTAAGTCTAGGAGAAAGAGAGAAAATTAGTTTTCAGCATGAAAGTCTGAAAATAGTTTCATCATTTCTCTCTTCTGATGAAGATAAATCTAAAAGAGGAATAGAGTTTTCTCAGCAACCTGGTGCAAATTTTTCACAAAATAAAGTGTTAAGTAATTTTCCGGAAAACAGTGATGATGATGATGAGAGTGTCCATTCAGTGTTAAGAAAAAGGTACATGTCTAGTCAACTCTGATAACTTATCACTGTCAGAATGGTATTATTATTTTAGATTAATCTGTTTAACACAAAGTTTTGAATCCTTCAGTTGAAGGTACTCTTTTCCAGGGCTCCAGGCACTAATTTTCTTCAGTATAAGGAAAAAAGATGTTTCTTTTTGCCAATATTTTAGTACTTTAATTAAATGTGACCTGAGCTCAGCCTCTTTCGTGAGAAAAGTAAGCGTGAGATTTGTTGCTTAAGTTTTAAAGAAATTGTTAGATAACAAAGATTTTGCAAAATACTACTCTGAGTTCTTTATCTGCATGGTAACAAGCAAGAAGGCAACAATCACTTGTTTTTCAGAACAGTGGTCAGGCAGTCAGCAATAAATTCCTCGAGCAGTTCTCAATGTGATTTCAGTGCTGCTTGGGAGGAGAGCTTTCCTCAGAACCTGTATGTCTCTATTGGTTTTAATATGCAGAAATTCAAAGTTAATCTGCTGTTGGGAGTCAGAGCCTAGCTGGACAGGCAGTTAATTCTTTCAAGTTCTTTCTGGAATGAAAATAAAGTTAAAATATATCTTGAAAGAGGTTTTTATGTCAGATCAAATAAAGTTAGATACAATTTTATTATTAGTGTATCTTACTAGTTCTGCTTCTAATACAAACATACATATTTTCAAAGTATTAGACTAACTGTGTAACATTACAACAAACTAATGAAAATTCTGGATCTTTTGCAGCTTATTTAAGAAGTCTGGTTATACATACAAAAATGCAGAATTTAAAGCTGGTTCTGTTGATGTGAAAGAAATTGATGCTTGCTTAAATACAAGTGAAAACGTGAAAGAAGTGAGAAAAGAAAGTTTATGGAAAAATAATCATCATGCTCCAATAACTAAAGACTCAGATTTTACTTTGCATAGAGTAAATAATGAGGACACTGTGTCTGAAAATGGAATTAAATTTCAATCATTTTCTAATGCTTCAGAGATTCTGGATATGACAGGTAATTATTTTTAGTCTATTTTAAGAAAAATTGTCCATAGTCTGTCTTTGGTATATAACAATAATGGATATCTAAGATCGGAGGTAGAGTGAAGAACATTTTCTCACCAGCTCAAGGTGAGATAATTGGCTGAAATTGGTAGAATGTATTGCAATTCTGTGGAACTTAATTGCATTGTTAATGTGAGCTGGCTCAACAATTTATGAAGAAGATTCACAGTTTCAGAAGTGCCAAGTCATGTAAATGTATTTGAAAATGTCACTTCACATCAGTCCTCTAAGCAATTTGGAAAAGAGCAGCCTCGTCCTTTCATGTGGTAAAGAGTGTCATCTTCATTTTAAACCAGATATTGAAAATGAAATGTTTGTTTCTGATGTAGCTTGTACTTGTGTCTTTGTAGAAATAGATGTTAAATAGGAGATATCTAGAAAATTAGGGGAAGTGCTTAGAATTCTGATGAAATGATAAATTATTGTTTTAGAATAATTTTTGTTTTTTAATAGTTTTTAGCTAAGTGTGGTTTATTTCTAGATTTTAAACTTTTTGGGACAGGGACTCACTGCGTCTGTGGAATGTACCTTGTGTACCTGGCTAACTGCTTCAGAAATATGGAATAGAAAATTACTTCTAGCAGAAAAATGCAGGGCAGAGCTGTGGCTTAGGATGGGATTTGGAGACAGGCCAGGAATGGAAAGTATGATTCCTGTTTGATTGCCTTATTGAGCAATGGTACTGAAATTTGTGGATGAGGGGAGAGCAGTGGATGTCATTTACTTTGCCTTCAGCAGGAGTGTTCATAGAATCATAGAGTGTTTGAGAAACACCATCTTCCACAACATTCTTGTGTCCAAGTTAGGGCAGTAGCAGTGAATTGACCACTGCATGGGTCTGAAAATGTTTGGCCAGGCTCAGAGGATGGTGGTTACTGGGTCACACTCTGCCCATGTGCCTGCTACCAGTGCAGTACTGCAGGGGTCTCTCCTGGAGGAGGGGGCTGCCAGTGATCTCATGAAAAACAGCAGGAACAAATGCACAGTCCTGCTGCAGGGAAAGAGAAGAACCCCTAGGATTCCCCTGGGATGGTTTGACTGGAGGCAGCTCTGTGGAAAAGTGCCTGGGGTCTGGTGAACAACTTGCTGAACATGAACGATCAGTGTGCCCCAGCACTAACAAAGGCCAGCAGCATCCTGGGCTTCGTTAGTGGGAACAAAGCCAGAAGGTTAAGGGAAGTAATTATCCCCTTCTACATGCTGCACTACATGCTGCGTGAAGTCTTGGGCCTCTGGTACATGCAAGACATCCTTAAACTGGAGTGAGTTCAGCACACTCCAGTGTGATGGTCCTTTCATTTGAAAGGATCTCCCTGTCCTATCCTGTCAGCTCCTTCTGTATCACCTAGACCTTGTTTGTAACCTTGGAACTCCTCGCAGAACACATAGCTTGAGGTCAGGAAAATATTTTTCATGGTTATTGGTTGAAAAAAGATCTGATTTGATAAATTTACTATTTCTATTTCTTTAGGAACTACAGAAAGAAAATTGGAAATTTTGAGGGCTGTTACAGAAATACGTATCCTTGTATTTGCTCTTCTGATTTACTGATTTTATTACAATGCTTTACATTTACAAAACTGTAGTGTTTAATTTGTAGCCATTGGGTATTCGTGTATTACATTGTAATAGTTTCGATTTGTAACATGATGCTGGGAATCAAATGGTAAATAGGTGCTTATCCTTTGGACTTAAAAATATAGAATGAAAATAAGGCAACTTACAGATCATTCATTCCTAAGAAAACTTATTAAAATTTAATCCTCAAAACTTTATTTTTAAAATGTAAAATTTTAATTTGCATAATATATATTTCACGCAAGATTTTATATGCAAACATGCATATACACAGATATCCCCATACACTTTAAATAAAGGAAAAGTGAATTATTATTTAGGAAATAAATATTAGGAAAACTGAATCTTACTTTCTATCCTGTTTTCTCAGGAGAAAATTAACTTCACATATTCTTTGTTGGTCTGTACTTATGTTGTAGTGTGCCTATGGTATATTTCTGTTCTTTATGCAGATTTTACCATAATTTTCCTCCTTCTTGGCCCTGTCTTGAACATATAACATGATTGACCATTCATCTGTATCTGTCAAACTTTTTTTTTTTTATGCATTCTTTTCAATATTTTGTTTCTAGTAACCTGTGAAGTGGCAGGTTAAATATCAGGATTAGGAAGTGTCTAAATTTAGGCATCTTAAATTCATGTTAGTAGCTTTAAAAAGTGTCCTAATTTTGAAAATGGGTAAGGACTCAGTTGTTCTGAATTGGCCAATCACAGATCATTAGTGCTCTACATTTTGAAAATAGTTCCCTTATTTAAAGAGAAAATTTAGATAATTTTTTTTTAAATCCCCATTTTCTCTAGTCTGATGTTACTTGCTTAACTTTACTCCTTTTAATGTTTAACTGCTTTTATTTCTTGCTTTACTGCTTTAGCTTTTCCTCTTTCTTTAGTTATTTAATGTAACATCAACCTGAGACCTCAGCAGTTCACAGTTCTTGTTACTGTTGGTGTCATGTCTGGCTGTGTGTGCATCCTCAGCCTGACGAGATGGTCACGGTGTGCAAGTCCAGACAAGGATCAACTCACTCATGTGGATTTGTAACTCACAATACTCTCTTTTCATCTTATGCATGCTTTAGATAAGAATGTTGTTGTCTGAAGAGCACACGTTATTAGCGACTGAAAAGTATCTTTAAAACCACAGTACTAAGTGATCATACATGAATTTCTTTGCTACTGTTATGACTGAACATTATGGTAGAATATTATGCTAATTAGTGTTATATTATAAATATCATGTGGCCATTGGCACCTTAAATGGGCTAAGAGCAGTGTTCTGCTTGCTCTTGTATCTGGTTTGTCCCTTGCAGTTCAACATTCCATAATAGTATGCTGTTCCACAAAGCCTGTGCCAGGGAGGAAGTTCTTGAGTATTGGTATAATCCTGAGGCCTCTCAAATAGGTCATGTTTTTTAAACTGAAGTGGAATATATGTCACACCAAGAATCTAAAAGAAGACTACTGAATCATTTAATAGGTTACTTTTAGATAACTTTTTACAAGCCTATGAAATATTGCTGTATATGTTTTAAGTTTTCATTTAAATTACAAGAAAGAGATGTATTTGCAGTTCTAAAATAAATTTTATAATTTTCACTCAAATGTTTTAAATTCCTTAATGCCGTCAAGCAACCCAATTTAGAAGTATTTTTAAGGAGTTCCCATATTTTAACTATGCACAGTCTAAAGCTTTGGATGATGTAAGTATAGAACAGTAACTGTGACTGCAAGTAGTACTTTGTAGATAAATATAAGTGATAATTTGATATTCAGAACATAAAAGGGATTGGAAAACTGTAATATATCTAGAACCTCTTCCTGGAATGGTTGATCAGGGCTGTGCTTAGCTGGGAGAAGAGATGAGAAAAACTTTTAAAATTTTTTTTCTCAGCATAAAATACATTTGTGTGAAGATGTGGATTATATTTATATTTATTTATACAGATTAGTAATATTTTGTTAATGATTTTCACAGGAAGATTAAGAAAAGCAGAACTTGAGAGAAGGTTCTCCTTTTGGAGAAGGGCCGTTTGTCCATGCCCCTCTTATCAGTTATGCTCTTTCTTTAAAACCTAAAACTTATTTGAAAGTAAAGCTGAAAAAACTGAGAAAGCTTTTATTATAGCTGTTGCAAAGAGAACATATCAGAGTTCCATCAGAGTCTTCAACAGAGCATTTGGAATTTTTATTCAACTGTAGGAAAATCCCAGTGTCATTCACAAATGTTTCTAAGCATGTTTCTAAGCTACTTTTGCTGTTGCAAATGCTTTTGTTTGAATTTTGTATTCACCAGGTAATGTTTTATAAAAAGAGGGATTTTAAGAATGATGCTTACGTGAGCAGAATGATCTTGTATTTAAATGATATGGAGAAATGTATTTTCCCCGTTTTGCCTTAAATTTTTAGTATTATGCATAGATTTAGAATATTTTCCTTAGTTCCAAATTTGTGTTTATTTTCTGATGAGAATTAGAATTGGCCTGTAAAATAATTTTCTGTGACTCTTTGTTCTTAGAATAAAGGGAAGTCACAGCTGTAAGCAAGATTTACTTTCATCAAAGTTGCAAAAAAGTTATTGGGACAATAGTTGTTTTGGGTTTTTTTGGTACAGCTCATGTATTAGTACTCCTAAATACAAAATTTTTTATAAGTGCCAGTAAGGATGAAGTTTGTTTAGCAGTCGTGTGTATGACATGGCGTTGTTAAAAAAAGTCAAGAAGAAGTTGGCATTTTAAAAAGATAATGAGTGTGCATATTTTTTTAAATTGGTTAAGGTTGAAAAATTCAACTTGGTAGCAGCTCTGGTTCCAAGAAGTTGCAAGCACTCAACTTGGTAGAATTTCTCTGATTGATTCACAGTGAATGTTACAAAGGATTACTTAATAAAAATCAGGGTAAATTTTGTATTCATATAGCATTCATACTTCATTGATTATTTTTTTTTTGAGCATTGGAGAACTGACAATGGTAAATGAACACAGGTAATTCCTGCAACTGTTCAGCAGTACTGTCAGTGTCAGTCATTGCTACAGTTATATATAAATTGATTGCTGGGTGATTCCTGTTTGTCCATGTGAGCTCCTAGCAATCATAGAATACTTTAGAGTATTAACAGCTAGAAGGAAAGGAAAAAAGAGTGAGAATAGTAGAATGCATGAGTTGGGAGGGAAGGAAGGAAGCCAGGAAGGCTGCACAGAGAATGCTACAGGGAGGAAGGGTGGCTGAATGAGTGAGTGACACTGTGGAGAAGGAAGGAAGGTAGAATCGACCTTATCAGAGGAAAATGAAGGAACCTGACATGGACATACCTGGCTTCTAAGATGGCAGAGGATAGAATGTGTGAGAAGGAAGCACAGTCATGCAAAATTTTCATTTGCGATTATTGAAAACTAAACATTCTGTTTAAATGATATATATTCCAATGTTGAAATTCTGAATGCAGATCAAATTACAGAAGGCAAACAAATTGTATTTTGAATTTGAGCACAAAATACTTCTTTCTGATGAGCCCACGTTTGATTGCAAGTGGACATTGGCAGTGATTCTGTATTAATGCCATCTAATGCTACATAGTGGGAGGTTTGTTTGTCACAGTGACAGACTTTATTACATAAAAGCTTAGGTGAACAGTATCTCATTTAAATTTCTGTGGCAGATGTGTAGCAAATGATGTTTCTTTTGCTGTAACTTCTCATCGAACACAAAAATTTTTAGAAGGCTACATATATCAACGTAATAATAATTTCCTTGTGTCATTTTCCCCTAGACAATGCTTTTGGGATGTATGAATAGATACTGTGGATAGCTGTGTTATATTTACTACTTTGCAATTCTTTCCCAGCTTTTATATACAGATAAGAACTTTGTGATTTGTGCTCCGACTGGCTCTGGAAAAACTGTAATGTTCGAGCTAGCTATTACCAGATTACTCATGGAAGCCCCACTGCCTTGGTTAAATATTAAAGTTGTTTACAGTAAGTTTTATGCAGCTTTAAACATTTTGGTGACAGCAGTAGAAACTGTCATTCTGTCGATGTAGAGATCTGGAGTGAATGCATTAAAAATATTGAAATTAAATATGTTAAGAATTTGTGACCTACCTGATTCTTTAAAAAGTTGTTTCCTTTTAGTGTTTTCCTTAATAGTGATACTATTGAAACTATTATTAATATTTAACACCATTGTGTAATTGTAGTGTTCAGCATTACCTATACAAATAAAAATTAGAAAATCTTGTAAGCAGTTTGTCCTCCAAGAGGGCAAGATATACACAAGAAGGGAAGAAGGAAGTAAAGGAAACTAAACCAAATTCTTAGTGCAATTGAAGATTTGGTTTTCCTGATGTAATTTTCATCATTTTGTGTTATTTTTAGTGGCTCCAATAAAAGCTTTGTGCAGTCAGCGTTTTGAGGATTGGAAAGAAAAATTTGGACCTATTGGACTCACCTGCAAGGAGCTGACAGGAGATACACTGATGGATGATTTATTTGAAATACATCATGCTGATATTATTATCACTACACCAGTAGGTTTCAATCCCACTTCTTACAAGAACTCACAAAAAGCAGACATTAGCACCCTTCTAATTGTATGCTGCTAGGACAGCTCCTTTTTTTGTATACGTAGTAATTTTGCAGTCCTTATGCTTGCCTGCACACCGCTGGGCATCCTGTTAGTTCGTATAAACAACAGTTAGTAATACAGTCATGTGCCAGATGAAACATGCATGGCATCAGCTTTAATTTAACTGATTCTGTTTAAAGATTTGTTAAACTTCAGGCATGTCTGCCTGGACTGTTGCTGCAGCCTGTGTTGGCCTTTAAAACATCTTTCACCTTCTGTTGTTGTTTTGTTTTGTTGATTTTTTTTCTCCAAGGAAAAATGGGATAGCATGACTAGAAGATGGAGAGACAATTCTATAGTCCAGCTTGTACGACTGTTTCTCATTGATGAGGTAAGAAAAAGGATGGGGTTTTATGCACTGGTTTTGTATCTTTTGTGAAGATAGAAGGAAACTTAGGAAATACTAGATTTATTAGCACATGTGTAGATTGGTACTGGAGAAATACTTAGCAAGTCTTTTGAAATTCCTGCTAGGTTCACGTTATAAAAGATGAAAGCCGTGGCGCAACGTTAGAAGTTGTGGTCAGTCGGATGAAGACTATTCAGTCTTCTCTTTGGCATCTGTTAGAGAAGCATGACACTATTCCTCCCTTGAGATTTGTAGCTGTTTCTGCAACAATACCAAACACTGAAGATGTAAGAGTTACCTTTGTATTTTGATCAATGGAGTTGTATTTTATAAAATTTATCTGGAATTGCAATTTCAGATTGATAACAAAATTTGTAATTTTGAAGCTGTCAGCCAAAGACAGCTGTGAGGTTGATGCTATGTAACAAATTACCTTCAGCCATATGGAGCTATCAGCCAAGTATGGACATGCTTCAGTTTTAGATTTCTGTTTGTGATTTTTGCTTCTTAAGTACAAATCACAACAGACTCAAGATCTCAGTCCAAGTTATATTGGTTCCATAGAAAGCAGAACCTCACCTGATTTTAGTGATAAAAGCAATGTCAAATGTGTTAATAGTTTATATGTGACAAAAAAGCTAAGTTAATTATTCTGTGATGCTGTTAGAGCAGGAACATGATTAAAAGAAGAAATTTATAATTTCTGTTCTGTCTTCTTTTTTAAAGATTGCAGAATGGCTTTCAGACAGCAAGATGCCTGCTGTATGTCTGAAAATAGATGAGGATCAACGACCAGTGAAGCTACGCAAAGTTGTTCTTGGTTTTCCTTGCAGTGACAATCAGACAGAATTCAAATTTGACTTAACTCTTAACTACAAGATAGCTAGTATTATACAAACATACTCAGAACAAAAACCAGCACTTGTGGTAGAGCAGCTTTTTTAATTGCATTTGAAATTCTTTCTTTCTTAAAAGTGTTGATTCAAAAAAACCCCTTTCTTGTTTATAGTTTTGTGCCACAAGAAAAGGAGTACAGCAGGCTGCTTCTGTTTTTGCAAAAGATGCTAAATTTCTACTGAGTATAGAACAGAAACAAAGGTATTTTTCTATTTGGGTTGTTAATAAGTGTTTGTATATTTTAGTAAACCTGTGACTTCTGTGAGGAAAGCTGTTGAGCTAATACCATTTCTAGCAGAGGAGTGTGCAAAAAAATCTTCACAGTTGACATTCTTTTTGGTAAATTGGCACTCTTCTTGGGAAGTTTTATTTGCTTCTCAGATTTTTAGGGTACTTTTCACAAACATTAAGTTGTTTCTCAAATCTGCTTTATAAACATAAAAACGTTAATTCTTACAGGCCTCTAAGGCATTGTGGTGCAAGCACCAAGTTTATGAATAGTTAAACTGGATGTGGTCTTACTAGTGTTTTAAGTCAAGCCATAAAATGTCTTTGTATTATCAGATACCTTTAATAAATACAGCTATATTAATTATTATTTACTTTGGGGTTGCCTAATTATGGGAGCTGCAGAAGCTACCTCCTGATTTTGGACCTCAAACATGATCTTATTTGCCTTATGTGAACAACACATAAGGATTGTAGATTGTGACTTTGAAAGATGACTAGGATGGAAAGGCTACAATAGCTGCCCCAGAGAGTCAGTCTGTTCCCTCTGTGAAGATGGGAAAGTTAGTGGTTGAAAATACCCAAAGAATATATAGTTTTTAATATTATTTTTTTGTTTGTGTTGCATAGATTACAGAGGTTTGCAAATTCATTGAAAGACTCCAAACTGAGAGGTAAATATAACCTACTCCTTCTCTGCTCTGTGAATGAATACTTGCTTGAGTAAACTTGGTTAAATGATGCATGTAATGATTTCATTGTCAGATCTTTTAATGTGTGGTGTGGCTTATCATCATGCGGGTATGGAGATCTCTGACAGAAAAGTAATTGAAGGGGCTTTTACTGCGGGAGACTTGCCAGTACTTTGTAAGTAAATTTAACTTTGAAAGTCCAAATGTCGTTTATATATCCTAAGAAGACTGCAGTTTCGAAGTGGTAATATTTTATGATTTTATAGTTTGTTAAACTTCTGGAATTTGTGAAATCCAGATAAAGGTTTTTTTCTGTTTCATGTGCACTTTTACCCTCTGAGATTATATATGCACTGTTACTAAAGACCATAGAACTTCTTTTCACTGTGCATGGAGGTTATCCTCCCTCATATGTCCGTATAGGTCTGGCCATGCCCATTTCTTTTTCCTACCATTGAGTCATCCCATTGAGGTGGAGCTCTGTGCTTGTATGTCTGAGTTCACATGATGTTTTCTTTGGGTCTTTTGAAGCAGTGGCCTCCCAGAAGGTAATCTTGTATATTTATGCTTCTTAGATGGGCAGGATACTATTTTCAAACTCCCATGCAAGGTGTTGTGACTGATAAAGAGATTCTTAAGAACTACTCCAACTGTTGTTACATGAAATGAGAAGGTATCTGAGACATAATTGTCGCATTTCATCCAGGCTTTCTTTTTCTGTAAACAAAAGATCCAGAGCCTATGGAGAATTGTCTGTGTAGTTCATGTACAACACTGAAAGATTCATGGATTTTTTTCTTTCCTGTTACAATGGTCATGACTTGCTATGAAAATGTAAGGTAGATACCCTTACTGTGATCTGGAAACCTTTCTAGTGCTGCAATGTCCATGGTAATAAAAGGCCCCTGCATCCCTGCAATCTACTGTGCTTTGGCTGCCTGCTGCACCGTGTGTGGCTGTCAGCTCTGGTGCCATTTCTGAAATCTCAGGAGACTAATTCTATGATTGCTCTTTGCAAAAATGGCTTTGAGACCCTGTGCCACAGCTGAGCACAGTGTGAACATACATGTGGACTATCACATGGCAAAGTTGCTCATTGGTACTTAAGTCCTTTGAAATTTGTAGTTTGTATGAATATTTCAGAATCATCTGAGATACTAGAATTACATTTCTATAACAGGGGAAACTGAAAGAGTATGGAGCGTATTCCACTTCATAGCTCTGTGAGCATGATGGGAGGTAGGGTTTTAACACACCTTTCACAGCTACTGCAAAGGGAAAGAAATCTTTTGGTTTTGGAGTAGAATATCTCTATACTCACAATATGTGTGTGTATACATGTATATCTATATATACACACACACATGGACTGAAGCTCTGATTGCACTGGTAAGTAATCTTTCTTTGCGGCTTTTTTTATGGTTAGGTTCTTTTGTTTTGACAGATTTCCCATTTTGCATACTATCAAAATATGAAAAACTCGTAAGTAATAATTTTAATTTTCATTTCAAGAATTGGAAATTTCATTAATACTTTGTTGTCCTAGCAGACTAGTAATATCAGTTGGCTTTCTATGTTAAATTCTCGCCATCCCATATATTCTTTAGAGGAAGTGAATCACAAACATGAGTGTGGGATAGTTTGCCACACACTTGACTGGTGTTTTCCATGTGAGAACGTGTGTTGGTAAAGTGCTGTGATAGTGTTGGTGGTGATTTTGGTTCGGCACTATGGATAAACAATGCTAATGACTGATGACTTAAAATACATCTTAGAGATATTGACCACTACTAACCAAGATGAAGTAATGGCTGTATTCAAATATCTATACATGAAGAAATAGGAAATAATGTTTCTTCATTGTGTGTCTGTAATATTGAGGGTGGATTGGATTATGGATTATCTCCAAATGTAAAGGAGTGTTTAAATAAAAGTATCTAGGATGTAAATTGTTAAAGAACTCGATAATAAATGATGCTGATGATCAGGTACACAGGAAATTGTTATGTAAGTACTTGTCTGTAATCTACATAAAATCCTTTGTGGTGCAGAATGCCCACTGATTCCACTAGAAACTAACAGCTCTTAGGCATCAAGACTTAAGTCACTTATTTGCTGCTTGTTGAGTGTCTGCCAGGACATTTCGATGGTGTTCATATACTTTGCTCTGATGTAGTTACTACCAGCACCTTAGCTATGGGAGTCAATCTACCTGCACACCTGGTGGTTATAAAATCCACAATGCACTATGTTGGAGGAGTGTTTCAAGAGTACAGTGAAACTGATATTCTGCAAATGATTGGGAGAGCTGGAAGGCCTCAGGTAAGTTAATGCTCTATATATTGGTGCTGTCCATAGATTAGTAGAAACTATTCTCAACAAAGAAACAACAATGCCAATAATTTTACTGCAGCATTTGGGTTTTAAAGGGTTGTTATTGATACTTAAATTACTCCTGGGTAACTTCTTAATTGAGAAAGAAATCTGTTTGCTTTTGTATGGTCCACCAAAAAGTGGAAAAAGATCTAAAGATTACATTTCAGTTACATGGTCAGTGGGGATTAGAGAAATAGTGGGAAGCTGGCAAACAATAGCTATTTCAACCAGGATTTGAAGAAAACAGTTTTAATGGACTCAACAGATACCTGATACATATTCAAATGGATTTTTTTTTTCTAAGAACTATAGAGGAGCTTTTATTTGTGGTTTTATTTTTCAGTTTGACACTACAGCTACAGCAGTTATTATGACTCGTGTGAGCACAAGGCAGAGGTATATTCAGATGTTAAATGGTGCTGATATAATAGAGAGCAGGTAACTAAGTAATTTTTATAAGACTTTATAGATGGTAGCAGAGTTTCATAGTTTCCACAGAATGTGTTTTTTCAGGTGGGTTTTAGGGTGTTTATTTGGTCAATTTAGAAGAAATCAAGAAAAATTTAAGGAAAATCAAATTAAGCTATTCAGGAGTTAACAGCCTCTGTTTTATCAGTCAGAGCCATCTTTAGAACGTTTTAAACTCAACCACAAAAAAATAGTTATATAAATTCCTGCTGGAAAACTGAAGAAACTGAAATAGTTCATATTGCAAAGACAAAAAGCAAGAATTGAACCCAGACCATGTCTCTGAATTTTTAGATAATAGAGTCTGGGAAGTACTCGACCTACAAGAATTCACTTGATTTTAACACATTATCAAGAGAAAGGGAAGTTAAGACATTAAAGAGTAAAATAGGAATTTTTTTGCGAGTAATTTTGTTAACATTTAATTTTCAAATATATACAGAATATCACCATTATGCTGTAACTTTTAAATGTTTCTAGCTTTGTTTTCTAAATAAATGTGAAACTTCACAGTTGACAGTTTATTTTTCCTTGCTGGACATTATGCCATAATAAACAAATTACATTGTTGATTATTTACATTACCTTTACTGTTTTCTATTGATTTCGCTGATTACAGTGATCAGTTGATGTAGTTTTGGAGGAGGGGTTTGTTTGCTTTTGTTTCTTCCCCAAAAATAGTTTTAGCACTTTTTGTATTGCTAATGGATAATTTTGTATTGCTAATGGGTACTTAACTCCTGTTTTTTTGCATTAGCTTGCACAGGCATCTTGTTGAGCACTTAAATGCAGAAATAGTGCTACACACTGTCACAGATGTCACTGTAGCTTTGGAGTGGATACGATCAACCTTCTTGTACATTAGAGCCTTAAAAAATCCAACTCATTATGGTTTGTTTTTATTTTTTTAAATTTATCTAAATTATCATGCTAGGATGTGTTAGGTCCATATTATTTGTTTCTGTCATTTTCTTATGGACTGTTATTTCATAACAAGATGAAAACAAGATGTACAATATGGCCTGTAATATTTTGTTGCTTTGACATAAGTAGTGGGAGTTTTATCATGGTATAACATTTAAAAATCATGAAGGAGCCATTTACAGCTTCATAGTGTATTTCTTTTGCTCTTAATACACTGGGCCATATATTTATGCTGTATCAAGCCATAATGTATTTTTCAGTGCTGAATATGTAATCTACTGCTAAGAAAAAAAGAGAGTCTAATATTTCATAGTTTTTCTAGAATGAAACTTCAGTAGTATTAATTCCAATTTCTTCAGTTTGTCTTGTCCAGAACATCATCTTGGTCCCCATCCCTGACCATATCTTTGTTCCTGCCCACTTGCTCTACAGCTGATTTTGAAGTCATTGGACACTTGCTGGAGACAGTTTTTTATAAGGATTTATAGCTGGGGCTGGAACATAGTACATCTACTACTTGTATGGATGTTACAATTTAGGTGGCTTTCTATGTTCTTAAATGGGAAAACTGTACCTGGGAAGTTGCTACTGACATTTCCGCAACTTCTAGGACTGATATTTTACAATGGGGAATATCTGCAGCTTTTACCTTTGCACATCTGTTCCAAAAGCTACTTACTGCTACTTAGTTCCACTCTCTAAGGCTTCTGACTTGTTAGCAGTGCAATAACTACACCTTTTTTATTTTGGGGTATTTATCTGGCTCCCAAAAATCAGCAAATCAGTTTTGATGGCTGATGATATTGAGGAGGAAGTGTATAATTGCATCAGGTTAAAACACCTTTTGTCTTTTCCATGAAGGTTTTTCACCTGGATTGGATAAAATTGGAATTGAAGCAAAATTACAAGGTAAGTGTGAAATTTTCAGCTTTTTTTCAGTAAAATGTTATGTTTTAGAGCAGATTCTCTCATTATATGTATATCTCCATTAATTTCAATAGATCCATTTGCAAAACAAATGTAATTTACTATGTTTTGTTATTTATTTTATTAAATTATTAATACTTTTGAAAGACTATAAGTGCATTTTGTTTTTCTTGTATATGGGAAAATAATTAAATGCTTTTACCTATCTGGTCTTCATATACGTGCTCAGAAATATGGAGCAGAGCACTTTAATTTTGATTGCTTGTCATTCTTCCTAATTTTCCTTTGATTGATCTCATTTACTTTCATTAATATCTATTGACATACTTTCAAGAAAGTCCTTTTTAGAAATTGTCATCTTCCCTTCAAATTTAGCTTTGAAAACAAAGCACGTAAAAGATAAACATCTTTACCTTGTTCAGACACAGTTTAAAATTGCATGATTTTAAAAGGCTTTTTTGCTAAGACTTGAATAAAATCCAGTTATTGACTTTTTCTTAATACTGCATTTCAGCTATTTACAATTCCATTAGAAAACATACAGCTGACTAAATAGTTTGGGAATCAGTGCCTCTCATCTTTAAATATAGAAATAGCATACAACTCTCTTTGAGTGGTTTGGTTTTGGTTTGGTTTTAATTTATTTTAATTAAGTTTTCTGGTAGATCAAAAACGAGTATATTAATTAAAGACTACTTGCTGTCAAGTTCTGCAAATCTACAAGTACAGTTTTCTGTCATCGGTGAAAGTCCTTGTGTCCATCATAGTTCTGTACATTTGTGTACTGGACCATTTGGAACTTAAGTATCTGGAAGAGGGTCTGGTACATGAAAACATGGACAGATACACAACCAGAAATTTGTAGAGCTTGTACTTGGACTCCACTTCCATATTTATTACATTTTACACAACTGTGTAGGAAAAATTTGTGATTGATGTTGGGCTTGGTGGAAGGATGCCAAGGCTTTTTATTGTTTAGGGATTCCAAAGGCCCATCCTCAGGAACACAGTGTAAGTGCTACTGCTTGAAGTCTCCAAATAGGAGAGACATTGACTGTGACTTGCAGAGCTAAAACAGAAGCACTTATCAGTAGAAAAAGTTACCTTGTTCATGTGTTTGTTCAGTAGTTTTCTATCTTTTTTCCTGTCTTTTAGATCAGGACTTTTCTATTTTTGGCATGTAGGTTGAAAGGAATAGAGGTAATGAAGCATGTTACTACCTAAATAAGCCTTCATGGGAGAAGGCATGGTATGAAACCACCTCTACAGTTAGTGCTAGGGTAGAAGAATTCATTTTAAAATGCTTTTTCAGTGTGGATTGTATTTTCTTGAAGTGTGTTTTGATCTTAAAAACAACCTCTTTTTAAAGTTCTTACAGAAACTAGCTCCTCTTCCCTGCACACATGAAGTATTTTGTAGTAATGTATATAGTTACTTGTTTTCATACATTTCATATGTAATGTGAATGATTTCTGGTTGCTATAGGAACTATCACTTTGAGTGCTTTTCTAACTGACTTTTAAATTCTGAACATTGTCTTGGTCTTGAAAAGAGAAAACTAAAACACTTTGGTCATCCTTATGCAGATACCTGACACAGTAGGTTCAGTGAACTAAATACAAATGCACCTGATACAGTATGAAAATATCTGATGAAAGATTAATAAATACTTGTAGATAATTTGAAATTTGAAATTTAAACACTAGTTTAAGTGTTAACTCTCCAGCAGAAATCTTTTGTATAAATGCTGTGGGCTTTCCGATCTGTCATTCAAAATTGAATATGGCAGCCTACATTCCAACATCATTTCTTTTCCTTTGCTGAAAAACAGTCGGGTTGTCCCGTGAGTTTCCCCAGGCAGAAGTTAACCACCAACTTTAATAGAAGCAGAATCATATTCTAAAATCTTTTCTTGAGTTCAGTGGAATTACTTGGGTATACATTCAGAGCAATTTGATGATGTTTCTGATTTGTACGTAGTTTTTCTGCATGTACTAAAAATACAGATGTTTTCAAATTTTTGACAGAACTGTGTCTGAAGAACTTAAATGATTTATCATCTTTTGATTTGATCAGGATGGATGAAGCAAATAATTTCAAACCAACAGGTAACACTTCTTTTAAATAACTGCTTTTCAGAAGTGATGTTGAGATAGTAGTGAACTACAAAGGGTCACAACATTTCTTGTGACCCATTAATTGGAGTACACAAATGTAGTAGAGAGCAGAATCTGAGAGATTGTTTGACTAGAATATATGAACAGGTTTCTTTAACAAGTCATAGAAGTTCTATCCATGGATCAATATTAAAAGAACGATTTTTTTCTTGTTGTTGCTGAAAATTTTTTGCAGATTAGGAGAAAATTGCAGAACATTTTGACAGGATAATTGGATGTGTCACAGTGCAGTGGAGGACAGGTTTTATCGATATCTGCTCGTGTCTGCAGTCCTCTGCTAGAGGTGGTTGGCTTCTCAGCAACCACAGTTCACTGCCTGGCATGTTAGTGTTAATTAATCTCCACTGGAGAAAACTAACTGGCACATGGTTCTTTCTGCCACTCCGTGATCGGGTCAGTAATGCCCCTGAGACACTGGGGGCAATAACATACTGAGTTGGTGGTGAACCTCACAGAGGCCTGTAATAAGAAAAGTAATTTAGTTTTGTGACTTAAAAAACCTCCAGCTCACTAAAATAAACTTGGCATATTTATTTTCTAAGGTGTATTCTTCTTTTACAGAAACTGGAAGATTAATGGCGTGGTATTATATTGCATTTGATACAGTGAAGCAATTTTTCACAATTAAGGGAACTGAGACTTTAAATGAATTGGTAATTTAACTTTTTAAAGAAAATTTACATATGTTCAATTGATTATAAACAGAATCTAAGATAAGAAGCAGAAGGTTTTATTTTAAAGAGCTCAGTCTTTGTTTATGTAAAGTTTTAGAGAATGCATCTAATTAAATTCTGTTGGGGTATTTTTGAGATCTTTTGATTTCCAACTCTTTCTCCCCTCGCTAAACTTGCTTATGAAGATGAGAGAGAAAGCTGCTGAAGCTGTTCTGTTTATGTATTAAACATTGTACTGTTTTGTGGTTTAGTAGTATTTTTGTTGCAAAAACCAACTGCATCAAGAACAGATTTTAGTTTTAAAGGAATTGTCTTTCTGTTTTAAGCAGCTTTCCTCTGTCGGATAACAGGTTGTTTTTGCTACTGTTAAGTCACAAAAGACATTTTGTTTTCAAGCAAATACTATTGTAGAAGTGATTTGCCATGAAAAAATGGAATGCTTCTTTTCTTGTGGCTATCTTTTGTTCTTAAAGTATGAAGAAAGTAAAATGAAATACATAATAGATGGGAAAAGCTGGGGTTTTTGCCTTGTATGTGATAAAGTGTTAGCAGTGTGGTTAATTTTAGATAACTTCAGGTGAAATAGTAATCTAAAAGCTGAAAGAAAATTTTCCCTTTTTGTTATATAATAGCCTTATAGGGAAATGAATGAAAGTTGGTCAGTATTAGAAAGAACATTTCATGTTCCTAGTGTTGAGACAATAAAATTTTTAAGGTATTCTTTTAAAAAACAGAAGTTGGAAGAAGTGATAGAAAAAATGGCACATAAAAACAATTAATAAAAAACTCTAATTGCTACAGATTACAATGATCTCCAACTGCTCAGAATTTCTGGATGTCAAGTTAAGAACAAATGAAAAGAAAATACTGAACACTTTGAATAAAGACAAGGACAAAATAACTATCAGGTACAAAAAAAATTCATTGAAGAATGAAAGTACGTTTTTAGCAATAAATCAAATGAATTGTAGAAAATATGTATGTTTTCATGCATAGGTTTCCAATGGAGGGGAAGATAAAAACAAGAGAAATGAAAATAAACTGGTAAATATTATATTGTGCTGTTATTTTTTTTATTGAAAAACTGTCATTTTATGGCTGTTGAAGTCCCTGCTAAAATTTGTCATTTTACAGAGGACCAGATCTTGCATTTCATTTTTTCTATTTTGTGTTTCCTTTTTTTTAAAATGTTATTGTACTTTGTTTACATAACATTTATGTAAATATGGCTTGTATGTAAAAAAAATTCTTTTTCCAGTCTCATTCAGGCTCAGCTGGGATGTATTCCAGTTCAAGACTTTACTTTGACACAAGATACTGGCAGAATATTTAGAAATGGCTTAAGAGTTACTAGATGTATGGTAAAATTTAATCCTTTTTTTGGTTCAAATACAAATAAGCTACATTTTATTTGATTAATATAAGTCAATTTTATTTTTACAGGGTTATCTGACTTTCTGGCATCATCTAAGAACAACTTTTCTGCTTTATTAAACTCTTTGATTTTAGCAAAGTGTTTCAGGTGCAGACTTTGGGAAAATTCACTTCACGTGTCTAAACAATTGGAAAAAATTGGTAGGTACTAGACAGAAATTATAAAAGTGTAATCTGATAGAGAATCAAACCTCCTAATTAGCCTGCTGGTTTCTGTGGTGTCTGCTTACATAATAAAATTAGTCTTGTAATTACTCATTTGCCACAGTTGAGTACCACAGTTGTCAGAATAATCTGTCATAACAAAAATGAACTGTTTAGTAATTTCCTTCAGGGTTTCAAAGTATTTCAGAATTGTTCATATTTCTTAATGTTCATCTCAGTGTCTTAGGCATATTCCACATCCGTGTGATTGCATGTCTCTGACTAGGCTATGCCTTCCTTTCCAAACAGCTGTCACTGTAGTTCCTCTTTCTTATATGCATGAAAGCCCTTTAATTCGCATTGACATGGATAGGAATCCTGAAATAGAATTAAATTTATTGTGCATGAGGTTCTTACACACATGATGATCAAAAGTTTCTAATGATCTTCTTCCTATCACTGTATCCTGTTATTGGATGAAATTCCAGCTGGAAGTACCGGCTTGTCATAATTATTTGAAAAGGAGTTCAGAAATTTTTGAGTCCTCTGCGTTACAAAAATGTAGTCATACTTGTTTGAGGCAGTCGTATAGCTTCCTGCTTTGAAGTCTGGTCTTATCATACCTTCATGCTTTCAGAATTCACTGCAGCCTTCTCTGTATTTCTTCTTTAAAGACACACACGCTCTGTACTGAAGAGCACAGTACAGAGATCTGCAAATTTGAGAATGGCTAATCCAGAAAATCCATATGGTTCAGTATGTTACAGCCTTGCCAGCTCAAGTGCAGAAGCTGTAGTGCTTCATTCACGTGGATTCAAAGCAGGGGACAAGGCTTGTTAGCTTGTGCACTGCACGGTATGGTGTGCTGGGAACACATTTCCACTACTCCACACCTGTGCCAATGGCAACACAGTCATCTGAGGGGTCTGCTTCGTGTTCAGCATTTCTAGGGAGTTAGGATAAGTGGAGTAAATATGGCACTTCCAGTGTAGACAAATCCTTCCTGTACACTTATTCAGTAGAATAAAGTCATGTTTCGTTTTTTAATAATGTAAGTGCTATATCTACACATATCTGTCCGATTTTCCTTTTTTTTGTACATTTTTCTTATGCTGTCATATCTCTTGCAGCATATTCTGCAAAGACTCCTAGAAGATTCTAATAAATGCATTTTTTCAGTGACTTTCGTTATTATTTTGCTCAGAAATGTTTACAAGTGGAGAAATTAAATAATACTAAAATATTTAATCAGCTGCAAAGAAATGTAGTGATTTGCTGGGCAGAAAGCTGGGTCAAATGTAATATAAAATTATTTATGCTTTGATTATACCTGCTATAGTGCAGTTTTTCAGAATAATTTGAGGTTATTGATTGTCCTTTAACAGCATAAAACTTAAATTTTTCACAGGTGTGTCACTGTCAAATGCTATGGTAAATGCTGGGCTGACGTCATTTAAAAAAATTGAAGACATAAACGCAAGGGAACTTGAATTGGTAATTTATTATTTTGTACACAGATAAATATGATAAGGAAAAGATCGAGTATTAATACTATTACCAGTAAAAACAGTATGGTTAATATATATCTGCTGTATGATCATAGCAAAATTTAGGGGTTTAGTTGGTTATTTATTTTTACTAGTGAATTTTTAAAAAGTCTGTAACTACTGCTGTTTGTCCTTGAAAAATGTGTATGATGTTTTGTTGTAGTAAATTTAATGTGAATGATTTCACTGATTTGGCTGAGTTTGGAAACCAGTTGCTTAAATATGTAGAATGTCATAATTAACATAATTCGAAAGAAAGGACAATATGCATTTCCCTTTGGGGAGTGTTAGAAAAAATATAAAAGGAAATATATATAGTTTCTCTTAATGTATCTTAGTTATGAGAATCCCCAATTTCCATTATTGCTAGTTTGAGATGGTGATAGAGTAAAACTCTTCTGAATCATCTATAAAGCACTTTCTATTTTAGGGAAGTTAGATTTTACCCCAGGGCAAGTTCTTTGGTTCTTGGCTTCTTTTCTGAGGAAACTTATTCCAGTGTTTTGGAAGATATAACAGATTTCTGAGGGAAACCAATCTTACTTGTTTTTTTTTATTTTGACTTCAGGAATTTGATTTCTTGTTCCTGCCCCTTTTGTGGTTTTTCCTGTCATTTTTTTTGTTTTAGTTGAAGCTAGGGCAACATAGAAGAGTCATCTCATATAAAACTTGAGTAGTTGGGTTTTGAGGTCATTGTCTAGTTCATTGGCTGTTACCTGAACAGAAGCAGTAGCAACATGAAAAAGTACTGGAATTTTCTTTTGGTAATATTGCTATTCTGTGCATCCCTGACAGTAGAGAACCAGGAGTGATAAGGGCTTTTGTTGCTAGCATAATTACTCAGGTGACTTGGATTCCTTAGATTTACATTTCTCTTGGCATCTCTAATCAGCTGAATGTATCAGAAATTAAATTCAATCTTTGCAGATTTTAAACAGACATCCTCCTTTTGGAAACCAGATAAAAGAGTCTGTTTTGCACCTTCCAAAATATGAACTTGATATTGAACAGGTAAATGCTTTTCTATCTATTGTATGTTTTTTATGCTGGTATTATTAAATGAAAGAGCAAATACTGACTTAAAGAAATGTTGAGTCTTCGCTGATAGAAGATTACACAATATTGTGACCTCCTTCCAACTTAGTATGTATAATGAAACTCTTAAACGTTGAATGAGAGCCTTGGAATAGACATTCCCTGTAATATATTGGCCCCTCTCTCTCTCATTAATAAAATTTTATGTTACAGATGCAAACCAGTATATCCACATTTTAGCTTTATATGTCAGCCTGAGAGGTCTCTTCTATCTTGAATATAAACAAACCCTAGAGACAGAAAAACATCCAAATAAAACTTACCAAAGAGGCATTAACTCGTATTTATTTTCTACATCACAGTTAGGAATATAGAGAAACAGTAAATTATTACATTTACCTAGTTGGTGCCCTTTCAAAGGAAGGATACAATTCCACATGTAATCAGGAGCTTCGAGGTTCTGATATGCATTTTATCTTTAAATGGGTCACATAGCCACTCTGCCTTTCTGAAATGCAACATTTGAAAAATAACCTTAAAGTTGATACAAATTAAGACATCTTTGAAGTTAAAAACTCAATAGATGTATGAAATACTATTGTTATAACAATCAGTTCTAGTTAAGTTTTTCATTTGCCATAATACTAGATGAATAGTTTGATTCTCAGAACAAAGATTTAACAATTATAAATATCTTATTGAGGAATGTTGGGATGCCAAAATATAACTTATATATAACGAGTTTTCTTCTTGCATATTTCTCTTTGCATTTGTCTTTTATTCTCAATACTTACTCAAATTTAGAGTATTCAGCTATGGGCAAGTTAGAACTGTATAACAGTGTCTCAGAACAACAAATAAAAATTGTACCACAAATTGCTTGAATTGAGCTTATGTACTTGTGTCAACAGCTAGAAATTTATGGGAGGGTATATATTTTACTTTGCATATTTTAGCAGTTATGTCTTCTATATCATTTTCCCTAGCTTCCAAAATACAGCGATACATTGGCCGAAATCTTAGTAACCGTCAAATTAACAAACTATGAGCAGCTACAGACAAAGAGAACAGCGACAGACTTTCACTATGTTACACTGGTCATAGGAGATGCTGACAACCAAGTCATTTTTAATCAGAAAATTATGTATGTATGATTAGGGGGTTTTGCCTCACATCTTTTTAGGGTGTTGGCTTTTGATCTGTTCTGTGACTTGCAGTTTTTGCAATACTTCCTACTGATGCCTAATAGTCCAAAATTACTGTTTATTCTACAGCATTTCCTAGTCATTGTTGTCATTTAAAATGCTGCACAAGATTCAGAGACCCCAAAAACATGTCAGTGTGCTTGTCAGTGCAGAGAGTATGTGTAAATATCTGTACAACATTGATGTCATGTTATGGAAGTCATAATAACTTTTCCATGAATATAAAACAAGCAAAATACCTATTAAAAAGATATATTCATCAGTTCTTACTTACTGCTGTTAGCTATATTTCTTTAATTATATTTTTTAATTGTTTTTCCCTCAAAGATGGAATTAAATTCTCCAGTTGGCTAAGAGATGCTTGGAGCAAATGGGAAAAGAGAAACAAAATTTTTTCCAACTGCCTGACCTTCATGAGAATTGTGACCGAAGTCTGGCACTTTTGGCACAACTTAAGCTGATCTGCAGGATCCCAGCTCTCTTATTGCCATAAATCATATATTATTGGAAGATTATTCTTAGGCCACTTATCAAGCAAACCCAAAGAACTAAGGCCAAATACAGACTCTTTCACCTGTTACAGATACTGTAGTTTACAGTCTTGCTTTCATTGTCTGTGTCTAACAAAACTTTACTGATGCCTTACAGGGATTCTGTGCTTCTGAAAAATGGAAATTGGACAAAGAAAATTGAAGTGAAAAGAGCTTTTAAATCAGAAGACATTAGTATAAATTTAATTAGTTCTGATTATGGTAGGTTGTGGTATGGTTTGAATTAAAAAAACAACTGCATAAGAATTCTGAATAAATTATTAAAACACTTTATATCAAGCCAAAAATATCATAAAATGAACTGATCTGGAAACAAAATTCTATCACATGTTTTACTGGGTTGCATACTGCCAGTCCTAATTACTTACCTGTTTATTTCATTTACTGCCATACTAAGGAAATGGGAAACATCAAAATTGTTACTAGGAGACATTATTTTGCTCCGTTGGTAGAGATTAGGATTTCTTTTGTCCTTCGCCTTCAAGTGAGTTAACTTTCACTTTGGATAACCTGTCAAGCTGATAAGTTTATTTATGTCTTTGTGAATGGTTACGTTTTGCATAGTGGTAAAGAGGTATTAGATATGGACTCATCTCCACTTCGGTAGCAAGAAACTTCTACAGTTGAAAATCTTGTACCTTAACATGTGCAGATTTAAACAGTGTTCCCTCAGTGTCAATTTTCATATAATTGGAATTATAGCAGCAGATGAGGAGAGACTGTTATGACCTTGAAACACAGAACTTTAAAATACAATTTAAAAATTGTATTAAATTCTGTCATCATACCCCACCTGTAAAGAAGATTGCTGTGTGCTAGATTAACTGGAGTTGATGCTTCCATGTTAAACATTGAATATTGAGATTATTACAGTAATAAGCCTAGAATAATCTATATTTCTGTGGCTAAACCTGTGGCTCTGGAAAAAAAGCGTTTGCTAACCAAACAGAAAAGAAGAAAATTTGTCCTTTTATTGCTACTTGGCTATCTACACATTGTACTGAGTTCAGTAAAACTAAACACAACAATTAATTTCTCTGAAACTGCCGACAGTGAAATTAGACTAAAACCAGATCTTTCTAGTCTCTAGTTATTTTGAAGTCTGCTTCTGTTTCAGGCTTGAAAGACACCTCACATTTTTCTAAAAACCTATAGAGTTTTCCAGCAATATTTCCAGGAAATTTTATTTCCCTAATAAAAGACAAAAATAATCTCTTTACAAAGGGTGTCTCTCAGTCTCGTATGAATCCTGGTTTAATTAGAAACAGAACCATTGTTAGCATTCAATTTCAAAAGTACTGTCAACTATACTCATTTTATGCCTTTGCCAATACAGAGCTGCTGCTGTTACTGAGCACAGACTGTAGTACATTTGAAAAATTAAAATTATATTCTCATTGCAAAGCCATAGATAAATGTAGTTTTAAAATAATACAAAACATTCAGTAAAAGGGACTAATTTTTTTGTTCTTCTATAACATTCTGAAAATATTTAGCATTTTTAATCTCATTCATAAAGCATCTGTTCATATAAAAGTGTGCTTTTAATGGGACATTATTTAACAAATTTCCATGACCTTTGAATAACATTTATGTTTTCTTAAACACTTTAGAAAACTGAAGGTAATCAGTAGTTTAGAAACAGTTTAGTGTAGTTTTAAATATTTTTGTCTTTTTTTGTTCAAAGTTGGCTTTGATATACAGCAAACATATACAGCCTTTTACTTAACACCGAAAACAGAGGGACGTAAGGTGGCTACAAATGGAAAACTGAAAGCTGAGTCTAGACTTGATGTATGTTGTGGCTCACCACAAAGTCTGCCAGCAGCAAAAGTAGATACAGGTAAATGGTCAGATCACAATATCTGGCTAATTCCAAAGTCAACAGAAAATTGAATTTTGCTGTCAGAATAAAGATCCTTATTTATCCATGCTGTTTCTTTTTCAAAGGTAATAAAAGTACAATGCTGCTGCTTCTGCTTGTCACATACTACTACAGTGCAATTCTTTGATGATTTTGAAAGTAAGAAAAATCATGGGTATTTGATATCTAATATTACTGTTTGAATTTCTATATTTGTCTAGGAGGCAGATCTAAACAAGAGATTGCTTACAAGAAATATGGAAACAGAGAATGCAACCATCGGTGTAAAAATAAAGATGTGTGTGGGCATGACTGCTGTGAGTGTCATTAAATCTACCATTTCTGATACTTTTGGGACAAATATGATTTAGAATATCTTCCTTCGTACCAATGGCTACATCAACAGAAGCAGCACAAGCAAGAGAATCAGACTGGAGTTGTTGCTATGATGCAGCCACAAAAGCAGTTATAAAAAGCCTTGTCAGTAACACTTTTATAGGCACTACAGTGATTAAGAATATTTTTCAGACCATCTAGCATATGATTTAAGAACAATGTCAAGCTTGTTACACTTTTATATGAATATTGGTGTGTTAAATCATTTAATTAGCGTGTTATATCTTTTAGAATCTTCTAAGAGAAGATACTAAGCTTAGTGGCGAAGTTTCCATTGATTTGAAAAGAATTAGGATTTATCTGTAATAAACTAATCTGAAGATTATTGTATTTCATTTTCTCAGGTAAAACTGGAGTACCTCCAAAGTCACAGATGAATGGTGACACACAGTTTTCTGTGTACCTAGCTGACTTAAGGAGCAGGAACTCAATTTCATCTATACCCCCAGTAAAGCGGCTAAAGGTTCATTTGAATACAGTCAGCTATTTAATATATTTATTTTAATACGTTATGTATTTGTATGTATTGTTTGAAGAAAGAATTTTATAACTAAGTATGAACATTCAAATTTGTCTTTTCTGCATGGAGTGCAAAAAGCAAATAACGACAAAGGTTCAGGAATCTCTAAGAGGTTCTGCTGCTGTTTGGAATACTTCCAAGGTCCACTTTTGTGCATGTACTCTGTTTTTCCTCTTATGATGTTTGATAGACTGTGGTGAGTGAGGTTCAAAGACATTGTCGAAAGGTACTGTACAGTGACTTGGTTTTGGCACAATATGACCTGAATGAAACAAATAGTGGTATTTATTCGAGTCATGCTACTAAGAGATCTTTCACTGGCAGGTAAATCCACTTTCGTAAGAAACCCATCCATATTAGTTTTTAACCCTGTGAAAGATTTCATGGCTTGCACTTCATCCCTTTGAACTTAGTGTTAAACTAGGTCTTTCTGCAGCAAGAATGACATTTAAGATATTGGAGGGTTTTATTTCCTCCTCAGAGTTTTATTTACTTGTTTGTTTGCAATACAGGATTATTTAGCCTATAGCTAATACAGATGAGAGTTAACCAGTTTGGCTTTGCCAGGGTGCTTGGATAGCTCCACCAGAAGCACATAATTCAAACCTTTTTAACTGATTACATTATATAAGCAGACGCCAGAAAGGTTTTATATAGGATATTTAAATATTATGCTAACTTGATACAGTATTAATGATGTCATTAAACTTGTTAAAAAAAATAACAGTTCTCAATATGTTTGTATCTTAAAAGTTAAAATATTCTGCTTTCTTTAGATGCAGATGTTAACTCAAGCTCAAAATGTGGATCTCAAACAATTTGGTTTTACACCCAGATCTTCGTTGCCAGCACTGCCAAGGTACTGATTAATATAAGTAATAAAAAGGAAATCTGTCTTATTTTAGATGGTATACTTAGTTGTAACTATTAGAATTTTTTGTGTGAATAAAATTATTTTGCACCTTTCTGCAAATGTTTTGTCACTGAATTTTTTATTTCTTTTTTTAATAGGTCTAGCAATAAACAGTTGTCTTTATCACCTTCAGTGGACCAGGCAGATAATGTTAATAGCTTAGGAGTATCTCAGAAACAAATGCAACCCTGGAATTATGGAAAGAGTAGTAAGTTATTGCTAATGTTTGAAATTACAATTTTCACTGTTTTATCTGAACTCAAACTTGCTGAAATCACTACAGCAACCAGTATAGCATTGTAGAACACTGACTGTATGGGGAATTATATTGGCCTTAATTGGCCTTCATTCTGGTATCTCCAAGAATTTCTAATGTAGATCTAAACATTTAAATGTTTAAAAGAAAATGCTTAAATATATAAAGGTCCAAACCTATACATTACAATAATACCTTTCAGAAAGTATATATTTCCTATGAAGCCAGTTGTAATACAAGATGCATTTTACCCTTATATCTATACTTTTTTTTTCTTTTTGATGAAAGAAGTTAATGAAACATGAACTTTTTTTTGGCAGTTGGCAAAATTCCTCTTTCTGTTTCTCTTCCCCCTAAAAGGTCACAGATGTTTTTGCATTTGGTATTAAATGAGCAGTCTTCATTATCAGTATATTACTATGATGTTCTCCTCACTGCATGCCTTTTTGTATTTGGTGACAGTAGATTGATGTAAGTCAGAATTTGGCTGATAAGTTGCAGCTCCAGTGTTTAGATCATACTCAGACATACAAGAAACACGGTGCTGAAATGAATTGACACTTTTTTAGTTCCTGCTGCCTTAAGTGTTGGCAACTATACTGCATAATTTTAACATTTTTGTCGGCAAGGTGGACAGTGGGATCAAGTGCACCCTCAGCCAGCTTGAAAATGACACCATTGTGAGTGAGAAGAGCTAAGAGACAATGGCATACAAAAATGCTAAAAATATTTAATGTTATTTTAAGTTGACTGATGCAGATAAAAGCAGATCTTGTTTTTCAGATGCTTTGGACATGGACTTTGAAATGAGAGATGATATTTGGGATGATATTGATGATGATAAATTAGTATTTGCTAGTAGCTTTGTCAGTAGAGAATTAGGTAAGGTTATTTCAACAAACTTCTTTGTTTCCTACATACAAATTATTCTACAGCCTATTACTTGAGAATAAATTATTATAGTATACAATGAATAGAACTACCTGAAATATTTGATTTATTGACTTCACTGCCAGGTTTATTACTCTATCTTAAATGTCATATATTGTGATAAATCTAATACAGAAGGGAGAGTTGAGAAAGTCACAATTAAAAATTTTTTGATTGTCTGCAACTGCATAATTGTTATTTTATCTGACTCCATATCTGTGCTTATCTTTACATTAGACCAAAATCTGCAAAAGAAATATTTCAAGTGTTAAAACATTTGAATAATTTTCAAACTATTATTTATCATATAATGTGAAATATTTACAAGGCGTTTTGGCTGATTTTTAACTCTGTTTTTTAAACTTTCATTCTTAAATGGAACATGGAAATATCTGCCTTCAAATTGCAGATGAGTGTGAACCCCTTTGCCAGTATACAAGAAGCAAAGCCACAAATAACATTTCACAAGAGTAAGAGTCATATAATTTATTACTGTTTTAGAATTTTACTAGTTTAAAATATTGTCTGTATTTCACATGTATCTGTATAACTAAATGTATAGAAAGTTGTTCCCTCATAAAAGTGAGGGAAATTTCAACATTTAAAAGGTATGAGTTGTTGAATTATATTATTTGTTTTTTATTTAAGTGAGCAGGGAAACAAGTAGAAAATGCTGAACTGAAAAGCAAATAGTTTTGCACTTCTGTAAAAATACTGAAATTATTCAACTTGGTATTTTCAGTTCATGCACAGTAGTACATGATGAGACCAATATTCAGAACTCGGATGTTTCTGTGGTCAGTAGCACATCAAAAGGGAATTTATCTGTACAGAGTAGAAATATAACTTTGGTGAGTAAAAATATACTGATAACAGAATTTTCTATTGTTAGAGTATTTAATATGTAAATGTATTTGCCATATCTGACTTATGAATCAGTTTGGGCATCCTGAATTTCTGAACCTGTGTTGTCCAAACCCGCATGCATCCTGTGTTCAGTGTGATATTCCTAGTACAAATAAATAAGACACACATTTACTTTATATAGCATGATTTCCAAACTATTTGAACTCAATTTGATAGGTTTTCTATGCAGTATATAATTATATTTATCACATGCTTGGTCCTTGTCAAATACCATAATATCAATTAAATACCTGCACTACATTCTACAACAGTCTGGCAGTTTCTCTTTCCGGTAGCTGTTTTAACCATATACACTTTAACTTTCATATTGCAGTTCAATGTTCAAGAAAAAAATCACTCAAATGCTTCTCAAGAGCTGAAAAACATACAGTGTTCTCCTGTCTCAAAAATAATCTCAGACTCTTCTAAATTCACTAGGAAAGAGGATTTTTTTATTTTCACAAAAGAACAGGAAAAAGAAGCGAATCCCAGGTAATAAACAGATTCTACTGTTGCCTCAGCATTCAAGTGCTTAGTTCTTCATGGAATATAGACCTCTAAGCATTGTGTTAATTTATAACATTAATTTTTAAAAAGTTTAATTTTCATAGCAATAGTAAGAACTATGTTTTCTTGAAAAGGCAATTATTTAAAATTATTTTGTTTGGCTTGATATCTCTTGACTATACTTTATGTAGTGTTCCTGTTTTCATAGGTTTTGATGTGCTATACCTAATTTGTTTGTTTCCTTAATACTCTTTAGATATGTTCTTGATGATGAAATCAGTGATGTCAAGCCCTTCCTTGGAATATTTGATGGCATTTTGTAAAACATATAAACAAATTACATTGTAAGTGCTGGGGAAAAAAGTTACAGTCAGTTTTACAGAGTGAAGCCTTCAGTTAAGAGAATTTGTATACCTATTTACCAATAGCTGGATTGCTGCATAGAGTAGATAATAACAAAACTGGTGTCTAATTTATAGAATTCTAGTATAATATCTTAGTTTGAAAAGTACTTAAATATTTGTTTGTTGACCTTGCTGTTTTCAGGATTATAAAAAAAAATATTGGAATGTGTCAAAGAAGAACAGTTCATAAACTGCTAATAACATTAACAGTTTAATTTAATAACATTAAATCTCATTAGAAAAAGTAAGGGATTTGTAGTAATATGTTTGTAGTAACGTGCCCTGCTTCACAAGTGCTCTTTAGTGAATGAAAGACACTTTCCTTGGAAATCCAGTGCTTTTTGGGTTTTTCTTTCAGTTTCTCTAATGCTGAATTTTTCATAGCACTGATTCTGTAAAATAATTAGATTTACAAATAGAGGTAATAGAATGGTAAATTATTCTAGATACTTGATGTTCCTTTTGACAGTGCTATGAACTTGTTAATAAAAATGTGTAACTTCAAGCAAATGTGCTTCCAGAATCTCAGCAAACCAGTTGTTAAATGTCTGTACAATACTCTAAAGCTCTGTTTGACTGTTCACTTTCACACCTAAGGTCATACAATGATTTTATAATAATAAATAATAAAAGGATATTTATTGTCCTAATACAGATTTAGGCACCAAGCATTGGATTTGGATATCTTCTTGAAGCTTTAGTGTTTGAACAGTAGGCCCTGCAAGTTCAGTAGTTAGCAGAATATATAATGTTGCCTGAAATCCAAGAGAATGTTAATTTTTACTGTTAATTATTCAAAATATGTGGCATTAAAAGGTTAAAATCACACATGGAATATTAGCTGTCTGTTCTTGCAACATTGTTTGTAGTGCAACCATATTTTGCTGCACTACTAGGCTGTAATTTTATCAGCCAATAAACATTTTACTTGACTCCAGTGCTTCCTTACACTTTGACTTACTGTCTGGTATAACTCTTTCTGCACATGAAAGACTGGCCCAGCATAAGCAGCCTCACTACTCACCCCTCGATATGTTTTTGACTATGCAAATTCCAGCAGGCCCAAGCTTACTCCCTTTCCTGCAACTCAAGTATTTTATTACATCTGGAAGTTTTTAGTATGTCAGATCTCTTTTTGTCTGATGGTTTTGTTAAATTAAGCTTCCAAACTGATGTAACTCAGAATTACTATACTACTGCAGTCCTAGCCATGTGCATTTTCCAGTTCTGTGTCAGGGTAAGATTTAAGAATGCAGGGTGACAAATGTAATTTTAGATGTTCCAGACAATCTTCTCTTGGCTCAATCTACCATGCCAGAGGAGCACAGGTCTCCCACATGGAGATATTTCAGGTCCTCTAAGGCATCTAAACTGGTACTTGATGCTGACGTTTAAGCACCTGCTGCTTGAAATGCACAACATTTTTTTTCAATTTATAGTTCTTATTTACATAGCATTCTTTAATCACCTTTGTATCCTGCCTTTCCCTGGGGTTTTAGCCTGCAACAGCTAATTCAGCAGTTCCTCAGTTTCTTCAAGTCTGACACAAGTTTTTACTCAGCAACACAAAGCTGAGCTTCAAATTTGGAAAACAGGAGAGGAAGGAAACAATCAAGATAATCTTGATTATATAATTTGTTTCACTTATATAACTTTGTGATTATACTACTTGCAACTTTCCAAAATTTCACTTATCTGCTGGTTGCTCAGGCCTCACCTGCAAACTGGGAATGCTTCAGGTGGTAGGTGCTGCATTTCTTCCTGCTAGTCTGCATGAAATTCCCTCTAAAGGTTCTGAACTGTGAGGCAGTGAATAGCAGAAACTGGTTGTGCTTAGGGCTTCATAAAAATGAATAAGTTTCTATTTATTTTTCTGTACTAAGGAAGTATCTTTTCAAGATGTTTTTTGGCCCCATATCTACACTGAAGGTGAATTTCCATTTTTCTGTGAAATATTTCAGTATTTTATATAATGTCTACAAAGTAATTGACATTATTGCTGCTTTTGCTTCATTTTTTGTATAGTCTAAATATAATCACTTGCTTTTAGTTTATAGGAGTAGGTTTATATTTAGACTGTTAATTCAAAGAAAATTATCCTTGCAGGCATGTATTTTATTTTCCTCTTGGTTTTCCCCAGTGCACGAGTTCAGTAATTATTGGGTTTCTTCAAGATTTAGGCTGATTAATTTTCTGGTGCTGTATTCAAATTTTTTCCTTTTGATTTTTAAAAGGCTTTAATATCCTATACTCAAAACACATTATAGTAAATGCATTTTGGTACTTCCAAGGTGATTCATGCAGATGTTCTAAAAGATTATTTCTGGTCTGTTTTCCACAAAAAATCAGCATCCTATATCACCCTTGGAAAATTACAGAATTGTCTTATTGCTGCTGACAAATTTCACAGATTTTGGAATGTAAATACTTCAATACTGCAATATCTTTACATTAATATCAAACCTCTGGTGCAACAACATTTTTTTAGAGATAAGTGCTTTATTTGGCGCTCTTTTTTTTTTTTTTGCTTCATTATTCATATTAGCTGAATGACTCTTTAAAATCTAAATCACTTTTAGAAGTTCCATGAAGATGTGCCCTCCATCTCAGGAAAAGGAATGACTTTGTATTGTAGTATTTGTTATTGTTTCATTTTTCAAATCAGAATAATTGAAAGATCAAAAGTGATACCCATAGCAGGTCTCTATGGCAACAATTAACTGTAGATACACAGTGACTATACTTCAAAACAAATACAGGCAGGAAGAGCAAGTTGACTGCAGAATTAGAAAAACCTAGTCAAATCTGAATTAATTTTTAAAATCAATCTTCCAAACTGAGGTAAGTCAGAACTGCTGTACTACTGCTACGTTTAGCCCAGCAGTCCTAGGCATGCCCATCCTAGTCACCTCCCAGTTCATGGCAAGATTTAAGAATGCAGAGTTCACCTTCTGCCCATCACCATCTTCTGATTTCCATGGAAAGCAGATGGCTCCCAGGCAGTCACAGTGGTGTTTCTCCACAGATGCTTTGTACAAACGACCAGAGGACCAAACTCCCAGGTCATGCCTCAGAAGGTAAGGATAGACTTAGTTATGAAGAGCTGTAGGTTTAGTCATTTAACTAAATCACCTTAAGTCACTTTACCTGGACTCCCTGTGTAGTCAGAAGATAATTCAGATTATAAGTGGGCTGAATTGCTCTCTGATGGGACTCACCAAACTACCTGTGATGACAGTGGCCTCACACAGCTGCCATGGAGAACCTTGTGTGCTGTGAATTCACAGAATATTGCCTTTCTTGTCCACATGACACACCCGAGTTCTTTTATCCACATAGGGATCTAACTTTCCTAAGGTGAATAAAACAGCAAAAGATGGCTCTGCTTCCTTTCAGGTGCTGCCGAGATGATAAAACAGACTAATTAAATTCCACAGGATGACATCAGACAATTTCACTAAGCTACTACCAATAAATAAAATACAGATTAAAATACATAAAAATGTTGTTAGAGCCTAAAATGATCCTTACTTTTAATTCTGCATAGAGTTGGAACTTTAAATGAGTGGCTTGAGTTTCAATCAGTGGGATTGTATAAGTAATTCTTTGGGGATACAGCAGGCTGCCACAGACTTTAGTCTGGGGATGATTCTATAAAATTTACATTATAAAAATACTGTTTCCTATAATAGAATAGTGAAAGAAAATTCAATGTGACAAGAAGTCAGATTTTACTATCTTACTTGTCTTATTCTCCATAATAAAAATACATGCTTATACCTGCTTTTAATTTAACTTCAACTTCCTTATATGCTTTCTTGTCCTATCACACATACTGATTTCAAAATATAAACTGAGGTCACCCATATCTGTGCTTGAAGAAAATGCAATATTCACTCAAAACCCACAATCTTCAAAAATTGTTAGTGGAATAATAACTATAGTGTTTAAACATGTTGCCAGACACATTTCTGTTTAAGGTACAGTCATAGGATATAGAACACTGTAAATGTATTGTGACATAATTTTAATTGTATGCAGCATGTCTTGGACACATTTTAATTATGTAGACTTATTATTCATGTATTTGAAGATTTTAATGAGTTAAACATTACAGGAATTGTTAAAATAACACCAGTTGCGACAGGTCAGGCTCTTATTATTTGGGTGTATTTTTACTCAGATATACCTTCACAGAATAGTTATGTGAGGTATAAAAGTTGGTCCTCTTAAAGGCAGTCAGAATAATGATAAAGAGTGAACAGAAGTCACCTTATGAAACCAACATGCACAAAATAGTTAAAATCAGTCAATCTGCAGAGCACAAATGATACCACTCTAAGGCATCGTTATGACAGTATCAGTGGTACCTCTTCTAAAAGGGAGGATGTCTTGAATTAGCTCTTTATGTCACCCCTTGTGCTTTTTATGTAGAAGCAAGAGAGCAGTATCATGTCAATCATTTTACTGCCAGAATCTTTAAATTATATCCCTGAAATTAGATTCATGAATGCCTGTTTTTTTTCTAGCTCCTTTGCTTAACAAGGAAATAGAAAATACTAATCAGGGTAAAATTCACTTCCAGCAAAAGGCTAACAACACATTGAATTTATGGAAGACTTACGTGAGAATAAACTGAGGCACATATGATGTTTTCAGTGATGAAGTTCAGCTTGTCTGAAAACAATCAGGTAGAAAAAGGGCAGGGTTTTTTTGGCTGCCACTATTCAGCTAAGGGTCAACCTGGCTGAGCCATGCTTCTGTATTTGTTCTTAAAACCCATGTGAGATTAAATTGTATCAGTTTAAGCCTTCACTTTTCTCCCACTGTTGTAGCTCTTGGTCTCCATGTGCTCTCAACAGGTGTTTCAGGTGGAATGGGCTGAGGTAAGGGCTGCATCTTGGTAAGCAATAGGTGCCCTTTTACTGCCTTTCTCTAGGCAATGTTGATCACTGTTGTGATTCCCTCTGGTTGTGAAGTGACAGGAAAAGCTGTGCTACTGTTAACTTGCAGTCTGCACGGCATGTCCTGCTCTTAACCCTGTTCAGGCAGTTTATACCAGTTAGAGCTGTTTCCCAGTTAGCTTTAGTGTGTTACCTACCACAGTGAAACATTACATGTGCATTCTTGTCTTGTGGGATGTGCTTTGACTAATCCTGAGTCTGTTCTCCTGTGCTCTCTAAATAGATGGTTTCCATGTGCCAGGACTTGAGGGGCACATCTAATTGGTGGCGTGTGAAAAAGGGGTTAACATTTGGCAGAAATGCAGTAGATGATACTGGGTGGACATACTTTGTATGAAGAAGGTATATGCCCTTTTAAATATAATAAAAAGTAGGTAGAATAACTAGGAATTTCTTCCCGTATTTAACATATACTCTGTGGAGCCAGCCTGTAATGATGAAACAGACTGTCTTTCTGATTGATGCTAGATGGCAATTTCTATGTTTTAGATAGCTGAGCATAGGGAATAAGGCAAAACATTCTGTTTTGAAGGCTGTAAGGGTATTTTGTTTATATAAATGAAACAATGTTTCTTTTGTAACTGTGAAACTTCCTATTAAAGGATGCATATAACTTCCAAAATAAAAAGATGCTTGTAACTGTAAATGGCTACGATATATTTGCTGTTCCCTCACCCATTTAGAGGCAAAAGCTATTTATGAGGCTTTATTAAGTGCAAATAATTCCCATGGCTTCAGCACAGAAGAATCAGCTGCAGAATATAGTCTGATTTGCATATAAATGACATGATTTCTGCTCAGACAAGGATATTGAAAAATATATTTCTACAGTGGAAACCTGATATTCACACATATTAAGGTCAGCTTGTATAACTTTTTTTAAGCTGCTGCATGTTGATACCTGATCACCCTTCCAGCTAGATTCAGGGTTTATCAATTGTACCCACTATGAAATTATGAATTTCATCTTTTGAGTTAATTTATAGAATAGATTTTAAAACATTTATCTCAACAATTTAAGCACTTAAAAGTGCTCAGAATATTTATCAGTACCAGTGGAAAACTCCAAACTTGGCACTTTTCCTTATCTTCAGTACTGTGAATTTGTGATGTGAGAGAATTCTGTTGTTTTGGTGAGACAGAAAAAGTCCTGCTAACTTGCTGTAGTCACTTTAATAAATGGTAGGATATAACTAAAGTAGACATGGATGTTACTTTTACTGTCTCAAATAATTTCCTCAGGTTATCTTCTTAAGTTTATGCTTCTAAATTTTCTGCCTTGACATAGGCCACCATTGACAAACTGAGATGCTTGGCCAAAACAAAAAGCAAGTGTTTCAAAGCTAAATCTATATATGCTATAATCTATATAATCTATTTTACCCCAGTTGTTCCAGCTCACTGCACAACAGAGATTGATTTGCCACAGTGAATTGTCATTAGTCTGAATGCCTCTTCAAGAGCTTGACACTGTCTAGTAAAGAAAAAGTGAAAGTAGTGCTATCTAGAAACTTGGATGTGCAGATCAGAACTTCCTTTTTTAGCAATTTCTTTCAGTTTGTAAGGCTGTTAATTTATCTGAATGAAAGTATGGCAGTACAGTTTATTACTAGGATCCTGATTTTTTTTTCTGGTTGTGGTGTAATATTTTAGCTATTGGAGTTCCTGGGTGCAGGAATTAAACTTTTTTATCCCAGAGCTCCATTCTTGTGTCTTAAGTGTTATGCCTAGAGAAGATTTTTCTGTCTAGTTGGAAATTTTTTCTCAAAGAATAGTTACCCAGCAGCTGGATCATTACATTTTCAGTATCTCCTCAATTATGAAGATTTTAGGCTCTGAGGTCAGTTTGCTTTCTAAAAACTGTACTAACAGATGTAAAAGGTGCATTGACCAAAGCATCAGCACATTATCAAATAATTTTATTTCAAAAGTATGGCAGTAGAAGTGATTAAGAAATTGCCAGCCATGAAATAGATCTGCTTATCTTGTGATATATCTCAGAGATGCATTTCGGAGACTGGAGGCTTGCTTAGTGAGGAAAATAAACTTTGTTAGGAAGATAAGAGATACAAGTGGATCTCTCCCTCTCTCTCTCTTGGGTGTGATTGTCTCAGGCAACCATATTAGCAGAAGCTTAGATGCATTCTTGGCTTCTGGAATGGTTTTACTGAAGTGACAGTGCATACTGAGGATGATGGTAAAAAAATGTGCAGTGTATTCTGAAAGAAAATAAAGTTGGCAGCTTGGAATGGTGGAAAACAGCTTCAGATAAGCATGTGGTTCAATAGAAATTAGTCTCTGTTCATAGACTTTATAGCAGCCTATCAGACCCGCTCTTTCAGTTCAAGCAGTTAATAGTATCTCAGCACTGTAGCTTAAGGAATACAATTTTCAAAATTATTGTAGTATGGGACCAATAAATTTCAGCACAAAGAAGGCAGTATTCCATATAATTTATTTTAGATTTCCATCTAGGGTGTGTTCTGACACTCCACATGAAAGTCAAATTGTCCATGTAAAATGGTTTTTAGGTGATAAGTTGACCCCTGGGGTTTTAGTAAAATAATAGATTCAGAATTTTATCTGACTCTCCAATCCATAAAAGCTAGTTATCAGCTGTTTGAATGATTTGATAAGAAGGGGAAAAAAAAGAAGAGCTTTTGTATAGTGACATTTTTCTCATTAATGGGGACAGCGTTAGAATCACAAACTCCTTCTGGATTTGGTAGTAAATACTCTACTGACGTGTTTTGGGAGGTGGTGGTTCTGTGTGAGGAGTGTATGTGTCTAATACTCCACATGCATATGGAACAAGGAATATTTCTAACAGACAGGTACAGCCCATCAAAGCAAGGGCATTTACTGTGCCACCATCTGGCCATTGTTTCTAAATGTGTTCTGTCACCAGAGCCTACCTCAGCAGAAGTTTTGCTGCAGAATAGCTCTTACAGTGCCTAAAGAAACACTAGAATAACATGTAATTTTCCTGCCAACATTCTTCAGTATTTAAATGTAGTGCAAAACAAAAAGTAACCTGAAAAGAAATTATGTATTAAGTTCTTGTCAGAACATTCTTATAGAACTTGCTGGGGTTTTTTTCCTAGTTTTGTTGTTTTATTTAATTGTATTTTCTTGAGAATACTTAAATGTTGTTCCTAGTGTAACATGTGGCTTTACTGTCAGTTTAAGCAGATCCAGAGTTGGGTAGAGGCTTCGTTCCATTTTGTTTTAGTAGATGGGTGTATCTGCATGTTCATGCAGAACTAGTGAGTAACTGGGGAAAGGTGACAGTAAGATATGACTAGTCATAGTGGCAGTAGAAGCAGCTTTCTTAATAAAATACAAAAAGCATGTTCATGCTTAGTGCAGTTGTGTGCCTCTTTGAATTCTGAGCAAAGAAAATGCCTCCTGTTTTTTTAAAAACAACTATGCTCAAGAAAACTTGACTTTTCTACAGTGTGTGTAAACAAAAAGGATTGTCTCAAAGAAAAATCCATGTCTCTCCTCAGTTGTTCCTCATGTTAACCATGTCCTGTCTTTTCTCTGCTTGTTTGAGTGGTGAACATTTAGCTCACTGCAGGAGTGTACTGCCTTTTATACTCTTGCTGTGGCTTTTGCAGGTGCGAAGAAGGCTACAAGGAGGGCACCCGTTTGCCTCCTGCATTCTGGATTACTGGGGGGAAGGGGCAGATGTGTCCTCCTCTGAGAGGAACTGAGCAGTGCTCAGGGATGGGGATACCTGATGCTCCCAAGTTGGGTAGAGAAGAGAAATGTAGTGACCAAGATCTTGTAGGCAGCGTCATGGAGGAGCTGGGATTTTGCTTGTGGGACAGAGCCAAGCTTTAGAAGTGACAGGAGAAAGGAAAGTTTCCTTGAGCAGGCTGAGTGGTGATGGGGTGTTCTGTGAACCATTCTGGAAATTTTCAGATTGGAAGTAAGACTGGAAAGAAATATTTACCCTGCAGTGACACAATGAGAAGATTAATTTTCAAGCTTTTTTATTTAATCTAGCTCTCCAACAGATCAGAATTCTCATGATTTAAAGAAAATTCTATCCTGCCATTTTCATAACACCTGCCTTTAGAAATCTGGATTCTGTGGGTTTGCTTGTCAAAAGCAAAAGCATTTACCTAAACACAGTTGCTAATTCAAGGTCTTTGTGGATAGGATGAAAAAGAGCTAACTACTCTAAACGTTACTTCTTTCTAGTTTTGTTGGGTTGGGTTCAGCTTTACAGAGGTGACTGAGTGCTGGTCCTGCAAATGGGTAAGTTGTAACAGATGTGGGACAGGTCTGTTCACTCGAGTGAACTCCTGCTCGCTCAGGTGTACATGAGCTCTACTGAGATGCGCTCAAAAGCAAAACATCTGTTGCATTCTTAAAGTGCTTTTCTTCTGGAAGAGCAGATCTGAGGAGCACAAGAATTTATGAGTAACTTGACTTATGCTATTGACTGGATTTAGTCTGCATTAACACTTTCCAAAGTAGCAACATATTTTCTGCTACTTTGAGGCTGATTTTAAAATGATTTTAAAATGATTTAAAAAAAAAAAAACAATTTCAAGCTTTCAGGTGTTAGCACTGAAACATTTACCTCTCCATTGAGGTAATTATCAAAATGTTTATTTTTGTGGCCCCAGTTAGTTGTAGGCCACACCTTTTGCTTCCTTAAGCCCTGTGAGAAATTCTTTCCTTTACTAGAGTTGGATGATGCACAGAAGGAAGTACTTTATCTGTGTTCCTCCATACCCTTTATATTGGGAAGATACTGTGTCAGGTGCTGTAGCTGTGTAAGTATTCACTGAAAAATCTATGACTGCACCCATAGGTAGAGCTGGTGTCAGACATGGAAACATTATGATACAGGCCTACAAGGAGAGTCCCAGGGCTCTGGATCAGGGAGAAGATCTCTGGATCACAGAGGAGACACATGTTCAGAATCAGGCTCCTCAGGGCAATCTCCCCAGGACAAGGGCAACAATCCACTACCCAAACAAGATAAGTTTACTAATGAAGCCTGTGATAGATGTGTTTTTATTAAGAAGTCCCTCCCATAACTTTTAATGTGGGAGTGGGGCATCTGTTCTAAGAGTTTTAATTTGTGAGATCTTGTAACTAATAAGAAACACAGGAGAAAAAATGCTGCACAAAGTATTGCCTCCTTCAGAGGCACAGTTTTAGGAACCACCTGTTTGCTTACATGAAGCACTGAGGCTTCTGGAGCAATGTTAAGTTACGGACATTCCTCACCTTCACTGCCTGTATTTTTTCCCTTTCTCCCCTGCTGACAAACTTTATGCAGATGCCATCTTTTCTATTGCTAGACAAGGTTGTGCTGACTGGCCAGATATTTTTGGAAGTTAGTATGACTGGAATGTGCTTGTGAAGACATGGGAACCTAATCAGTAATGAAAATACTCAGAGTGTAATTCTGTGTTAAGCATGTTCTGGCAGAAGTTCGTTGATGCTGCTGAGCTCCACTCCTGCCCTGTGCCACTCAGCTGTTGTGCCAGTCCAGTTGCTTTGTAGGATGGTTTATGTGAAATTAGCTAAAAGAAATGTGTGAGTAATCTCCATACCACTGCCACCCCCCTTCCTTTTGAGAAGCCTGTCTCTTATCTCTTGGCAATGCTGTTGTTGCATGAAAAAGTGCATGTGTGCAAAGAGCAAACCAGCCTAAAATGTTACCTTCCACAGCTGTATTTCACTCATTCCTGATTTGGAAAATAGCCTTTGTTTCATGTATGTGACAAGTGAACTACATAACATTAATGAAGCAGAGATCCTAAATCCTGCTTGAAATTGCCATTGGCAGCGATTAATGTATTTTCCAATTGTATTTTTTATTTGGAGCTTAGTCATAACTCGCCAAGATGTAGATCTGCTTGTTAGCTATAAAGGTAGTTGAAAGTGCTTGGCATGCTCCAAGATTTCATCCAGCTTCACACCCTTCCTCATTGCCTTGAAACTGTACTGGGGTTTCTATCTCCAGTGAAAGAGCTAAAAAAAAGAGCAGCACGAAATTTACATTTCCAGTTCCTGTGTGGATGGAATGGGAAATGAGGGGCTGTTTGCCACCAAGTGGAATGGGTAATAGAATCCCAAGCACTGGCTGACATCTGTAAACAGCAGTGCCTTCCCACATACTCTGACAAGAGACTGCAGAATATATTTCTTTAAAAAGGTCATTGAGGAATACAACCCCCAGGATGCACCGCACACTAAGTGTTTTAATATGTCTTTCACCCAGGCCTCACATCGGACATTTCCTCTCCGTTACCGCGCTCACAATCGCCGGCCCGAGGCGCACTCAGGACCGGCCCACCGGCCGCGCAGGACCCGCGCGGGACGAGCCCTCGTTCCCTGCGCTCCCGCGGCTGCTCCGCGGCCCCAGCGCAGCGCCGGGGGGCCCCCGCGGGCCCGTGCGCGGGGGGCTCGTTACCGGGGCTCGTTACCGGGGCTCGTTACAGCGGCCCGGCCGCGCCCGGTCCCCGCAGCGCCCCTGTCCCGCGGCGGGGCCGGCGGGCGGTGCGGGGCCGCGGCCCTTTGCCGGGGGCGGGCGGTGCCGCGCTCGGTGCCTTGGCCGGTGACACTGCGTGTTACCCCGCGCTCCCCCTCGGTGCTGGCACCGGGTGCAGGGTGAGTCCGAGGTACCGCACGGCTTGTGCCGCACCCGCCCCGTGCGTGGTGTTGCACGGTGCTTGTCCAAAGGGCTCTCGGGGCTCGGCACTGCTGGGCGGCTGACACAGACCCGGCGCAGGGACCCGGCCGCCACCACTGCCTGCCCGCGCCCCGAAGGGACCACCCGGCCTTGCCTCGGGCACGTGTTTCTGGCCTTAAAAAAGGAGCCCTAAATACTGAACGGTCGTGCAAAAATGCAGTTTGAAAGCAAAGGCACCGACTATACTATAGCACTGGCAAGAGCTGTAATTTTAAATGGAGAGAAGCCTAAGTAAGGTGACCGCTTTTATGGCCTTCCAGTGTATTCTAACAAAACTGATTGAATCGTTAACAAGGGACTGACCTGCTGCAGAGGGAAGGTGGTGTATCATCCTCTCTGGAATTTTCCAGAGTCGTGTGACCCACCCCAGCACTGCAGTTCCATCATGACTGCTTTGCTTTGTAGCTCTCGGGTGCAAACTGGGCCAGCCAGAGGGGAAAGCCAGGCTGGAGTACCATGTTCCAGCTGCCGCTGCATGGAGTGTCCTGGTGTGCTTTTCTCTGCACCAAGCCCATCTGCGTGTCTGCCCACTCCCAGCCAGCCCATCACCCTTCATCATGTGGGAAAGAAGAGAAGGAAAAGTGCTTTTTCCTTAATGCAGAAGTAGGTTATGGGTTTGGTTTGGTGTTTTTGTCTCAGAATTTATTTTCTCCTGAAAAGGAAACTGTGTCCAAAGAAGCCGTTGGGCCGACCTCCCTTCCGTACATGCTGTCCCTAGTTGTATGCCGATGGGGGGAAGGGAGAAGTGTTAAGTCTTGGCTTTGCTCTGCTCTGTGCTGTCCAGACCTTGCTGGGTTTGGCTCTGCAGCTGGCGACCAAGTGGCTGGTGCTGACTCTGGGGCTGGGGAAGGTTTGGGTGTGCCTGCGGTCACAGGGGGGCTCTGCACACAGACCCTTCCCTACAGGAGAGACGTGTCAGCACGTGGACCGGTGTCTGGCTTCATATTCCTTTCCAGAGTTCTCAAGATGTTAACTTTCAAAAGAGATGTCTCCCTTGTGTGTTTATGTCAGTGATTTTGGGTTTTAAACTATTCATGCATGAAAAATGACTGTAGGAACTGTATACTCCCATGTATGAATAATGACTACATGGGAACACAGATTACAGCAGTTTTGCACTGAGACTTCTGCAGTTTACATGCTCTCTTTGGGAACATTATGAAACGTTTTTAAATGCTGGTGCATGTTAATGCATTGATTTCAATCAGTCTCTTTTTGTCCCTTTTGGATTTGTTCAACTTAACAGCTAGTGTGTCTCGTGTTTGCTCTAAGATATGCTTAGCAAATTAGGCAAATAAAAAAATGCATGCAAAAATATGGTGTTATGCACATGTATCAGGTTTGTTATTTATTAATAGACTCCAATTTCCATATGATAGTGTGCCTTTTTTTTTTTTCTGCTTTGGTTCAATGGATAGTTTATGCCAATTACATGTAGTTTAACAGCTTCAAAATCTGTTTTTGCTTTTCTAATGCATAAAGACATTGATTCTGTTTCAGGTTTTAATTAAACTCTACACTGACTTTAAAGATTCTATTGTCCTTTTCATTTAAATAGGATTTTTGTTAGATCTTTAACAAGACCTCAGTGGGGTAATAAATCTGAGCAATTGTCCTTATTAGGAGTAGATTATCCTCAAGAGATGGAAAGTCAGAGAAGTAACTAAAACCATTTGTAAAGACCGAACTAAGGCTTTTTCTTCCTAAACATTAAACAGACTTGCGAATGACTTGCTTGGGTGCTCAAATTAAATTAAATGATACTGTGTTTATTTTTCACATTTTCAGTGTAGGCTATTTGCATTTACTTAAAATTTGAGTTTCATTGAGTAAAATTCACTCCTGGGTAAAGATCCTTACTTTCAATATACAAGCTCTAAATGAAACTCAGTATATCTTGCCATTTCTTTTGTTATTAAGCCTTGCAACACCTCTAATTTATATGACCCACTGACATAGTGAGTGTATTCTTATTTCATTGTATTTACCACAGTAGATGAGTCTTGGCTGAAGAATTGGTCTTGTGTTTGCCCCACACCCCCCAGCCAAGTAGAAATGCAGGGTATATAGCAGTGCGGAGCTTGTCCAAAGATCTCCTCAGATACTGGACTAAAAACACAGGTTCTTAGAGAAACCAATAGTTCTATCTAAGTTTGGTGTTAATGTGTTTACATGCTGCTAGGAGGTGAAAAGGGGTTTAACTCCAATGGGGTTTTTTTAGCTGTTTGCTTTGCTGGATGGTATTCTCTGGGTACTCAGGCCTTACTTTGTTCCTGGTTTTAGTCATCCCTTGACTTCTGAGGGGACATGGCCTCCTATATACACACAGTCACATCCTGAATTTCTGCTGTCTGTTTAATTCCCAACTTTGTTATAACATTGTGGTGCAATTTTTTTTTGCATCCAGTTACATGGAAGCTCCGTTTTGTGGTGCCAGGTTTGGGACACTCATTTCTAGGACTTAGTTCTACCCAGAAACCACTGGACAAAGGCAGGGATGTTGCTCAGGGACATCCTCACAGTGAGATATGTTGTAAGACAGGCTTTTCTTTCCCGCTGGCTCCAGCTTCTGCGCCTCTGAGCTGCTGCCCTCTGCAGAGCACGCTGCAGGAAGCGGGGCTCCAGGGACACCGCTGCACGTGACGAGCCCACGTCCGCCTCTGCCAGGAAGGAGCCCACAGCCCTGCTCAGCACATGAAGACAAACCCTTCTTGGTTATTGCATAGCTGCACCGGCTCTCAGCCACCAGGTATTTAATGTCTTGAAGCTCTCTTGTCCGTGGGCTCCGCTGTCCCTGTCCTGCTGGCCGGCATCTCTGTAGAGCCAAGTCCTGTCAGCCTCCAGTCTGTGCTGCTCCCCACATGGGTTTCTGCTGTGTTTCTCTATTAAGAGACTTCACCTCACCCCTTCTTGTCTTTTAAGTGACACTACAGTGACATTTGGGGGCAGAAGGAATCATATTAGAAGAACATAGCTCATAAATATTAATTTCTGATTAGTCTCTATTTGCTGCATATTGTAGACAAAATTGCAGTTTTTGAGCCTTCATCTCCTGCTTTCCATATCACTCAAATAGCAGAGATTTTGGCATGGTAATTCACAGAGGGAGGTGGAAAAACTAATGCAAAGTAAGATAATGTAGTTCTTCAGCATTATGGCTTCTCTGTGCCCTGACAGGAAACTGAAAAATATAGAAGGTGCTGAAAGCAGATAAGTCACCTAGTTGCTGCTCTGCTTTAGGTATAAAGCCTGGGGAAAGTGGAGGAAGGGAATGCATATCCTGGCTTTAGCCTCAGATTGCGACTCATCCTTTCTCACAGTGCTGTGTGCTGGAGGAAGTGTGGCAAACCTAGGCTGAGTCCTGCAACTGATTTAATATGAGTCGGTGCACAAGATCAGGAGCACTAAGAGTGCTCAGCCTTTGGGACAGATTCTGGGGAATTAAGAGATCCTTCATCCTGTATTGTTTGGCAATCAAACCTGTTTTAGGAAATGCCGTAAGTCAGACAAAATTCACAGGGCATAGTTTTGCTCTGAATTCTCAGCAGGATGTGGGATTTTCCCTCTGTTTTCTCTGTCAGTGGGGCCAGGAGCTAACCTGTTCATGCCTCTGCAAGGTGAGAACAAGAGGGCCCAGCTCTGCCCCTTGCTGAGAGATGTCTTGTCTCTCCCTCTTCCTTCCACCTGTTTCTGAGGATGTATGCTGTAGTCATAGGCAAGTGCTGTGACCCTGCCTGCAGTATGAAGGTGATGTGTATACAAGAAGTGCAAGGCTAGCTGAATGGACTTCACTGCTTGCTGAGGTGCAATTAAAAGATTCCCTTCTTTCCTTGCACTCTGAAGTAATGTGTGTTGCTTTCCAATCCCAAGTGTATCCCACAGCATCAAATGTGGTGGCTGTTCTTTGCATGTTGGCCATGCAGTGAGCCAACAGCTTTTTCCGCTGTTCACAGCAGCCTCCCTGGAGGGGAAGCAGGCTGCTTAGAAGGTCAGCAGGATACCTGTGCATCACAGGCATGAAAAGCTGCCCTCTTTCTGCCCTGAGGCACAAACCTGCTTTTACTTTGTGAAGCAGAGCAGAAAAGCTGGGGTCCAACAGTGGCAGGTATCCCTGAGTGCAAGATGAAGGTGACATGTGGGTATCAGGAATCCAGTTTGCTTCTCAATGTGAGTAGGTGAAGTTTGGGTAGGAAAGTAATGGAAATGCTAAATGTTTGCTGCTAACACTTACTAAGACGACAGCAAATCTCGTCTATATTAATGTTCAGCTTCTGAGACTAGATGGAATCTTACTTTATTAAAGAAGGTAAGAAGCCCAGAAGTAGCTCTTTAATCTTCAACTAGAAAATACAATTTTGAAGTCCATTTTCTTAAGAATGCAGTAATCAAACAGAGTAATAACTGATGTTAAACCTGCTTTGAATATTATTTAAAGTATTTCTCAAATGGAAACAAAAGTTGATAGGATGGTGTCAGGTTCACATGGACATGTGCTTTGTTTATGCAGTTGTCCACATGAGAAACAAAGGTTGATCAGCATGTATTTTTCTGGTTATGTGATCGTTTAGGAATTGTCAAAAGTCATTATGTGATTCTTAAATACTTCCATTTGCTATTTGTTCTAGCAAAAGGCTTTGGAACTATATCAATGTTATTTTATAGCTCTACCCATGAGGACATCACCACAATGGGTATCCAGTGTCCTACATCGTCAGGAATCTTCAGCATTGGAGAGAAAAGTCTTTCCCCTCTTACTGCTGAGCTGTTCCTCTTGATACATTTTTGATGTCCCCCGGTCAATCTGTGCCCGATACCATGTATACATGTCCTATTGTTCCCCACTCTGCAATGCTCTCCTGTTTTTCCCAAATGTTGTTACATTTCCTTTCTCATTCCTGTGTTTTTCATCTCTCTTTCCCATTTGTATAATGCATCTACTGTCTCTGTTGTTTTCCACTTCTAATTTAATACCACTGGTGAATTTGTCTCTCTATGCAGATCATTAAAAACAGGCTATGTGGGACTGCTTGTAAAAGAAAACACTGCATTCCCAAGATAGGTTACACACTGGTGTGTATCAGTACTCTTTGTTTTGGAACTTTTAGCTTTGTTTAGTACTTAGATGCAGAGTGATCTCTGGATCCCTTGTTTGCTACTTCAGTGTGAGAATAGAAGGAACACAAATTCAAAAGTTGCAGGACTAGAAAGGACCTGTGCAGCCCTAGGGAAAGGGCAGTTTGCCATGTAAGCAAAGCAAAAAACCAAATTAACAAAATCTGAGCCCAGCCACAAAACCAGTCCGTCCCCAGCCTGTGGGCAGTTGGGGGAAGTCCTTTCCTCCTTCCCACCCTCTCTACAATCTGTTTCAACTCACCATTGTGCTCAGTGGCTGTAGAGCTGGCAGAAATGGATGTGTGCCTGAAATACCACCAAGAGTGAAAGGGCAAGCTGGCACACCTGTGGTGTAAGGAGAGAGGAGTTCTGCTTCTGTGAGAAGCCAGGAGTCATGTGATTGCTTTAATCCAGCCCTGATCTCTGTGGCTGGTACAGACAAAAGGAGCATTTGTGTGCTGAGGTGGGTGGCCGAGTTGGATGAGGGAACAGATCCAACTGCAAACTCCACACTGCCTCATCAGGCCAACCTGAATACCAGTATTGACACAAAGGAGGGAGTTGCTGGGGCAGGAAGGGAAGATGGGTTGACACAGACTGAGCAATGTCACCACAGGGTCAGTGAAGAGTGAGGCTCTCGGTGCACGAGTCTCTTCCTGGTGCCTGGTCTTAGGATGTAGATGGCACTGCTGTGCCTGTGAGGTCTGTACATGTCAGTTGATGCCCAGGGTAAATCTGTGCCCATGTGTTAAAGCAGCATTGGACCGACAGACCCATCCCTTCATTTTGCTTGTGCTCCCTGCTGGAGTGTTTTCACTAGGAAAGCTCTCATTCTCAGCCCTGTGTTAGACAGGGGCAGATGGGCTCATAGTTGCAGCTCTGACTGGGTTAAAGGATGGCCTTGGGCAGCAGCAGGAATTCTGAAAGCCTCTGCAGGCTGCATCTCCTGGCACAGAATCCCTTCGCCCTTGGCCCTCCTTGGCTGCAGTGCAGGAGGCAGCCAGCATTGCCCGGATGGTAGTTTTAACTCTTTGTTACCTAAAATTCAGACAGTGTCAAAGCAACACAGCAGTAAATAAACCACTGGCCTCTTTCTACAGTCACGTCCCTTGTGTTGCCCCTGCTACTGGTGTTAATAATGTTGTGTGGAATTTCCCAAGCATAGACTGGGAATTGGGGAGTGTAAAGTGTGCCTCAAGGGGCTGGTAGCAGCAGTGAGTGTTTGAGGCTGGATAATACCCACTGGTGCTGCATGAACTTACTGTCAGATAACTCTGTGTAGATAGTGTTTAGCCTTGGTCAACAGTATGACTGTAAACTGAAGCAAATAGCTCTGTCCTGATTACGTTTTCTAGAGGGGATGATGCAGAAGGAAATTGAATTAAAAATTAGCTTTGAAATGAGCTCAAAGCTTTTTACCAACCACTTCGAACTTTAAAATATCTGACATTAACAAAGTAACTTTTTTGAAGTAATAGTAAACTGCCATCTGCTGGTAAAACAGTAATGCACATAATGAACACACGGACTTATGAAGTGATAATTATTTTGTATTTGACATGCAACAGTCAAATATATACATGACAGGGAAGCTGCATATATTTATTTTACTGGTGTTTTTTATTTCCATTTGCATTTTCATATAGAATATGCTAAACAGATGCCTATAACATAACTAACTTTAATGACAAGCGCAGAAAACCAGACAATGAGAATAAAGAATGAGGACTAATAAAAGCAGATGAGCAATCAGGATGATGACAGCTTCCAAATGTGTCCTATTTACATTGCTAATAATGAATAACAAGCACTTCCTTTTTTGTTCCCCCCTGCCTTAGACCCTCCTGTATGACCAGAATTGTAGCACTGAGAAACATTTCCTGGCATCTTCAGTTTGATATGTGTGTGTGTGTGTGTGTGTGTGTGTGTGTGTGTGTGGTTCCTTATGCAAGCTTGTAAATAGGAACTGGGTCTTTAATTGTTCCTGATTTAAGTAGGTCATCTTTGCCAATACACGAATCTTTTGTTTCTTGTAAGCCAGGTCAGCTATTGAAAGGATATGGAAAATATTTACTACACAAATATGACATGAGAAAATAATTTCACAAAGGACCACTCTCAAATTATATGACAGTACACAACCAGTTTCCATAAATCACAGGTATGATGAGTATACTAAAGGGGAGAGACTATCAGATTTCATGTTTGTATAGTGTGTACCAAGTAGGTGTGCTGAGCATGACTGGGTCCCTGAGGTGCTGCTGCACTATAAATAGTGATATTAGTGTGAATTACCTCCGATGCAAACATCAGGCCACTGGCCCTTTTCAGATGCATGCGGTTTTCTTTATAATTGTGGTTATTCCAAACATAGACTATTGTTTTAGCAAACTGATCTTCTCATAGGAAATGTTTAAAATGGGCAAAGAGAAAATAGGTCAGTTCTTCCTTTGAAATCAGAGAGAAGTGTGTATTTGTAATATTTCCCAAGCTTATTTCCTTGGAGTGGGTTTGGCAGGTATGAGAGGAAGTTAAAGATTTATTTTTGGTGCTATGTACCACATGTCATACCTGCTCTTCTGAGACAGTTGCTTTTATCTCCAGCAGTACCTGCTCTAGTAGCAATGAAAAAGTGACTTGAATCCCATTTAAAGCATGTAGTGTGCACTGTTCATGTGCCACTAAAGGAAAGGGAAGGCTTGTTTGGGAGACTCCAGGCAGAGTCTTTATGAGTCATCGTAAAGCAAACATGTTTGCATCCCTCTCAGCAGTGTTTTTGGCTCTGAAGACATAGTGAATTAATGTGCCCAGCTCCAGGGCTTGTGACCCCAGCAGACACTGAAGGGCTACAAAGATGTCCAGTTTGGAGTGCCATTGTATTTAAAGGGTCTCTGCACATGGCTCTTTTTGTAGCATCCAGGTGGTTCCTTGTACAGGACCATTTCTGGGAATTTGTGGTGCTGTGCATGCTCCATTCACAGAGGTCTTAATCAAATGCTGTTCAGTGTCTTGCCTGAAAAGAATTCTGCTTGATGGCAGAGGACCATTAATAACATAGCGCCAAATCCTCAGCTCAGGAAAACACCACAGCTTTTTTGACTTTTAATCTGCGGAGGATCTAGCCTGTGGTGAATGGTCACAGAGCAGGGACACTGCGCTGGGTCCTGTTTACTGAAATGCTCCAATAGCAACAAAACATGTTCAAATGGAAACAGAGCCAGGGGAACAGCGGTGCCCATGGATACCTGTTAACCGGTGGGAGCTGAAGCACACAGTTAGCATCCAAGACACTCCTGTCCTCTGCTTTGCTCTGCAGCACTTCAGTCTCCCTGCTAAAGGGACTCTGCCTTCCAGCTGAAGAGTGACTGATGGTTGAAATAACAGTCCCAGTTTATTCCAGGTATGCCACTGACCTGCATGACCTGTAGGAAGGTTAAGGTAAAGGCAATCAAAGCAGCACACTCCTGTAGCCTCTAAGGGCTATAAAATTGGAAACATGGGAAATGTGAAATGAGGATGAGGGTTCACTGTTACCTGCTAATAGGCTAAATCAGGAGTTTAGTGAGACTGAGATTTGACCCAACAAGAGAAAGGAGATGAGTAAGAAATGATCAAAAGATAAAGCTGGTATTTCCTTCATGTTATGCTAGAATCACTCTGTTCAAAAAGTCTCTCGAACCATGGAGAGCTGGGGCGGGCAGGGGTGAAGAGGTGGGTTATGGTGATGGAAGGGTATTGTCATTACATAAATTGAAGGAGTTCAAGTCTGTTTAACTGTTTAGTGCCATATCCCATTTGTCTTTTCTGAGATTACTTTGCAGTGGAATGGAGGAAATTTTGCTGACAGCACAACTGATTGTTTAGCTGTTTCTTTTCTCTTTTCTTTCCAGAAAATTAGGCACTGTGTCCTGCCTATACTATGTTTGAGGTTTGGCAAAGGGCTTTTGATGGGTTTGCCATCCTTTTGGCCAACACTTAATCCCGTTTCTATTTCGTACTATCCCTCCTGTACTCAGATGCAGCGGTCAGACTAAGTAACAATAAAGCTACTAGTGATTTACCAAGGAGCAGGAATACCCTTAGTCTGTGGCCAGTTTCTAGCAAAGTGTTGTTCTCAAGATGGATTCAGGTTCTTGTGTTTGCAGGGATTACTGCATGGTGGACTCAGAAATGATGCCTAGCAGTTAAGTGCTGTTCAGAAAGCAATATAACATTCACTTTAAAAATCAAGAAGCATGAAATAGATACTATTTCACTGGCATGGGAAGCAGGGAATACTAGGAGAATCATGAAATGGCTGCACATTGTTAGTCTCTGTGAATATAATGACATTTGGAGACCTCTGGTATTCATTTGAAATAAACAGTGAAATAAGACTCATGTGCTATATGCTTGTCAAATCCAGGCCTAGTGATCAGCTAATATGCTTATCAGCCAGGCAGTGTACATGAAGATACTCTGCTTTCACACTGTCTGCTGATTGGATTTGGGCCCATGAAGAAGGCAGGTGATTAATCTGCAGGGGTTTATTTTTTCTGAACTGTTAATGTCCTCTGTTTCAGAGCAACAGCCCATGGCTCATTAAGCAGGGAAGATTTGAACACAAGTGTGAAGGGCAGCACACAAAGATTCTCTATAAATCTCTTGTTTGAGCCTTAGGGGGTAGAAAAATTAGGTATTGGAGAAAGTTTGTCCTGTGCTGGAGCAGAACCAGTACTCTCTGAAAAGCAAAGGTACTGTTAGAAAATCTGTGTGTATTTCAGTCAATTGGGATAAAATCTAAAGCCACAATGCTCTTGTAAGGTGGTAGTGGACACTTGGTACTAGCCCAGAAATGCACAGCTGCCACTTCAGCTGACCTGCTGTGAGAGCCATGCTCTTCTTAAGTCTGTTGCTCCATTTCTTTGGTGATTACATCTCACTCTTGCTGTGTTCTTTCCACCTGTACTGTTGTGTACTCTGGCAACTAATGCTGAGAAAGCAAATGTGGCTGCTGAGCCCAACTGCCTCAACAGAAATGCAACAGGGGAAATGAATATTTAGGCTGAAAGATTTTGCAATATTAGATTAATCTTACGGTGATCATCTTGAGGTTATTAGCTGCCATTTATAGTCTGTTGTACCTGTTTATAAAATACTGTCATCAACTGAAATATTTGAAAACATGTTGATTTTGGAAGAGTATTTTTCTGACAGTATGGTGATAGGTGAGCATTAATTTATTAACCCTCGTTACTGTCTTGAGAAATAGGGAAGTGTTTCAGTGCTGTTTTTACAGACTGAGAAATGTAAGGCTCAGATGTATACCTTTAGATCTGCATACTCCAGTGCCTGCTAATTAGCATTTGGCCCTGATGCTTTCACTCAAGTCTTTTCCTCACCTGAATTCTGGATTATGGAGCAGCTGTGTCCTGCGCAGCTCCTGGTACCTCTCTGATTGCATCCTGTGAACAAGTCCATGCTGGGAGGGAGGGTAGCAGTGAGGGTGGGTTATTGTGAAAAAGGGGCAAGGAAGATAAGTGAATGACCATCTTGCTTCAGGCTGTAAGAAGGATGTACCAAGCTCCCATTTTGACCCTGGGAACCAGAAAAGAAGAGTGGCTACACAGAAGGGAGCAGACTGAGGCTCTGTGCTTCCATTCACAAATGTTCAGATCAGACAAGAGAAGACAGTAAGCCAATATTGGGAATACAGACAAAATCGTGGGCCTAGTCTAATAATTCATTGGCTCCAGGAACAGAAGACTGTTGCAAACTATTGTAATTATCATGGGCAACAAGGTCATTGGAAACAGGACTGCCCCGTATAGTAAAACAAAACAAGCCTCCCAAAAAGACTTCTCAGTCCTACAGTGCAATCTTTCCCTGCTCTATGTGCTGCTCTAAATGTAACTGTTATATTATGAGATATTTACCCACAAGCTGGACTTCTGCTGTGCTGTGGAATGCAGTGACCAATGGGGAAGGATTGGGAATGCTTGTGAGAAGGGAGACCAAGCAGATTTCAAGGGTTTCTGGGCTTTGCTTTCTGCTGAACCTCTTCTGGGTGTTTTTTTGTTTTTATTTTTCTCCCCTTTTATGCTTTAAAGTTCTACTATAAACAATTAGAGGAAATTTAGCCATAATACTGCCTGTGGAGGCTAGGAAAGTAAGAATACATTCTACATCACCACTTTCCTTTGTTTGTCTTTTTTATCTTGTTTATCTTTGATCAACTGCAGATGAAATAACCAGCTAACTGATTTCCCATACAGGGCTGCCACTCATGCTGATGAAACTCTGCTGACATGGGAGTATGCTCTGTAGCAGTCTAGCAGTATCCATTTCTTATTCCAATACACTGACAGGTCATTCAGGGAGACTAAAAACTCTATTCTGACACGGAAAAGAAACTGCAATTTCAATTTTGTTTTGATTTGAAATTTTCCAGCTACCTATCAAGACCAAATCCTTGAACTATTTACTTAGAGTAACTGAAATACCCCTATTTGAAATACTGGATATTCAAGATTTAGCCATTAAAGAGTTGGGGTAAAATTAAAATCCCCTTCAATAATAACTAAAGTCGGAGAAAATCTTTCAAGAAAATTAAACACTTGATCAAAAAGAGAGACGGGTTATTGTCGAGAGCATAAAGATTAAACAGGAGAGTAGTCTCAGAGAATAACCATCAATGATAAGTAGCAGGCAGTTAATAATATCCCCTCAGGGATCTTCTTTTACTCATGTAGGTTTTTGGACAAATACAGTATTACATTTCTTATAGTTTAAGTGTGACAGAGCTTCATGTCATCCAGAGTAGCAATGAAACTTCAGTGGAATAAGGACAACTGGAGAGGTAGGGAAGGGGTGGCCCAGAAGATGAAACAACAGGAAATCAGTGACAGTTTTTCCACATAACTCTCCTTTTTAACGCCCAGATTCTGAGACATCTTTTGAGTCTCCCTGACATGCCTATTTTTGCATATCCACAGCACTGTTTAGTGCTGAGATTTTATGGTATTGGCCCTCAATATAGAAATGAAGAAAAGACCAAGTAGACTAAGAGTGTGATTCCATGTTGTAATTAAGAGCTGGTTTAAAGCTTGATCATGCAAATGATTGAGTTGGCAGAATTAAAGGGATGGTAGTCTGTAGCCACGGAAAGGCACATAGGGTGGGAAGAGTGGGGGCAGGAGGGTCTGGAGAACCTCTCAAGCCAGCTCTGCAGCTGGAGAAACTGTAACATGAGACAACTCCCTTGATCTCTCATTTTTCTTCCCTTATTCTGTCCTCCTATGTAATTACAATAATAAATCTTTTTGTTCCTTAACCATCTTGTAGCCATTGCAAACATTTAAGAATTAATGCAATTCTCACACATGATGCACGTGTTCTTCATGTCCCCTTGTGTCCCTCCATTTATTCATTTATCATGTACACACAAAATTCTCATAAAATATTAATCTGAAAGACAAATCTCTCTCTGCATCCTGGGAGCATTTGCATATAGCAATGTTAACGAGAGTATTAATTCTGCATGCACAGTCTGTGGACTGCACATAGGGCCAAATCTCCCTCGGCAACTATGCTGAAATCAGTGACAATTTCAGAAAGATTGTTTTCATATTAAAAATTCTGAGTGGAAGGCGACTGTTTCTTAGAACAGAAATGTTGTCTTTAAAATCAAACAAGAGGATTTGAAGCTTAGTTTTCAGTTTTTTCTTCTAAGAATTCCTCTGTAAAAGGAATTTTATACTGCTCTGGGTTTCTGCTCAATAGTTTCTAACAGATCAGTACAGTCTAGAAACAAAAGGATTTAATTTTTTTAACAGCGCTGTAATCCATGGGGAATCTGAACATTTCTTTTGCCTTCCTTCCTTGGGAACATCAGGAGTAGCTACACTTCTGCCAGTTGGGGCAGAATGTGCTGTTGCAGATGGACCAAAAATAATTCAGTTAGGCTGGAGAGGGGATCATTTTCTCTGGGCTAACAAAGAGTGAAAACTGTCTGAGCAGGCACTTGATGAAACAGAAATGCCAGGAGGATCTTCTGTGGTGGAGAAAATCTCTGTACCTCACTCCTGGCTGCAAGCACAGGGTAGGGTTGTCCTGCCTTCCACAGAGGCAAGAGCCCTAGGGAACCTTGGGGGCCTGTGGAAGCTTTGGGGTGTGGCTCTGGGGCAGGGACACATCTCTCACCTCTCATCTTTACTATGGAAGGAGAGAGGGAAGGGTCAGAGGGAGGGAACAATCTTGTCTAAGCCTGATGGTCTGCCTTGGATCTTTCACCTTCCAAGGCAGGCTTAAGACAAAAAGTAGTACCAACAATGATAGATGGATTTGTTCTTTGTCTGCACCCAAATCCCACCAGACACAGAGATAGAAGGACGTGTTACATACAGCCCTTGCCCAGGTTCAGTGCATCCCCTAGCAAGTAATTTTATTCTCAGTGGTGGATTGTAAAGGGTTGTGTTTCCCTCAGAAACTCTTGTCACTGGAGATTTCCAAAAGATTTTTACAAGGCAAGGCCCTGCAGCTGAAGTTGGACCTTTCCTTCTCCAGGGACAGTCTCTGGTGAGAGGCAGTTGCCAAAGAGGATCAGATCCCTGCTGCCAGGAGCTGCATGCCTTGGGGAAAGCTGGAGCTCTCAGTGGGTTCCTAGTTGCTTTTTCTGGATCTTGCAATGCTCTGTCTGCACTTGCAGAAAATCAGAACACTCACTCCATGTTTCAGGAACAATGTATTTTCGGTTTGACTTTATTTCTATTCTGATATTCAAATTTTGATGTCTGTAGTTTGTGAAAACAGTCAGTGCTTTACTGTCTACAGGAACAATGCTGTTGATCCCTCAGCTCCTAACTGTAAAGCCTTCCTTTGGGTGCACAGCTTCTAAAAACATTATAAATGAAGCATGTGAGACAACCTCCACAGCTGGAGTTAAGCACTTCCATGTGTTTGCTGAATTGGGGACCAAGTTGTTAGAAAGATCTTTTGGGACTCACTGGAGATCCATAAGAAATTGTCTTGACTTAACCAAACCATCGTATTTCTCTTAATCACTACTACTACTACATCATCTTTTTTCTTTCACTTCCTTCTTATTCATACTTAAATGAGAAACATCTGTTTCCATTTTTCACATTGTTCTGTTATGTGAGTAACGATATCAAGCATCTTTTTTTTTCCTGCACTGTGAAAGAATAAATTAGTGTTAAGTTTTGTGAAGTGCTTTAAAACACTAAACCAAAACATCTGTTTCAGCTGCAGGTCATTAAGATGAAAAATCCTAGTCTGTGTGCAGTGCAAAACGGCCAAACACATTTCTTTACCTGTCTTTTACTATAACAACTGAAGATGGTGAAAAGACATTAAATCTTCTTCAGGGATGGAGCAGTTAAAAGTGCTCAGTGCAGTAATCCACACCAGTACCTTGTAGTAATGGATCCTCATCTGATCTGGAGATGCCTGGAGATTGCTCCAGTGTTGTAGTCTTCAAGCTTGGAGTCTCCTTGACCTCCACATCTTCCAGCTGGGCACAGCATTGTGCAGGGTTGCCTAATCCCCTACAGATTTCTGTGTGCCTGAATTTCAGGTAAAAATCCCTCCACCTGTCCCCAATCATTTAAGATTTGGATGTGGTTTCCAGGGCAGAGTAAAGCTCACCTGGCAAATCTACTTTACAGGTGGGCTGAGATGCTCTTTACATGCCAAAGCCCAAATGTATGTTCCTTTGTTGATAATTATCTCCTTTGTAAAGCCCTTTGAGGTACAGAGATGAAAAGCCAACAGCTTTCCACCTGAGAGCTTGACTATTAATAAATAAAATAATTAAAATTAACAACAAGTGCATTCCCTGAATTCTGTAGGAAATGGCAAACCTTGCAGGCAGGTCCTGGCAGGCAGGTAGTAACTTCCTCCTACAAGAGGCTGGGTCCACCCTCTGTCTGTAATTAAAAGGTCCACAGTGTAAAGGAGGTGTTCGGTATCTGGCAGGAACAGGCTCAAAAACTGGATGAGGCTTTTCTAGCATCTTAAGAGAAGATACTTGTTTGTTCTTCCAATTTGCCAAAGCAGCAGCCAGTGCAGTGTTGAGCAATTCTGTTGCGCTGTGCTCCCACCCTCCCTGGAGCAAATGAATGGGATGGTTTGGGGTGGTTAGCAGCCCTGTGCACTTTTTTAAAGAAGCACGGTGCCTCTCATTTCATTTAGCCCTCATTTTGTGAGGCAGGAGACTGCATATATATTGCTGCACTGAATCTCTTCACCTGCAGCTCTCCCCACCCCCAGCTTATGAGCATGATTTCCTTTTATGCACTGCTCTGTCACAGCTTGGCAAGTTTCCCAAGACAATCCATACCAGAAAGGAGAATATGGCTGCTGAGCCACGTAGACAGGAGAAATGCCTTATGTAACAGATTCATTTAAATACTATGAAATGTTGAGACAGGCGAGACATAACTGAAAGCAAAATGCAGCCCTTAATCTCTAGCATCAGTTCTGCTTGCCCTCACCATCATCAGCATCTAATAGTCACTGCCTGTCTCCATTCACGTCTCCATCTTTTTCAAGAAAGTGCCTGCGGCAGAATGTACAAACAGCTTGGCAAGCGGTTTTAGGAGCAGGGTTTTTATTTTTTTTTCCTTCTAATTCCTCATGAGCCTCATGAGCATTTTCCCACTAATATGCCTGTGGCATCATTAGGTGTTTAATGAGAGTGATGTTGCCTGAGTATTATTGTTTTTATCGCTCATTTTATTTTGACAAGTCTTCAGTTCTGTGGCAGTTTATAGTGTGCAGACTTCTCCTTCCTATATCTGACCTACAGGATTTGCAGAAATATTATCACAGAGGCATTGTCATAAAACCTGAAATAATAAATTGTCAACATTCAATATGTTTGAGTGCAATATGTGTTCAACACCACAGTAGTTTAATGACATCAATTAATTATTTTCATGTATTTCTTTTGTAATACTGAAGCACCAGGAATAGTCCAATAATGGCCATGTCTCAGATAGCAGTTCACTGCAATTCTGCACAAACAATCCTGTTTGGCTTCTTTTGGCAGTTCCCCAAAAGACTAGCTTGGACTCCAGTGGATAGAGGATCACAGTCTTGTTCCTCACATCCATAGTCTGAATTGTTATATGTTGTGCTCAGAGAAAAACTGCCAGCAGTGTACCTGCAGAAAACAAGGCTGCTGAAATTATAAGTCTTGAATAGACACATACAATGTCATTTTACCCCCTGAATTTTGTCTTCATGTTGACTGTGCTGCACCCATTTCTTTACTGATTAAATTAAAGGGATACAGGTTTTGTGTACACACAAGACTATAATTTTTACTTAGGAAAATGCCATCTTCATATACTGTATCATATGGATGATCAATGCTGAGCAGTGCATTTATTGAACAGCTGTGTCTTATGCAAGAAAAATGGTGATATTTTTAACACAGTAATGCTCATTAGGTTCTCACTTCTATATTATCTTTCAAGTAATGTTACCTGGTTTAGGCTGCCGGTGCAAGTTGTCTTATTGCCACAGTGGCAGAGCCTTTAAAACAACTAGCTGCTGTCAGGAATTTAACTTGCTTGCCTTTACTAAGGTGAGAAGGGTTACTGGGGAGGAGGACAGTGAAGGTACTCTTGATACTTCCTTCTGCAATGTGTGTCCTGCATGACAGTAAAGGGGAACAAGCTGCACCTCTCTGCAGTCCCTTTTCTCCTCCCACTGCTGCAGCATGACTGCACAAACATTTTGCTTTTGGGATTCCCCATTGCTAGTTATGTGCAGGAGACCCCAGAGGTCTATGCCTGTGTTCCCAGCACAGACACAGGCAGTGGAGCTGCACAGCTCCAGGAGTAGATGATGTTAACAAAATGGTCATTGTATACATAGCTACTGTTTCAAATGTTCATATCCTGGCTTCCAACGACTCTATTTTTATGTCTTTGTTTATATCTAATAGCTGTTAGAGTGCTTAAATGGCTTTATTTTGGAAACCTTGACATTTCTTCTGCCAATACTGAAGCTGTAAAGATCAGAAACAAAGATGTGCCTTTTTACTCTGTTTCTTCTGATAGGTTTTGTCATTTGGCAACTGTTGTTCTATCTGACTTTGCAGAATTTGGACAGGATTCTGATCTCCTACAAAGTGACACACACACTTATTTAGAATGCAGGAGCAGGTTTGGGGCCTTTTTTCTGATTACACCATGCTGAGTGCCATGCATGAGCAATTAGAGTCTGTCTGTTATTATGTGACCAAACAGCTGCAGGAACTTCTAGTGCGCGCTTTTAAATAGTAGTAAAATAAAAATCAAAACAATATTCCATGAAGCAGAACGTAAAGCACAGAGTCTCATTCTGCAAGTCTCCCAGGCTTTGGAAGAGAATGATGAAATCTGGACCATGCCAGTCTTCTTACACTTACAGTTGCACTGAGGTAAAATATAAAATAAGGAGAAATTTGGATTCTTCTACATGCTTTTTCATGATAGTTCCTTTTTCCATAGTCTCTTTTCAAACCCAGCCCAGTGTAAAAAAAAAAAAAAGAAAGTAATTTCTAAATTAAATCAAACACAAGACTTGAGTTTGTGAGGGGTTTTTGAGATCCCTTGGTTAGGAGGCATTGCAAGTTGACATTGATACATACTACCTTTTATATCAGATTATTTTCCTTTTAGGTGTACAAGTAATCACTCACATGGCATTTCCAGTGGGGAACTCCCCAAGCCATTTAACTTTCCTGCTCCTACTGGGAAATGGGATTTGTTCAGTCAGCCTCCCCTCTCTGCAAGTAAAATATCCTCATCCTGCTCAGAACAAAGAACTGCCAAGTCTGGGGAGGCCAACTAGCTTTGTCCCTTCTGTCCAGAAGAAGTGCTCCTGTGCTACAATTCATCATGTGCCCTCTGGGCTCCCTGGGAATGCTCCAGCTAGGATGAGACAAGAAAATTGCTCAGAAGCCTTCTCAGTTTCCTGCACACATGCATATAACCTGGACCATCTCCACTCTGCACTGCCTTTCCCTGGAGCACCCCTGTACCTGTCCTACTGAGCCATATGGCTTGGCCTTTACACTACAGCTCTGCACCTGTATGTGTCACACCCACCCACACCTGTTCAGCACCACCTGGCCATGTGACATTATCTTCATCAACTCCCCAGTCCAACCCTTTCCACCTGGCCCTGGGCTGCCATCTGCAAACAGTTTGGCTTTCTCACAGTCTTCCTTTATGTTTGGGAGGCCACAGATACAAGCCAAGCCTTTCTTGCATCTCTTAACCCAGAGGAGGATTAGCCACCTTCCTTCCCAGGAGGAAGAGTGACACCCCTCTCTATATTGTTTGCAAAGCATAAGGAGAGCACTACAGATTCTGTTTCTGAAGTGAAGGCCTGAGTGGGTCATCTCGGAATGGACAGAGACCTCAGAGGTGCTGGCTATCCTGGGGAAGGAATCAACAGGCTGCTACAGCAATATCAGAAAGGTAGTGACTGATGAGGCTTTTTACATAAAGGTGTGGGGGGGGTGTAGGCTGTGGGTTGTATGTGGTACATGTATACTGATGTCACATGAATACTAGAAAGGCTCACATAGTATTCTGCTGCTGATGTGGGATAGATGTGCCTAAGAGACCCGGAGATCTAACACAGCATGTAGGAACAGCCCCTGTGCACCTACCGTGATTCCCAGCTCCCACCTTGATTCCCAACATCTCTGCATTCAGGAGCTCCCCCACTTGCTGTTGCCCCAGGCTGTACTTTACAGTCACCCTTTTCAGCAGGAGTATAAAAGGGCCAAAGTTAACATATGCCTGGGGTTAGAAATGGTGGCTCCGTGTCCTGAATGTTCACCATAATTTCCAGCCCTGGCCTCTTGTTAACATCAGGTATCATCAGCTTCCTGAACTACTATGAAGCACTATGATCTCCTGTTCCTGGGTCCTAGGCAGCAAAAGCAGTATGTTGTCTCAAATGACATTTTCAGCCTTTCTGCTCTCAGCAGGCTGCAGAGCTGTTTGATCAACACAAGCTTTGACAGTCAGGCATCATTAATTTTCCACAACCTACTAGAAACTCCTGAAAGGATGGGCTGTCACTATTCCTTGTAGCCCTTGCTGGCCTGAACTGCCCTCTGCACTGTCCTGCTGCAGCACAGGAGGGCTGCATGCCTCAAGCCACTGGTCTCCTTCCTCGGGCCTGGGATTTAAATTGTGTCAGCTCTGCCAGGGAAAAAAAGGAATTCTCAATATGTAATTATTTCTTTTTAAAGGATGAGATAAACTGTAATGCATTAATGATGGAAGAGATCATACACAATTCAGGCTTAGTGAGTACCCATTGTCTTAAATTAATCCTAATAAGCACTGTTTTCCCCAGCATGTGCCATTTTAACAGTCACTGTGAAAAGCTGTGCTTCCTAATGTACTATCACAAATGTGATGACACCCTCCTCTTTTGGAAAGCATAATTGATAAAATGTGACAAAACCATGGTTATTGCTTATTCGTAAATAGGATACTTTAAAAAGTACTCTCACACTGATTGGGTTAAATGACTTGCTGATTAAGACATCTACATGAAATATTAAACCACCATTATCTGGGTCCTGTTAAGATTCAAAATCAGGATTCTCTTTTGTGCAGAATAAGTAAAAACTATATTCTGCTGTTTTAAAGCAGAATATAAATGTGGTAAGTAAAAGCCAGAGGTATATTTGAATAACAATTCACACATAACTTCTTAAAAAGAAATTCTAATATGCTTGGGATGGAATTAGAGAGACACATTTGATACACTGATAGATTTGAGTGCTTCCTGGGAGTGTTCAGACATAGCTTCTTCTGCTGAAATTCCCAAAATTAAACTACTCTGCTGACTGTTTCTGCTTTACAGATACCCCATTTTTACTCTATGAATTGTCTGCATGGTCTAACTAAAAATATACTTCCAAAGCCTTATCCTAAGTTCATTTTCACACACTTTGTTGGAATCCAGAGCCAAGGGTTGTGAAACTGGGACAAATTTTAAAAGTGAACATAACTGTTCTTCTAAGTTTCTTCACTATTTCTTTTGTCTGAAAAACCTCTACTCAGCATGCTTTTCAGGATACTGAAATAACTATTTTACAGTTATTTTAAATACATAGATTTTTGTTAGTAGGAAAATAAGTGCTAGAATTTTCTTTCTTTGAGCCTGGCTGAAAGCTCATTAAAGTCTTTGCAGTTATTTCACTGAGCTTATAATGAGGTGCTTCATGTTCCTATGAGCTTCACACTAAAAACAGTAGTAGTATAAGACAAGATCTGCCTGCAAATCCCAAACCTAAGACAGTATTTCCTGAGTGATACAATGGCAAATGAACTGCTATTCAAAATAATTCATCTGAGAGTTTAGATGGGATGTGATCTGGAAATACTGGAGAAGCAAAAGTTTTAATATAGCTTTGGTCATTGCACTGAAGACACTTTTTGGCAGATGAGTGGTGATGGATGTGGTCAAGCTGAGGACCTAAGAGATGCTTCTCTTCCTATCTCTTGGCATAGAAAGAGATTGGCAGAGAGGTTGGGAAAAAAAAAGTTACAAAACTCTCATTATAATAACCCCAGGTTGTAACTTGCTCTTTTCGTTTTTGTTAACATACCATGCCATACACTGATTCTGTACAGAATTCGATAAATAATTTTTCACAATTGCATATTAACTCTAAGACTGTGTAAAACTATCAGTTTTATATAGTTTTCCCCCCTCCTTTTCAGGATTCAATTACAAAGATGTCTATTTTCATGCCCTGAAGATATATACTTATCCATACGCTACAGTATAGTCTAAAAAAGCTTTTGTAGTTTTTTTTATTTTAGGCTTTATCTCTGATGTTAGAAAACTCAGGTATATTCATAATTAATTGTTCTGATCAAAAGCAAACTCTTTACAATTAAGAAACAAACAGAAGGTATGGCATATCAAACAGACTTTCTGCTGCTGTGATCTTACCTAAACACAAAATAAGCTCCTCAGTATTTCCACATTAATAGTAATAAAAGGCTTTTTTGCTTTTTCTACTTCTTCTTTAAATATTATTATTATGTCTTCCCACACGAAAACCTCTGGTGCTTTATAAACAAACCATAGTAAAGATTTTTGTAATTGTTTGTGTCAAGAAGAGGCAGAAGGACAAGAGGTTGTATGTCCATGTGACAATGAAAGAAATCAGAATCGCTGATATGGCAATTGTCTACCAGGCAGAACAGTAGGAAACTGGGGGGAAAAGAAGGTGGTTTGAAATCCTGCCTGGTGTGTAGTTACACTGGTACACTGGCAATGATTTTGACGACTGAGAGGTGCTGTTCATTTTTCAAGAGCTGCTAAAACATATGGAACTTGCTTCTAAAGTCAAAGTTGTCTTCACCTGGACACCCTTGTCCTGACTTCCATCTGCCCAGATGACTTTGAAGTACAGAGGTGGTGGGGGGGGGTTGGCTAGCAAAGTCTTTTCCTTTTTGTAAGGGTGTTGAAATGATGTTTGTCTGAGGGAGGTGACTTTCCCAATGTGCCACCTCTGTCCCTCAATGGACATGTGAAGTCACAGCTTTGGAGATGTAGTGTGCCTGAAAGGATTATTGTCACTAATTCCTCACATTAACATTGTTCCAGTCTCTAATATGTGCTGTAGACATGGGTGTGACCCTGATGCTGGTCACAGAGGTGGATGTAGGAAGAAGGGGGATGACACAACCTGAAGAAGAGCAGAACATGGCACTCTACAGATCTAGTGCAGTTTCCTTCTCATGGCTAACACTTTGCCAGCACAGGACAGTCATGGTGAAGGTCAGGCATGTGGCTGATAGTGGTGGGAGCTGGAGTCACTTATGCTGTGTCCTCTACAGGGACACGTTAAGGCTACCAGTGTGACACCTGAAACAAGGATCTTGAAATTACTATTTCTGTCTTCTCCCTGTGTATCATCTTGGCACTATAATGTGAACTGAATCATCAGACTGGGTTAAGCAGAGCTATGATAATTTCTACTTATTAGATCTAGGTCCTTTTTCATCATCTGTTGAAGACCAACTTATTGCCACTGCTTTCTTGCTCTCACACTAAATTACAATTCATCAACAGACTCAGGAAGAAATTTGTTATGGTTTTGTTGCTCATTGCATATTTTCATATATTAATGCTTCCTGTGTGTGATGCAAATGGCAACCCTCCAAGGCAATACATTGTTTTTAAGAAGGTCAGTGCTATAATATATGGTGGTATTTCCTACAGTAATCTGTTTTCTTGTGATCTCTGAATTCTGTGAGGCTTGAGCTCAGTAACTCAGACATGAGAAGAGAGTTGTCAGATCCTCCTGAAGAGAACAAAGATGTAGCCTTGCCTATTGTCTTTTTAATGTGGGATGAACAAAGCAAGATAAAATAAAATAAGCATAAAGACCAAGGTTACTTAATTATTATTGATAATGAATCCATGATTTGTAATTGATAACGTTTACTATGGTGGTACCTGTGGAACGGCTAAGAATGGAGCCTGGTGTGCCAGGCAGGCAGTGCTGCCCCAGCAGCTGCCCCTCTCTGATCAGTGGCAGATGACAGTAACACTCCATAGTGGTGAGACTGAGAACAGGAGACAACTGTGGGAGGCTGGATCCGGAGCTGCTGTCCTCTGACAAAAGCTGGTTTGTAATTGCCAGCACAGGCCTGGCCAAGGGGAGCAGCTCTGAGCAACAGACACGGGATTTTCATACCAGTGCCTATGGACAGAAGCCCAGCAGTGGGAAACAGTGGCAGTTGTCTTTATTATTTAATTGGGAAATCTTTTCCTAGCTGAGAGAATTCAAACACATGTAAGGGTATGACAGTTCTAAAGGCAGTTCACAGTGGCAAGCAGTAATATTTCCTTAGGTACCCTTTCTAAATACCCTTCTGTTGCAAAGTATTTAATTTCAGGACTAACCTTATCTTGGGATCACTGTTAAGAGAGCCATAGATTTAATGGCTATTGGTTTTAATTTTACCTGTACACTCTTACTGCCCTCTTTTTGTTTTACTGACAATTCTAAAAGTTTAATTCATGTTGACAAAGATGACTAGAATATCTTGATTTATAGCAGAGACTAAATTTATAAATAAAATACATTTTTTGTTCTGTCTAAAAAATAGACAAGACTATACAATCCTCTTTAATTAACGTTGACAACTGTATTTCAAAAGAACCTGTGAAATAAGCAAGCCAACAAAACATGAATCAACAGCTCAAACAGCAAAAAAAAAAGTTGGGAAAATTATTTTCCCTCTTCCAGTTTTCACCATGTTGAAATAAATCAAACTGGTCCAATTAATTCTGTTATTAATTCTTCTAAAATTTCAATGGAAATAATGTTGATTACTGTTTGTTGAAACAACCAGTACATTGAGTTCCTAAATTTGTTGATCTTAGTGAAATCAGTACTATGTCATTTTAAGAAAGGCCAAGAAACCAGAAACATCACTGTAGGGTGAAAAGAAAAACTCTGTGGCAAGTTGAGCAAGAACACACAGATATCTTTCACATTATGTTTCTGGGTGCTTGTTATTGTAGTTATGATACTTTAAAGGCAAAGACAAGACAAACTTTATAGGTAAAGATAAGGGATTATAAGTAAGGATAAGGGATTATTTTTATTTATACGACCATCTTAGCTTAAAAATCCCCCCAGCATTATATCTTAGGTACTCAAAAGCTTCTCTGCTTTTCCAATTTATAGTAGCGAATTTAATAAAAGATGCTACTTTTTCCTATAAAGCCCATTTTTGTCTGAAATTCAGATATCAAGAATCATTGCAATTTTGAAAATCTTATGGAAGACAAAATTGTCTACCAAGTGCTACGATATAAAGATGAGATCAAAATAATAAATGGAGAATGAAAATGGATGGACTAAATGCAATGTATCCATTACATGAGTACATTTCTATTTTGTAAACCATACAGGCATAAATTGTTCTACAAGTGAAAACTGTAGTTTGGTATTTTATCTGTTGTTGTTTTGGTTGCTGTAGACAGGATAAGCAGAATATGTTATTATTGAAAGAAATGAGTCAACTGAAAATGAAATTTTCAAAGAATGATGCATATAGTGGCTATATTTCCATTGTGAAGCTTTTTGCATAGAGTTAATGAAGTGCTTGGGGTTCTAGAGAATAAAAGGTGCTATATAAATGTAAGGAATTATAACTAAAAAGTTTTTGCCTCTGAGCATTCTGGATTTTCCTGTGTATTACAAGGCTGCATTTGCAGTCTTCTTTCATTCCAAGTGCTTCAGCTTAGACCTGCTCCAACCCTCCCTCTGCAACTCCAGCTACAAAAATGTTTATATGAAGAAACAGTTTCTAAATTGGTTTCAGTTAATCATATTTTGCTGCTAACTTGAAAAATCCTGCCTTGGTTTAACCATTTTCTAGCCTTGTTGAAGACCAGAAGGAACTAGGTAGCAACCTTATCTTAAGAGGTTTTTCAAATGCTGTTTTAAAACCATTATTAGGCCTCGTCTGCATTGGTGGAGAAATAATACAGGACACAGCCAGAATTCCTGCAAGCAAAAAACCACCTGTGCAGTATCTGGCTTGATTTTCAAGAATCCTATTGTGTGGTTCTTTACCGGCCACACACGTTCTTTCACTGATCTTAGAGTGTCTCACTGGAGGCTGGTCCTAAAATTTCTACTTCATGCACTCATGCAATCCCAATTTTCTGTCATTTTGTGTATATTTCTCAGGTCTTCTTAATCCAACATGCAACCTTTAAGATCATCTACTACTTTTCATATATTATAAGTGGCAATAGAAGTAGAATTAGAGATTGAAACAGGACTTCTGACACCACTGGACATAATCTTTTCCCACACTGCCATTTTGATGAAATACTGCAGTTAGGTTCTCCATTCATGCCAAATGTGGATTTTTCTTTTGATCCACAGATTGTGTGAATCATAAGTATTTTTTAGAGTCCACTACTGCTAATGGAATTGGGCCTTCTAGTTCAAGTGCTAAATTGAGAGATTAAAAAGATTGCTAGATACCTTTAAACTCTTAAATTGTGGGATTTGGCAGCATTAGAACTAAAGTTCAGATTTCCTTATGCTAAGCATTTTACCTCTTCACAAATAGATATGAAGTATAATAAAACACTCCATTTTCTAGAAGTTAATGCTTTTATGGAATTTGGTGTTTTCCTTTAAGTATTAATTACAGAATTGCAGTGAGAATTGCTGTTTCTTAAAAGTTATCTGCTAGGGGACAAAATATACTTGAATAAGTGTGATGACCTTCAAATGATCACATACAATAAAATATATGATATTTAGCAAGAAGCATTGGGGCAGTATTAATATTTGCTTTTTCATGTTTTTATTGTTTGTACTTTAGTTAGCACGGAGCACATATGACTGAGAATCTTACAAGAAGTCTGTGGATTGCACAAGATGATCATGTTCCTTGTGTTTAAAAAGCAGTGGAAAAACTGTCCATACATGCTCCAAAATATCAGAACTCGATTTTATAAATGTATATTTTCAGAAAACAAGCTTAACTCTCAGAAGAATAATATTAGCACTCATTAGGGGACTGAGTGCTTTAGGGTACTGTTAATGAAATTCATAGCCTTTTGCCTGTGGGCTATCAGTTTGAATTCAGTCTAACTCAGTGGAGATTAAAAACTGGCCTATTTAATGGCCTTTTAGTCATCTCTAATGAGTTGAGTTTGGTAGGTCTCAGTCCCACAACATAAACCATTCACACTGCTTTCTCCTAACTGGCAAGCTCCAGAGAACCCCCCGAATTTAATGGATTCTGGGGAAAATTGGTCTCTGGTACCATGAAAAAAAAGCAAATAAAAGCAAAAGCCTCAATACACACTGGTTATGTGAGCACTAACAAACACATTATTTTTAAATGTGGAATTTATTGTGATATATAAAGTTTATAAATTAGCAAATTAGCTGAGCATGTGACATATGTTGGCACACAGCTATACTCAATGTAACATGACAAAGACTCCCAAAGGGGATATCTACACCTGTGCATAAGATCACAACAACACATTAGATGTTGAAATGTCTCTGGGATTCACTTTTATCAGAAAAAAAAATAGGATCAGAACAGATATCTGGATAGTAACTAGTTACAGGAAATTATGCTGAAAACAATTATTACCTAGTCTGTCTCCATTACTTCACAGCAAAGTCAAATGCTTCTAAATTTTTCTTATGTAAATTTTTCTTATCTTTTAAAAAAGATGCTAATAACATTTCCAGAACCCTATAAAGAATATATGCCAGTTTTATTTATCCATGACTGTCTAACCGAAATTTCTTTCAGTACAGTTTGAAACTGTTAAGTTTTGCCCTGTCTTCAATGGACTCAGTGGAAACTGTATTTTTCTCCCATAGTCTTTTATTCACTAGACACATCCCTCTTTTCAATTCGGGTCACATCTTTTAAAAATGTTGATTTTTCCCTCCTTCCTTGTACTGTGTTCTATTGGACTTTTTTGAAAGAAATTTTTCTTGAAATGCAGAGACCAAATCTGAACATAGGGATAAGCCTTTACCAGTATCAAATATGAGAAATTCTTTATATGTCCTAGATATGACAGTTCTGTTTACACATCTCTCTGTTCTGCAGCTTTTTTCACAACAGTGTGACATTGTTGATGCGTGTTCAGTTTGTGATTTACTCTGATCCCCAACCCCTTTTCTGTAAATCCAGTGTCTATTCATGTGTTCCCAGTCTTGCAATTGTGCAGTTATTTTCCTGCTTAAATGTTGAAGTTTGCACTTGTATTTATTCAATTGCATCCTATTTCTACAACCACTTTTTCAAGAGTATTTTGAATTTTTCTTGCACTGCAATGTACTTCCAGCTCTGCCATTTGGCATTGCTGGCAAATCCAATCCATGTAAACTGTACTCTGCCAGTCATATAATTAGACTTGGTACCAAACTCAGGACATGCCCACCTCCAGGGAATTTGCTGTTCCCACTATTTGTCAGAGGGAAGCATTGCTGATGTAATTTTGTACCACTGCAGTCATTTTAGTATGTTATGTCTTTTGGTTGCTCAGTTAAGAGTTCTCTGAGATAGTGTCAAAAACCTTACTCAAGTCAAGCCATAACAGATCGAGGGCTACTCATATCCAGGGCCTGTTACACTGTCACAGCATGGGATGAGCGTGGCTTGATGTGATTTTCTTGACAAATCCATCTTGGCTGTAGCTTATCACTTCATTAGCTACCATGTACTTAAAGATGTGTGATCATCTGCTTCACTACTTTTCTGGGAATGGAGGCTAGAATGATTGACAGTTCTTGACCTATTCCCCCCTTTGGAATTTTATGTGCCGTGTTCTCCCTCTTCCTCTCTCCTGAAATCTAGCGTCCTCCCGAGCTCTCTGACCACTGCTCACATCTCTGACATTGCCTTTATCTCTCCGACGTGAAATCCTCCGGGCCTGGCAAATCTGAAGGGAAAAAATCTAATTCATCCAAGCAGTCTCTGCGCGGTTACCATTCTCCCCCTTTACCGGGGTTTCCCTCAGAGCGTTCATCTGAGGAGAGAATGGCACCGGATGTTTCCGCTTTCCCGGTGTCACCTCGTGGCCTCCCGCCCCCTGCACGGGCCGGCGGGGCCCGGGCCGTGTCCCCCGCGCTCGGCTCTCCGCACCCGCGGCACCGCCCTCAGCAGCCTCCGCCTGCCTTCCCGCCGGCACGGGAACACCGCGACGCGGATCCCGCCGCTGACCTGGTTTTCCAGGTCTGCGGGCACGGAGGTGAGGAGAGGCCGCGGGGGCTGCTCGGGCCCGTCCTCGCGGGCGGCGTCTCCTCCGCGCCACCGGAGCGCGCCCGGGACGGGAGTGGCGCGCGCCCCGTGGGACCGCGCGCGGCGGGAAGCGCGCGCCGTCTGAGGGGAGGGGAGGGGGGTGGGAAGGGGCGCGCGCTCCCTGCGGGGGAAGGGAGGGGACCGTGCGCGTGCGCCCTCCGCCCACTTCGGGGCGCGTGCACGCGCGCGCGTGTGTCCGTAGGCGCGCGTGGAGTGGCGGGGCGGTCGGGAGGCTTGCGCGATGACGTCACGACGGCGCGCGCAGGACGTAACCCCGGCGTGACGCACAGCCCGGCGAGCCCGTGAGTTTCCCGTTACGATTTATTTTCTTGTGCCGCGGCCCCGCCGCCCCCGCCCGGCCGCGGGGGGGCCTTGGGGGGTGGGGGGGAGCGGCGTGGCGGGGGGCGCGGGCCGGGCCGGGCCGAGCGGGGCCGCGTCGGACCGGGCAGGCCGGGCCGCCCTAGCGGCGGGCGGCGGAGCGGGCGGCTCTGCCCCATCCTGCCGCATCGGGAACATGGCGGCCGCCTCCGACCTGGTGCGGCATCGCGGCTCGGCCGCAGCCGCCCGCCGCGGTAAGTGGCCGGGCCGGGGCGGCGGCGGCGGCGCGGCGGAGCTCGGGCGGGCGCGGGAGGCGCTGCCCTGCCTGGCCCTCCTCTCCCTGCCCGCCGCGTCCCTCCCTCCGGCCTCGGCAGCGCCTCTCGCCCCCTCCCTGGGCCGGCGAGCGGCGTCCCCGGTGCCCCGGCCGGGCGGGACACAAAGGGCTGTGCCGAGGAGGGTTCTGTGCGGTCACATGAAGCGGCGCAGCCAGTGAGCGCGGAGCGGGGAGGGGGAGCGGGGCCGCCGCCATTGCCGGGCGCGGAGGAGCCGGGCAGCCCGGGGCCGCCGCTCGGGGCCCGGGGCCGGGCAGCGCTGCCCGGGGCCGGGGCAGCCAGGTAATGCCCCGCGGGCTGGGGTATCCGAGGTCACCCCGCGAGGCCCCGCAGGGCCCGTCCTCTCCGGCCGCCCGCCCGGCGGGTCCCGCGGGCCACCCGCGCTCCGCCTCTCCCGCCCCGCCGCCGTTCGGCCCGGGGTGCGGGTCCCACAGCGCTGCCCGTCCGTGCTGGTCGGCCCGGGAAGGGTCGTGTGCTCCCGTTCTGGGACAGCGGGAATGAGCGCTCCTCTCCTGCCCTGCGGTCCCTTCCTGCCTGCCGTGAAGCGGAGCGGCTCCGAACCGCACGGTGTCGGTACAAAGGGCTGGCGAGGGGCGCTGGGCGGTGTGCCCTCGGACCGGGAGCGGTGGCGGGGCTCCCGGAGCAGAAGTGGTTTACATCAGCAAAGGAAAAGTTACTAGATCAGGTATCGAAGTCGTGTCCTCGGGCTCCGAGCTGCTTCAGGATCTGGCGGTTTCTCTGACAAAGTTTATGTTCCATCAGGTTTCAGTGGTGAACACTTGACAAATATAAGTTATATGAAATGCAGAAAGTTTTTTTTCTTCTTATAGGTTGTGTGTAACCTTCAGTCTGTTGGAAATACTTCTGTTGTGGTAGTTTGGTCTGTAAACTGACACATTACAGTGGTAATGAAAAGCAAGCGTGGTATATCAAAATAGGTTTCCATCAGTGTCCTACAACTGGCCCTTTAAGCAAAACCTCTTTTGCAGTGATACTCTGATTCCTGCCCCCCCCTTTCTAGCATGTAATTTAATTATGAAGATTGTGTCATGGAACTTTGCTTTCAAACGCATATGGGGAATGAATGTGCACCAGATTTTAGGGTAAGAAGCCATTTCATGTTGTATAGATTAATGAATTAACACATGGGACAAATAAGAGGCTGATAAGCATTTCTGGAATTCTTCTGTGGAATTGTACATTTTACATTTTACTGAAAAGTTTGTGCAATATGTTATTTTTTAATATAAATTCCTAAATAATTTTTGATTCAAATTATAAAACAGATTTTAAAGAGAAGATTCTTCACAGTGGAGGGTGAAGTGCTTCAGAGTCTTTGTAACTTAATGTGATTCTTCTGTGTAAAATTCTTTACTCCCTGACTTGTGCAAGTCAGGTGATTTGAGGGCAGAATAAACGGACTGATTAGACAATGCAAAATAGATCTGGGGAAGCTTTTAGTGGGTCACTTAGGTGCAGAGAAAATGCAGCAATTTTCTTATTGGAGAGGACTTTAAGTAGAGTGCATGAAAGAGCGATGCAGTGTGACAATCCTATTAACTGACTTATAATCAGAGCTGATGTTGCAAACCTGTCTAATGTAACTGCAGAGGGATGTGGTGCAGAGTTATACAAGAATTAACAGTGAGAATTGAAATTAATTATCTTCAAAATATGGTATTAAAATAGTTTCTTTCTACTACTAGAGTATTCATTCCAAGAGAATTTTTCTAATAAAAATCTACTCAAGACACAGGAATTTTATAGAGGGGAAAAAAAAGTTGTAATGTCACCAAAGAGACTTGACTTTTCTTTTTATACATATATTATTTTCTTTTTTTTTTTTTAGTCTTTGTGATATTTTTTTAAATTAAAAAAAGACCTGGGGAAATATCACTGTTAAAAAAAAAAAAGCAAAGGTGTACTACTCTGATGAGTTTTTTTTTTTTTTTTTTTTTAAAGTTTCACAATGTCCAGCATCTGATTTATACTGAGGAACACCAGGAGGAATACACCTAGGAAAATATGGAAGTTATTAAGTGAATGCTAAGAGATTGAAATCTCAACAGGTGACCTGACTAGTAGGAGGTAAAGGCACTGACCACTTAGAGCATCTCTGTGAGGTTATTTAGTACAGAAATGATTGATTGAAGTAGGAGAATCAGCAACTGAATAAACAGGATATTAAACAAGAATGGCAATGCCTTCCACTTCAAAATAACTGAATGTCATATGGATACTGAAGTCAAGGGTTGTCAGTGGAATTTATTGAGCAATAGTTTGTGCTTATACTTGCAAGTATTAGCACAACTTATATACTTTTTATTCAAGCCTTCTTAAGTTGCTTGTGGAGAAAATGGAACTGAAAAAGGAATAAAATTCTCCATAGTAATAAAACACACACATGCTCACACACACAGTTATTAGTTTCAAATACTTTCAGACTTTTAAACAGCTTGCAAAAGATCTAAGAGCTTAAAACTGGAAAAAATACTGGATAGTTGTGTCACTTCTCTGCAACTTCACCTGAGGTTGGTTTGAATTAAATGTCTTTGAACAGTCACTGATTCACTGTGTCAGTAACTCACTTTTCTCATATTTTTACATTTTCAAGTACCTTTTTGTCTTCAGCAAAGTTTAAGTGTGGCTGTTAGAGAGCTACCTTAAGATACTTGTTTTATGGATTTCTCTAATGTTAGTTACTTTAAGCCAAATTGAATTAGTTTCCTCTGTGCTCTGGATTGCAGAGTACTTTGTATTAGGTATCCAGAGATTTGGAAGAAAATAATAAAATTAAACAACATTGCACTCACTTAAATTGATTTTGAGACTGGGTTAACTTGGCATAACCTCCAAAACCTGATTCCTTCAGATGAAAATAGCATCCACCCAACTTCAGAGTGTAAAGGAATCGCTGGTAAAACAAAACAAGTCTGTCTTCTTTAAAAATAAGTTAATTGATCTTTTTGATCACTCTGCCTGTAAACTAAATCTGTAAGCTGATTTTTGATAATTAACATTTTTTCTTCTTTTTTTTCTTCAATGTAGATGCAGCCTTCATATTGGTACTGCATAAAAAGGTTAAGTTACCTGAGGAAATTGTGAATGTTGGTCATTCTGGCTGATATACATACAGATACTATTGGACTGTCTGAGTTAAAGGATTTCCTGTAGTTTGTAGTATTATGAAAAAAATACCCTTTTTGTGCTTAATTAACAAAAAAACCCCAAAGACCAAACAAAAACCCCACATACACTTCCATGCCTGTATACATTGTGTCCCTTAGCTCAGGTAATAGGAGCCTTTCACGCAAGCAGCGATGGTAGGAAAGTCATGCCCATGTTGTTCACAGAACTGTAGAAAAGACATGAAATGGTCACTTGGACATCCCCTGTTGTGTAAAAACAGACAAAAATACACTGCACCTCTCCAGTGCAGTAATCTTGTGAGATGTAATTTGATGCTCAGAGTTCTCCATCGTGAAAGACCATGTAATGAGTTTGCATAAACTTCTAATGTGTGGGTTTTTTGAAAAAATTTTAAATGCATGGTAGTCAGGTGATCAGTCATGTTGCTTACTTAGTGTGCAACGCAGTGTCATGTAATGAGTGTTTTGTCTTGGTACAAAGTTAACCCAAAATCCATAGTATTTACTCATAAGTGGTGTTTCCTCTTTGTAGGAGAGCAAGATTTTTTAAATTTCAGGAAATAAAATAACAAAAAAAAAAGTGTCCAATTGTGGTGCATTTCTGTCACACTTCAACTGTACACAGCAGCTGTTGATAAATGTTGCAGCAATGTCCTTATATTGCCAGTGAGGTTAAAGGGGGGAAGACAGTGGCTTAACAGTGGGTATTGATGTTTTGCTTACGCTAAATATTAACTGACTCGATACTTCCAAGCAAACTTGGTGATGCAGAGAACTCTCCAACAGAAGTAATTTTAATATTCTTGGTATGGGAACTGGGGGTTCATTCTAAATCCAGATTCTGGAAATGAAATTCTCTAGTTGACATTTATTGATTGATACCGAGTGCTTAGTCTTACAAATAATTAACTAGTTTAAGGATAATGGACTGTTTAGTAATTCAGTATTTCTTGAAACTTATTCCAGTTTATGTGAAGTTCACGCTCAAATCAGAATAAAGGTTGCTGGGCTTAGGAATATTTCAGGCCTATTGCTAGTGTTTAGTAACTTTTCAGTATGCTGAACACTGCAAGTTAATACCATACTTAATCGGATTGTTTTTTTTTCATAAAGGGACATTGTTCTGTGAGTATTTGAATGATTGTACTTTTTGCTTGCCTGAAGTGACTACTTGATAATATTATGCTCTTCACAAAGCAGCTGGAGCAGGGGAGAGGATGCATCTTGGGAAACAGGATAGAAGGAATTACAGGAGCCTTAGTGATTGGTCCAACTGTAGCTGAAGACATGAACTGAGATCGTTGTACCTTCCCTGTTTCTGGACCAACTGTTAGCACCTGCCTGTGAAAATACTTTCCACAGCAAAGTATATCTCTTGCGTAAATTACCTTTATTTACAGTCTTTTACCTGACGAATCCATTTATAGTTTGAGTAGAAGACATAAGGAATTCCTTAACAAATGTATCACTGGAATGTAGTAATGAATCTGTCCTGCCTGCCTTTTCAGAGAGTAATAATTCCATATGTTCATAGCATTGAGTTGTGCCTTATCCCATCTCCTTTGCCAGTGGGGCTCTTTGGTAGGGACAGGGATGGGTTTTCGGGAAAAGGCGTACAACAGGAGGTCAGGGGACTGCTTTTGGAAAAGTGTTACGTACGTCTGCTCCTAAGGCATGGCAGCTCTGAAGCTGCTCCTTGTTGCTGCTGGTAGGAAGTGGTAGGTGTGTGTTTCTTCTTTGCCTGCAGTCAGTGGGGTGATGATGGGTGGTGGTTATGGTTTAGGGTTTTTGTTGGTTCGGTTTGGGTTTTTTTTGTTTTGCTGCTTTTCAACAAATCTTCTGGCTGATAGCTTGCTTTTTTTCCTGGAGTGGCTGTTCTCTGAATGTTCCTGTTTTTTCCTTCTGCTTCCACTTGGCTCTCCTAGGAGCACTATGTGATACAATTTTTGATGACTACTTTTGGAAAGCCCTTAATGTTTGTAATGTTTGTTGCTGATACTTTTCTTCATCTTCAGATGTATGCATATACAACAGTTTTGTGGCTGTAGAGTTTCAGAAACTGTCTCTGATATTAACTTAATTTTCCAAATTTATGTTTTTCAGTCAGAAGAGTTTGGAAGTTTAGAGAATTTGTATCCTAAAATTAGGCTCCCAACAATCAAAACAGTGGTTGTAGGGCTGCAGGTTATTGTATTTATGCTTATTTTATTTGCAAAGAAATCATGTGTTCTTGTGAACAAGGCTCTTAGGAGCCTTCACCAAAGAGACTAGATTCTGTGTGATCATTGGTGGGGAGGACTGAGAAGGGGAGTATTTTTTTCCGACAGCTGTATTTTTGTTGTTGCTATTAAGTTGGCTTGGTATTAGAAACAATATTTTCAAGAGAGGATGGGCTCTGCCTGCAAAGTTCCAATATAAATAACTTTTTTCCTTCACACAGAAGTGCTGGGGTTTTTTGTTTTAATACTGTAGCTATGAGTGTATTTTCTGTGAGAAAGTCTTGATTGTGTGTCCTGTCACAGAGAGTGGGAAGTGACAGTTGGGCAGCTGGCTTCTCCCACTTCTCTCCCACAGTGAAGTGAGTACTCTGCCCTCCTCTACTTCCTATTTTTTAACATATATATTGGTATCAGTTGAAATCACCTAATCTTTTCTATTCTTGAACAAAACTTAAAAATTGAGAATCTGTGGAAGGTAATGAAAATAACTGCACTGTGTACAAATTATAGTGAATGTTAGAACATTAGAAATGTTAGAAAGTTACTTTAAAAACAGTTTTTCATCTTGTAGGAAGTTGAGAATAAAATATCAGAACTCCCTAATCAGGTACTTATTAACGAAAAATATCTAATGTTGTGGCAGTTTTTTTGCTGGGGCAAAAAGGGGAAAATAAGTTGGGGGGACATGTGATGTTAAATTAACCTAGATAAGCTGCAATGAAAAAATTGGGAGGATTTGGAGCAATTACAGATGGGAGGGAGTAGAGCTTGCATGTCTGGAATGCAAACTGAACTGAAATGCTAAAGAAACTGAGGTGGAAAGGTTGCATGTGTGGTACATAAACCAAAGATAGTAGGTACTGTCTATTGTATATTCTTTCTGCATCTTTGCTTTGGGGGAACCTTCGAAGGTTTGTTTTGTCTGACTTGTTTTTTTTATAGAAGTGCTTTAGGATAGTGATTGTCTATTTCTGTGTCCTTTTAAAGCCTTGAATGTGTTGGACTGTAGTGACACAAGTGATGAGAAGTAGTAGATTTGCTGGTGAGCTGCTTTAACATGGATTCTCACAGACCTTTCCTTTTGTTAATGTTTTGAAGTAAGGTAAGTACATCACTAGCATCCAGTGCCATGTTCCCCTTAATGCCAAGCCCTTGTTCCCAGACTTTCTAGGTGGTGAGACTTGCTGGTGAAGTTCACCGTGATTTCTCACTGCTATACATGTGACTGAAAGTACTGGTGGATGAGAGAGGTCCAGTTCCTTTCCTGGCGTATGTGAGGCTTGAAGAGGAACAGCTTGTCTAGAAAAAAATGGTTCTTCAGGTATCTCTCTCTACCACAATTGTAAGACTGCTGTTGCTTCTCGGTGTTTTATCAGCAGTAGTGAGCACTAAAGGCAGAATGTATTTCTGCACAAGGGAGAGAGCAAAAAATAGAAATAATACTTGGGAGAAACCTTTCAAGTTCCTATATAACTGAAATGTCATGCTGTTTCTAAAAATACCATACAGGTATTGTGGTAATTCATTTTTAGAAATGTCTTTTAGACACTAAAAAAACTTAGGAATTTGCCTTCCATTTTTTATCCCAGTGAGGTGAGCAGAGATGATGATGATGACTTGCCTAGCAAGGATTTATGTCAAAAATTCTTGATTTTATGTAACCTTAGTCCATGCAGATCCGTTTCTTTTGTGCTATCCTGGTAATCCAGTGTAAAGTGTATGAAAGAGGCTTAGAGTATGTGTACTGTCTCTTCTGTTTCTTGAGCTACTTCTGAAAGTTTGGTTAGGAAATCTGTTTTGGTCAGGAAAACTGGCAAACTAAGCATGTGTAGTTTTTTTAGCCCCAACCAAATGAGGTGTCTAAGGATAACCAGTGGGCTGGATAGACACAGGTGACGATAACTGATGTGGCATGCTGGAAATACTGAGTTTTTCCATTTGTTTTTATGTGTTTGGGAGAACTAATTCAAATAGCAGAAGAATCAAAGACTAAAAGCTTTTACCCGATTGATAGCTAAGCAAAAGGAAGTGAACAATGAAACCAAGTCCACAAGCATTTGAAGGGTTCAAGGCTGAAAAGAGAAAGTTTAATGGAGCCCTAACTTTGAAGTGAAGCCTTTGTAGGACTGCTATGCCTTCTTGCAGTTTAGCATGGAAGCTCCATAGGTGTTTATTAAACAGTTTAGAAAGTAGACCTCAAGGTACTGCGTAACTTGAGTAGAGACCTTGGGGTAGATCTTGAAAATATCTAGAATAGAATAGATAGAATAATTTTGTAGAGTAATTTTGGAGCAAAGGCTTAGTAACTTGACAAAACACTTGGAAATTATACTATAGAAAACAATCCTGTATGGTGATGCTGTTAGTAATAAAACTTATGGACCCTGTCCATATGAACACAGGGACCATGAATAGGAGCTTACTAATGGATGTTGTATCAGAACTGCTCTGTGGTTGTGGTGCTGGTGATATGTGACTGGTTCAGCTGAGTGTTCACAACAGTAACTGGTGATCAAAAACTACATTTCAAAGAGGTATGTGGAGGCATTTGCCCCAGTTTGCTTCCCAGGCCTGGTTGTATAACCTGGGTTGTAAGATGTGTGTTGTTCCTATTAAAAAAAAACCCTAATGCAGCTATCTGTAAAAGTAAAACACAATTGGTTAAATTATGTTGCATTACTACAGCTTATCTGAAGTAGGAAATAGTTTTTACTTATTATGTAGACAATGGACAATGTTAGAAACTTAGTGTCACCAAACCAAAAATGAACGCTGAGCAGCAAAATGAGAGATGGATTTTTACATTTTCAATGGCTATTAAGGTGATAGCATTGACAGCATATTATAACTTCTTCACCCAATCCTCTGTCACCAAAAAGCAGGCTCCAGCAAAATGAAGGAAAAGCTTTATGTTAGTGGTTAAGTATATGTGACTCCCCAAAGTGATCTTTCATAGATTATAAAGATTATAGCTTGTATATCAACCCAATTAGAAAGTAAAGTATTTTGTAGTTTCACTTCAAATTTGATAAGCAGTAGCTAAATCCTGTATATTTTGTTTCGGAAAACTATTGCTGGAAGAATGGCAGTGCTGAAATTTATATTTTAAGTGATTGTTATGTTTGGTTATTTTCTTCGTACTGGAACATTCATTGAAGTCACAGCTTACTCCTGTGATAAGGAAGCAGGCTGTTTGGGAGTTAGCAGTGATGTATACAGAGACTAATACTCTAGAGTGTCTACTCTGTCCTCTGCTGGAAGGCACTGTCATAGGAATATCAAAATAAAATCTGCTACACCAATTCAGAGTTCAGCATAAACCTACCTTCATTTTAAATGTAAACCCTTATATATGAGCAAAGGTTTATGAATACTTAGGAAAATCTAAATGTGCATGAAATCTCTAGGAAATTTTTGTTAGATTCTACATTTTCACAGATGCAGAAAATCCGTTTCCTCTGAGGCTAGGAACAGGAGATTCCCTCTCCTGCCATGGTCAGGAAATGTCAGAAATGCTGTCTAGACCGACAACAGCAGGCATTAGAGCTCGTGATCCCAGCATAGCTATGCTTTCAACTGGAACAAACTTGTGAGGAACTGAATTTGGACTTAGGATCCTATTTTGTTGGGGGTACTTATGTGCTAATACCAGTTTGCTATTTCCTCCCATTGCTGTTACAAATATTTATGTATTTCACTTTCTGTTACTGCTCTTTCACCACTGCTTTCTTTCAAGCTGTCTTGATACAACAAAAGAGAGATTTTTATTTTTTTTAAAGAAAGAAGAAAATAATGTCATCACTAATTTTGAGCTGTAGGATTTTAGGCTCAACCTTTTTTAAAAACTACATTGCAGTTGTAAGTCAAGGAAGTGTTTCAAGTGTTGTCATTTTTAAGACTGCAGAAATGTAGAGGAGGAGTTGAAAATGAATGTGTATGCTAGTTGGTCTTAAAAGAGTTTTGTAAATGTAGAAAATTCAGAGATACATCAGTCTACTAAGAAATTGCTTTTGGCTCCAGCACTTGCTTTGATTTTGTAATGTGTGATCTGGGAAGGGCTTCTCAGTGGCTGCTGTCAGTGATGACAGGCTGTGAGCCTGTGGCCAGGTGATCTTGTATTAGGCTGGGTTCTTAGCGCCTGCAGGTTAAAACGGTGAACTGCAGCACTGCTCTCCTCTGAAAATGTCCTGCGGACTGGCTAGTCTCCTAAATGTAGGGTTTGGTTGTTTGGGTTTTTCTGAAAAGCAAGCTGCCATACTGTTATATTTCCATTAGTGTAAACGGAAATTGTGTCAGGTCCAGCGTTAGGGAATACTGTTAGGTGAGTACAGTGGGCTGAAGACGGTCTGGAGGGACGTATCTGAAGCGCATAGCTGGAGAAACTGCTGAGCACTTTGCTGCCTTTGGGTTTATACACAGGTTGTAGTAAGGGCTGTTGGCTTTGGAACAGTGTTAAAGCTGAAAAGAAAATGGCTACCAGAAATCATTGTTGCTACAGTAACAACATGGCTTGATTATTAATGTGCTACTTTAACTACTGTTAGAAATGTTATGTGAGATACCACTTTTAAGTTAAAGTGTCCTTAATGGAAACAGATATTTTCATCCATTTATATATTAATGAATATCATCAGGCTTCTTGTTCTAGAATGCCAATCTTTTTGTTGGAGAAACTAATTTCTAGTAAATATATTTTAGAATCTCATTACTGCTTTTTCTACACCAAAAAGTTGCTTAATGGGTTTGAATTTTAATAATAAACATAAATGACCTTACAGAACAACTTGTAGGGGAAAAAAACAATGTAGAGATACTATTTCACAAAATAGGTGGAATCTGGTAACGTAATTCTGGCTTTCTGAAACTAAGCCCTTAATGTTTTTTCTGCATGCAGCACAGCTTTTTTTTTTTTTAAGATATTTCTGTATTTTGAGTGTGAAATAAGTATGCCCAACCTACACCGTATTTGAAGGTTTATAAGTAAGGATCAGACTATAGAGTGGAATCTACTTGGAAACTATATTTTATTTCGTAAGGGTGTAAGTGTATGCATTGTGTAGTAAACTTTTTGCAGGTTTTCTGTTAATATAGTAGAGTTACACTGAGGAATTTCAGAGTTGTGTAATGCAGTACATCAGGAAAGGGGTATGTCAAGTTCAGTGAATGTGTTAAGATTAGTTGATGCAATTCTGTCTCTTAGGATTCTACAAGTGGCAGATGGGTGGCAGGTATGGACTGACAGTAAAGTGTGTCTGCTTTTCATCAAATTCCCAAATGTGTAATATGTCCCATACCTAAAGAGGATCTTATTCTTCTGTACTTTTTTTTGGCTTTTGGGAGGTTTTGGTGACGTTCTCTGTCGGACTTTCCAACTGAAAAGACACAGGATTCATTCAGTAGAAGTGGAGCTGATAAATACACATAAGATAAAACTTTGAAGTTGTAGAGAAATGCATAGTATGTAAAGACATGTTTGAACTGTAGAATGTTGCTGCTTGGTGGTGCACAAAAGGGGATGCACTAATTTGATGTACATGACCTTAGCTTAAACTTTGCTTATTCTTATGCTTAGCTGGCCTGCTTCATGCTTTTGTTAAAATTCTGTAGTTTTGGAGAAAGGAGAGGGCGACACTATAAATGTCCACTACTGTGTAGTTTGGTATTTTAAAAACAAACCTTGAAATATAAGAGGCTGTTTTCTAAAAATGAGCTGCCTCAGATGTTTCTTAAAGCTTACTTTTTTTTTAAGACACAAGATGCATGTTTTTTAATTAAGGCTGTTGGTTCCTTAGAAAAGCATTGTGATGTGCAAAGTGATGAAGCTTTCCTGTTTTGGATTTCCAATTAATTACTTTCAGCTGAGAAGTAGGGTGTACAAACTTGGAGGAACCATAATCAATTTTATTGCAAGGTAGGCAAGATTACATGTAACCGACTGTTTTCTGGAGTGCTTTTGTGCAGTGCTTATAGTTAGAGGGTATGTCACTGTATTTTGAGGTGCTTTATGCAAAGCTTATATGATATGGTGAAGGAATATATATATACACACACGTATATATGTATGTATAAAAATGCAGACTGGAGAAGAGAGTGATTCTGTAACTGAAGGGTAGAGGCAGTTCCTGCACAGATAATGTATTGATGAGATTTTGCTGACAGCATAATGAACGTGTTCAGTGTCAAGGATGAAGCCAAGGATATGTACAGTGCCATTAGTAGTTTGGAGTGGAATGGAGAGATGATGTCATTTCGTGCTTTAGGCTTTCCCTATTTGAGAAAAGCTGTTATATTTATGGTATATAAGTGCAGCAAACAGCTAGTTTGTGTGGTCAAGATAAATAGGCTGAAGGGTGACTGAAAATTACAGGTGGTTATTATGTGAATGGTATGTTGAGCTGTAGCTCAAAGAGGTAGAGAAATAACAAAGAAGGTGAATTATTTTTTAACAGCTTATTGCTTATGGCAAATCTCATTTGGAAGAATGCTACTCAATTTAGTTGGATATTGATGGACTGTAAACTTATTTATTAAATATCATTGATGCTTAGAATGTTACGCCTAATCTTAGCTGAGGGGAGAAACTGCACTGATAAGTAACCTTTAGAAACAACATATTAGTATTTTCTCTTAAAGCCTTGAAATTCTAAATTTTTTCAGAATTTCCATCTTTAAACTGATGCTTCAGTTTAGTACTCTTATGCTTTTTTTTGTATGTTGATTGTTACATATTTGCTTACTGTATAATGTACACTCAAAGTAAGCAGCTCTTAAATTATGTTCGTTTCCCCTTGCTTCTCTGTAGACATCTTTGCATCTTTATTGTGTGCCTGTTGTGTACATCTTTAAATGTTTGCTTCTGATCTGTTCAGTACCAGAGTGGAAAAGTAACCTTTTCAGCCAATATATTTTGTTAGTCCAAACCCCTGTCTACCTGGAACACTCTTCCCTCTGATGTATTTTCAGGGTTTTTTTTAATATAATGCAGATTTTTGAAATAATTATTAAATCTTGTTGTTTGACCTAATTGATGCTATAAACAAAGGTTCTTTTTTTCCATTCAGGCTACTCACTCTCACTACTTTTTTCCCTACTGTGATACTCCTATTAATGTTGCATTCAACTACTTGTAATTTTGTTTGGACTGAAACAGCTTCCCAGTCTGAGGTATGATCAGTTGTGTTCATTTCCTATGCTGTCACACGTTTCCTTGAAGTGCTTCACCATCCCATACGGGTTGTTGTCAAAAAGCAAAACTTTCTACGAGTAGAAAAATGAGAGATTTCAGCACTTGCACGTGAAAGCCCTACCACAGCTTTGGGAACTGTGCGTGTGGCTTTTACTGTGATGAACAGACAAAGAAGAACTGTAACTTCTTTGAACTGTTTTTCAGATAATTCTCAAAATCTGGCAGGAGATTCAAAATGCAGGAGGCAGTCTTCTCTCTTGCAGTCCCTTGCTTGCTTTTGTTCAGTTACTGCAGATTCTTTGAAGTCAGAAGCATCTCCAGTAAAAAGACTTAAATTTTGTCTCTTCACGTTGTAAAGTGTTAAGCTTTTGCTTAATTTAACTTCTGGATAATTCAGGCTTCAGTAGAGTACCTGCTCTTAAATATTGCTTTTCATTAACTATTGTAAGAAGAGTAATTATTATTATTTTTCCTTTAAAAATTTAATTTTAGTAAATTTGTCAGTGGCATTTATGATTCAGTTGGTTAAACTACAGTTGGCATAGCATAGATTGAGAGGTTTTACAGATTCTCAAAGGGAATTAATTTTGTGATTTTAGAAAACCTCATGTTTAAATTCAAGTGATTATTTAATCTACACTGAATGTTAGTTCTAGGTATTTGTGGGTACTGAATGTAGAGTAAGTTATTTTTATACTTTTTAGATAGGAATCAAAGACAGTCAAAACTCCTTCTGCAAACAGAAAGCAGGAAACTACATTCTGTACAGACAAGGTCATTGCTGACTAGTTGTTAGGAAGACGATGGCTTACACTTGTCTTTAAAGAGCTTTTTGGCTCTATTAACTGATGTAGGAGACTTATCAGCTAAGGTTTTGGTTTTTTCAGTTCTCTTCTCAAATTACTTTATCCCTGATACTTGTGTGTACAGTTTTGGCTGGAACTTTGTCTGGGTTTCTTGTAATAGACTTTTCTTAGCGTAATCTCTGCTTTCTGCTGGCTGATTTTTCCCACACTGATGTTTAGGATTATTGGATTTCTGTAATATTGTAGATGTTTTCCAGAGCTGCATCAGGTATTAGAATGAAATTTCTTCTGCACTCCACCCTCCTCTTTTGAATTTAGCAGATTTTAGTGGTGGGATGGCCATATCCTGATAAATGTATATGCCACTCTCGACTAGCTAATCAAATTTTCTAAGTCTCTAATTCAAGACTACAGTTGCAAGCCTTTTGCTGTGTTTTTGTGTCAAGCTAGTGGAATGGACTGTTTAGCCACAGTTTATACCAACAAAAGTAGTTTGTATAGTATAGTCATTCTAGCCTTTGTCTCTTCCTCTTTTAACCTTCCTACACAAGCGTAATCAGCTATAGGGGCAAAAACTAGTTTTATATTACATTATGACTCTCTTAAAAAAAAACCCAAACACAACAAAATAAGAAACAAACAAACAACAACAACCCCACACACATACACAACAACAGCAACAAAAACTTCAAATAAATGACCTGAAAAACTTCTCTATGAATTATGTTCCTGCCTGCAGTTGTTCCAGGAGAAGGTGCTAAAAAAATGGTTAAGTGTCTTCTCCCAGATAGATGTAGAAATGTCAGTTATTGCAGATCTGTTAGGAAATAAGGGCTAGATAGTAGATAAAGGGATCCAAACTCTTGTCAAGATTACAGCAAATTTTATTTAGTCATTGTACACCTTTGCATTCTAGTGTTTCTCTAGTGTTTTTTCCCAGAGAGGGGGCAGGTTAATAGGAGATACTTCATTAAAGCAAAAAGAGCTTTCAGTCCATCTTTTTTTTTTAGTATCTTTGGGGGTGCACTTGAGGTTGCGCCCGTCTCCACCATTGCAGTTTTCTTCCACTTCCTGTTCTCTGCCCTTATCAGAACAGGCAGCTGCTTATTGCTGATCAGAAGCCTGACCATTTTACAGCCATGCTTGTGCCCTTTCAGTCTTTGAATAGTGAGGTGAATGTTCTGTAGATACATTACCCAATTCTGCATCCCTTTTGATGCTGTCTGTTACCTGGTGATGGAGAGTGACTTTCATTCTCACTTCTTTTCCTGATAATGAGAATTAAGACAGGAAGATTTGGGCCAAAGCATTTGTGATGTTGAAATCTTTGCCTTTCCCTAAGGAGTTTTTGGAGAACTACCTGTCTTGAATCTGTTGGTAAAGAATGTCAGGCACTGAGTTATTTCAAATGTCATTACCCTTGAAATGAATAGTAGGTGTTAGAGTTTGATTGTTTGTATTGGAGTGAGAGGAATCTTCTTTGACAGCAGACAGACCTTTGAGAGGTGAGTGCTGGTTAAGCACAACAGGTCAGGTAGCTTTAACCAGTCTCAATGCTATCAGTAGTTTGGCCTAAAATCTGGTGTCTTGTGGATTGCATTGCCTTCACGAAGATGTTTGCATGACTGTAGTACTGCAAGTACTATCATGCATTGGGTGGAGCTTTGAACACCAGAGGGATTGAAAAGGGGAGTTATTTCTGAGTTATTGGTAGTGTTTAGTTAATTGCAGTATTTAGAAGATGTGTTCGTTGAAGGCATTTTGCACAGGGGCAGAGTCATTGGTGCAGTTCTTCAGTGAGGGGAGTGTTAGGCTGGGATTTGTCACTGCCCAGCCAAAGTGCAGAGGTTTACTGAGATGTCTGGTTTAGTGCTGATCGTAATGTTTGATAATGTAAAGCCTCTAGAGACCATCTTTCTTATTTTTTGAATGTTGTTTTGGCTCTTCATACATAAAGGCTTTTATTTTTGTGGGCATTTTTAACTGTAGCTTTACATTTGCCTTCTGTAACTAACAAAAGAGCTCCACAGCTGTTTGAAGATAACACTTCTCCTTCTCTAGATGAATGAATATGACTCTAAAACCCAATTAAAGAATTGTATTTTTTTTTCTGTAATAAATCTTATTTGAGAAATGAGCACATATACATTGAATAACATTCTTGCTTAAGGCTGCATGAAGTTTAATGTGATACTAAGGAAATGATCCTGGGACTAGGGAAAGGAGCTCAAATACTTATCTTCTGTTGCTTTTTATTGCCCAGCCAGACTTACTTGAAAGGTCTGTCCTCCCTTTGTGTTTGTTATTTAGGCAAGTGGCTTTGAGACAATTGCAGTCTGACTGGGGAACTCAGAATCAATAAGCTGTGTGTGAGCAAAATGAGGGAAGGAATCCTAGCCAGTATATGAGGACAGGTATCTCGTTCAGATTTAATTTTGATGATGACTAAACATTAGTTTGGTCTAGATACGAATAACCAACCCTTTCTGTAAAGATGTTTGCTAGTTGTTGTTTCTTCATTAGAAGTAGACCCAGTTCTGTAGAGATACCGTAGCCAAATCCATTCTTGTTTTTGTGCAGCTTCAGTGACTCTCAGAGTCTCTTCCAAATGTTATATAGTCTGGTATCTCCAAATAGGAAGTGAAAAACTTCCTTGTATAGTTCGAAAGATCCATGAATAAAATAGAGTATTTATTTCATCTGACATTAATCAGCATTCATGAAGGCAAACAAGTTATGATCTTAAGATGGGCAAGCTAGCCTTAGAATAATAACACAACTCTGCCCTAGAAAAGGTGAGGAATTAGCAAGGCCCAAGCTTAAAGCCCTTCAACACTTAATCTTAGATGTGTTGATCATTTTTGCAAAAAGACTTTTAAAAAAGCTTCCATTTGTAACCATTTCCTTTCTGTGCATTGTTCCTCATTCAGGGAACTTAAGATACGTGACTTTGCTGCATTTTCTGCTACTGCCTTCAAAGTTTTTCTTGCCGTGCAGCTTTTTTCCACTTGTTTGACCCATGATTTCTTAGTGGATTTTTTAATTAAAATGCCAATATCTCTGTTACTTGCAAATTACACGTGTATTTCAGAGAAGACCACTGGAATTTTGTTATTTTTACCCTGAGACAAAAATGATGGAATACTTTTGTGGCCGTGGATTTCTTATCTCTCTGCTTTGCCTGTCTTGTCTGATCATCTAGGACGCAAGCAGAAAATGACAGCTGTACAGTAAGTTCTTCTTTTATTTTGCAGGTTTCTTTTATTGTGGAAGTGGATCTTACAGCATAATGTAAATCAAACAAGCAAAGGTGAGTAGAAGTTTTTTGTTGACCTTTTTTTCCCCCCAAATGCCATTAGCATATACTGCTGAACATGCAGAAAAGTGGTCAGTGAAAATTCTCTTGAAATTTGTATCTTGATTACTGTAATTTATGAATGTAGTGTTACTTCTACGAGATTAAAATAGGAACAAAAGATCCTCCCTTATTATTTAATATTATTATGATAATTACGCTTTTCTTCGGTAAGTTATTATAGTCAAAAAGCTATCAAGGTGTTGTGCTAGCTGTTGAGAGCCAAAATTATGAGTACTTTAAATTAATTTCATTCTCTACATATTATTCACCTGGTTGCAAAATATTGAAAGTGTACTTTGCATTGTCAAAGCAGCATGTTAAACTTGAACTTACTGTATTAATAAATAACTCTGTGGGAAATTTGACCAGTTGTCAGAATAACGTTTCAAATTTTTAATAATGAAATTCTGTTGGAATTTTTTTTCCCCCTTTCTGTCTTTAGGAACTCATTTGGGAGTAGAACTGAAGTGTCCATTTGCAGTTGCAGAGTGTCCATCTAGGAGAAATTTTCTGTAACTTTGGCGTTTCTCCTCCTTTGCCCCACCCCCCTCCTCTGTTATTTTGAGAAAAAGAATTTAGATAAGCCCTAATTTTTTCTTTTCCATTTACTTGATACTCTACTTCAGGAATAATTTGAACTGTATTAGTCTATTTAAATTAATATCTTTGTCATGTGATTATGTGAAACATTTAACAAAGAGCAATTTGCTTTAATCTGTTTTGAGTCTTTCAAGAGTATCTTTAGGTAAGGCTCCACTGTTCAGTAGATTACTCTGCTTGGGAGACAGGGCATGATGGACTCGGGTACAGAAGCTTCCATAACAAACAAAAGCTGGCTTCTCAAGTTTTCTGCTTGCTGTTTGACTAATATGCCATCTCAGAATGTACGTGCTTGCAGTGATCTGATATTTTGAAGAGGTGAGAGGGAGATCCCATTTGCTTAAATGAGCTTGTTCCTCATTTCTAATCTCCAATTAATATGTAGACTTGATATCACTTTAAAATTGTAGTATGTATATTTTGAAATAGACAGGAACTGCTTTGTTTGTATCTTCTGTTCTGCTAAGACTTCTTTAGAGCTATTGCTGTTAACTTTAAAATACTGATTATAGCAGAATGCTTTGTGGGAATTTAAAATAACTCTGAGTATTGATCCTTTGTATAATGTATAACTGATTCAAGACTTGGATTATGAATTGTCTTCTGAACTATGAACAATTAAAAATAAGCTCTGCTGCTGTATTATCTATATACTTATGCATAGAACTTACTGCCTTAGCCTGACTTTGCTGGTTTCTAGAATGTGCTACTTTGGAAAAAGGAATAAATATAACACTGCAAAAAGAGATACTTTATCTGAGGATGAGTGTAAAGTAAGAGTTGTGGCTACAAAGGGAACTTGAATTGATAGTAAGATTCAAACTGTTACCTGTGCCTTCTAGTGCATGCTTTCAGTACTTGAAACTTAAAGTTTATGTTCTGTCTCTTCTTAATTTTGTTGTCTAATAACTGGTTTAAATACAGAAAATTAGTTGAAAAGTCTAATATATAAATAACTGAGTGTGTTCTTGAAGCATGAGGTCTTCTGAATGAAGCTCCAAAGACCTTTTGACTTAATGGTGTTTAGCAATGTATGGTAGAAGAAAGCTGATCTCTGAGGAGAAAGCCTATACTCTTGCATACATAACAAGAGGACAGAAAAATGTGTAAAAGAATACATAGAAACAGTGTAATGATGTTAGATCAGTATTGTTATTGCTTAGAGGAGATCTTGAGGTTCTGACAGTTCTGTAAAAATGACAACTGAATAGTCAGTTAATCAATGAAAATATTACACTTTCCTAAGGCAAATATAAAAGGTATCATGTCCTGACTTTTGGAAATAAAGAAATCTGTTGCTAGATAAAAACACACAGGTACGAGATAGGTTTTACAAGCAGTTAATGTACCTTATTGGGATAACTGTAGTATTTTTTCTTAAATTTTCTGATTACCAGACTGCATCTTCTGAGCTCCACAGGAGGACCTGTTTGTGTTAAATAAGGGGGGAAGTGAGGAAAAAATAAGCTTGGTCTCAATGTGTTAACAGTACAATGGGCCACACTTATGTGTAGCAGAAAAGGTAGCACAAGGTAGATGCTTGTGCTGATTTTCCCTGTAATAGTGTGTCAAGCAAAGTCATATTTTAAGTATTTTAATTATAGGTTATATACAGCATTCTGCACAGGATAGATTTTAGTATGTGGGATTTGTGTTTCTTTGGTTCAGACAGTAATCTCATATAATTTTACTATTGTTCATATTATCCAGGTAACATGAAGTTGAGCTTTCTGCCATTAAATCACTTCTGGTGTTTTGTGGTGGTTTTATTTTTTTTATTAAAAAATTAAAGAAACAAACCTCAATTATTAGTGAGGTGATGTGAGCGTTTCTTCTCACTTGTGTTTTTCTGGTCGTGTACAGTGTGTAATATAGGTTTGGGTCTTTTAAAAACTCTGATTTCATATGTTCATCAGCAAGCATTATAACTTTCTCCAAGTCAGCAGAATTTTTGTTCTTAATCTGCAGAGGTACAAGATGGTTCTTTTTGCCTTACCTGGTACTGTTGCTTAGAATCTTACTAGCTTTTTAATCCTTGATCACTGAAAGAACATAGAGGATGATGAGAGTCAGTTTGCTGGTAAGGATGAATGAGTATCACTAATGTAATTCGTTACTCTAAGGTTCTAAATTAAATTAGTAAAAGCAGAGTGTGTGTCTCGGGTGGTCTTTTTATAATTGGGAAAACCAGCATGCTTTAGGAATTAAAAAAAAAAATCTTCATGAGCAGGAGACAGTCTTAAAATTTATGATAACATTAAAATTGGTACAGCAAGTGGTTATCAGCCAAAAAAGCAAAAATGAGAAACTGCTATATATGTTTCAAGTCATGCTGGATAAAAAGAATGACAATTTTTTTTTAATATAACAGGAAATAAGGTCAGAATTGTTCCAAAGTTGAAAGACATGTTTTGTTCAAAGATCTGTCCCAATAAAATTGTTCTTAATGTTGCCTTTAAGAAAGTTGCACTGTAAATCCATTTATAGCATCATGTTTTTGTCATGCAAGTTTTCATCTGTGATCTGCTGGATTGACACTTCACAAGTAGTTCATGCAAGTAACTAACAATATAGTTTAATTAACTTGAGAAATATTCCTGTAAAAATAGTCAAATATTCTAAAAATCAAATAATCTAAAAGTTCTAAAAATCCTTCCCAGTCTGGTTGAGATCTTTACCTCCTAATGAAAGCAGATTGAGTAGCTTATCCAGATAACAAGCTGCATGTTTATATCTTAAGAGGTCTTTCGCATCAGTTACGGAATTCACTTTTTCCTGAAATTCGGAGTTATGGTGGAAGTAAGACCTCTTTGGCCATGTAGTTGTAATCACTGGGGATTTGCACAGAGTTATGCAAAAAACCCTAAACACTAATAATTAGTTGGTTTATTGATATCTATTTGATTTGTATTGGAAGAAAGGGTTCTTTACCCAGCTGCTCACAAAAGATGTCTGAACAAAAAGACTGAATTGTAGGAAAAACCGTTGTTTTAAATTGAAAATCAGTTTTAGATTTGGATGTGAAAAATCTGTGGGTTCTGCTTTGATTAATTTTAAATGTCTTTATATTAGCACAGCATTGCTCATATTTGACAGTTCTATATGTGGGGATTAATTAGATTTGCATACAGAATTTCACTGCCACTTGGTGGCAGTACCTGGCTTCAAAAGGACTTGTTTCTGAGCAGATAAGGTGACTGATTCTGTAAAACTATAGGTTAAGGGGGAGTAGATTAGTTTTAAATTTTCTAGAAGTTAGTTCTGTGGTTTAGAAAAAAAAATACTTTTTATTTAGTCTGCTGGAAGGATTTGCATTTGTATGTCTCTATGGAAAATCTAGCTATCGTGTCTAATATGTAATTTTAAAGTATTGCTTGTGTTAATAGTATTCTCAGAAGATGTATTTAATGTTCCCCAGTTGAATTATTTTAGCATTTACTTCTAGCATTTTGCTTCGATTGAGTAGTTTAGTTCAAGTAATTTTAGAGCATAAAATTTGCTTTATGGTAGTATTCTTTATAATATTGCATTCTGCAACGTTAAATGGAGGACTGCCAAAGCTGCTTTTTTGCCTTCTGAAATATTCTCTGCATTTTTACTTTTTTATTTATTCATATAAATTTTAGGAAAATATTCCCCAGTAGATTTTCCTGTCAACAAAGCTGGTAAAAGTCTGTGCCCTTACTCATAGTTGCTGCCTCTCGGTTGTGCCGATTCAGCAGTGTTTGGGTCCCAGCCTTTTAAACTGAATAATGAAATGGTTGATAAAGTGTGGAGGAAGGAACCTGGGGGGGAGTGGAGGAAGGCAGCAGTTATTTAAACTGGCTTTGCTGCAAAGAAAAGCATAATTCCAATGTATAGCACTGTAATTTGACAGTATATGACTGGATGTTGAAACTTCTTTCTCTTCTTTGCAAGCCAAAATCTTCTGCAATGGTCAGCAGGTCTCTAATATTAGTATTATGCCCCATGTAAGGACTGTAGTAGTGAGACTAAAGTGTGGAAGAGTGCAGATACTTTCCTAAATATGGTCTCTTGTGAAATGTCTCACTTACTAGGACTGGAGATGTGACAGAGTTTTGCTAGTGGCAGTGGGTTCTATGAGGAGAAAATGTTTTTACTGAGGAGAAAATATTTTACTGTACGAAGAGCTGACACTGAGAAGCCAGGTGTCCTTAGGCCCCTCTGAGATGTGACCCATCAGGGAGGCATCAGGGAGAATACGGTGACGTAGAAGAGGGATTCATCCTGTAAAGTCTAAAATTGTAGAAATACAAATAAAAAATGTGGTGGGACTTAAAAACCGGGTTGATAAATTTGAGGGTGACAATAATACCTTAGTGGTAATATGATTTTATTTATTGAAAGAACTCTATAAAACATGATCACTAGAAGAGAGTTAGAAGGGAGAGGGACATCAAATTATAGTTTTGCTGTCAATATATTCTACAAAACTTGGCATGGAGAGAATGCACTTTTTCTGTATACCTAATAATTTTTGTGTAATTTTTTTAAACTGTTGGAATGATAAATTCAAAGTTAGTGGTTGGAAACTTTTTTAAATTAAAATACTCTTATGCCTATATAGATGATATTTTGGAATTGGAAAATTGTGGATAGTGTGAGCACATGGAGCACTCTAAAGCAGACTAAAGTAAGCAAGAATTGGGATACTGTGTGGCAGAGTGTACTAAAATAGAATCACAGAATAGTTGAGTTTGGAAGGGACCTGCAGCAATCTTGTCCAACCCTGTTGTCCAGCCTATTGAGGTCCATCTCAATGGCAGCACAACCTGCTGGTGTATCAGCCGTGGATCTGTCTTGTACCCTCAGCCTTACTGAGGGTACCTTCTGCCCCATCACCCAGTTCATTAATGTAGATGTTGAACAGTGTGTGGGACTTGGTGCTTGACTCCAGGGTACTGCTTTGGTTCTTGGCCAACTACACTTTGTACCACTGATGACAACCCTTAATTTTTTGGCAGCTCGTTAAAGATGTCTAGCAACAAGGATTAGGAGCAGGACTTTTATTTATAGACTGTAATGAGAAAAAACTTTCTGTTTTTTTTTAATGTTGGTGGTTAATAAAATTATTTGTTGTATCATCATGGCTAGGCTTCGCGAACGAAGATTTGGGATTTGTTGTATGATGTCTAGATAAAAGCAATTTTTGGGACCATACTTGAAGCTTAAGAATACTTTTCACTGAAAAACACAGATAATGGTGATGAAAGAGATGAAAAGTGTTTTCTTAAACATTTAGTTTCTTTAGAGAGTAAAAATGTGTGAGCATGTGAGATGGCATCAAGGAAAAGAATTTATGCATGTAAAAGTAAGGGAATGGTTTTGGAGAGAAATAGTATGTATTTTACAGAGCATTCTTCAGAGTATTTTTCATACTTCTGTGTCTCTTACTGGAATGCTGCTAGTTATTACCATGTGTGTCTGCATTTAGGACAATTCAGTATTTGATTGTAGTTCTCATCTTTAGTAGAAACTAATGGCAGTACAAGTCAAACTAGATCACGCTACTAAAAATCCAAACTAGAGAGCTGCAGGAACATGAACAGGACTGGGGAGTGCTGGGGGGAGTTATGGAAGCCTGTGGAGTTGCACACAATGTGTGACTGTTCTTAAGTTACCAGATTCAACATCTTGGATTTTTTTGTTCTGGCTAGTCATCTTTTAGAAATACCTAGTTCATTTTGAAAAACATCTACCAATGAAACCATCTTAAACTCCTGCACGAGTGCTTGAAGCTAGAAGAGTACATTTTTATAGTGGTAGGTCTGATTCTTGTGACACTTAAATTGTATTGTCATTTATTTTTATTGATTTCAGTATTGAATTTTAGCATGATGCCCCCCATTGTGACAAACTGGTTTATTTTCCCAAGCAAATCAATATTAGAGGAGTAAGATGGTCGGTGGCAGTAATGGTATTCTCTTCTGTGATTTCTTATTGTCAGGTAGTCATTCTGAAGTTGTGTTCAGTTCCTCTTCACATGTTAACATATCACTCTTAGACATCTTAGGCTAGAAATCAAGTTTCTGAAATTTTGACATTTTTAGGGAAATTTTTTACTTACTTACTATTCTGACAGCTTTTGAAGATGTTATTTTATTAGGAACTAAGTTTCAGGAAAATTAACTTTCTAAAAACGTGTCGTTCAGGTTTGATGTTCCCAGCCAAGATGGGCTGCTTTTGTAATATGGCTCCTCTATAATTCAGAGTTTCTCTTTGGTCAGCTTTTTCCGCAGATATGACAACTCAGTGACTCTTCAACAGTATAACAACAGTGGGTGGCAGTAACTTTGTATTTCTTTGTATTTATTTATTAGGCATAAAACAAGTGTTGTATTAGTAATATTTCTTAGTGCTTTAAAAATTTTTAATATGGCAGTCTAGTTAGCTGTGAGAGTTTTCCAGTATGTGTGCTTTTATGTGAACTGCTGTGGATCTGAATTGTATTGAAGAGAGCTAGTTTTCAGTGGAACTCCTCATGTTGTAGTTAGATTAATAACTATGTACTGTATGTAAAGTAGATGTTGAAGGGCCGTATTCACAGTGTTGTGCATATTAAACAAGCTGTCTCTTCACTGCAGAAGTTTAAAAAAACACAGAATTGTTCAGGTGAATTTGTAGGTTTCAAAGCTAAGTAAGGCAGTCTACAGTTACTGTTTCTGCTGTGCAGAAGGGAGTGTATTTTCAGCAACTTGATTTGCAAACACAGATAGAAGCAGGAGGAAAGCAAGGTGAGTCACTGACTCGTCCTCCAGTTGTCAGGCTTTGTGATTCTGAAGGGTGGATCAGGATAGCTTTTTAAGAAGAAATAAACTGAAAAACAAGTAATAGGTCTAATGATCAAAGTCTTGCAATTTTATTGATTCTGGGTATTCTTATTGCTAGATAACACCCAAAGCTCTAGAGGTGTAAAATGTGTGCATTACTCTATGGAAGAGGCAAAAATATTGTGCAGCTGTCCTCTAAATAATTTGCACCTTTTTTTTTTCTCTAGATGTGGTTTGTTTGTGCTGATACACTACTAGTTCCTCTATTGCTCTGTACAAATCTTCATTTCCCAATGGTGCTTAAACATTTCACTTTTGGCAAAAGTTCTGTGCTTGATATTTGCCATGATTAAGTTGCTAAGGCCACAGACTGCGTAATGGGGCAGAATGGAAGGAGATACCTCTTTAGTCCTGCGCCATAATGTACTTAACCTCTCTCTTGGTCTGCTGTTTGTTGCCTAAAAGTCTGAGACTTTGGTTCTAAGCTTTATTACAGGAACATTTGATAAAATGATAGGCTAAAATGATAGGTTTTGTTAGTTTTCTATATTTACATAATGAAGTCTTGAAGAAAAATCTAAATGGGAACAGTGCAAACCTGAAGCACCTTTCCTATCTCTTGAATATTTGAATAATCCCTTGAGTGTCATGGCTATTCACATATCTGCTTAAAGAACTTGACTTATGAGGAGTTACTTAGCACAGGACAAGTAAATTTTTGCCTTCATTACAGCACTGCTGAAAGACTATATTCCTTCAGTTTCTTTAACTAGGCTGATTAAATTAAATCCACTTAGGAGATGGCTTCTACGTTTTTGTGCTACTTAATAGTCGCTCTGTGCTTTTAGCTCATTGTCTCATATTTATGAATTTAGTGAGAAACTTGATATCAGAACACATAAAAGCACTTCATGCTTTTCAGAAACTCAGCCAAATTCTTCCATCTTAATATTTCAGCTCTAATGTGCTTTCAAATCTGTTATAAACCCCTATAAAATAACATGAGGTTTGGAATAGAGACTGACAAATCTCTTGCCTACAACTGCTAGTAGGCAGCAGCATAGTATATGTAGCACTGGAGCATAAGCTTTAATGAACTGGCGTTGTAGAATTGACCAAAGCAATGCTCTTAATTTTGTGTGTGACCCTCTTGCGTAGTAAAGGTTGTCGTTATGAAACAAGAACTTGGAAAGGTCATGAACCTACTGGTAATAAATACAATTAATAATGTACATAGAACAATGGAATTAAGTACATTCCTATCAAAAAGAATTATTAATGAACAGAAAGTGGACAGCATAGATCTGATGACAGGAAGGTTGCATCTAATCTGAATTACTGAGTGACCTAGGAAGCTCGCTCAGAGGGATTACCAAATAATTATGTTAATATGCAATTATCACCTCATTTCTTCTGTAGTAACCTCAAGATGTAGTGTAGTAAGGGTGTTATAGCAAGTGCTGATAGTTTGCAAAAATACTGATGTTCAAGATTTTTAAGACAATAAGATTACCTTAAGGCATTTAAATTATGATCTGTCAGTTTGAAGATAGATATGACCTAATACTTTTTTAATGCTTAGACTATCTGGCCACAGGCAGTCATATCTGCAGAATGCATTATCGTTTTTAAAACTGATATTTTATGAAGAAAAATAATATTTTAAGTTATGTAAATTTTAATTACTTAAGTAATAGTGGTGGAATGTGGCTTAGTTGGCTAAATAATTGTTTTGAATACGAAATAATTTCTATATAATAAATAGCGTATCATGTAAACCAGGAACAACACTGTTAAGTGCACTACAGTCATTCAAGGCTTAACAGAAATTATTGAATTTGGCCTAGCCTTTTAGATAAAGTGTTTCAAAGGTATGAGCGTGGGATTGTGTACACTCGTGTAGGCTTTTTGAGAATCACTGTTTTTACATTTATGTATCTCCTAGATATATTGCACTATGTGCTTACATAAAAATTTCCTCAGCTCTGTAGTTGAGGTAGTACTTGGTAGAGAATATGATAAGCACTATTTTCAGCAAATTTAAAGTTTTATCTCAATGTTTAATTTTTCAAATACACTAAGTATTAATTGTTGTATATTTTGACAGAATTAATAATTTTGTATTCCTGATACAATAAAGAGACGATAATTTTAAAACTGTGATGGAAGCATACAAAAAATATTGCATAACCTTGCTTACATCTTAGTTACAATGATTGATTTTTCTTTTTTTCCCTAGGGATGAGTTAGATGATAACATTTCCTCCAAAAACATGGCATTAGTTATACCTATCATTGTTACTGCATAAATTTTGATACATGGAGTAGATAATGTAACTGAAGTATTGCATCTTGGCTCAGTGTCATCACAAGACTCTAAATTACTGTAATTTAAAAATTTATCTTCTGTGTTTTCTCTAATGCCACACTGTTAAAGCTGTTAACTTTCTTCTTGTTGTCCTGCACAAAAAATAGTGAACTGTAGCATCCTGATAGCTGGGAAAAAATATGATAATTAGCCGGAAATTATTAAAATGTAGCAGTGATATTATTGATAAGCGTTTCAGGCTTGCTTCAAAGACTGAATCTGTAGGGACAGCTGTATTACCATAGAAGACTTCTAGTCAGATCCATATGGAGTAGTTCACAATCTCCGTAAATACACAGTATGGGAAGGAGTCTCTTACAGGATTGCATGGGGTAATGTTTTAGATACTGCTCATGGTAACTCTGAGGAGAATCTCTGTTTAATGGTGATCATAGGGTGTCCTAGCCACCTTTTTAACTTAAGCTTTACCACTAATATTTAGCATCAGTATGGTTTTGTCTTCATCATGTAAACCTGTGAGAAGTTTTCAGGAGCCATTCTGATAATGAGGATCGCGGTCTCCAACCAGCACAATATTCTCAGTTTGCCTCCCTGCTGTTCAGGGGGTACCAGTGAAGTTGCTTTAAATGGGAAGCGTCTGTTCTTCCTCTGAGCCCCTCACACCAGAACAGATGGGTGGAACTTGGAACATGGAAGGTTTTACCTCAGAGGTGGTAACAGTGAAGCCACTCATTAACACTGAATTTACCACTTCGTTAGCAACGTTGCTTCCTGTTGAGAAAAGCTAATACAGGCTCTCAAATTGACTGAGCACACTTTCATCTACCTCTCCAATAATAAAACAAGGAAAACACACATCTTAGAGGGAAAATGGTCCTACTCAATTTCTTACAAACTTTTTGTGGATGTTTTTATACTCTGCCTAATACTATATGAAGCCTACAATATCGAGTTGTCAAATTGTTGGAGCTGTTGTGCATCAGCTGTTGTGCATGTGTTGGAGGTTTCACTTCTTTTAATTGACTTTTGCATTACCGGTTCTTAATGCATGTTTGCACTGCCCATTTCTAACTTGTGTACGTGATGTAAAGACTCCTGCTGGGTGGTGCATTATCACCATTTTAGGGTGATAGCTTTAAATATGATCTTATTGGAAGTTGTTATTATAGTGGAAAATGACCCATATCAAAACAGCAAAGAAATGCAAAAATCTAAGAAATAGGAAGATGAGAAACTGGGGTGTCTAGTAGAACATTTGCATAAAGGTGTGTTATAGATAAATAATACAATAAAATATTTCACACACTTTAAGCATTTATGATGCCTCTGATATGAGCATTGCTTTATTTTTCTAAATTGGCTAGTCCAGTGATGGAGTAGCAAAGGAAATATTTTTTCGATGACTTATTTTTTTCATTGTATTTCTGCTCCAAATAGAATGACTTTCATCTGCAAAAGTAAATCATCTTACATTAGGGTTTGTTTTTTACAAACTTAAAGGGGGTTAAGTATTTGTTTTTTCCTTTTGTCGATTTGAAACAAAACAAGTACAATAACAAAGAATTTCCATGAGGCCGTAGCTAGCTTTGAATTGTGTGGATAGCTATCATAATGTTGAATTGAAAAACTAAAAGAAATGCTGGACTTACTTTAGAGTGTGACATATGAAGATTAAAGTGGTTGTGTTTAACCAGGTTGTTTTCTCTCCTTAGGAAAAAAGGATGTCCAGAGTGGTCCTCCTTGATTTCGATAAAGGACCATTGCAGGGAGCCATGGATATTAGTTGTGAGTTATAACATCTTAATTTAGAGAGTTAAGTAATGACTTCTTTTAACTGAGCTCTATTCAAAATGTTAATTAGTAACAGGAACTATGTGATGGCAGGAGTCAAATCCCCCAGAACATCAAAGCAAGTGGTACTCTTTAAGGATAAAATATGTGATTTCCGTAAAATGCAGATAGACGTTTCTTGCTCCTAGATGAATGTTTTAATGCCTTATGCTCACTGTGTTCTTAGGACCCATATGAGAGGTGAATGGCAGGGTAGACTGAAGTTTACATTCTTGTTGGTCACACGCTGATTTTCATGTGTAGGCAACTTCTTTGTGCTCACTAAGTGTCGGGTAGATAATTTGGTGTAAGAATAAAAGTTACTTGTAGAAAAATAAAGCCTCCCATAGGGAATTTATATGCAGTTGTTCTCTGTACTAGTAGATACTGTTATTGCCATGCTCTGAAATCCTGTAATACCAAAGTAAACACCCCAGCAGACTTCCATGTAGCATCAGGTCAGTTGTATGCAAGTACTTTGAAAAAAGTGCTACCTTGAGAAACATAAAATTATTTTAGTTTCCTAGTTTGCTGAAGGAAGTATGTTTAACAAAACAAACAAACTAACTAAAATTACTAGTAGATGACTGTGTAGCCTCTCCTCCTTACATGCTTTACTTCTAGAAAACAACTAAAGGTAAACTCTGTGGTTATGTACATGCAGAATGTATTCACAACTGTTTTGACAATCTAATTTTCTCTATCTTGTTTGTGTGTAGGTCTTCAGGCTTCTTTGAACTGGGATACTCGGCAGTGACTAGTTTGCTGTATGGTTATTAATATTGCATAGAAAAAATAGTATATTTTAACTGCTTCATTGATTAATTTTAAATGTCATGAATATCCTAAATAAAAAATACATTTTTAAGAAGTTCAAAACATCTTTTTAGATTACAGTGTGAGGAAGAGTGATCCTGAAAAGAACTGTAAATTAAAATTGACATTTTTTATTTCTGTGATTACCTGATTCTTTTCTTGTTTGTTTTTTAGTATAAATATACTTAATGGACAGACCAGCAATATGGATGATTTAGAGATAAATACTGAAGTCTCTGGTGCTAAAGAGGAAGAAATCCTATGTGATGATAATTTCATATCTGAGGAAGAAGGTGGCATTCCTAAACCACAAGAGAGCGACACGTCATTTCAGAAGAACAACACATTGACTCTGCCTGAGGAGCTATCAAGGGACAGATCTGAAAAAGCCTTAAGTGGAGGCCAGGCTTCTCTATTTATACACACTGGTGCTCCTACTGTTTCTAGTGAAAACTTTATGTTGTCTAGAGGAACTGCTGTTAATGGACCAGTTTCACACTCCACCTCAACAAAGACTTCCATTATGAATAAAGGCAGTGTTTCATTAACCACTGGACAGCCTGGAGGTCATCACACAGATTCCTGCTCAACTTTGACAGTGGTTCATGATCTTCAGCTGCCTGCAAAGAGTACAACACAGAAATCAAATCAGCACCAAGTTTTATTTTTGTTACCTGATGTAGCACATGCTAAGAACCTGACTCATTCCATTAAAAATCTACCTACCTCTGCTTCAATTGGTTGTGATTCACAGAAAACAGTAGGAAATAGTGTAGACAGCACTTTAGTAGGCCAAGTAGAAGTTTGTGAGGATGATAAAAATTTACTATTAAAAGATGATTGTGTTGATACATTAACAGGCATTTCCTCAGGTACAGGTGGTTTTGGATCGGGATGTGATCCCAGCTGGGATCCACAAAAAGAGTTTATACAGTTTCTTATGACAAATGAAGAAACAATAGAGAAGTCTCCCATTCACTGTAAGGTAGGGCTAGAAAAAAAACGAAAAAGGAAAATGGATGTTAGTAAAATAACACGCTATACTGAAGACTGTTTTGATGATACCAGTTGTATTCCTAGTAAGTCAAAACTATTAAATGTTGAATTCTTAGAGCAGAATGAGGAGCTACAAATAGTAGAACCACAGAAATACTCATTGAGTAAAGTAAAGCCTGAATCCACAGATGAAGAGCTGGAAACTGTTGATGCTATCCAGCAGCTCATTTATAGTCCCAGTAGTAATTGTGCAGAAGATACTTCTCCTGTTCACACTAGCACTTTTCTTTCCAATACTTTGAAAAACAAATGTGAACAGAATGATTCTGAATCACCATCTACTTTCAGTACTGATGAACCATCATTTTATCCCTGTACAAAGTGCAATGTGAATTTTAGAGAGAAGAAACATCTGCATAGGCATATGATGTACCATTTAGATGGGAACAGTCATTTCCGACATCTCAATGTCCCCAGGCCTTACGCATGTAGGGAATGCGGAAGGACATTTCGAGATCGTAATTCACTTCTTAAACATATGATAATTCACCAGGAAAGAAGGCAGAAACTGATGGAAGAAATTCGTGAGCTGAAAGAACTTCAGGATGAGGGTAGGAGTGCACGGTTACAATGCCCGCAGTGTGTATTTGGTACCAATTGTCCCAAAACGTTTGTGCAGCATGCAAAGACCCATGAAAAAGATAAAAGATATTACTGCTGTGAGGAATGCAATTTCATGGCTGTGACAGAAAATGAACTGGAATGCCATCGAGGGATTGCTCATGGGGCAGTAGTCAAATGTTCAATTATTGGTAGCGACATATCCCAGAGGAAAACCCAGAAAAAGGCATCCTTGAAAGATCCCTATTTAGGATCCTCAAGAAAGTCATCGACGTATATGTGTAAGATGTGTCCATTTGCTACTTCAGCTAGAAGCATTTTGAAAAAACACATGGCGTATTTGCATCCAGCATCATGCATTGATCCCTTTGGTAGCCATCTTAGACTACAGAAGAGAAAAGGCAGCATAATAGAAGAGTCTTTAGGTTTTGGTAGCAGGACAAAACAGTTGATCAGACATTCTTCTACTTTTCCAAAGAACTCAGCTTTAAAACAGGATGTAAAAAGATCATTTGGCTCTACTTCACAGTCCAGTAACTTCACAAAACTTCACAAGAGACCCTACAGGATACAGAAGGCTCGGAAAAGCGTTTCACAGTCATCTGTAAGTGTGTGCAATCTAAATTCTACAAACAAGAACTTTTTGATTAGAAATAGCATTGACCAAAAACGTAAATGTTTTCATCAAGCAGCAAAGCAGAAAGCTAGTGCCAAAAAAAGTGGTAATTATTTATATAGACACAGATATGAAAACTACAGGATGATTAAAAAATCTAATGACTCTTATCCTTTGCATTTAAAAAAGGAAGAGTCCAAATCTGTCAGTGCTTTACATTTATTTTCTTCATCAAGTAGTCCCCGTAATAGTTGTTTTGTCATGGATTCAAATAGCCTTGATTGCAAAAGGGCAGAAGGCTGTAAAGATCGTAGGCATGTAGGTGTAAAAAGAGTGATTAAAGAATCCAAGAGGGAAGGCTCTGTTACAGATGATTTGGATTGCTATCCAGATTTTCTGCATAAAATGACTGTTGTTGTTTTACAGAAACTTAACTCTGCTGAAAAAAAAGACAGCTATGAAACGGAGGATGAAAGTTCATGGGATAATGTTGAACTATGTGATTACACTACACAGTCTGTGGAGGATGAATCTTACAGTGATATTAATCAGGAGCATGTAAACCTATTCCCCATATTCAAAGGTAAAATGGAAGATAATGAAGCTGGTGATAAATCTTCACTTGGTTATGAGCAGAATGATGGCTTTTATTTTGAGTATTATGAAGATGCTGAGGGTAGTAACTTCTTGCATGATTTGCATGATCCTCAGAATTTAGAAAATGTAGGATCAGCATTGCCAAAGCATAATTCAGTTTTCCACTGGACTGATTTGTCGCTTGAAAAGAAGTCCTGCCCATACTGTCCAGCAACATTTGAAACAGGTGTTGGCTTGTCCAATCATGTCAGAGGACATCTTCACAGAGCTGGACTAAGCTATGAAGCCCGACATGTTGTTTCACCAGAACAGATAGCAACAAGTGACAAAATGCAGCATTTTAAAAGAGCTGGAACAGGAACTCCTGTTAAACGTGTTAGAAAAGGTAAGATTTTTTTATTATTTGGGTACAAAGTAAAGGGGACAAAGGGATTTATTGAGCACTATACAAGACTTGCTTTATCTTCTTGTAAAGCCTCTCATGATTTGTTGTCATGTTTAACTATATATAATTGTCAAAAAACATTATAATTATTTTCTTTGTAGCAATTGAAAAATCTGAAACTTCCTCTGAGCATACATGTCAGCTCTGTGGAGGCTGGTTCGATACTAAAATTGGATTGTCTAATCATGTGCGAGGACACCTGAAGAGGCTTGGCAAAACCAAGTGGGATGCACACAAGTCTCCGATCTGTGTTCTGAACGAGATGATGCAAAATGAAGAGAAGTATGAAAAAATCCTGAAGGCTTTGAACAGTCGCCGCATTATTCCCAGGCCGTTTGTTGCTCAGAAATTTGCATCAAATGATGACTTTTTATCTCAGAATGTTATACCTCTTGAAGCATACCATAATGGCCTAAAGACTGAAGATATATCTGTGTCTGCATCGGAGGAAGAAGGGCTGAGTTTCCTAAACGAATGTCATGAAACAAAAGCAGTACTACATGATGGCAAAAAAAATCAGTCACTTACACTGATAGAACTCCTGAAAAACAAGAGGTTAGGAGAAGAAAGGAATCCTGATATTTCCCCTCAAAAGATTCATAATCAAACTGCAAGAAAGAGGTTTGTTCAGAAATGTGTTCTTCCATTAAATGAAGACAGTCCATTGATGTATCAGCCACAAAAAATGGACTTGACTATGCAGTCAGGTAAGAAGGTGTTTCTTGACAACATTTCCAAAGAATCCTCTAATTCAGAGAAAATAACAAGTGCAAAGTATTTTATTTGGGATTCTGTTCATTTAATTCTTGTTTCATTTCCAGAGGACACTTGACTGCGAGAGGTAGCACAGCAAATTTTTCTGACATGTTTTTCCTAAAGTGAAAAAACCCCTCAGCAGCACTGAGGGGTTTTTGCATGGAACATAGTTCCTGTTCTGCATATGACTGGGCATACAAATTCAAAGCGGACACAAAGTGAGCCTCAGTAAGGAAGAAGACACATCCTGCAGTAAACAAGTTGAAGTGTCCCTGCATATTTGGTGGACTAACAGTTCTGAAATGTTCGGGCTTGTAACCCTGTTTTCAGGCATTAAAGCAGCTGGTTTGGGAATTACTGCATTTAAATCCTTGAGATATGTGAAAGGCAGCATTTGCTCAAACTAACAGAACTGTTGATACCATTATAAATGCATAATATTGCAAATTGGTGAAGCACTGTCAACTAATTTTGATGGTTTTAGGCAAACATACTCTTACAACATAGATTAATTCTTGTTTGTTGCAAAATTGCGGCTGCTCTGAGAAACTCATGCTTGCTTAGGGCCTGTCTATCCTGAGTGATGACCTGTGCTAGTTCAAGCTTTGTTGGAATACAGTTGTAGCCAGCAGGTTTCTAATGCACGGCCTCTGACTGATAAGGACCTAGATTGTCCCTCCGCTGAGGATTGTGCTAATGAAACAATTCTACAATCAAGTTCCTAGCTACTCTGTATACTAATAGAGCAGGCTTTTAGAGTGATGTTTTTAACCTACTTGTCACATAAGAGTTATTTCTAGTCTTGGGGAACTCTTACAACATCCTTTTTAATGTGTATGTAGAGCTTGCATTTACCTGTTTCTTGTTTGGACACCACCTTATAATGGTGCAGGATTCTTTAGATTGAGGAGCAGGATCTTATTTTTATACCCCTGACTTTTTTTTTGTTCCGTTGCTTTTCTTGTTATTACCCAGGTTAGTAAAACTGGCAGTGCCTAGTACTTTTTCACCTATATTCTTTTCTTCCTATAAACAAATAAAAACAACAATCTGATGTGCTCGGAAGTTCTTTTAGGGGACTACAAAAGTGTGGCAATCAATTTCTTAACAAAGATGGCTTTCTAAAATGACATAGTAGAAGTGGAGCAGAGTTACATTTTATGTCTTCTGGACGTCTGTGGTTGTCCCTTAAGACAGGAGATTGCTTAATAAAGGAAGTGTATCTTTGACAGGCTTAATGATTTGAAAATGCTCAAGGAATAGCTTGCCAAACCTGACACTGTGTATTGCTTTCTGTTTAATATTTACTGCTCAATACTAGGTAGCACCTGTTTGGTGTGATGAACAACCAAATAAAAATAAACATATGCTTGCATAGTACTAACAGATACGAATGGGGCCCTGTAGTTTTCTGCGGCTGAGGTAACAGAATTTGACAACTAACGCACTGTGCCAGTTGAATAAGAAAATATTTAACCTAAAGTTGAAAATCTTCCATTTTTCCTAAAAAAGGCAAATATTTCTAATTCTGGTTTTAGTTTTTAAAAGGTTTTTACCAACCAGGTATTCTTCTTCTGCAACTTGCCTGAAAAACAGCATGTCTTCTGTGGCTGCTGGAGAATAGCATTCTTTCTTTCCTGCAAACAGAGGCTTTCCAGCTGAGTAGTTTTAGGTTTTTTATTTATTCTTCTAATAATTTATTAGTAGAGAACCTGAAATATTAGTTGACCAAAACAATATATCTGTGGTAAAATGAAGGGAGAAACATTATGGTGAAGTGAGCAGGGGATAAGTTACAATGGTTTCTTTGTCTGTAAGTGAGGACTTCAGTACTGTTTCACTGTTTTCCTGTGACAAATAGCATGTTGCTTTGTTGATCGTTTATTTAGCACAAAGATTTTAGCAAAAACCTTCATTTACTTTCGTTATCAATTGCACATCTAAAGTAAGAGCAGAAATGCACTGAACAAAACGTTTTGTCTAACAGCTGTTCAGTGGTGTGTTTTACCACCTTTTTCTCCGAGCCTTCAACAGCAGACTAATTTTAGTGTGGAGCTCTTCAGTCTTATGGGTGAAACACTTTTAATTACCACTTTGTCAACTTGACTTTCCAAATTCTCTTTATTGGAAATGTTGAAAGCTCTGAAATTTTTCAACAGAATTGTGCTACTCAAATTGCAGGATTGTATTTTGGATTAGAGCTTCATAATGTGGAGATCTATAGGAACTTGGTAGTTGGTATTAAATGCAGAGTAGCGTAATGGGCTCAAGTTGCCTCCTTTCTGTTATTTTTCAAATAACGTGGTTTGGCTTAAAGCACCAGGTGGAAAACTAATAACGGTTAACATGGATCCTTCTAATATACTAAACAATTGCGTCAATGCAGTGAATATATTTTAAACCATCTTTATTGCAGAAAACTTTTTACAACGCTTTGAGAATTTCATTTTTTGAAGAGAGAACTGGATTATAGTTTTCTTTTGAATGATAGGTATGCCTGTGAAGCTTAGAACGTGTGTGCATTGCAATACGACGTTTACAAGTGCTGTTAGCCTGTCCAACCACTTACGCGCTTATGCACGAAAGAAGAGTGCTGGACTTTTGACTGGGACAGGTATGTTTTGTTACAGATGTAAAAGCAAGTCTGTCTATGATACATTTTCTTCATCAGACTGGACAAAAGCATATGTTAATTCAAAATAATTTTGAAGCTTCTGCTGGTAAACAATTTATTTGCCATAAAACTTCAGCAACTTGTAAGAAAAGATATGTTGCTGTTGTCCACTCTCATGTCTGATTTTCATTCTTACTCTTTGATTTTGGATCCAACATCTAAGGTATGTAAGCAAAACTAAGAGATGGTTGCTTAAATTCGTTCTCCTACAATATCACGACTTTCAAACCAGATAATTGGCCTTCTAATGAAGTGTTTAAAAGTATCTCAAAAATGAGAGCGGGGAAAAAAAAGACAACAAGACAACAAGTAATTTTTACAGTCTAGTACATATAATTGTGAAGAATACTGTAGTAAAATAGGAAAAGCAAGTAGTTTTACACTTAGTATATTTTTAACAACATACCGTATGTAGTTGGTTTCATTTCTTGTTTGGCTCACAACCCAAAAACTACCTGCTCTGACATTGTTTAGTACAGCATTTGGCACTGCTATTAATGTTTTTAATTAAAACACACTTCCTTTTGAAATTCATCTAATATTCCATACTTTTATTTGTTTCCAAAGGCCTGCAGCTTGCTTGGCTGTAGGAAATATCTGAGTTTACTTGGATTATTGCTGAGATTAGTGGGACTTCACAACAGCAAACTGGAGAGTAGAGATGCAATATAGTGAGGAAATTTGGCAGATATGAAGTCTGGAATATTCTGTAATTAAGAAGGGCAGCCATCACTTTTCTATGTTAACAAGCACAGACTTTTACATAATGCTCTTAGAAAATGCATAATCCTTTTTTTATTTGCAAATGTAATTCATTATGCTAAGAATGACAAACTGATTTGCAGGCTTTCTCAGCAGAAGGCTAAAAGAAATATTTTTACAAAATGGGTCTGTGGCTGCCAGGTCTTATGTTACACTACATTAATGCTATAACAAAGCAGATTTAGGAGTCAGCAGATGCAATAATGTCTAATGCGTAGGAGAATGTGTCTTTAGTCAGTGATTCTGAAAATTTTCATATTTATTCAGTAGGAAGGTGATGGTAGTGGACTTCATTTACCACTGCTTTGATTTGATACTAGCCCTGTGGTAAGTTATTTTTCTTACACACCTACTGGTGAAGTATTTTTCAATAGCTATACTATTTAAATTGCACATTGAGAACTTAATAATTCAATGAATGAGCCACAGTGGCAGACAGGATAGTACACAGAGATTGAATCCTGGACTAGCTGTTTGCCTAGCTTCCCTTCTACTAAATGGGAAGAGTGAAGCAAGCTTGTTAAGGTGCTTTCAGGGATTTTTGTTTGTTTTCTTTAACAAGTGTATTTTGCTAGTGAAGTATTTACCTTCTCATCAGAACAGTTGCCACATTTTTTAAAAGAACTGAAAGAAAATTCAAGTCTTTTATCATTGGACCTAGAATTTGATTTAAAATTAAGTTAGAAACAAAATGAGGTTAGAAACAAAGCTTCGATAAAAGGTTAGAAACAAAACTTTGAAAAGAAAATCTTTTGATCTCAGAAGCTGGAGCTAAGCCAGATAAATGACCTGTACCATGGATAAAGGCCTTTTGCTGAAACCATTGACTTAAAGAGTCAATGTTAAGTTCTAGCTATAACATGCAACCAATGTATATTTATATTAACTTAGTCATTATACTGCTGTAACTCTGCGAAGTTTGTAAACTTTGCGCCCTGACTTTTCATTCAAGCAAGCTCAACGCAAGGCTTGTAGACGAGAAAACATACTTGTAAACAGTGGTTTTATTTGATATTCCACTTTATAACGCAAGACAATTATTTTAATGCAGGATTTCACTAGCACGCACTAGTTTTAAACTTTGCTATGAGTGTTGTTCTTGGGGAGATCTCTGGTTTTATTATTAAAAAATGGTTGCAGTTGAGAGCAATTTCAAGATGTCTTCAGTTTGGCCTCAGCCACAGCTGAACTTTCAGTGGCCTTCAGCTGTTGTATGGAGACAATGAGGATATGTTTATACAGGTTCTTTCTTCTGTTTTCATGAAACCTTTCTTAGATCTTCTAAAGTAAACATAACTACCAAAAAGAAACCACAGTGGTTGATTATTTTTCTCAATATCTTCCTGTAATTAAATAATCGTGTGTAAACATGAATGCTGTAATTCTTTTATTTGGCAACTATTAGGGGAATTATCAAGGCATTACTGTTTAGTAAGAGAAATACAGTAATCTCTGTATGCCACCAATGAGACCTCTCCTAGTGCTACAGTAGCTTATGTATTAGTCTTCTCAGATTTTCGATTTGTTTGCACGTGGTTTTGATATTGACTGTTATCATATTGCTTTTCTAGCAGATGCCCTACTTCTTCAGAGTCAGTAATTTGATTATATTTAGTTAAATCTTACTCTTTTTTCAAATGCAACTTGACAGTTTTAGCAGTATAGTAGACATAGTTACACATAATGGTAGCTTTGGAGAATGAACTCAAGAAAAACATCCTAGAAGTGAAAGTTACTAAGCTGTTGGCTGTGTGAGGTTAGTCTTTATTATATCTTACTTGTGCCTGTAGGTATGCATTATAGATCCAATGTATAGCAAATACCTGTCTAGGTTCACTTAATAGTCGCTTTTGTATTATTGCTTGCATAATCATCTTCAGATGACTGGCTGGAACTTTTTTTCATTATTCAGTCCAACTTCGAACAATATAATTATTTAATTGCTCATCTTGAGTAGATGCTGATTTCCTTTTAATACACATTTTGATGAATAGCAGCAACACATTGGTGTTTCTCAGAGCATGTGGCAGACTTACTTCTTTTTCTGATTATCTTGAGAGTCTTGGACTGACCTACACAAAATCTTCAAAATGCATCTCACTCTTCTTGGTTATAGTTGTATGTTCAGCTTCCTTTCTTTTCTTCTCTCTAGGCCCCTCTTCCTCCCCCTGCCCTGCTCTCCCCAAGTCTCTTGATACTCTCTTACACTCTGGCTTTTTACATCTTCTCTTTGTTGACTCTTTTCACACACTCAGTCTCTTCATACCAGCTGTCATCTTCTGGGAATCACCACTTTATTCTTTGGTCATTGCTTCTGTAGATGGAGACTGCTTCTTCAGAAACTCAGGAGGGAACAATAAAGTACAGAACAAGAAGTCTGGCCTTCAAGCCAACAGTGTGACCGAGGTAGCAGTTCACAAGGCCACTACAAATCCAGATAATTTCAGATATTGCTTTGGGAAGTTTGTGGTGGAAGCATATCCAGCTACAGCAGAAATCTGAGGTCCACTGGCTTTGCATATCTTTATTCTGTGCAGTTACAGTTACAAACAATCAACCATCACAATGAGCTAATTTTCAGCATCCTATAAAATCCTTCAGGGAGCACATTACTGGAGGGGTTTTTTAATGCACTTTACTGTGCAGTAATGATGAGGATAGATAGCAAGTGATTGAATTTGAAAAATTAGTGACTAAATGTAGAAGAAAGATAATTCATTATTTTTTACTTTTTGATTGGCAGTTTTCAAATGGTTAATTAGCTCCATTCATGTGTGCAATTATTCAGCTTGTGTTAGCTTATGACAAAATTCATAAAGTCTGATTAAAAGACTCAGGTCTAGTCTTCCTGAAATAAGAAACTTTCCATGTTGATGGACATCAGGAAGCAGAGCATTTTAATTTTGAACTGCAGACCAAATGTCTTAGCATGAAGGGCCTCCAACTGTCACCTCCCTAATTCATGTTCTCTTAGGCATGCGCATTTAAACCTCCTATCTCTCACTACTTGTAGTGTTTCTTGATAAGTGGCCACAGAGGTAAAGAATGTTTTTATATGCAGCCGTTTTACCTAGCACATATTTTTCTAAATAGTGTGCTCTGAAATTGAACTTGAGCACTTCCAGTAGTTTGATTGTCTTTTGTTTTAAATGGGTTGCTTCTCCGTCATATTGTGTCAGTGGTTTGATGAAGTGATGCGACTCATCGTTTACAAGTTTTTTGAATAGCAACTGGGAAACACCAGGTAGCCAAACTTGAAGGAAGGAGGCTTCTTCCGAAAAGAAGTAGGCCTTTATGGAGAACGAAAGATGATAGTTTGGAAACTGTTGTAACTACAAAGTAGTAGTGGAAGGTAGTTCCTGCCTTTCTGGCAATTTGCTGCAGTTTCCATGCAGCTTACTGGAGCTAAATTATCCTTGGTGTCTTCGTGGAAGCGATAAAAACATACTTTCTGAGGAGTTCATGCTTTGTTACAGTAAAGACATAGGAAATACAGTAGCTGAGTTTTGGTCAGAACATGGCTATGTTATGGGTAGGCAATGGATGAGGCAATTGTGTGACTTACTTGACGCGTGCAACCACTATCAAGACTTGCATCGTATCAAGACTACACAAGTGTGTGCATGTGACTTCATTTAAACTTGTTGCTTTCTGGGTAGACAAAATGAAACTAATGTGATAATTACTGGTCCACGTGCCTGATAACTGCTGTTGGAATTATGGTTTTCGCTTGGCTTTACACAGATGTTACTCTTTCTCTGCTCACTTTCCAGCTTCACTGGAGTAACTTCGGAATGTACTTGTGCTGCTTTGAGCTCCCTAAACTGTGATAGAATATGTTCACTAGCTCAAAAGACAAAAGGAACAAAAAATTTTTTACAGAACACCGGTTCAGTATTCTTAGTGTTTTCTGTCTGTTGTAACAGCTTATTGCCCGGGCGAATCTACTTTCAAATGTAGCTAAGTTGCTCTGAGAATGTGTTGAGTAATCTGAATCTTTTTTCTTGATGTCATTTACTGTGATATTTTCTGCCCTTTCTTTTGTAATTTCTCTATCTAGAGCCTCCATCATAAATGACTCAGAGAAGATGCGCATTCTTTTGTTTTTCTTTTTTTCTCAATGTTCATGGAAAAGGTGCCTTTCAAGGAAGCAGAAACTACCTCTTCTGGTACATTATGGCAGTTTCTGTCATTGTTGCTGTTGTTTGGTTGCACAGTAGTTCAGAGGGGATTTTTTCTTAGTAGATTATGCACACACACAAAACCATTAGGTTTCAGGAACTCTGTTGCAGAAGACTAATCCAGGTCTAAAAAAAAAGAGAAATGCTCTGGATGTGTGTGAGTAGAATCAAATTTCTTTATGGGAATGAATGTCTTTGCCAACATGAAGGAAATCAACCAGTTCTTGTTTAAAATGCAGGTTGGCCTTGCTAGTAGTCTGTTATCTACTACTTCTTTTATTTTACTGATATCAGCTTATATCAGCTAACTGTCCTCAGATACAACTCATGGACGTGTTTGCATTTGGATAATACTGATTTCTGTTTCCCTTCTTCCCGTGATGTTCTGCAAAATCATCAAAGGCAAAGCTTTTGCTGTAATAACTGCTTCAGATAAGTCGCCCCTCACACAAATAGTTCTCTTCAGAGCATTGGTGTCTGGGTTCCAGTATTTTATCTGCTTACATTTCTGATGATGTTGTTACTGAAGTTGCGGTATGTAAAATATTTATACTATTTGGTAGTTCCTACAGCCTGAATGATATCTTTTTTCTTCCTAATTAAATGAAGAATATGCTTTTGGTGAGAGAATAAAGTATTAAAAAATCCTTAACAATTTTCCAGAAGTTATCTTGGCCATTTCTCTCTCTCCCCCCCGCCACCTTGGGTTACTGCCTTTATACCCAGACTGCTTTCATTGGTGCTGTCAGAAAAAAAATGCTGTTAAGCCTCGTTTTCCTGATTTTGGTCTGAAGGAAGTCTCTTTAGTTTGGTATCTGCTTTCAGTTTATTTTATTGGTTCTCTGATACCTTCAAATCTCAGAAATCCATTCTAAAATTTTAGATACTGTAGGAATCTTTAAATCTGGGGATGGAACTGGGAAATGCCTGGTATATCTACCAAGTTAAAAGCTTGGGCTACAGGGTAAAAGCTTGAGAGGTGTTCCTTTGGAGGAAATGAGAAAAATGAAAGATGCAGTCAAGACCTGTGTTCTTTAAATCAACGTATTTTGCCTCGCCTTATGCTTCAGAATACTAAGAGGTTAATTCTTCTATTTTATATTATAGGAGCTAAAACTTTAGACAAGTGTAACAATTTTTTTTTAATTTTACTGTTAAGATGCTTCAGTAGTGTAGCATTATACCTTCTTGGTATCAAGAATACCACCTGGTGCTGTCTTTCCAGTTTTTGTGGAGTTTTTGATGAAGTGGTGTAACTGGTTGTTTACAAAAGGTATTTGTGTTATAGTTTTATTGTTGGTGTCTTGTTTTGGAAGAGTGTAGCTAGATATACTTCTCAGTTCAAGCAATCACAAACTTCTTGAGCTTTATCAGCTGTTTTCATCATAACAATATTAACTCAGTTTAATCTACTCATCCCCCACTTTGGCTGCTTCTTAGAATGGCCAGATTTTGTTACAGATTCCCATTACATCTGTTTATAGGAGGTACAGACCTCAAAACTAACTGAACACATTTGCTATGCATTTCCTGTTCTCACACGTTATTTTCATACATAGTTTCAAATGCTTAGACTGAATTTAAAAAGTGACCTTGCCATCTCTGTTGATTGTCCTAATAAGAACTCCCACTGCCACGGACTAATACATACTTTTTGTAAGCTGCACTAGAATTCAGACAGGAGCAAGGGGGAAGCTTCATTTGAAATTCTTAAAACAAAAGGACAGATTTTTGCTTTATGTTGAAATAGGTGTTCTATTCAAACTAGAAATTCGTGATTGTAGTAGCTGAAAGCTACAACTTTATGAAGTTGTAACTTGGTTGAATGTGAGTGGTCTTGTGATGGTACTTGAACTACAAAACAAGTTCAAGATTTTGACAGCATTTTATTCATGAAAGGGAATTTCCAGTGGTGCTTTGCTTCTGTATAATTCTGCAATAGGTTTGTAGGTGCTTCCTGATACTAAAACAGCAGTTTAATGCTGAATGTCAATTATCTAGTCTTTCAAAGAACAAGCACCATGCTAAACTAAAAAAAATAGCTTCATGTGTTTTGTCAGTATGTTTCTTAGCATACACTGTAATTGTTTTGGATTTATATTATAATTAAATGTAGAATAACGAGGTAGATGTCTTTTCACTACTGCTATAGGGAATACTTACTGAATATCTCTGTTTGGTTAACACTTATTGAAATATTACTTTCACATATGAAATTTCTCTTCTTAGCTTTAGACTGTAAGCAAAAGAAGTCAAGGTCAAGATCTGGAAGCAAGAAGAAAATGCTGCCGTTACCTCATAGTGCTGATGAAGTTTACATACTCAGATGCAGGTATATAGTGTTATTTTCATTGAAAGCACACATTATTAAGAGCTTACTAATTTTAGTCATAAAAAGAAATAGGATTGTATCTCATAAATGTTTGTGATTAAACTGAATAATATGGAGGGTAAGCAATTGCCTATTTTCGTTAATTTGGACAAGAGGGTTTGATCCTGTCGTACTCGGGTGATTGCCACTTGCTTCTCTAGCTAAAATCTTACTGGTCATGTCTAAGTAATATTCTGTCCTTCAAAAGAAACCTTACATAAGAACAGATTGTTATTGCTAGTGTTAAAAATGTGAGTGTGAGTTGTATAAACTGCAGGGGTTTGTGCTCACAGTTACTACTAATGAACTCAATTACTAAGTTTTTCAGCTAAAATATATAAAAACAAACTTCAAGAAAATTAAGACTTTTCACTTATTGTCTGTCTTTTATAATTTTTCAGTAGAGCTAGATATATCTTGATGGATTAATTTTAATATTTGCATAGGTTTTGTGGTCTGGTCTTTCGAGGACCTCTGTCTGTTCAAGAAGACTGGATAAAGCACTTGCAGCGACACATTGTCAACGCAAATCTTCCACGGACTGGAGCTGGCATGGTTGAAGTCACATCACTACTTAAAAAGCCTGCTTCAATTACTGAAACTTCATTTTCTTTACTGATGGCAGAAGCAGCATCATAGAACAAGGAAACATTTTAAATTTTAATTGGGTGTAAATTTGAAATACTTCATCATTTTTTAAGATAAATTGCTACACTAAATTATGTTTATAAATGCTAAAGACAGAAAAATAGAGGAGGATTACAGTAACATCAAAATAAATTGAATACTTAACAGTTACAGTAAGTAGTCTTTATATTTTATATAGGGTGGAAGATGTGTTTTTAAGGTTTATTATGTTTTTGTCAGTTACTGTGTTCACTATCAATACAAGACCATTATATGTATGGCAGCCATTTTTAAATTGTTGCACATGGGTACTTAAAAGACAGATTTTAATAAAACAAAGAAACCACGTTCTCTTCAGTGTTACCCAAATCAAGGCTCTGTTTATTCCAAAAAGAATTACATAGTAAAATAAGATACTATTATATTTTGTTTGTATGTATGTAGTGTTTTGTATAATACCAAGAACTGCTAATACAATTTACTCAACTTAGGGCATTAAATACCATGTACTTCATAGTTCAAGAGACTGTTTCGTTCCAATAGGGCAATTAGTACTATTCTATCTAGGTGTGTAAGTGTTTTTTTTAAATCACATGAGGCTTTTTGTACTAAAAAGTGGAGGGAAACTTGTTTAAACAAATTTCTAAGAGAAATATGTACATAATACTGGAAATTTGTGGTAAGGAAATATTCTTTACTTCAGTTGCATTTCTCACTGACAATAAAGTGGTGCATCCATGCTACCTCCTACTTGTCAACAAAGATGGTATTTACCCTTATGTTTTTGTATCATAGTAGATTCAATCCAACTTTCTTTATTACAAAGCATCTTTTTGTTAACAAGTTTGTTACTTTTATGATGATTTACTTAAAGTCTGACTTGCTTACAGAAGTTTGCCTCTACTATTTTATTTAACACTGTAGAAATGTACTAATAAGCATTGCTCACTACACAGTTAGAGTAGACTTTTCATTTATAATTCTGTTTAAAAGATTGATCATTTTAGAAAATTCGAACACAGATTGAATTGTTTCTACATATGAAGAGAATGTTTACAACTTAAATTTTAGAGCTTGTTTTGGATGTGATTATATGTATGAAAACTGTAACACTATGCTCATGCTAAGGACCTACTTACAGAATTATTGAAATAAATGTGCTGTGAGGATGGAAATATGGTGCAGGTGTCTTGGTCATGATAAATTGTGTTTGTTCATTTAAACTGTCTTCAAAACATGACTTTTGTTTAAATCAAATTAGATTCCTCTACAAATCAATTTTGTATGCAAGTAACATTTCATTTTACTCATATAGGGTAACATACTGTAGTTAAGCCAAGGATATGCATTGATATTTTCTTTATATGTAAATAAAGTTAAAAGCAGTTAAAGCAAGAGGAGTATTTTGGTAGAGTATATACATACCTCACTGCCAGTGAAATTGCTTTCCTATGGTATATCTCCTTACCAGAAAAATCTCTAAATAAAAAGGTTTAAAGAAAATCTAAATGTCTATAATGTGAAGCATTTATTTGCATTGTGTGAATTAAGTTTGTGAAATTGATTTGTCTTGCTTGAGATTAGAATCTTCACATGATCTTAAGTAAAAGTACATTTACTTGCAATAAACTGAATTGTTCACAGACGCATTACATTTGATTGGTGGAAAATATGAATAAATGTCTGTCTTCCTGGGTGCACGGAGTTTAGAGTTAACACATGAGGCTTGTTAATGTTCTGATAAAATAGATGGGCTGAAAATGCACAGCTCTACAGGACAGAGTCCTCAGATATGGCCATCCTAACTCTTCAAGGCTGTCATTAAATTAGTGCTATCAGGTGTTTAACTGTACAAATTGCTATAGCTAAGTTTAGCTTTCTTGTCAGAATTTATTCTCTTATAACTGGAAAATCTACATTGTTACATTTAAAGGCTGGAGGAAAAAATACTTTAGAGATTTTAGAAAAGATAACTGGGATGTTGAAGTATATTGCAGACAAATTATGTGTATGCAGACTAACAAATTTCTAAATTTGTGGATGCTTGTGGGATTTTTTTATACGCTGTGAAAATGGAAGATTTAAAGCAATGTGTTGAAGCAAATAGAGGGAAGTGATCAAATCACCTTGAATGTTTATAATGCTTTAATAGAGTGCTTGTTTACCCTTCTCACCAAAAAAAGTGCTTGTGAGAGCACCATATTTTGTGGCTGTTTAACAAATGAGCAAATCAATGAAGTGCAAATGATATTTATCTAGTATTGTTAAGAATGCTTGTAAGGTGAAGCCATACCGTGCGGAATTTTGCGTTAGCAAAAAACTCTTACTAGGTTAATAATAATAAACCCCTAGTTCATTCTATTTAATTCATTAAACCCCAATAGTGAGCTGCTTTGTGTAACGCTAAAATGCAAGGTTGTGTGAAGAGCAGGGAGCTCTAGGGCTGGTAAGTTTCCAAAATGAGATTATGTTGATGAGGAGCAGAGTTTTCACTGACAGGCTGAGTGGGTGCACTGGAGCTGTATGCTTGACTTAAATCAGATCCTTGCAATATAGTTTGAAATATATGCAGAAGTTCTAGAACTCTTCTGATTATTGAATTAATTGCATATATGGTTGATACAAACTAAATTAACTTTTAAAATAAAAAATCAGAGTACTCTTTAGCTGTCTTTAGCCTCTAGTCCTCAAGTGGGCCTATTAATTTTCTTGGTTTCTGTTGTTTGGAAATACAGATCTTCTGTCACTACTTTCAAGGAAATATAAATGCCCCTTTCTGGACTTACAGAAATTCTAAATAATGTGTTAGAAGAGGGTAAATTAAGTCAGTTGCTTTGTGATACCAAACTCATGTTCTGTGGCTTGAGAGTCTCTGTGGCAGTCTGTGCTAAAGAGCTGGACTTCCAGGGTTGCACATAGAAACACAAGTGTTAGTCTGTTCAGGTTGACTTAGATTGCTTTGGGGTAAAGGCTGCAGTGGTGCAGTGATTTTTGTTTGGTTGATTTTGGTTCTTTATCACAGTCTTACTTGTTTCTGAAGTTATCCTAGTTTCTGGTAAAGGTCTCTTAAGTAGTAACCTCAGGAAAATTACAAAAGAATTTTCAGAATGCTTAGAGAAGCCTTGGAAATTGTAGAAGACCACCCCATACACTTTTTGTAAAATGATTGCCTATATTCCCTAATCGCAGTGATATTTCCAAATTATATTCAAAAATTAAAACTCTGTTGCGTTCCTTGAAAAGATGTTTCTGCAGAATGTTGGAAAGATGATTTTAAAGTGCCCGTGGTAGTGTGTTCAGGCTCTATGCATGGAAGGTGGAGGCAAGCAGACAACACGTGCTGGCTTACAGAGACCCCTGGGCATTTACTGCTGTTTGCCGTGTCCTGCCGCACGTGGGTTGGATGACCTGTGTGAGGTGCACTGTTCCCGTGAGCTGAGGCGGTCCAGCTCTGCCCACAGATCAACTTCTGCTTCCTCAGGGCACGCCTTACCCAGCCAGCAGTGTCAGGAAATGAGCTGCTGACTCGTTGATGGAGAGGAAGCACTGAGCAGTGATAGGTACCGGGAGCTGTGGGTGAGGGAGAGCGAGGGCCGGGCGTGCCAGAGATGGGCACTGTAACAGTCGGGTGCAGGTCCTGGGCCACACGGTTTGTGTTTGAGCTGTGTGCCTGCGCAAAGTCCTGCCTTTTCAGCCACGCTCAGGGAAATCAGCAAGGTCTTTGAGGTAAGTAGATCACAGGAGGAACACGAGTTATGAACTGGGGCTCAGAGAAGAGCATCCAAAGTTCCAAAGGTCAGCGTCACAGGCCTGAGATGGGAAGACGTGTTCCTGCAAAGCTTTTTTGACTGTGGTGTTTTTTCTGAGCTGGTTATGGTTCTGGGTTTCCTGCAGTGCTTTAAAGAGGGGTTATGCATTAAATCTACCTGATTCTGAAAACCTACAGAAGATAAATTGGGCTGAACAAATGAGGAAACATTAACAGCAAATAACGTGTACTGGCTTTTAACTTAATGGTTAAGGGCTGTGAACAAAGCCTGTTTAGTTGAATGCTATGGTTAACAGACTTTTCCACTTTTTATCACAGTAGTTAAATGCCTGGATACTTAAACACCAGTTTCATATTTTAAAAATTGGTTTATATAGTTTTGATTTTGTTTAAAAAAAAATCTTTTTAGGGTGGTACTTATTTAAAAAAGCTGACTGCATTATGATTTCAGATATTTCAATCCACCATGCTTTGTAGGTGCTGTTGCCTGATACATGGGTAGCAATTGTGATGTAATGGAAACATTTGGCCATAGTGCCAGATTTGTAATCTCTTGCAATAAAATGTTCCTTTTTAACACTGCAGGCTTCTTGGTGTTTTTCCCAGTGTTCGGAGGTGAGCTGCGTGGCATGTGTCACTTCATTCTGCAGGGAATTCTGCCCCAACCAGAACAGTTACGTGGCGAGGCAAGAAGGGCAGTTTTGCTGGCTGTAGTCTTCTGAAAATTCAGAGGTGAGGTAAAATGGGGGTATTTACATTTCAGTATTGGAGACCAAGAATGAGAATTGGTGGCTGAGGGAACATCACCAGAGAAAGGGGCCCAAAGCTGAAGCTGGGTCACAAGTAACAGTGGCTCTCATCCATGCACGTCTGCCCACTTCTCTCTCTGTTCAGTCTGGTTTCACTGGTGCCTTCTTCTCAGTTAGAAGCAGTTTTCCTCTGCAGCATTAGGTGTGCAGTGTCTTCCACATGTACCTGGGCACAGAGTACACTGAAAAACCCAATCTGCGTGGCACTCTGCAAGTTCCTGGTCTCCTGCAGCGTGAAAGGATTCATAGCCATACCACAGCCATTCACACACACTGTAAGCAAAAAATATAGTTGATCAAATATAGCATAAAGGACTGTTGGGGTGTGTTTGTTTTAAATAAGGGCTGGAGTGGGGATTCCTTCCATGTTTTGAACTCTGGCACTGCTCGTTCTCGTTTCTAGTTCAACTACAGGCTGATAAATTTGTATTTGAAAAGCAAAACAAAAGAAAGCTCTCTAATTTTAGAGCCCTGTTCCCCTATTAAGCTTTGAACATAAGTCAGCTAACAGCCTTTTTATAAAACTGCTTAGTAATACTCAAGTGCATTAAGTAGAAAAACCTGGTGGTCCAAGTAGCTGGTGCCTGGTGGCAGCGCTTGCTGTTCAAGGCCGCGGTCCTGGGTGCCTGAGCCCGTGTGCAGGTGGCCCCAGTGTGCTGGAATGGGAGGTGGAGGGGTTTGAGCGGTGTGTTTGCTGTGACAGTGGTTTGCACAGGTCACCTGAAGACTGACATGGTGTTATTTTGGCTGGAAATAAAAATTTATTATAAAAGTTTATTATAAAAGCCCTGAAAGACCTTTCTTATGCAGACTCCACAAGCTCTTCTCACTACAATTAAAACCCAAGCAAATAGTATCCTTGGTAACTGTAAGCCCAGAAACCCCAAAATTACAACTCTTACTGTTCAGTGAGGGAATGAAGGGAGCCTTGGAGCCTTCTCACAGCTTCCAAGGTGCTTGTACTACACATGTATAAATTGCAACGTTATTGGGCTTTCTATCCTATACTTTTAAATAAAAGTATTTTTAACTTGTAAGATCTGAGGTTAATGTAACAAGTGATGATGGTAACCCTTCTGCTTTTGTGTTAGAGACGTGCAACATGAAACATGCTTACATGATATTCCCGGTAAGTGTTCCTAAACATGAACAACCATTTTTTAAAAACCTGTTTATTGGAAACTGGAAACTTCCCATGTAAACATTTGATTATGTACTTTTAAGTCAGCAGCAGCTGTGAATCATGTTTGTAGCTCTCTGTGAAACTCATCCAAATCCATCCTCACTGCTGTAGCAACAAATGCTGAAGCTCTGAATCCCATTGTGCTCTTTGAAACGGCTTCAGAAGAGAAGAGACTGATAGAGCAGGATGCAAGCTAACGCCATTAACCTGTGTTTTAACCAAATAAGGAATTCTGTGTCACCCAGGTACAAGTCTTGCTGACAAGAAATAATACTTTTATCTTTCTCTTCCCTGAAAAAAACAATTGTGTGAAAGTAGGAGAAAGAATACAGCCTTATTTAGATAAAGAAGCAGGGGAAAAAAATCTTTTAAAAACAAACAAACAAACAAAAACCCCATAGGTTAAAAGAGAAACTGCAAACAGGAGAAGACAGTATAAGCCTGAGGTTGACACTTGTTTTGTAGTCCCTGAAATTTAGCTGATGGCTTCATTTGCTGTGCCTCCAAATCTTCAGGGGTGCGCTTGGGTTCCTGGCACAGAGGAGGTTAGGGCAAATATTATCCTTAGCTGAACAGCCAAGGATTAAGTTGTAACCTCAAACTGTTAAAGAAATAGGCAGTGACAGGGAAAGGAGACTTTAAATCCAATTTCTTGTGTTGAAAGTCAACTGTACTCATTCTCTTTGCCATCTGGAGTACATTTACTGATGCTTTTTAAGTGCTGCATATAAATCCATAGACACTTGGTACAGTCATGGAGTAACGTGATCAGCTTTTCCCATGTATGGACTCAGTCACAAATTTGGTACCGAAATCTGATTTTCCAGGTTCTGCTCATGTTGAATGGGTTGCCATTCACTGACTTCAGAAATTCCTTCCTTTACTACATCCATCATTTTAAAACATTCTTTTCTCACTGAAATAACTTCCACTACTAATCCCAGTGTACTCTGACTGCAGCTGACTCTGAGTGATAATAAATTACAAAAGACCCTGACCCAGAATGTGAGTGTTCTTCCAGGATCCCAAACTCATTTCTTTGCCCTCAGGCCCAGGTTCCCATCTGGGGACGGTACTTAGCTGCATCTCACTGGGCTGCTAACCTGACCGTTTTCATTACCTTCATTCCTAGCTTGGTTTGTTTTCCCTTTCCTCAGTTTTTGTTTATATCCACATTTGCTTTTTCATCTTCATTTTTCGTTTCTCTTGTTCTTCAGGACTTCAGTTTTCTGCTGGCTACTGGTGATGAAGCTTTTTGGGAAAGTCCTATAAGCTATATTACTGTGAACACAGATAGAGTACTTCTCAGTATTCTTAAAAGCATAGCTAATGGCCTAATTTATGATTTATTTTATATAGAGGCAGTAGCTGTCTGTACTTAAGTGATGGAGGGAGGAGGAGATGTTTAGATTTTACAGTGACTTTGGATTACACAGAACAAAAATCCTCTCTCCTTGTTTTGACCCATGAGCCTTTTGTTATAGTTTCTCTCCCATGTCCAGTTTAAAAGTGACAAAGCAGCTTTGGTGGGCACATGGTGTCAAGTCATGGTGGGCACATGGTGTCAAGTCATGGTTAGCCCACCACAGGTGCTTTATTTCAGCTTTCTATCTCTGAGAATTTGACTGAAGCTGACAAATCTGTTATGCTGTTGCTGTTATTACTGTTACATAGAGAGAAAGCTCTGAAAGATTTGGGATCACAATAAAAATTGAGCTCTTATACAAAATTGAACCAGATATATTCAGAGCTTCAACTGCTTTATGCTCCTGCTGCCAGCAAACAGCAGCATGTGCTGCCCACAGCCAGAGCTGGTGTTCACTGCTGTCACAGGGAGCTCATTTATCATGAGAGCAAATCTGAACACTTTCCATATTTTTTTTAACTTTCCCTGCATGGACTTTCTTTCTCAGTTCCTTTCTTCTGCCTTCAGGAAAGCATTAGTTTTGTTATTTTTAACTTAAAAAGTTTTTGTTAAAATTCTGTCTTAATTCTAGGAGACTTACGAAGGTGAGATTCTTATCCCTCTTCACACTGCGGATCTGAACTACTTCCCTACCCAAAGGTGGTCTCTGCATGCAGGTTGATAAGGCCCATCTCCAGATCTGTACCTAGGAACTATGGACCTATACATATGGAACTATGGTAAAACCAAATGAAATAGCAAGTATAAATGCAGCCTTTCACTGTGTCAATACTTTGCCTTGGTTAACAGTCAAAATTATTTTGGTCTTACTCTATTGCAAGGCAGTATAAAATCATCATGATGTTTAGGTATGGTTACTGCTGTAACTGGAAAATGGGGGAGGACAAGGCCATGGCTGAGGGTAGGGATGTGGACACATGTAATGAAACCACATCCTAGTCCTTAAGCTTTCCTGAACATTATTAAGTTCTCTGTTAAAGTTCACATGATCTTTGACCTGATTAGTGCTGGGAGCTAATTGGGTAGGAGAGAGGATTTGTGCCTACTGCTAAAAAAATTGCTCTGAAAAAACCTGTGTAAGTCATCAGAAGTTAGTGAGATGCATCTCCTTTAAAATACTCTATTTTGGAAGTTAATGGGGGAGCATAAGAAATGCAAAATATTTGAAAAAAAATTTAAAAAAGAAAAAAAAAGAAACACAAAATCTCTGAAACATGAGTTCAGCTAACATCTGACATGGAAAAATATATTGATACTTCAAGATCAGGTACTATGTAAGAAAATAGCAGATGCAATTAAACTACTTTGGGGAGCCTTAACAGATGTATCTGCTGTTTCTAAAAATGCATGTAAACCTGAATATTTTGTGGTCTCTCTCCCCCACAAAAAATGTCTTACCCTCTAGAGTGGTAAATGCAAGATGAAAGGAGAGAGTTATCTCACTGCAATATTTTCATTAGGATTGTGCAAGATAAGCCATTTCCCATAAAACGGGAGGGGGAGCAAGCTGTGGAACCCACGTGTGCTGCAGCAAGGCTGGTAATTAGACTACAGCCAGGCAAAATCACAAGGGAGTATGTAATAAAAGAAAGATTTAATGTGATTTAAATACCGTGACGGAGTTGCATTCAGTGACAGCCTGGTCACCCAGTGCAGTGTGACATCTTCCTCCGCAGAGCTGTGCTCCTGCAAGGGGCTCTGCACCGGCCATCTGGCTGGGCTGCAGTGGCACGGCGGGGGACACGTCACCTGCTGGGACACACCAAATTTGCTTTGACATAGGCACAGCATCTTCTCATAACAAAAGCTTGAATATGGCCCAAATTTTACCTCATGTGGGAGTATGTAATTTAGAAGAGATTAAAGAAAAAGGTACAGGGTATTTTGGACAAATGATTATACATCTCCACATATTTTTATTGCTCACGAGTGCAGTGGGTGAAGTGTGTGCTGTGCAAGGATGCAGGAGCTGGTCTTGCTTCCTCCACAGCTTCCATCTGGCAGAGTATTTGTGCTTTTAAGTCCTCTAAAAAGGCACCAGTTTTCCTGTTGTCCATACTTTAATTTTTTTTTTCTTTTTGGTAGTTGTCTGGTTTCTTCTCATCAGTGTGTGACTAACAGGGGATAATTTATTTGCTTCCACTTCTGAACTTCCGTGCCATCACGTTCCCTGAGCGTGATGTGGGTTCATGTTGCTGTCCTTTAAAGCATCATGGATTAATTTACCTTCCATTGGTCCTCAAACAGACACTGTTGCTAACAGCAGACAGAGCAGCTCCCATTTTTGAAGTCCCAGCCCAAGCTGCTCTGTGTTCCTCCTGGGAAACAACTTTTTTGATAATGGATTTCAGTCACTTCTCTCTCGGCTTTTCTTGTCAACCCTTGACTTGGCTCTGAAGGGAATCATTCCATTACAACTCCCTCCTTCTGATAGTCCCAGGTTTAAAAAATTAGGGTTTTTTCCTTGCATGCCATGAATATGTAGGCATAATGTTGCCTGTATTTTTAAGGCTCTGTTTGGACCACACAGTTTTGTTAATCAAAATTATTCTGTAAAGTAAACAAGTAACTGGATACTTTATAGACATAACAATTTAATGAATAGTTTCTGTAAGTTAAATATTTTTAATTTAAATATTTAAATTAAGTTGATCAGTTATTTCTGGACAGTCACTCATCACGCTGAACGTTACTGCTGCTGTTATTGAAGCAATTTGGTAGAGAACTGCTTTTCAGAAGTTTTCTTTACACTCCAAGAGGATGGAGACAGGCAATGATACAAGTATCAGCCATGAGAACAAAAAAGAATAATCTGGAAAACTGTCAGTGATGAATAATTAGTCTCCAGGGCATTGTATTTCTAATTGTCCCAGGCTGTGTTTAAATATGTCATCAGGATTAGGGGGAAAACATCTGTTTTCAATAATATTCTAATAAAATAACTTACAGAGCTCAAGGTCATTTCCAGCACCTCTATATAACTGGAGTAGATGACTAATTAAGAGATGATGCAGGTACAGTGCATCAGGTGCTGGATCTAACAGTTTCATTGGGATAGAGATTGTTTCAAGCAGGCTGATGCAGGTATGGGCTCTGCCTGCAGCATACTGAGAAACAACTGCGGCAAAACCAGAAAGCAACAGCTGAAGCTGACCACCTATAACTCATTTCCTGTGCTCTGCAGTAAGCCTTACAAAAAAAGTTATGGAGCAGATGGGCAAGAAATGTTTATGGCCTTATGTGCCTTCAAGTTTCCGCTAACAGATACAAGTGAATGTAACTCAGGAATTCCTCACTGAGACTCCTGGGCTGTGTAACAACATAAAATGGGCCCGCTGGAGAGGATTCTTGAGTTTTGAAACAAAACCATCATGGATGTGATTAAAAATAGTACTTGTCACTGTTACAGGTGTGGCATTTGTTCATCTAACACTCCTTATAGAAGACCGGGACTAGTAATTAGAGCATCTGGTGCTCCAAGTGAGACTGAATTAAGAGTGCCCCATACGAGGTTAGGGATAAGGGAGTTCCTAACAGGGATTGTCGGTAGCCAACGAAAGTGTTATCATTTTACAAAAGCAGGATTCCAGTAGGATCACACTAACACATTGCCCGTTATTCTGTGGATGGACTCCTGGGCCATGATCCTGAATCATGTCAAAACTGTATTTGGGCTAATGGATGGAGACATAAGAGAGGGAACAAATGGGGCTTTCCTTCCTTTGTCAGTATGTTTGCAAGGGAAGCTTGCAATGGAGCACCAGCACTGAGGCAGGAACTCTGCCTGGCATTCCCTGGGCCAAGGGCGGGCACAGGCCCACACAGGCAGCAGGACGCCTGTAAATCTGCACCGTGACTCCTCAGTGCCTGTGTGTCTCCTTACTGAATAGGACTCATGAAAAACAAATGTAGGTTTGTGGCGTGTTTAATGTTGCAGAGCCACACTGGGGCTCTGTGCCAGCAGTTGGGTGCTGCACCCTCCTTGTGCTGGGTGTCTGCAGGCAGGGGCTGCATCTCTGGGTTGAAGGCATCTAACCTGCGATGACTTCCTTTAGTGTTTACAGTCTCTCTGAACCTTCATTACAAAAAAAGCCCACCTCTTAATGATTAAAAATAGCACAGGACTTTGGGGTTTTCTTCTCTTGCACAAGTTCAGATTAAAATAACCATAAAAGACTTAATTTTTCTGTAGCATTTAATGTATTTTTTGATTGATATACAATTTAAATGAAATAAATGTGTGTATATACACACACACACACATTCACACATGCACATGAAATACAGATAATTTGCAGTAGCATTTTCCCACTGCCTTGAGTGGGTATAAAAATCCCAGATGTTTCTTGCTTTTGAGATGAAAGTCTGAGTTTACCTTGACAGACTGTGATTCATGTTTTTCCCCAGAACAAGCCATTCATTCACTGTTTTCATTTCTAACTCTAGTAACTCCACAGTTTTTTATAATTTCTAAAATCAGTGCAAAGGAGAGACATTAATTCTGGGAGCAGTGGCTTCCCTTTATTTGTGCACACAGCCAGCTCTGATGACTGTGCTTGAAAACACCCTGCTCCTTCCTCCCACCTCCTGTCTCTTTAGAGCATTGGCTCTGAGAAGGGAAGCATCTTAGCTTTGTATCTGTATAGCTTTTGATACTAGGGATTTCATTTGAAGTTTCTTCTTCAGAGTATGAATAAATAGTAATCTTACAATTGTTTGTTCTAGGCAACAATAAATGAGCCTTGCAAGTGGGCATGCCAGGACGGGACTGGGTAAGTCACAGGGGGAGGAGGGGGACAGAACTTGTCACAGGGATATTCTCAGCTAGTTTTATGCCCTGATTTAATTTCTTTATGAGAACAGTAGCAGAAGATTTACTTAATTTAGTTATTTGAGACTACTCGCTATGAGAAGTGAGATACAGTAAACTATAGAGCGTACAGAGCATGTAAGCGAGATATGAGTGTCCTGTTACTGATGCATGAGAAGAAAAGGCCTGAAGTCCTGCTTTATTATTCTGTAAATATGCTGTGCTGGAGGCTTTTTAAGCAAGATGAAAGTAGAGGGGTTTTTTTAATGTTCATTACAAAGGAGTCCTTCTCACACTTGGATGGGTGAATCCCCTTCTCTGACTGTGACTTCATGAGGCCACTTGACCACACAAAGAGGTCAGCCCCTAATAAAAGGTTATCAAATACCAAGAGATTATTGACTTCTCAGTAGTCAAAGTCTGCTCATAAGAAGTGTCAGGTAATTTATTTACCTTCTGGAAACACTAGAACAAAAAACAAATAAAGGAAGATAATATTTTCAATAGAAAAATGTAGTAGAAAATAATTTTATATAGAATTATTAAAATTATTCTAATTTAAAAATTGGCAAAGATGTAGCATTGAGGCACCAAATTTTCCTAATTAAGAAAGAACTTAAGCTGATCTCATTGGTGACATGAAAATGATGCATGTGAACTACTATGTCCAAAGCTTCCCTGCAAAGTTATGCACAAGGCTGAATGTTTCACATGTTCAGTTCTATATTCAGTACTGTACAACTAATTCCTAGGTAAGTGCAAGCTGCTTATGGAGATATATATGGTTAAAAGGTACAAAAAAAGGAAGACAAAAGTAATAAGTTCATATTACTAAACTCCTCTTAAGTCAATCCTTCCTAACATCATAGGCAATTTACAATAAGAGAAAAAACTTGATTAGGAGAGTAATTGAAAATAGTAGCAAAATGTGGTTAGAAAAGTGGGAAGAGAGTTAGGCTTAGAGAAATATGATATTTATGTGAATTAGGCTTGCTTTTTTTTTTTTTAAATCTTATCCTGGCATATTTCTTATTTACTGGGGGAAGGCCCTGGCATTATGGTATGGAACTAGGGAGGAGGACTCACATTCTGCCTTATAGCATCGATACCCAGACCTGGGATCACCTCAGTGATCTGGTTATGAATGCACCTTAAACACTTTGGTGTAGTGTAGCTGAAAGTGGTCTGACCTACTGATCTCTTCCACCTGGCACACAGCATCTCTGCACTCACCGAGCCACAGGACACAGGTAGGGGAGTAACACTGGACTCTGAGAGTTGGCTGTACCCAGGTGAGATGGAGCACCCAAGCTGCACACGGTGTCCAGCCGACGCGAAACACCTGTGCAGGAGGGACTAAGCTGAAAGGAGACAGCAGAGAAGACCCCTCCAGCATCGTGGCTCTAACCCTCTCCTTGGAAATACAGAGATGGAGGTTCAAATCCCTTCAGGCAGAAAAGGGATTGAACATGGATCTCCCACAACCTGGGTCACTGCCCTAATAACTGGGTTAGTGGATAAAAAGGGAATGACAGCAGCTGTGGTGAATCCAGCCTCTTATATCCTTTGAGAATTTTTTTTTTCTTTCTGTTGCAAGTGACCGAAATGAAACATTTTGGATGAAACAAAGCACTTTCCTCACTTCAAAATATATGGGATTTGTTTTGTTTCAGCAAAGAAAACTGGAAAGCAATACTTCAGATAGATCCGATTGGGGTTTTTTTTGTCACTTTAGTTTCATTTGGTTGCTTTAGAGCATAATCAATTATTTGCACAAACCAATTTGTAAATGTTAAAAAACACGATTTGGGCTTTTTTGAAGGACAGTTGCCTACAAAATCTCAGCCTATACTGGCAGAATGCAATCCTCCCAGTGACAATAACTCCCAGTAGGGCAGAGTTCACTGAGGTGGTATGATAGGCTTGGACCTGCAAGTAGACAGGTATGTGTACACACTACTGAAATACTGAATACTGTAAAATGTATATTTACATTGATTTAGAAACTTAGTAAATAAGTGGCAGTCTAAATTCTTTTGATGCCTTTCACTGAAAACAAGAGGCAGCTGGTCCCATAGTGAGTATCACAGAATATGTCGAGTTAGGAGGGACCCACAAGGAAGTGCAGCTAGGTCCAAGTTGAAGCAGCGTTTCCTGGGGAAGATTAATGACCTGGTACAAGCCTTCCCATAGCTCATTTTGGAGGATCATGTTTGGATGCTTTCTTGGTGGCTGGACAAGCCAGCAAGTCATAGCAGTTCTGACTTAACCTCACTGGAAGAAGGTGAAGTGTGCTGTGAGGACAGAGGGGTCAGTGTCTTCAGGCAGAGATAAGCTGAACATTGTTATGAAGTCTCTGCTAAGTGAAAGAGAACTATGGACAGCTTTGCCATACTTTTTAAATATTCAGAATTGTGTTTCATTTTTACTACTCACTTGCTGGTTGGGAATGGGTCACCACAGCCAGCATAGTTGTAGGAAGAAAATGTACAGGGTTACTCTACTTCTGTTATTCCCTTCTTTGGGCCATTGAGGATTCCACTGTGTCTGTTAATTGTATTTTATAAATGACATAAATGTACATGGAACATTACAACAGGGAAAATATGACAAAAGTAATACTACAGAGCATAATCCTTGCCTCAGGAGGTTCTGTCCGAAGGCCTGAATATATTCATTGTACTTAGGGAGGGAGTAGTATGGAGATGTTATCTGCGCTTGGCTTAACATGAGATTTGGGGTTCTTACAAATGGGAAAGGAGCTGAGAAAAGAACTGAGCCTCTCCAGGGACAAGACATCTGGGGCTGAGCGTCACCCATGAGATTCTGGTGCTCTGAAAAACCCTTCTGCAAGGTGGATAGGAGGGATTTAATCTCCTCATTCTAGCTAATGGAAAATGTTCGAGGGATTGTTTTGGGTAAACAAAACAAAGATCTGAAAGTATTTACATTTAATTTCATTCAAAATGATAATTTAAAAAGCAAAACCCAAAGCGTACTTGGCAATTCGCACAGCCTTGTTTAACACTTCTCAGGTGCGGCACAGTTACTCTCACAGGATCAGGCCCTGAGGGGATGCCAAGAAGAGAAATGCTTGAAAGCAACATATGGAAATTGAACACGAAGTTAAAGCTTGAGTGGAGATAGGTGGGTTCAGGAGCTGTCTTCAGGAGAGGCAGCCAAGGCTATGCAGTGGGAAGTGTGTAGAAACTGAAAGGTACTCAGCGGCAGTCATGTTATCGTAATCCGTGCAGTCATTTCCTCTTGACGAGTGTATGTAGCACATCACAGAGCTGGGCCTGTTGTCAGGGGAAGGCTAAGGCAATGCACACGTGTGCGTGTCATGGACAGCAGTGATGCAAGGGGTATGGGGCACTTATGGGAAGAAGCCACTGAGCAGAAGGCTACAAAAGATGGAAATGCATTCAAGAAGGGCTGTTATTTTTGTAATAAAACTTACCAGTTGTTCATAATTAAAAATATGTCTCCCCAAGGTCATTTGAATTTTTTTGCCAGGATCACAAAGCTGTTCTAATCAACACTGGTGTTAGAGCCTGAATTAAATGTGTGCTGGCATCTGCCAGAGTAAGTATCTTTGTTTCCTCCTCCTCCGCCTTATATAAAACTTAGTTCATCTGGAAGGAGTTAAGTTCTGGAAGGCTCCAAGCCCTACAGAAGAGATTTGGGGCACAGTGAAACTTCTCCTGCAAGCTCTTGGCATCCCACAGAAAGCCGGTATCTGTCTGATCCCCATTTCCACAGACCTTGTGTTGGTAAACAACCCCCTGACTTCCTGATGTGCCTGTGTGTCAGTGAGGTTTGAGCTCTGTCAGTCAGCCACAGGGATGTGGAAGTGACAGGAGCTTTATCTGTGTGGAAATGATCAACTAAGGAAGGACAGACCACACTTTGGCTCCAAAGACCAAAAAGTGCTTTGAGTTTTGAATCTTTGAGCTCTTGCTTTTCCCCCCAAATTTAAACATTTTCCAAGAAGGCTGCCATACTCATGTCTCTTCCCATTTAAATTTATATATGCTATTGCTTATGGCAAACAGTCCATACAATTCTGCAAATCTTTAAACATTGATCTCCCCCCTCCCAAAATTTCAACTGTACTTGCAGTACTTTTTTATCCAAAAACGTCTCAACTGTATGAGGACTGCTGTACAAATTTAAAATTTCACCTTGCATTATTCAATTTTTCGTAACCAGAATTTATCACTGTTATCTGACATCCTCCTCAGCCCCAAGCATTTGTTGTGACACAGGAGGAGGTATGATTAACTCAAGCATCATGGGCTTGTTCAAACGTTTTTGCTTTCCTGCAAGTGGGAGTTAATTATGGTCCCTATTGGGTTACATCTCCTGGCAGCCTTTCTGCCTGTTGCCTTACTCACTCTGGGGGCTGGTGGATGGCTGTGGAGTGGAGTGTCACTCACCTACATGCTTATTCTTCAGTGGCAAGCGTTTAAAACCTGGAGAGGCTGTCATGGGCCCGCTTGGTTAAAGGGACAGTGGTGGAGTCACCAGTACATCTGGGCTGCAGTTTCTTGACATTTTCCTGGGCATTGATTGCTTGTTGCTTATTGGAGAGAAACTGAGAGAGGCCACTTCATTGTTTGTATCCAGGATGCTTTTTGCAAGTAAATTGCCAGGATAGGCAATTGTCTCTTTATCCAAGTCCAAGGGATATCTGAGTCCAAGACAGCTGATGACATTATATTGGGCATTCATTTTAGAACTGCTGAGCCCACAGAAATCAATAGTTTTCCATTATCGGGTCCGGCTGGGTCACTAGTCTGTCAATGAGCTGTTACAATCACTGTACAAGGGTGAACCTGACCAGTCAATTGCTGCTGACAAGAGGAAAACACGCTGACAGCCACTGGAACAAGCCAGAACACAGATTTGCACTTCAGTTTACCATCTGAGGAGACTGGGAGCAAGGCCTTTTCCAAGATGTAGGGCATGCACTGTGGGAGATGAAGCCCCCTCTCTCCCTCCCTCCCATACATCAGACAGGCCTTCCCTGTCCAGGGAATGAAGGTTTGTTTCTGTATTCCCAAACACCAGAGAACTCACTAACTGGAGATGAAGGAACCACCTTCTTTGGCAGTCAAAAAGAAATGTGCTAAAAGGGAAGGCTTCTGCTGGCAAGGCCAGAGGACCAGTCTTGTGTCTGCGGTGGCCATCACTGAGGGATGTGGGCTCAGGGACTTCTTGTCCGTGGCAGGTGCCTGTGCTAGATTAGGCAGGAATGCAGATGACAGGGTTAACTCCAATTCTTGTCTGTGTTTTAGCACTGACTTCCTATCAAATTTGAGAGCGGAGAAAAAATAAATATTTAGAAATTATCCCAATATTATGATTTTTAATTTTCAACTTTATTAACTTCTTTCAAGTGTTAAATCCTGACCGTTTTATTTATGCCTCCGGTCGTCTGTTTGATTCTTGCAGAAGTCAATATTCACTTGTGCTCCATCATCAAACAAAAAACTGGTAATCAACTTTATCACTGGAAGCCAACTAGCTGGGTTTTAAAAAATACACTACCCAAAAGAAAGATCATTTTCTTTAAATGAGAGGAGAGGGAAGTCTTTTTAACAGAGAAGAGCAAACCTTCCTTTACTGGTAATTAGAAGCACCAGTCTTATATGACTTGCAGCATTTGGTAGCTCAAGCCGCGTCAGATCTCTTACAGCATTAATTAAAAAGAATTTATGTTTTTTTAATAAAATGCTTCATGTTTTAGCCCTTTTCTTCCTCCTTCCAAATGTGATTACGGGGGCTGAAGGGAATTCAGGTTAATATGTTGACACACTTAACAATGCGGGGTCATGTAGCACAATCCGCTCGGCTGGTTCGACGCGGCGCGGCCCCTGACAGGTCCCATCAGCCGCTGCCCTAAAGGCAGAGGCGAGGGGAGGATTTTAATTACTGCGCTGTGCGCGAGTTTGCCAGCATTAAATTGAGACATAATTAGGCCCCCGAATTTTAATAATTGTCCTAGCTAATTGGGCAGACAAGTACGCTCTGCAGCGTGGCGTGATTAGATAATTAGTGTTTCCAAATGACAAAATTGGGCTCTTGATTGAGGATTCCAGATGCGGGGGCGGGGGGGGGAAAAAAGCGGGCGGCTCCCTGCTCGGGCAGAGCCGAGTCGAGTCGAGCCAGGGGAGGCGACCGGGCCAGGTGAGTTGGGCTGTGCCTGGGCGGGGATCCCGGCGGGGAGCTGTGAGCGGGGACAGGAGCGGGCCCGCGGGCGCGGCGCGGAGCCGCGGTGTCTGCGGGCCGGGAGGCGCACCTCCCGGGCGGGCGCCTGATGCGCGTGTCCCCCGTGACGCGGCGTGAAGCGATTGACCCGGCGGCGCTAATTGATCGCCTCCGCCCGAGGACGGCGCGGCACGAGCGGCCACGGGAAGGACAAGCAGGGCCCGCGGGACGGACCCGCCTCGGCGGCGGCGGCGGCACCGGCACCGGCACCGGCACGGCGGGACTGCGGCACCTCCGCCCGCGGCCGCCAGGGGGCGCCGCTCCCGCGCGGCGGCGGCGGCGGCTCCGCGCCCGCTCCGCGTCCGGGCAGGGCCGCGGCTGCGTGAGTACCGCTCCCCCTGCCCCACTGCCCCGGCAGGGCCGCGGCTCCGTGAGTACCGCTCCCCCTGCCCCACTGCCCCGGCAGGGCCGCGGCTCCGTGAGTACCGCTCCCCCTGCCCCACTGCCCCGGCAGGGCCGCGGCTGCGTGAGTACAGCTCCCCCTGCCCCACTGCTCCGGCAGGGCCGCGGCTGCGTGAGTACCGCTCCCCCTGCCCCGCCCGCCCCGCTGCCCCGGCAGGGCCGCGGCTCCGTGAGTACCGCTCCCCCTGCCCCACTGCCCCGGCAGGGCCGCGGCTCCGTGAGTACCGCTCCCCCTGCCCCGCCGCCGGCACCGCGTGCCGCCGCCCGCCCCGCCCGGGCCGGGCCCTTCCCTGCGGCCGCTGAGCCGGTGCGGAGCGCCGACCCCGCCGCTCGGCGCCGAGGCGGGGATCACCGCCCCGCCAGGCTCCCCATGTCCCCACAGCCTGCTGGGGAACCTTGCTAACGAGAAAAATAGATAGATTGTTTCCTTATACCTATCAAATCTATATAAATATATGTCTCTGTTGAGCTAGACCGCGGACACCTCCCCGGCAGCCACGGCGCTGGAGCCGCGGTGACGCAGCGCCGGCGATGCTCGCAGGTGCCACCCTGCTGCTACCGTTACCTGCGGACTGCAGTCCCCGCGTGGAAATAAAAAAATTCCCGTAAAAACGATTTTAATTTTAATTATACAACAGAGCTCATTAATATATTTTTATATATATATATAAAAAAAAAAAAGGCTGTACGCGCAGAGGGCGAGTGGCGGTGCCGAGGCCCCGCACCGTCCCGCCCCGGCCGCGCAGGTTGGGGGGCACCGCGGGCCTCCCTCCCTGCGGCGGGCAGCGCTCCCGCCGCGCCGGGGAGCCCCGCCGGCTACCGCACCCCCGGGGAGCGGGGAATCCCCCACGCAGGCTCGTGCCGGACAGGGACTTGCTTTTGTTTGTCACTATTCTCATTATTTTCTCTGCGAAGAAGCAGGCGGTTTCACGCGGCGATATAAAGTTGGCTCGCCAATAACCGGAAGTTAAAATGCAAACGCTTCACTAGGAAGCGTTTCACGCAGCTGGTGCAAAATCACTTTTATTTTTTATCTGCGGGAAGGAAAAACAGTTTTATGATTTTTTTTCCTGTGAGATAGCACTGTCATCAAAATACAGATGCTTTTCCTACATCAATGATTTTTCAGTACAGCCTAAGGGCCTCTTGGCTTTAAAGCTCTAGTTATTTTTGCTAATATATCAAGAATTTAACTCCTAACTATTTCATAAATCAACTCCAGATGCACTGTACAGTATTTATATACTTATTTTCAGATGTACATTCTGGCTCAGTAGATTGCCAACTCACCATTTCAATGCTTCAAAGCGATGATGCTGGGAATTGTCAGCTCTGAAGACAAGGTTAGCTCACAGGAGCAGAATGTACTGTGTAAAATGCTGATTTATGAAAGTGTTACAATCCATATATCTTGCAGGTCGAATTGCATGCATTATATGATCAGAAATACACAGAGGATTGATCTGCCAGTGCTTATTTTGAAGCAGAATTCATGTTGTCTCCAAAGGTGAGGGTGCCAGTGATGTACTGGGGCAGAAGCTAGAAGGTGCATCTTTCAACCCACCCCAGCCTGGAGAAGCTGTGGCAGAGCACTCCTGTACCCTGATAACAAACCCCCGTAGCCTAACCCTCACCCCAGCATTGCTGGGAGCAGTGAGCACCCTGCCCTGCCCAGGATGAAAAATATCTCCTGTGAGCCAATAGATGCCCTACTCATTTTTAAAAATCTTTTCTCACTTTGATGGGCTCCTGACCAGCAGATGACACATCCTCAGGCCTATGAGCTGCTGAGGGTGTTGCTTTCCCATAAACAGTTGCTCTCTGAGAAGCCTCAGTAGCCTCTGCAGCCAAGGGGACTCTGGGGGGCTCTGGCAGGCTCCATTTTGCCATCCTCCTGCCAGCCTGTGGGTAGTCTTTCCTATTGTAGGTAGGCCTGTGGTGCTCATATGAAGGTGATATCCAGCTCCAAGTTTGCAGTTAATCAAGTCTACTCGGTGAAGTTGAACAATTTAATCAGTGCGTGATGAAGCCTTGGATGTATCTGAGCTGTATCACGTTATCTTCACATCTAAAGCAATAGTCAGAGATTAGATGGGGGGAACTAACGACATAGTGGTAGTTCCTGCCCTGATCCTGTGCAGTCACATCACGATACAGCAGTGTGAGCACAGCAGCCTGTTCTGTGTGTGGTCATTGCACGGCCAAGGCCGTGGTAAGTCTCCTATTCCCGGGACGCTGTCATGCTGTTTAGTAACCAGATTACAGCTTGGGTACGCATTACTTAGCAACCCTTGCCAGGAATGCTTTTCGTCTGCCTGGTGAGAAGGCTGGGACTCTTCCTTCAGGGGCACTATCAGATAAGTGTCCTGTCGCTTGTGCGCAGAGTTTTTGTGATACGGTGGCAGGGCGATGGGAGCTGAAGGCCACTTAGATGTGGCACCGAATGGCACTGTGTGACTTGGCCCTGTTTCTTGCAGAAAACACACTCCACCCATGTTTCATGCCCTTCCCAGCCTGCTGCTTCATCTCCAGGTGCAGAGGAAGGAGGTTGTTTTTGGCTAAGGTGCTACTGTCTTGGGACCTGGTTATTTTATATAGTTTCTTTCCAGTTCCAGGTTAGTACAAGGATTTTGATGAGCTGACGTACAGAAAATGGTATCCCTGTCCTGTCTGATGTCTTCTTGGTCAAGTCCAGTCTGTGTTTATTGCTTCTCAAATGGTAGCTGGATTTGCTGGATTTACAGATCTTCCCTGGGGTGACAGCGCTGATTGTCCATGCAGATATGGACAAATAGAGTTGAAGTTATTTACTTTGTGAATAATATAGTAATTTTTTTTCTGAGTACCAGTTCGATTAAATAGTTTGGTTTGGGGGTTTGGCTGTTTTGGTTTTTTTGTTTATTTTTTTTTTAATGAGTATAATGATGCTGAAAATGTAAAAAGTAAATAATTAGACTTATAAAATAGGGCATTTATTTATTTATGGTGGTCTAATTGAAGGTGTTCCCCTTGTTAGTGTTAAAGTAGAATAATCTTCTTATTGTACAGGCAGCTGTAGAAGTAAGAAAGTACTTTAAACTAGTAGAAGATTTTTCACACCTGCTGTCTTTATGAAGCGCCGTCTTGCTTTTCCGCTGGTCTGACACATGACTGCAAACCTGGCTCGATCGGGAGTCTCCATGTCCACCTACGCTGGAAGGCACATCCGGACGGCCGGAGGCGTTGCCGGCTGCCGGCGGTGATGGCACAGCCCCGCTTGTGCGGCAGCTCCAGGCCTTGCCAGGGCACGTCAGTATTTCTTGTCCCTCGCTTTCGGGGTGTCTTCCCGGTGTGGGGAACCCCCAAAGCCGGCCAAACCCTCCCGCGGGCGAGGAGCGCACCCCGCGCCGGCGGGGCGGGGCGGTGAGGGGCGCCGGGCTCACGCCGCCGGGAGCTGCTGAAGTGAGAACTTGAAAGGAGCCGTCGGTGGCGAGAAGAGGCGGACAAAGCAAGCGCCGGGCTACCGAACGCGGCGCTCTGCCGGCGAGTTTTAAGGCGCTTCAAGTCTAAAGGAGAAGTGACAGGGCAATCATCTCCCCGGCTTGGCTGCGGATGGGAGGGTGGAATCTTGCTAACAGCTCGCGTATCTGTATATTTAATTGCGACCTGGCTGCATGTTCCTGTTGAGGAAGGATGCAGATCACAAGCGAATCTATAAAAACGCAGTTGACAAGCCAAGGAAAGGGATAACTGACAGATGAAACGACAGTCAGCGCGGAGCTAACTGGCAAACGCATCGGTACAAAGTCAGATACCTTCTGAGAGGAGTAGTAGTTTGTTTTATTCCGGTTCTCCAGAGTTTTATCTACTGTCGGTGTGATGGGGTAGAGAGGAGCTAATGTGCCCTGTTTAGGATACACACATGCAGATTAGATCAGGCTTCAGACACCATGTTTCACTCAAGACTTAGAACAGTTAGAGGAATAAACCAGGCTTCACCCACCTAGGAAAACATGGAATTTTAATGATTTAAAGGTGATTTACACTTGTTTAAACACAACCGTTTCACATACGGATATAGGGAGCTATCGGGAGTTGATGGGGTCAGGAGCTGGGGCCCGGAGCTCGCCGCCACCGTTATACGAGGCTGGGGCGCTGGGAATACCAGCGTTTTCTTCACTTTTGTGTTACTTTAAGTTTTCAATGAGGCTAGTGTAATTACGAGGCGTTTAACTTTTTGCCAGGCTCTTTCATTATGGCTTTGCATTTGCACCTCGCTTTTAAGAGAAGTAATAACATTCACAGTCAGGGGCAAATCCTGTTAATGAACAAATTAAAGTTCAAACAGTTATTCAAGTTCACAGCCCCACTCGCTGCTCCTTTAATAAGAGTTATACATGTTACTTTCTCTCGGGATCACTCCCCCTTTTATTACTTTTTAAGCTTTTCATAAGCACTAGCGAGCTATACGGGCAGCTCCCAGCCTCTAAAGAGCCCACAAATCCTGAAGGGAGCCCTAATCCGACCTTAATTTGGCAACTTTTGTAAAAGACATAAAAGCTCGGGTGCCACCCTTGTGCGCTCAGATTATAATGTCAGGGGACAAGCCGGGGGAAGGCTCCCTCCATCCCGCACCCACCTATTTGAGTTGGCTCCCTCCCTTCCGGAGCTGTTCATAAAGCCTCCGTTAGTCCCTCACGGGTATCGGAAGAGAAGTAAGGAAGTCTGATTGATATCCTGGGAATTTCCACCCCCTCTCACGATAGCTCTACTTGGCTGCGCTGGGCGCGGGCTGCCGGAGCGGGCCGGTCCTCCCAGCACCGGCACCGCTGCCCTTGGGCCGGAGCCCGTTGCCTGCCTTCGAGTCAGCAACGTGGAGTTAAAAACAAAACAAAACAACCCCCCCGAAAATATAAATCCTTGCGCTCTTCTTCTCTTCCCGGCCCTCTTCTTTTTCTCCAAACCTTGCGCGATTAGAGTGTCTGCGCTCACCTCGGCATTTGCATAACATGAATCTAAATTCCCCTTGTCAGGGGCTGCCCGAGCCCGGGGGAGCCGCGGGTCCCGGTGAGACCGGGCGGGGAGCGGGGTGGCCCCCCCGCAGAGCCGGGCTCCGGGCCGGGGGGCGGCGGGCAGAGTCCAACAAAACCCGGGGAGTTTGACACTGGTTCACGGCAGCGCCGGTGCAAAAGCGCCGTCTATGTACAAATAAAGGAGATCACACTCCCCATTATCTACCTCCTGGCGAGTGTTTGATTTGTGACATCAAAAGCTTATCAAGGCAAGCTCACCAAAAAAAAAAAAAAAAAAAAAAAAGAAAAAAAAAAAAAAAGGCACCTCTTCATGGAGGGAGATCGCTGCGGTTTGGGTTGGGTGATGTGGGGGAAGGAGGAGGGAACCGGTACTGACAAAACGCCTCCGGTGCCAGGGAGGCGATTTCTGCCCCGCCCGTGCCCCCGCAGGCCGAGCGGCGGGGCTGGTGCGGGGCCGGCCGCGGGTGCGGGGCGCTGCCGCGGGCGCGCAGAGCAGTGGACGGGCGGGCTGGCCCCGGCGGAGGGCTGGAGGGAGGCCCTGATTCTTCGCAGCCATCCACACAGAAGTGGTTTGATATAATCACCATGACAACTGCCGCCTATAAGCATACAAATAATAGAGATGAAATAGACAAAAGATTAGCATGCCATGAAAAGTACAATAAGTTTCTTATTTAGCATTTAGATAACTGTCTTTCCTTCGGAGCAGGCTTCAAAGTTGAACCCAGTTTAGACCAAGAGGATTAATTCTTTCTTCCGCATGCTTCATTGAATCTCTCATTACCAAACTTTGTCTGTATTGATGTAAGATTTGATTGAAGATTAGAGCATTTAGCAAATCTTGCTTTTCTGCATGTATCAGGCCTTTTCAAGCGCAGACCGTGCTGCCCAGTGGTCAATACCCTTACTTTTATCCAGTGTCTGCTTCATTTAAACTTAATCAACTCCCTCAATGAACTGGAACAGGGAAACGTCCCTGAGGTAAGAATGTTGTGCTGTTCTTAGATAATTCTTTGCTCCCTCTCCGAATCCGCTGGCGTTAAACCTAAAATTGCTCTCTGATGAACTTAATCAATATGATAATGACAATTGAGGCTGAATGGCTCGGCCTGGGCTCGGCACGGAAAAGGTAGATGGCTGTGCCCATAGCCTAAAAGCAACTTCTCCTTTCTCGCCTCTTCTTTTGTGTGCACTGCTCCCACCTTTCTTTCTCTCTCTCTCCCCCTCTTCCCCCCTCTCCGTGACACCGACCGCTGCTCACGCTGGAGAATGATGCTTCTTTGTGCGGCAGGAAGACTCGTATGTCACCGCCCGGAGGAGCGGAGCGGAGCGATTGGCCGGGTGAATTATCTGCCTTGTTGCAGTGAATTATTTGCACTGTTTCCTTTCCCAGTCAACAAGTTTCTGAGGTATAGCGCAGATCAATCAAAGCTGACAGAGCGCATGTGAAGCTTTTACTGTGTAAATCTGGACCTCTTGTCCCGGCTTCGTTGGCACTGGCATCTGTATATCATTTTTATACTGCTACCAGTAGAGCAATTTCAAAAGTATTTGCAAGGAAAATGGATGTCCCCATCTGTTCCTGGAATCATAAATGTGCCACTTTCGGAGGGTTTTCACTGGTAATCATATCTTTAATGATGAACAAACTTGTGATATATACCTTTCCATAAAATGGGGTTTTCTTCACTTTATTGTGATTGGCTGGGATAAATAGCTTTTCCATATGTTAGGAAGATAAAACATAAGATTACCAGACCTCGTTTGTTTGATCATAAACAAAAGAAACAATTCGCTCCAAACACTCTTTAAACAGAAACAACTGCAGAATTAAATTGTATTAACAAGCTATCGATGGGTCATGAGGCAAGCAACTGTCTCCGTGGAAAAGACAGCTGGTTTAAAATACGAGTAGTCGGTCCTTCTCGCTATTCGGGTGACCGTAATGCAGACGTGGATTTTAAATACTCGATGCTAATTTTAATTTTGTTTTTCTTTATATGTCTTTATCTCCATATTTTTTTCTCCAGCTTGACTTTGAATTTCCTTAAGTGCCAGAACGAGGATGCGGTGCTGGGTAGTGCATTGCCGTGTGCTATATTTAGAAAGCAGCTGGAAGAGAAAATGTCCTCAGGAATCTGGACTGTTTTGTTGTAAATGTCCCTCCAGTCCCAGCACTGTAAACGTAAACGCTCGTTCTACAGACGTGTCAGCGCTTGGCGCTGCCTGGGAGAGCTGGGTAAGGATGGGTTCGGGGAGCCACTGCTGACTCCCCGGCACTGCCCAGCAGCCTTGGCGGTGTCCTACGGCGATGAGAGGTGCCATGGCCAGGGCTGCCCGGCGGCGTGGCTGCCTGCGCACCCTCGCGGTGAGGGGCAGAGGTGCCTGGGTTTCTCCCTGCCAGAGGTACATCCTCTCCGCCCGGGGGAACCGGCAGGTTGCATGCACCCCTTTCTCCGTGCAGAGCGCCTCAGCCGCGAGGTTCACTGCCCGGTGCCCCGAAAGGGACACTCCACTTGTGTTTCGGTGGGGCAGCGCTCTCCGCCCGCCACCGCCGCGGGCCGGGCAATCCGCGCCCGCGGGTGCCAGAGCGCAGCGGCGGGTCAGGTGGCACTTACAGTCCTCCCCCTCCCTGGAAATTCAGCAGCAAGAGCACCCTCAGACCCACCGCCCGCCCCCCGCGTGGAGTGAAGGTTGATGCTAAACGGGGTTTTGTGCCTGAGGCTTGGCCCTTCGGGAATGGGGACAGACCGTGCCGGAGGGACATCCCGCCTGGCTGTTACTCAGGGTGGAAGCTCCAACGGCCTCGGAACAGCCCCGGGGTGCCCTCTCCTCCGCGCCTTGAGACCCCGCGCCCGAGGTAGGTTCCCCCGTCCCGTGTAATGCTCCCCCACAACCTCGCTGCCCCTTCCTCTGCCAGTGCCCCTCGGTGGGCACGGAGAGCCGGGGGCAGCGCTAAGTGGGCGGTTCCCAGCTGAGAGTACAGCCAGCGGCTGCTTCCAAGAGGGCGGCTTCCCACCCACACTCGCCCGCCCCACACGGGGCTCTCGCGGCAGTGGGGATGAGTCGGTATCGGCGGGCGGGAATTGGCCAAGTTAACGTTTCTTAAGGCCAGAAGAGACCATTAAATCATCCACCTGACCTCTCGTGTTACAAGGCTGTATAATTCCATCCAGTCCTAAGGCATTAAGCCAAATAATTTGTGTTTGAATAAAATGTGCCTTCTAGAAAGTCTCATGATCCTGAGGATTTCAAGAAATGGAGGTTTTGCTGTTGTCCTGGAGAGTGTGTTGTGGCAGTCAACCCTTGGTTAAGGGATGAGCCTCATTTCCATGACACGTTGACCTTGTTTAAATTACTCCCCAATGCCAGGCTTATATTTTGGAGCCTACTAGTACCTTGTTGCAACTGTGGCTACCTTGGCTTTCCCCTTCCTTTCGCACAGGTGTCATGCCTGCTCCATGTTAGCACAGAGGAGGGCCTGGCTCTACCTCGGGCTGCCTGGGGAATCTGGAGTTATCCAACACCAGACTGCCGTAGCGCTCAGCCTGCCTGGTGACTGTGGCAAGGAAGAGTCCCAGCACCTCAGGCTGGGTAGGCCAATGGGACATACCATTGAAAACCACTGCTCAAAGGGCCTAGTCCTGCCTTACTGTGAAATCATGGGCCAACACCCTTTCTAACCAAGCCAGTGCCCAATAGGAGAAGGATGAGGTACCTTCTTGGGAAGCTCTGCTCTCCACCGGGCAGGCAAAGCCTGTGGGTGCCTGGAGGCAGGTGGTTGGGCTGCTGTGGGTTCAGAGTATTTGTGGAAGAGGAGAATATTGTATCTGTTGATCATCTAGGGCTCAAAAGATTTTACTTCTCTAGTAAATAGTTGCTGCCTCTGTTGTAGAGCAATGCTGTTGGCAGACACACTGCAGTAGGATGAAACCAACCCCACTTCAGAGAAGCAGTCCCCCAGCTGCGGGCGCCATCCCGAGGTAAAGGAGCTGGACAGAAGCTGAGGAGATGGTGCAGGGTCCCTGCCACCCCCAAGCAACCCCGCTCGTCCCTTTCCCTCTGTGGGACGCACCCCGTGCATCCCAGATGCCCCCGCTCCCGGCGACGTGCCCAGTGTCCCCCGCATGGCCCAGGCCCACGTGGGGAGAAGACATGCCTGGGACTGCG